>NC_074724.1:5312052-5960552 GCF_947242115.1 Biomphalaria glabrata | reverse complement strand
TACTTCCAGAAGAAAGTGTTCACTAAGCCGCTACATGTATATTTTTAAAGACAGTTTTTTTTTCCATACAGCAGGTAAGTCTCAGTGTAAGTCTACGAATACTTGTAAACTGTTAAATATATATTATCAGTGTTAAATAATTAATATTAATTATATAAGAACTTTTTGGTTTCCGTGTACCTTTTTTTTTAATACAATTAACCTTTTCTTCTTTCCAGACTAGAAAAGACGCTTTCTAAAGTGACCACAAGAAGGTACAGTTACGTTGACTACAAAATTAATGTTTGTTTACAAATAGATTTACACAACTCATTTAGACTTAAGCAAATATAATTCAGGGGGGTAATCTGTCATGTCATCCCTTGTCATCTTTAGTAGCTTTTTCCATTATCATTTCATACCCCATAATTTTATCATCAATTATTTTTTGAAATATATTTTAGTCATTGTGTAATTGTGTTGTTTAGAATTTAACGTTAAGCATGCGATTCATAAACTATGTTTATCTGAAATGCTTTTGGATATTTTTTGTTATGCTATTGTTAAGCGTATAGTGTTCCGTCTCCTCTCTTCAAACTTGTTGAGAAATGAAATAATATATGTAAATAAGTATATCTAAAGTGAAGAGAGGTTTCTATTAAGTTATATTGTTTCTATTTAATGTAGTGAGTGTTAATGTTACCGAATGACGTAATGATCAAAGGTAAAAGGGTGGTGGAAGAAGTGAACATGTTTGGAGAGATATAAGAACGATTAGAGCAATTATGAACAAGATGCTAATACGTTATCCACAAAGCCAAAGGTGTAGCTGATGTATTGGAAATCTTTTTATTTCCCAATCATATAGTTTTATATGTTTAATTTTTTTCTTAAGATCGTGTGCATTCATGGCTTTTAAAAACGTTTATAGCTCAAAAAAAATTAGCGTGCTTATAATAATAAGTTACAAATTAAATTGAATTTAAAAAAAAAATATATCAATCTAATGTATACAATCTGCACGCCACACTATATATAGCTTGAAATACATTGTGTCAGAAAGTGTCCTTTTATCAGGATTTTATTGATTTATTATTAGATATTTGTAAGTGTCTAGGTATTTAATCACAATTTTGAAAAGAAAATTAAATGTTTACTTGAAGAATAATTATTTTCTTTTTGTATTATAAGTCTCTAGATTCAACCTAACAGACACATGACGCGCTGACAGTCGTTCAAAATGTAGTACAATATGTTGCTTATGATTTTAAAAAAATGAATTTAGTATTAAAATATTTAAACCATAATATTGATATGAATAATACGAATGATAAGTAATAAATTAAATAAAGATAAATAAATAAAGATGAATAAGGTAATAAGTCATAATTACATTCATAATAAATAATTAAATTAAATAATATTACTGCACTAAACACAGTGTATAACGTTACCTAAAAACAAAGACAAGGCATCAACGGGGTTTTCAAGAATATTAAATGTTTTTCAAAAATCTACTAAAGAGTCGTCACAGTAACAGATACTGCATTAAAAACTGTCTTGAGCATTAACTTCTGACAAACAATACTGACAAAGATGCAGACAACAATGTCCCAGGTTATATCAGAACTCAATGTATCAACTCAACGGTAAAATATGTAACGCAATACTAAAACCCTATTGAAATAAACAAGTCTCGAAGTCTGATCTAAAACTATAATACAGACGAATCCATGGGCGTAGCCGGGGGGGGGGTTAACCCCCCCCCCAAATGAAATTCCCCCCCTTCCCGCAGGGGGGGTGTCGGAGTGAATGATTTTTTGCTTTAATTTTGTTTATTTTAGGTGAAATTTTAATACTAAACCATCACTTGCCCCAGCACAAACAATAGGGGTTTTGAGTTTAAAATCCCCTAACCGGGGGGGTTTTGAGTTCAAATCCCCTTAACAGGGGGGTCAAGTTTAAAACCCCCTACAAGGGGAGTTCGAGTTTAAAGCCCCCTACCGTGGGGGGGGGGGGGGTCGAGTTTAAAAACCCCTACCATAGGGATTCGAGTTTAAAACCCCCTACCAGGGGTTTGAGTTTAAAACCCCCTACCAGGGTTTTTTGCAGTTAAAACCCCCCTCTTCTATAGAACAAATTTTTTAAAAAGCAAACGACAATCCCCTAATTCCAACAGCACAGTAAGGAAGATTTTGATTTTAAACAGCCCCTCCAAAATGTACGATAAACCACCTTTTCAATATAAAAAAAGCAAATTACACACTCAAAATTCTATGAGCGAAGAGAAAGGGGTTTTGAGTTTAAACCCCCCGCCAGCGGGGTTTGAAGCTAAAAAACACATCTTCAATGTAAGAAAAAAAGCAAATTTACGCACTCAAAATGCTATGAGCGTTGCCAAAAGGGGTTTTGAGTTTAAACCCCCCTTCAGAGGGGTTCGATTCTAAAAAATACCTCTTCAATATAAAAAAGCAAATTACACACTAAAATTATATGAGCGTAGCCAATCCTATTGGGGTTTTTAGGTTTAAACCCCTTTCCTACAGATGGCTTTTTTTTAAAGTTTAAAACCCCTCCAGATGGTTTTGAGTTTTAAATTTCCCTGCAGAGTGTTTTGAGGTGGAAAAGGTCTATCTTCACTATTATTCTAAAGCAAACTACAGTTACTAAATTCTATTACCGTAGCTAAATGGGGTTTTGAATTAAAAAAAAACAAAAAAAGTCCAGAGATTTTTTAGTTTAAAACCCCCAACATATGATTTTGACGATAAAACTTTCCTTTTCGATATAAAATCTAAATCGAACTACAGTCACTTAATTCCAAGAGCGTATTCAAGATAGGGCCTATGTTACACATTTTTACCAGTGGCGGGGCTCCATTAATAAAGTGCAATGAATAGTCATCTGCCGATATTGAAAAACACTAAATGTGGCTCAACAAAGATGGCTAAGTTATATTTTAGGAGTCAGTTATAGAGATCGGGTCTAAATCAAGAAAATTTTATGCCGAAGTGGGAGTCGACCCCTTAGTAAGATTGTGATTGAGCGTCGCATGAGGTTTGTGGGACATGTTCTCCGACAAAATGTATTACGTATAAGATGACATCATAGTACAACTTGGCGCCACACATTCACGGAGGTCCTCAGAGCAGCTGGGAAGAGGCTTCAGACATTATCAGTGACTAAATTTTATGGAAACAGCTTGACGGCAAATGTGCCAAACGGCGCGGGAGGGTATAAGTCAATAAGAATAACACATTAGGTTTTTGAAATGTTTGTTTTTAATAGCAGGAAAATGCACTGTAGATACCTCAGAATATGCATTTTGTTGGCTTTCAATACCAGAAATAGTGCTTGGCGGCGGGGCTACGCCCCGCGATGGGGGAGCTCCTTGCGCTCCCCCAGACCCCCTTCCTGTCAATGGCAGGGAATCTACAATTTTTCCACTAACTCCAGGAAGAACCTATTCTAGGGCACAATAAATGTCTTCCGAAAGAATGGTCAGAATGTAATTAAGATGTTGTACACACATACATAAATAATTTTTTTTTTCACAGCATTTCCGCAATTAGAAAAAAGGATCAGGAAAATGAAATTTTTAAGATTGCTATTCGTTTTAAATTAGGTCTAATTTATAATGCATACTAATTAGCTTTTTCTCTTTAAAAAACTGCTTGCATAACTGATTTTAAAATTTAGATTTTTCGCTTTCAGAAAAATAAAAGTAGCCGTTGCATCAGAACTTTGAATGGTCTAAAATATTGTGATGTCGGATTTTCAATATCTTTTCTAGTTTACGAGATCTAAACGGGACGGACGGACAGACGGACAGAAGGACAGACATTTCGCACAAAACTAATAGCGTCTTTTCCCCTTTCGGGGCCGCTAATAAAACAGTGCGCTTTTAAATCTCTCTATAAAATCATGCGTCTCTTTTATTTTTTATCTTTCATCCTTCAATCGAACAGCTCGCAAACTATTATTATAAAATTTCTTAGGCCCATCAGTTGTAGCCTTCCATTTACATGCACTGTAATGTCCACTTTCTACATATACACAAACTATTTGAAAATGAAACGTACTTTCATGAATAGCATTTTAAAAAACAAATTCGCAGCTAAGTACACTCTTTATATATTTATTTTGATTTTTAATAGTCAAGGGTCTAGATTCTCTTATCTTATCTTATCTGATAAAATACAGACGTTACTTAAAAAAAAATAATGTGATTACGTCCTACGCGTATGATACACATACGCTTCTTGGTTCTGACCAACGACAGACTGATTACCTAAATAGCATTTAATAATGAAATATAATGTGCACAAAGAAACAATGAATATTATAATATATTACATTACGTTACACTATTTTTCTATAAATTAAACAGCTTAACATTTGAATAAATAACGCATCTCATTCAATGTAAACAAGTGCCCCATGGCCCAAGAACATCAACAACTGCGGAAAGGTGTCTCATCAGCTGCCAAGACCGATCATCCTGGAACATAGAATAACTACATATATATATATATATATATATGAGAACAAAGAACAAGAAGAATCAGTGATTGGAACATAATTAACTTTATTCTGGCGAAACGGGTTACATACCCAGTCGTAAGTAACCAAGTTAAAGACTGTTTTCAAATTTTTAGTTAATGTATTCATAGAATAGTACGTAATAAATATATTCAACAAAAGTAAACAATTTTGCGAGGCGAGTTATTCATATCATCCGATTGCATTTTGTTGGCTTTCAATACCAGAAATAGTGCTTCTAGCGCTCCCCCGTACCACATTGCTGGCAATGGCGGGGAGTCTACAGTTTTTCCACTAACTCCAAGAAGAACCTATTCTAGGCGTCTTTCGAAAGAATGAAGGGTCAGAATTTAATAAACATTAAGTACACATACATACATACATACCTACATATAAATATTTTCTTTTCGTGGGGGGGGGGGTAGGGGAAGGATTGGGGGGGGGGGGGGGCTACGCCCATGATATAATATATATATATATATATATATATATATATATATATATATATATATATATATATATATATATATATATATATATATATATATATATATATATATATATATATATTGTTACACTTCAATTTTTCTATTTTAATACTTACATCATCTAGAAATCGGATTTTCCCAATGTTATATTATCGGAAGCCATTTTCAAGTTTTAAGATTAGTGATGCATTTCTTATGATAAATAAAAGATATATTAATACTTCTTTTTAAAAATGATTAATTTTAAATAATCTTAGGTAAGCTATTTATAATACTTATTTTATGTGGGTGTCTTTTAATGGTACTCAATTATTATTTTCCTCATTTAAAAGAGTTGATTGGACTGACTTAACAATCGACTAGTGCAAAAAAAAAAAACATGTTTTTCTTAGATTTAAAAAAAAATCTTTGATTCATTAGATATATATGTTTATAAGAGTCTAATTATGTTATAATGTTTAAATTTACATATTTAAACACAGATTTTTCATTTCAACATCTCAAATTTTAGAGAAAAAAACAATCAAAATCTGATTTTCCCATCTCGATTGGCTTTTAAAGTAATACAACGGGAATTTCTTTTTATTTAAATCTTGACGTATTCTTAATGTCATTTTCTCCTGAGAGTACACAGAGGGGTTCTCGAATGTTCAAATACAAATGTCTTTTTCGAGGAGGAGGGAATTGGTTAGTTAGTTGAACGTTAGTTTTATAATAACTAAAGAATTTGACACCCCATCAAATAAAAAAATAAATAAACAAACAAAACTACATCCACCTGACTGTAGCCGAGAGATGGGGTTAATAAATGTGAAACCCTTTCCCTCATTTGAAACAAAAGTCACCTAACATGAGCGTAGTTAAAAGTGGGGGAGCTTATGTTCGATCGCTCTCCTAAAAAAATCACTGCAATCCATATATATATATATATATATATATATATATATATATATATACACAAACATAACTACATTTACATGAATGGTGATGGGTGATTTTGAGATACGACCCTTTATAATAGAAGCAGATTTTTTTTTAATTTACACAGTTTCTTATTTAACGGTCTATTGCTAGAAAGCTTATATCAATTAGTCTGTCTGGTAAGAAGTTTATACACGTTATTTCTTCCAAACTCAATTTCGGATCACACTTTAGTTTAGCACAAGTATTTCTATTACCTGAAATAACTAGATATAATTATTTAACTATTGGTAACTTTTTTTTAACGAACAAGAATTGTATTTCACTGATGTTGTTGCATACGTTAGTTTTCCCCTTTTATACATTGTAGAGAGAAATGGGTTGCCGCTTTTAAGTTTGAAACTTTCAATAAATAACTATATAACCTTCTATGTTTATATGCACTTGAGTTGTCGTGTTTGAATTTTATTCGTACCCCTTTTATTATATTTTTAAATGCATTCAAAAAGCGATCAATGTATCATTTACAGCGATATCCCATTCTTTCTCCCATCTCCTTTCCTAACCTGTCCAGACAAATGCTATTTCGAATTGAGAAATCCAAAACATAAATTTGTGCTAAAGATAAACAATTAGTAAACATACTTTCAATCACACACATATATTATTTTAGACAAGATCTATTGCACATTTTATTACACGATTAATTCAAACCATTAAATACAATTATATATAAAATAAGCTTTGTTTAAAAAAAAAGATTTAAAAGTATTTCCTTTTTTTTCTTTTTTCAATATCTTGCCCGCGAATAATGTTAAAAATTAAATCGGCCTGCAGGTCAAATATGATTGTGCATCAATGTTCTAGCTTATCAAAGTAGCTATTTTTGATTACTTTCTTGTATGCTGTAATGTAGAAGTCAAGGCTCTCAGTCTCTTCTTTTCTTCTTGTAAAGAATTTAAAGTTTCCCTTTAAGACCTTCCGAGTTATAAGGCATATGATGTAAAGATGATGTGTTTCTGTGGCTCACGGTTAATGAGTATGTCATGTCGCCAGCACAGCGACCAACTGCCTTACATTTTTCCAAACATTGTTAGGTACTCATAAGAGCAGAGTCGACTCAGAGGTGCCCAAAGTTCACGAGATAAAAAAAATCCCAGTCTTTACCAGGATTCGAACCCGGGTCCCTCAAACGCCCCTCCTTGTCTTCTTGTGCTAGAGAAAATACTTTTGTATGTTTAAACTTAAACTTTATTTTAAAATTCCCCTGGCCTTGTTTTTTAAAGTGAAATTTTCAAAAACATCTCTTCCAGTCACAGTCGCTTACTCATTCTCCACTAATAAACATTACCACAGTTGATTTGACCCAATTAAATTACATTAATTTTGGGTTTCATAAGCTTAAATTTTTTGTCCTATAAATAAGCATGCATTTTTCTATATTGTATAAAAATTGTATACCAAAAGTCTGTCTGTCTGTGGCATTTTACGTCTCGAGAGACGATCTTTTCCCTTTACAACTTCTTGTGTGACTAAAGAGGCCAATCCTTGATACACAGTTGCGATCGCAGGTTGGTCATATGTAATCACCAGGTGCCGTTGCATTTTCACCCTTCTTTCTGCTTCTGTTGTGTATACCAAAAGTAACGTAAAGTAAAGCACCCCATATGACACCTTATGTAAAGGGATATTTGTTTATAAGTTACTATAGATATAACAGAAGATTATAACATAATAAAATCACAAGGAAGGGATATTACATTCCATCAACCCTTTGTAAAATGGATTTTTAATAATTATTTTTTTCTAATAAAACGCACTCTTTGTGCAGTAATGGTAATACATAAATTAGTTTTAGGTTACTTAATAAGGCTGACCAATCAAAGTCCTATCTTGTGTTAATAGCTTGCAAGCCATACAGAACAAAATGTCTGCAGTACAACCAAGAATGTATCCCAGCTAAAGAAAATTGTAGCTCTATTAAGGTTTCTTTCTATCCCGCATATTATGTAAACCTCATTAACCACATTGACAATAATCAGAAGTACCTATACATTGTAGATTTATTATTGCAAAAAATGCACAATGCACTTATTATTAAGATTGACCACATTTAATTTTAGAGGGCAGATTGAAAAACAAACTCTAGACAATATAAAACAGACGCAAATCATGTTGTTTTTTTGCGCCAATTCTTAGTAATGAAAAATGATTTAAACCTTTAATTTAAAATAAAATCATACCTTGAATTTAAACAATAGATTAATTTATTTGTGTCCAATGGTCAGTTTAATAAAGATTATTATGTTAGAAACGAACGAGCACTGTCAGGGTCGAGTTTCATTAAAGTTAAACAAAATTCATTGAAGTTTCTTTATCAGTTTCCACTAAGGAATTTTCTTGAAATGTGGCAGGACTGTAGCAGTACCATCCTCTGACAGGCATTGCGAATCATAGTAACGAGAATCTTAGGAATGTTTAGGGCCTTAAAGGTATCTGTGAGTTCTGTTGCCATTATCCTCTCGGTTAATATAATAAGAGGTATATTGTTACTATGGATTACCTCCATTAACGCTAAAACTCTTAAGTCTAGTTTCCCATATTTTCTTTGTTGTTTCATTTCAGTTTTTCTTAAATTATGAGTCAGTTGTACGGCGATGTCAATAATTTTAGCGTTGGTGTATTAATTTTACCACTTGGTTGTGGTGACCTAGGTAAGGAAGAACATCCTGCCATTATGTGTTCAATTGACTCACCCACATTTCCATCTTTTCGGCATTTGTCAATAATATTGAGTTTTAGGATATGTTTATCGTTTTTTTTTGTCCTAATTACGTAACAAAGCCTTCAGTTTCAGGGTAGAGATGGATGACCTGCCATGTTAAGGAATCAGCCTCGTCAATGTTATCACCATCTAATAAAGCCGTTGACGAATCCCATGCCCTGCATCGTCCAAACCAACATTAACACCAGCATTATTTAGGTTCAGAGGAGCTGCTTCGGGAGGTGTATTTTCATAAGAAGGACATTAGTTCTTTGCTGGAGGCTGGAGGTTTAGATGGTATTTATTGTTATTATTACTATTATTAATATGATTAGTATTATTTAAACGAAATGGACACCATACAAGAAATATATCCACAGTTGGTATCTAAAACTTTTTTTTTAACATATAAATTCATCAGAATAATCTAACTCTTCTTGATCATATCCAACCTGCGAAAAATGATCCTCAATTTCTGCCATATCATTTTTTACATTGACTTCATATATTTTACACACTCATGCATCGTTATAAGTGTTGCATTGTCGTCTGGTAATCATTATATCTTACTGCAGGGTTTCGCGTAGTCTTATGTAGTTTCCTTTTTGTGTGTTTATACTAGAACGATAAGTAGAGTAGACTAACGTCTGGCAAACATTGAGAAACACATTGAAATGACTATTTCCTTTTGTCGTTGCAGATGTTCATAAAACTAAAAATACCCACAGGTTTCTGAGTTTCCTCTGACTACTAACTGATGTTGTACATTGACTACTGACTGGATAATGAGTTCACGAGCCTTAAGACAAGGTTTAGAATAATTCTTCTCAGCACTTGGCTGTGGTGAATTTTCGGTTCACTAATATCATAGTAATATTTTTTTTTTAACTAATTGTCCAAACTTTGAGGTGACATTATTTATTATGAAGTTGAATAAAAAAAACATTTCATTGGGCTTAGTTACTACCCAGTAAGAATAGAAAATGAAGAATTTTCAATTGATTAATAAACATTAACGTTCAATGCAGAATTACATGTCTATTCTAAGAGCTTTATATTTTAATAAAGCTTGATATATGTTTTTAACTAGATTTTAAGTTTTAAATATTATTTTAAAGTCGGTTTAATTTCTAAGCAATATGATTCGTATGTTGCTTCTTTTTGTCATGTTTATGTAATTTTTTTTTCAATTATTATATTTTAAGCTACACACTTTTTCAAGTTCCATTTCTTCCGTCGTGTACGATGTCGATGATACATGTTGCTATTCATTTCATTGCATACATTCTCTTGTTTAATACTATTGAAAGGTTTGTGAATTTGAATATGTCTATCAGAATTATTTTTTCGAAGTATTTCTAGATAAACATAAAATTTTTACGGTCTAATTAAATACTCAGATAGTCACAAAGATAAAGGCACATTCCTTATTCGATATGCCAGGACAAATTTGTACAAATGCTCCCTATTCCCTAGTGCTATTAGAGCAGGGGTTCTCAATCAGTGGGTCGCGATCGACTTGGGGGTCGATTCACGTTTTGCCAGGGGTTGCCTAATGCTATCGAAAATATGAATTGTTTTTGTCTCTTCTAAAGTGTAAAACTGGATATTGTTTTTATGTTATTCTAAGATAATATTTTGGACAAATGAAACAGAATGTTCTCAAACATTTTGGTCTCCACAGTGTTACTAGTTTACCAGTTTAAATTAATGTAAAGTAATGCATACCTCCACGTTACACTTGTGTGGAGTTATTGATATTATTACAATGGTGACGTCGTGACAAATTTGAAATGCAGTTTCGTTTAAGCTAAAAATACGCATATCGTTTAATAGTACATGTTATTGAAAATAATATTTTCATTATGGACACCCCATGAAAATGGTTTTGGCACAAAAGAATTTAAACAAAAGAAAATATAATGTCTATATCATCTTAGTCCAATCGTTTAAGCAGAAATTGAAAAATCACAGTTGCGTTATTTGTATCAAAGTTCTTTAAGCCGAATCGCTGCAGTGATTTCGCCGTATTTTTCGTCGACTGTCCCTTCCTCCACCGCGATACTCGACAGGGCGGAGTCGACAGCCGCCCCGTATGCTGGCCAGTCAGCCTTGGTGTAGCTCCATTTTTTGGGCCGTTTAGTGGCTACAACCCTGGCCTCTGAGAGGGCAATAGTGATTTCTATGAGCCTATGATCGCTTCCAACATCCTCAAGCACATTGATTGTGGTTTTCCCCTCTAGGTCTGCGGAGATAAGTGTTAAGTCGGGTCTCCATAGAGACCCGTTGCCAGTGTGTAGGAGGGTTGGCGGGCTATGTTTATTCTGCAAGCAGAATAAGTTCGTAGTATTGAGGATTTCATGGACTTTTTGGCCCGAGAAGTCGGTTGCGTCATAACCCCATGCAGGAGACTTGGCATTGAGGTCCCCAGCTAATAGAGTTTTAGTTAGAATGTTCTTATTGCCGAGGTTAATGGCAAGTTCGTGTTTTGGCAGATTGTAACAATTAATGACCGTAAGTTTTCTACCAGCTTTGAATATATCAAGCGAGATGGCGTCGGTACGCCCGCTTTGAGGGCCAGGATTTTGTGAAACCGTCATTCCGTTTCTTACATATGTGATAATTCCACGGCACTCATCGCATTTACATTTATAAGCCGTGATGTGGCTACTTCTTTTCTTGCCTACCAAGGTCTCCTGCAAAAGCGCGATGTCTATTGCCCTCTCATGGAGGAGTTTCGTGAGCTCAAGTATCTTAGGTATTAAGCCACAGATATTGAGCTGAAGTACTTGCGTTTGATTGTTGCAGTTACGCTTTTAATTTCTTGCGATTCTTGTGGCAGTGTCTTTGTTACTAATATTCGTCAATGAATTACAGTGAGTTTCGATTACTTTGGATGACTCATTCTTTACCAGACTTTGAAATCAGAACCAACATAATTGCAAACTAGGAGCACCATTTGTGTTGTCTAAATTAATATTTTTCTAAAAGATTTTCTACTCTAACAAAATTTTGGGTGCGGCTAGGAAGTTTATCCCGCGGACCTATCATGCAGGAGGTGGTTGATGGGATCCAGAGGCCCGAGAGCACATATGCAGTTTTTATTGACCTAAAAGAGGCTTATGACCGGGTGTGGAGGCAAGGACCCTATCTTAAGCTAAGAGCCATGGGCGTACGCGGGCGGACCTACAACTGGATAAAACAGTTCCTAACTGAGAGGAAAACACGAACACAGTTCCAGTACTCTCTAAGTGGGGAAAATAATCCTATAAGAGGGTTACCCCAGGGATTCGCCCTCTCATGTATCCTTTTCATGGCCTATCTTAATGATTTGCCCAGCTCACTCCGGTGTCGCAAACTGCTATATGCTGATGACATTGTCCTCTGGTCAACCGGGAAGAAAGCTGACCAACTTCAGGCAGCATTACAAGCCGACCTCCATACCATCTCCTCGTATTGTTCAAAATGGCAGATTCAGATAAACGTTGCCAAAACGACATGGAGCCTGTTCAGCCTGGGAATCGACATTCTTGGGGCCCCATTCGAGCTCCAACTCGGTGGGCTGCGACTCCAACGTGAAAACACGCCAAAATATCTAGGAGTCACCCTAGATAGGAAGCTCTCAATGCACTTGCACATCCAGGACGTTGAACGAAAGGCCTCGGAGAAGCTTGGGTTACTCAGAAAGCTAGCCAGTACCAAGTAGGGCGCCCGAGCTGACACGCTCTGCACACTGTACACAGGGGCTGTCAGATCCCAAATCGAGTACAGCCTGCCCGTGCAGGTGTACGCAAGCAAGACGGCTCTCGCATCACTCTACCGTGTACAGGCCCAGGCTCTCAGATTCATTTGCGGCACCTATAGAACGAGCCCAATTTCCGCTGCAGAAATCCAACGTGGCTCCTCTAAGCCTGAGGAGAGAGCGCGCCGTGCTAACGGCCCTGGAACGCTACAAAAGGGGCGAACCAGGGCTACCGACCCATACATTAGTCACTCGGTGGAGAGTTAAAAACAGGATAAAACAGACATCATTTATGCACTGCGCTACAAATTTGAGTGCACAAGCTGGCCTCTCCACTGATCGGGTCCCAATCCGACGGATAAGCACGTGCCCGCCCTGGAGGAGACAGCCCATCCCACCCATAAATTTCACTATATATGGGTTGGAGGGGGCCACAAAGCGGCACACACACCCGGATTTACTAAGGAAGATGGCATTGGATACACTGAAGACCTACCCGGCCGATTCCATTTATTGTTACACAGACGGGTCGGTCATGAAGAACCCCGTAAGAGCTGGGTATGGGGCCTATATCTGTTACCCAGACCATGAACCAGACAAGCTGTCAGGCACATGTAGCCTTGATGCAGAATTAACGGCGATAACCAATACCCTCAATTTCGTGCTCCAAAAAATGCGTGAAAAGATAACCGTTGCGACTACCGTTGTAATGGTTACCGATTCCCAGTCCTGCCTCCAAGCCTACTTATTGGAGCTGTCATCGTTATGCAGTGGGTGCCCTCGCACTGCGGCGTGAGGGGCAATGCCGTGGCTGATGCTCTAGCACGAGAAGGAGCGCTGGCCGTGCCCACTTTCGAGACTACAAGTACGTTTCAACAGGCTACGACAGCAATACGAGAGTGGGTACATGAAAAGTGGTTGAAATCCTGGGATGACTCCAACACTGCCAGGGGAGTCTGGCAGCACATGCGTCGCCCAAATCGAGAGGACCCGTGGTGGAGGCTAAAAAGGTCGGAACAAACAACAATAGCGCAGTGGCGTACGGGACACTGCCCCATAGGTGCGTACTTCGCCCGGTTCCGGCCAAATTTGGATGCCCGTTGCTGACACTGTGGGGAATCAGAAGAAACGGTGGCGCACGTCTTGCAAAAGTGTCCGCGGCTCCGCGAGCTGCGGGAAGACGTATCCAGTGGTTCACTATGTTTGTATGGAAGCTATGAGGCACTACGCCAAACAGCAGAGTTCCTTACCAGGGCACTACGGGAGACCTAGTTTGTACGGAAGCTATGAGGCACTACGCCAAACAGCAGAGTTCCTTACCAGGGCACTACGGGAGACCTAGTTTGTACGGAAGCTGTGAGGCACTACGCCAAACAGCAGAGTTCCTTACCAGGGCACTACGGGAGACCTAGGTCTCCCTGCCTTGTCACCAATTGGAGTTAATCTCAGATCCCTACTAATAAAAGTTTAAATTGAAAAACAATTTTTTTTTAAATTTGAATGTATCTGCTCTCTATTAGGAAAATGACATTTTCCCTGACAAATGAATAAAATGATAATTTCTGTTTGCATTCATGCAGACGAGATTTCATCTTACTTTCCAAATCTACCTGACATACCGTTTGCTGATTCGAAATGTTCTGGAGAGTTTATTGAACTCATTAAAGCGATGTAGCGAAAATGATCTTTTAATGTCAGTTATACAAATCTGGATCACGCGTTTGCAGTCATATATCGATTTGTCTATATCGCAATTTTTTGCTTCTTTTTAAGTATTTTTTTTCCGAAGCATGTTTTTCCAGCTAATTAGTCATGAAGTCTAAATAAAGAAGTAAACTTGATGCCGAAGACGACAACAGGTGTAATCCCGCAGAGGATGTCTCGAGAATGGTAAAACAGCAACTAAGAAGAGGAAGAATAAGAAATAGATAACATAGATGCATGTATGAAAGGTCTAAATTCATTTATTTGTAATTAAATGATAAGTAGAAATTAATATTTAAAGGATTTAATTTTAAACTGTTTCGTGATTAAACATTAAATATCGGCAAAGCATATCAGATATTTATAGGGGATTTCCATTTTATAAGACAAGGAAAAGTTACTTTTGCTTATAAACGAAATATTTTAGCGGTATGTGTCTGTGTGTGTGTGGGGGGGTGTCGCCAAAGAAATGGTAGTAAAAAGGGTCGCCAAGCTAAAAAGGTTGAGTAAAGTAAAGTTCCCCTTTCAGACCTTGTGGTGTATAGGGCAGATGATGTAAAGATCATCTGTTTCTGTGGCCTACGGTTAACGAGGGTGTCATGTGGCCAGCACAACGACCAACCGTCTTTTCTTTTCCCCAACAAATGTCAGGTACCCATTAGAGCTGGGTGGACTCAGAGGCGCCCGAAGATCCCAAAATTAAAAATCCCAGTCTTCACCAGGATTCGAATCCCGGTCTTCGGTTCGGAAGCCAAGCGCTTTACCGCTCAGCCACCGCGCCTCCTAAAAAGGTTGAGAACTGCTGTATTAGAGCATGGACTGGGTTGTCTGAGCAAGCCAAGAAAATCAATGACTTTGCAGAATATAAGTCATTATGCATGACTAGATGAACGACGCGTAGGACGTAATCATCTTTCCAATGGGACAGCTGTATTTTAAAAGAAAAGATAAAAAAAACAACATTAGAAATATAGTAACTTTTATATAGTGAATAAAATTATTATGAGAATTCTCTAATTTTGAAACTTTTTTTTTTACTTTTATTGTTTAATTCCTTTCTTAACTCTCCATCACTTCTTTGCATAAATTTTCTGGATATGCTTGTCTCTCCTACTTGTAACCAGGGGCGGACTGGCTATATGGGCGTTCGGGCAAGTGCCCTGTTGGCCGGTACCCAATAGGACCGTTAGGGACACCAAAAGTGTCGCATGAATGCCAAAAACATTGTTTTCGGATTATATAATGTTCATATTAAAAGCAACATTGTGAGCGTCGTGATTTAAAAAACAACAAGCAAACAACAATATCTTATAGACTTTAAAAACTAAGATTAATTTAAAGCAATGTCTTAAATAGCCTACATCCGTGTATAGTACTTGAAGTAGACGATAGCTCCTTACATATACTAAATGATTAACAAGAAACTTAAAAGGCCAGTATTTCTTATAGAGATCAACGTTATTGTGAGTATATATTCGGATGAATCTATAATGAGAACAAAAACAACGTTCTAAGTTCTATAGATAACATGTCAATTCACAAACGCATTGTTATTGGTTTGGTGGAGTAGTCGCATAATCTCGAGTTAAAGGTTTCTTTGGCCGACAATTAACAAGCAGGGTGTCATGTGGTCAGCACAACGAAACACCACCTTTACTTTCTCCTAATAAAGTCATGTAGCTGTTAGAGTAGGGTGGACTAAGTGGGCCCTAAAATTAATGAAATTCTAATTCACAGACTTCATCAAGTTCCGAACCTAACACCTCAGGTTCGGAAACCAAGCGCTTAATCACTCAGCCACCGTGTCCTCGTTAACTAATGGAGGATGAAGAATTGTATTTGTAAATTGTAGTCCATATGTCTGAAGAAATGGCGAGTAGTGAAACTGAATCATAAACAATATGTTGATGGATAATCTTCATGTACATTTTTATGCTAATGTATGCGGTGGCAGGAATTGGTTCACATTAAAAGTTTCACAATTTCAAATGTTATACTTTATTCATTTAGTAATAGTTTCAAAATCATCTAATTAATTATTCATATAGCTAACAACTTTCGATATATTATTAAAATCTACACAATGTTCTTAAGAACATGTTTCATTGCATGCCTATCATGTGACATGCAATTTTGGAATTCTACAATTTATGTACCCAGTCCGCCAATGGTATTAACTTTAAGGTAAACACAACTACACACATATAAAAATTAAATACATTCATTCTATGAAATTAAGTTAAAATATTTTAATAAAATGTTTTTATATTGCTCTAGTTTTATATATATATATTTTTATTTTAAATAGCAGATATTATCTCTCAGGAAATTGTACTTTTACTAAACATAAGTTTTCAAGACGACTATGATCAATATTGTCCTGAAGTTTCTAAAGATCCCCTGAACGCATCTGTGTCTGGGTATTTTAACATATCCAATACCTCTACAGTTGGACTGGGAATACAAAATATGAACAATGACTCTTCCACATGGTACAATGTAAGTGTTCACTTTTGACGAGTATTTAAGCATTTTTTATCCAAACTCTTCTTTGTTGATTTATCTATATAAATGTTTGAGGAAAAGAAAACATTCAGAAACTGGAACAGACACAAAATAGAGCAGTGAGATTCATAACAAACGAATATTCACATTTGACTAGAGTAACACCTTTAGTGAAATCACTAAATTTAGAAAGCCTTCAGGATAGAAGACTCAAAAGTAAAGTAGCAATTATACATATTAGACACTGAACCATAATCTTCAAATACAAAAACAAAATTTAATAAAATACTCCGAAAGACACAAAGATAAAGGCACATTCCTCGTCCCATATGCTAGGACAAATTTGTACAAATACTCCTTCTTACCTAGTGCTATAAGAGCATGGAATGGGTTGCCTGAGCTAGCCAGGAAAACCAGTGACTTTTAAGAATTTAAGTCATTGGTTAATATGCATGACTGAATGCATGACGCATAGGACGTAATCATCTTCTTTTTTCAAGTAACGTCTGTATTATATAAGATAAGATAAGAGGCGGGGGAGGGGGTCTTTCCCTCCCCCCTTCACATATACATATATATGTATTTGAAATATTTTTCTATGTGTATGTGTGCACGCAATTAATTTTCATTACATTCACTGGTTCTACGTTTTTCGCTGATATCACAAGATCAACAATTTGTGTAGCTCTGTGTTTCCCTTCTAGGACGCCAAAAAAAGTCCTTCACCCTTCAAGAACTAAGAGTCCACTATTTCAAACACTTCACTTTCCTGACAACCCCACAGAAACCTGCACTCCTCCTCACCGTACTGATCAATGATCCTTTTTCACGGTTACTTTCGGTGGAGCGAACCAAGGTAGTCCTGCAGAAGGTTTAGGCTCGGACGTAACAATCTTTATTTTTTTTTGGAACGTCGTAATAAAGAACAAAAAGATTAACTTTATTTTATATGAAAACAAAATAATTAACATATATTTCTGTATCGCTAGGTCTGTTTATTCTTACCTCAAGAATGTTTAGCGAAATCATTACGTAGTTGTACATGCAAACAAACAGCTGATCCTAATATCTTACACATTATTTGGAATGCTACTGTAGAGAAAAATGAAAGTGAATTATTTGTGCGGGGTGTATTGAAGACCAACAAAGATAGCTACAGCGAACCATTAAAAATAAGATACTATCAAGGTAACATTTAAAATATGGAGTAAAATAATTACTATTAAGAATAAGGTCTTTTTTATCAAGCACTTCAATAAAACATTTACTAGAAATAGTGCATGCTTGATAATTTTAAATATTTACTATTAATTTACACGCCTTTTTTTCAAAACACGAAAAATTTTAATATTGTTCTTGTTCATGTATAATTTTTATGTAAATTAAATTATATATTAAATAAGTTCATAATACATGTTTGAAAGTGATTTAAAATAATTATAAATGTTTAAGTATTTGAAAATATCAACAGAGCCAATCAAGAATCCAGTAGATTTAAAAGTTGACAACCAAACAATACACGCTAACCAGTGTGATATTGTACTCAGTCAAGATATTCTACAATTTCAGTACAAAGTCAAATCAGCTGAACAAAAAGAAATGGAGATAAACATAAAAAAAATAAAAGAATTAACAAATCATTATTTCTTAAATGAGGAATTCTACGCATGGAAAATCTACGACAATAAGTCCTATGCACAAATAGCTCTCTCTTTCAAAATTTGTGAGAACACATTTTTCAATGTCACATGTTCAATCAGAATAAATAAAGATCGAATTGAGGGTATGTATTCTTTCTTAAATGAAAAGCAAATTTTATTATCTACAATTTACTTACAAATAACATTGCAACCATTTTTCTAAAGACAAATCATCTATTGAAAAGTTGCTGACCTCTTGTAAGAACAATCATTCTATCCTTGAAAGCAACTGAATGATAGGTAAAAAAGGAACATTTTCTACCCGCCTATTTCCCTTTCCTCACATCGAAAATAAAAATACTGGTAACACCAATGAATAAATATATTTGGAAAATAGAAAATTCTACTGAAGT
Organism: Biomphalaria glabrata; assembly: GCF_947242115.1. Classification (NCBI taxonomy): domain Eukaryota; kingdom Metazoa; phylum Mollusca; class Gastropoda; family Planorbidae; genus Biomphalaria; species Biomphalaria glabrata. The sequence goes on along the minus strand of NC_074724.1, from coordinate 5,941,854 downwards.
AATAAAGATGCCATATTGGACACATTTAAAAACAGTCTAGACTACAATACTGGTTCCAGTTTGTGATGTAGTATTGATTCTGAGTATTTTTAATTGAGTAAGTAATATATAAATACGTATAATAATAAAACGATGCTGGTCTTCGATTCTGAAGATTAATGAGGAATGCAGTATTTCCTTTGGCTACGCAGCCCCAGCTGTGACCTACATATTTTAACAGATCCAAGGTGGGCAGCGGATCTTCTTTTGGTCTCAAATGGATATCCCACGACCTTAATGAGTGACACCCAGCTGTCTAGTTCTTAGGCCGCATGCTTTCTTCTTTAGCAGCTAAGGTAAGTTGGCGTCTAAGCTGCTCTATCAAGCGTTTTCGTGGGGCCATCTGTTACGTCGACCACCTTTTAGCTCACCAAAAAGGACTGCCTTTGGCATACGTTCGTCCCCCATACGTGATACGTTCCCTGCCCAGCATAACTGTCGGACCATAAGAAGTCTTTTTATACTGTCCAAACTGACGTTTGCAAGGACATTGTAGTGCGGTCTTACCACCGTATCTCCATGATGGAGCGCAAGTATCTTTTGTGAAAGCGACCACGATTAAATAGTAGAAAATTAATTCTAACAGTCCAGCTAATGGTTTCTACATACAACACTGTTCAAAATTTTCTTCTTTATTCGACTCTTTATTTAATACACTCCCATTGGTGTGTGCTTAAAAAAAAAGAGGCATGAGCTAAATTTAATTTTAAAAGGATTATATTTAAAAAACAACTTCCTTTTCGCTTGCTATCTAAATCTTTCCAATGCCTCTTTTTACCTACTATTAATGAAGACCTTTATGCTGAGTTTGCAAAAGTGAGTGACTCTCCTGCCTTCTATCAGATCACCATACAGAATGTCTTGTTTAAGTCATACTTGTGGCATTCTGTGAACGTGGCCAAGCCAGCCAAGGCGTCTGCTGCTGATAACAGCGTTGGTATTTCCTCATTGCTATTTTATTTTGCCACTTTATTTTTTAAATCCAGCTTAAGCATTGTAGGAGAATAATGTTCAACTTTTTATGTATGCCAACAGTAAATTGACCATGTTTTAGAAGCGTTAAGCAGAGTAGTCATCACACAGGTCCTGTAGACTTGGTCTTTGATATTGATTGCCATTAAAGTATTGTCTTACGCTCTTTTCTGCAGCCAAAACATGGTCACATCAGGTACATTGCTTGTGTTTTGAACTTGCATTTTGGTCTTACTTTGACAAATATTTAATATTAAGTTTTTTTTTTCACATTTCTACATAATGTGTCAGATTTCTTGAAAAAGGCTTTAAAGCCGTTTTCGAGATATGTGTCAACCCCTCCCCCCAACTTTTTGATCACATTTTTTGATCACATGAAAAGTATGCAAGGTAATAAGAGTAATTGTAATAGTTTTTAAAGACCGACTCCAAATTTCTTTTATATTTGCCATCTCACTTTCCTAATTCTCTCCGTTTCTTATTCTTTCCCGTTTCCTTTATCTATTTTTCTACCTATTCTAAAAGCTGTCTCTTTCCCCTTTTTTCTTCTATATTTCTCTTTCTATTTTCTCTTTTATTATTTTTTTTTAATTTTTGACATTTATTGAATTTCGTTTTAAAATGTATTTCAGAGACTCAGGAGGAGTTATATTACATGTTACTTTTGCTATTTTTATTGATACCGTGTTTGGTGATCATTTTAAAGTAAGTTCAACCGTAATGTTATTTTCATCCTATAATGCAGCAAGTAATCGGATAACCTCCTCTACAGCACTTTTTTTGTTTATAGATAGTCTACATTTAACACATTTTGTTTCAGACAGACTAATACATTAAATATACAAAAACTTTAAATAAAAAAATAAAGCACTTTTATTAGAAACCAATTAATACAATAAAAAAGAAACAAAAATGTCCCCTTCCTTCCAATGGGGCAGATGATGTAAGTAAGTTTCTGTGTCCCACGGTAGCTAAGGAGTCATGTGACCAGCACAACGACCAAATCAACTGCCTTTACTTTTTCCCAACTATCTTTAGGTACCCATTAGCGTTGAGAGGACTAAAGGTGCCATAAAGATCCCGAAATAAAAAAAAAATCCCAGTGTTTTATTTGAACACGGAACTCTTGATACTTTACTACTCAGCCAATGCGTCTCGTCTTGGTTAGATTGCTTACACAAGTTCATAAGACGTAGGAAGTTTAGTCGAAAACAACTTCTGAAAATGCCGCTGCATTGATGAGACACAAATTCTAAGCACTATAGATGTTCGTCTGTGAGGCGAATACGTAACATTGCTTTTGACCCTTTCCACCTGCTAAATAAAGAGTTTCAATTTTGTTTAGAATGCGCTTATGTCAGCTAAATCAACTAGTTTTTTTTTTTCTTTTAGTTTATTGAATTAGTTTAGATATAATTAATAATTTAAAAGGTTTTCAAATCTTTCCTCTGCTCAACCAGCACACTTAAATGTAAAATAAAAAGTCTTCGTATTTGAACTCTTATTCTTAGAAATGGTGTGGTTGAACGCTTGAAAATGTATACAATTTACAGTGCTAAACACATCTTCACTTCATTTTGATTCAACATCCTACGTTAGAGGTTCCGATAGATTCGACTTTTTTTGTAATTCTTGCTGCCAGTTTACTTTCACATCCTTCCATATTAGTAGTCACTCTCATTTATTTCTCCAAGGAAGAAAAACATCCTCTATGATATCTGAAACTTCTTTGAACAAATTCGAATCTTCCATTTCATAAAAAAAAATATAAAATGCCACGGTACCCTTCACGTTGATATCAAAAGAAGACAAACAGAAATTATGCAGGTAAGATGCTAAGACAAGTTCTGAAGGACAAGGCTAGCAAGAAAGTGGCTGAATTTTCCAAGAATAAAATAACTGTTAAATTATCTCGCTGATAACTAAGTTGTTGTCTTTTTCTTCTAAAAATATTTACAATTTTTAAATTCAGTTTGGTTAAAATAAGAACAGTTAGTTCGGCTCGGTTCGTACCGATCAGTTTTAAAGTTCTGGCTCGGTTCAGTCGTAAGTAGACATCGAGTCAGGGTTTGTCGGTTCGGGTTTGCTTCGTTTCCCATCTGTAATTATATAATAATAAGTCTTCATACTGTGTTAAATATTTATAAACAGTTTCATACTTGCGTTCATTTTACTTAGCGATTGTATCTAAATGTCTTTACTCTTTCATTGGTAACATTTTAAAACTAAGGCTAGTTATCGTATTTTATTTTCAGAAAAAAGAAAAGAGTGAAAGTAAGTGTGTAATTAAAAAATAACATTCTATAACGTTATATATTTGCTATCATTTCAATTAGTTAGAACCTGTTATTACAAATATAACATAATTAAATGTTTTGTTTTTGTTTTACATGTTTCGGATGTTCCTTCAGATTGACGATTATTACTTCCTAGTCCAAACCAGCCGCAGGACGACGGCAGATGGGAGCGGGCAGGGTTTGAACCCGGGACCATCGATAAATCTGAACGACAGTCCAGCGCGCAAACCGCACGACCAGGCAGCCATCCAATTTCTTTTCTTGTTTTGCTTATTTTCATAGCTTATAAGATGACAAATGTGTATGTTGTGAACAGTTCAGTGATCAAGCTGCTACATGTATTTAGTTGATTTTTATTTTCTTGTTTTTTATTTTTTTTTTGTAGACAAAATTTTTTTTTATAAATCACATTTTTATCAGAAAAGCGATATTACCAATTTTATAAATTTCGTCAAATGATAGCGTTGCACAATAGTTTAAGACAAAAACAAACTCTTCCATCTTCCATTACGTATTTAATAAGTAATAAACCTTAGCGAATTAGATATATATATATATATATATATATATATATATATATATATATATATATATATATATATATATATATATATATATATATATATTTAGCCTTTTCTTTTCTTCTGTTTTCTATTTTAGATCTAGTTTGTAACCAAATATAGATGAAGCTTTACCTTTTTCAGACAAATAAAGCAGATGGTAAGAATAAACTAACTTACAAATAATCTACCAATGCATTTTTGTCTTTAATTTTAAAATTGATAAAATGATATTCTGCACTTCGCACAATTGTAAATTTCTTATAATCAAAAAGTTTTAAACAGCTATTGTTATAGAAGAAGGGTTAAGAAGAACTGGTGATAATTCTACTTAATTAGTTTACCATGTTAAAATTACCCATATGCCTTGCATTTAAAAAAACAAACATTTATTCTAAATTCTATGTCTGTTTTAATTTTATCACCAATTCATTATATCATGATAGCTTTTATTTTAATTAATGACTTTCATGTTTGTAATCTTTCTTGTTGTCTAGCACATTGATTAGTTTCTAAGTCTTCTTCTTTTTCCTGCTACTGATCCTAGAAGAAAGTCTCAAGACCTCGTGATATGGCCATATAGGTTATAAGTTAAGTGTTCCGGCTATAGTCATCAGGTCATCGTTAGACCCCCATTGCTATTGTGATCCTGTTTCGAATAATCGCATTAGTATTGTGTTTTATATGTGATCCATATTACCCTTCGATTCATTTAAATTTATTAAATTCTACATATTACATACATTTAAGAAAAATATTTCAAACTAATCTTAGATTTATCTGAGAATATAGGTTTTAAATATATTTCTTTCTATTATGTTTTGATTTAAAAAGCGTAATTTATTTTTCAAAACTGAACTAAAGTAAAGTTCCCCTATTAGACCTTGTGATCTATAGGGCAGATGATATAAAAGTAATCTGTTTCAGTGGCCTAAGATTAATGAGGATTAATGTTGCTAGTAAAACTACCAACCGCCTTTACTTTTCTACAAGTAATGTCAGGTACCCATTAAAGTTGGGTGGACACACGGGCACCCTAAGTTCCAAACAAAATTTTAAAACAAAAGAGATCAAGGCAAACGAAATACACCAGACTCACTTTTAATTTGCATGCGAAAAGTTTGTATCAGGTAGTTCCTATTTAATGATTTGATTGTTGTGTTCTTGTTGACTATTGAGGCCAACCCTTGATTCACAGCTGCTAATAAATTGAAATATTGCTTGTTTATCGTAAATAAGTAGAACATCTACAAAATGTAATAGTTGACTTAAAAGAAACAAATGTGAATGGTGTGGCAACAGAGTGTGGGAATGACTCTAAAGAAAATACCAGTGATATTTCAACTCAAAATTCTAATCAGAAAGAAGATAAAAAAGGTAGGACAACATATGTACATTTTTAATTTATATGCTTTGTTTTTCTTTTATCTAAGACACTGGCCTGGAAAGAAGAAAACAAGAAAACGGATCCAAATTTAATACATTCCAATCATGTCGTCCTTAGTGTTATCTTGACGAAAACTTAAATCATTAGTAGTGACAATTAAAGTTGGGTGGACACACGGGCACCCTAAGTTCCAAACAAAATTTTAGATCAAAAGAGAACAAGACAAACAATCACTCCAGATTCACTTTTAATATGCATGCAAAAAGTTTGTATCAGGTAGTTTCTGTAGGCCAAACGTATACGAGATCAGAAAAATGAAACACAGGATCGCAGCCTAGCGGAAGAAGCCTATAGGGAAGCAGATCTGAAAGTAAAGAGAAGCTGTCGGCGAGATAAACTGGGACTGGATTGAGCAGAAGGGACAAGAGACACAAGCAGCTGCAAGCAGAAATGACACAAAAACTCTCCATCGTATTGTCCGAGATCTCACTGGAGCAAAGAGTGGACATGGGGCCCAATAAAAGACAAGCAAAGCAAAACTTTGTTAACGAAAGAAGAACAGGATGCAAGATGGGTAGAGCACTTTAAAGAGACCCTTAACTAACCTTCGCCAGACCTAACTTACATATTCAAGGGCCCCTCTCCAGACAATGATCTCAAGGTCAAGACAGACCCAATAACTGCTGAGGAGGTTACCATGGCCATTGCAGTGCTAAAGAATAACAAAGCACCAGGACTAGACATGATATCAGCAGAAATGCTAAAATATGGGTGACATTGCATTGTTAACAGAATGACTGATCTCTTAAATCTCTGTTGGCGAACTTCAAAAGTCCCAGAGGACTGGCAAAAGGGAGTGATTGTAAAGCTTCCAAAAAAGGGCAACTTGGCAGACCGCAACAACTGGAGGAGCATTACTCTCCTCTCTGTCCCAGGCAAAGTTTTCAGCACTGTTTTGTTGAGACGGCTTCAACAGTCTGTAGATGAAAGGCTCAGAGAATAACAAGCAGGTTTCCGAAGAGGCAGATCATGTACAGAGCAGATTTTCGTTTTACGAAATATCATAGAACAAAGTCTTGAGTACCAACAACGGCTAACGATCAGTTTCGTGGGCTTCAAAAAAGCGTTTGATAGTGTCCACCGAGAATCAATATGGAAAATAGTAAGAGAATACGGTATCCCTGAAAAATTCGTCCAGATCCTACGACACCTTTAGAGTCAGTCTACTTGCTGCATTAAAACAGAAGAGGGAACAACAGAGTTTTTTACAATCGAGACAGGTGTGAGACAGGGGTGCATCTTATCTCCCTTCCTTTTCCTCCTAGCCATCGACTACATAATGAGGAGAGCAATGAACCAGACTGCCTTTGGTATTCCATGGCATGAACAACTCCGATTGACGGACTTGGACTTTGCTGATGATGTTGCACTACTCGGGGCTACAAATAAATGCATTCAAGAAATGACGGAGAGCCTAGAAAGAGAGGCACCCAAAATTGGCCTCCGCATAAGACTAAAATTATGCGAGTGGGATATAAGGCAAAGGGTGTTCCCGTCAGACTTGGCGAGTCAAAGCTTGAAGAGCTGGACAAGTTCACGTACCTTGGCAGCATCATAACAAATGATGGAGATGCTTACCGTGATATAGCGTGCCAAATATGAAAGGAAGGGAGCATTTTCCAAAGGCTACAGTCTATTTGGACTAGCCAAGTCATTGGACTCGAATACATCTTCTCAACACAATCGTCATTCCAACTGCTTCATATGCATGTGAGACGTGGAAGTCATCCGTCAAAATTGAGAAAAGACTAAATGTGGCTCAACAGAGATAGCTGAGATGGATTTTGGGAGTCAGTTACACAGACCGGATCTCAAACAATGAAATCCTATGCCGAACTGGGAGTCGAACACTTAGTGAGGTTGTGACTGAGCGTCGCATGAGGTTTGCGGGACATGTTCTACGTCAAAATAAATTACTCACACCAAGAGTTGCGATGGAAGCCAAAACGAGGAAAGCGCAAAAAGGGACGTCCTCGTATTACCTGGCGACACACCTTCATGGAGGACCTCAGAACAGTGGACACCAGGTGGGAGGAGGCTTCAGACATTGCCAGTGACAGATCATTATGGAGACAGCTTGCCACCCAATGCGCCGAACGTCGCGGGAGGACCTAAGTCTAAGTAAGTAAGGTAGTTCCTATTTAATGATTTGGTTGCCAGGGGAACATAATCTGTGGTATTTTAAGTCTCGAGAGACGATCTTTTCCCTTTGCTAATCCTTCATACACAGCTGCTAATAAATTAAAATATTGCTTGTTTATTGTACATAAATAGAACACCTACAAAAAATGAAAGTTAACTTAAAAGAAACAAATGTGAATGGTGTGGCAACAGAGTGTGGGAATGACTCCAAAGAAAATACCAGAGAAATGTCAACTCAAAATTTTAAACAGAAAAATGATAAAAAAGGTAGGACAATAAAATAATATATTTTCATTATTTAATATATGTTCTTTTGCTAAAACGAACATATATACATATTTAATTTATAAGCTTTTGTTTTCTTTTTTACCTAAGACACTGGCCTGGGAAAAAATATAAAAAGAAAACGGATCCAAATTTAATACATTCCAATCATGTCCTAAATGTTATCTTGACGAAAACTTAAATCATTAGTAGTTACAATTAAGCTCATACTTTTTTGCGGACACATAGGAAAAAAATCTTTTTTTATAAAGCTTACAAAAATTGTTTGTCAATTAGTCAATTAGATCGACTGTATTGTAAAGTTTTCGTAAGCTCTGTACGATTAACCAATTAGTCAATTCATAATTGGTAATATAATATATGATTTTACATCATTAGACAAACTTTGCTTTTATTGTGTATTTTAAAAAGTGTTTGTTTGAAATTTTCGATCAACACAAAAAGAATGTGATACAGATGAAATTAAACCGTTGCTGAATGATACTAATGGTATTGCAAGTCCCATTTCTACGGATGGTTTCAATGAAGAAATAGATGGTAAGAATGACGCTAGATTTGTTATGGTTTGATGGATATTTTTCTTCCACTTCCATTCTCGGTATAAGTTGAAATAGTTAACAATTAGTTATTGTTGCCGACAACAGACGAACAAATTTATAAATTATCTGATAAGTGATGATAGTTGTTTTTATTTAATATAAATATATATGTATTTAAAATTATATACATTATATAAAAATGGAAGATATTATTTTGCAATATTAAGATGACAAAGATAACATTTTATACAGTGTTTCATTGTACCTAAAAAATAATGAATTACCGCACCGTTATTCGCATTGCACGGGATGCTTTCTCCTTAAAAATCTGTCACTGGCAAATTTGAAGCCTTTTCCCAGGTGGTATCCAGTGCTCTGAAGTCCTCCATGGAAGTGTGGAGTCAAGTTATACGAGAACGTCCGTATTTGTGCTTTCCTCGTATGGGTCTCCATACCATTGCAACTCTTGGTATTTCATTCTGTAGAGGACATGTTTCATCTCTACGCTTGGTCGCAGCCACGATAAGTCGTCGAGTCCCAGTTCTGAAGAGAATTTTTTATTTCAGACCCAAGCTCTGTTATTGACTCCTAAAATCCGTTTTAGCAATTTTTTAGCTACATTTATACTTTTCTCAATTTTGGAAGATGACCTCATGTTTCACAAACATATATTGGAGTTGGGATGACATTCTGTAGAAAGTTTGCTTTTTATTGACCTCAAACAATTTTGTTAGTCCAATTAAGCTGTAGTCATGGAAGACGGCCCCATCGTTTGCTATGATGCTGACAACTCTCCAAGCTCTAACTCGTCAAGCCCGACGGCGCACCCTTTGCCTTATTTCCCACTCGAACAGTTTTAGTTTTCTCCAATGTTGTAAGGAGGTCAATTTTGGATGCCTCTCTACCTGGGCTCTCCCTCAATTTTCATTTTTTTTAATGTTTTTATTTGTAGAACTAAGTAGTGCAATGTCGTCAGCGAAATTCAAGCTCGTTATTTTGTTCAAACAATATAAAAGCCAAGGCAGTATGATTATTGCTCTCCTCTTTATGCATTCGATGACTAAGAGGAAGTGGAAAGGAGACATGACGCACCCCTGTCTCACATCTGTCTCGATGTTAAAGAACTACAATGTTCTTTTCTTCTGTTTTTCTGTTTTAATGCAGCAACTAGATCGACTGTATTGTAAATTTTTCGTAAGCTCTGTACGATTAACCAATTAGTCAATTCATAATTGGTAATATAATATATGATTTTACAACATTAGATAAACTTTGCTTTTATTGTGTATTTTAAAAAGTGTTTGTTTCAAATTTTCGATCAACACAAAAAGAAAGTGATACAGATGAAATTAAACCGTTGCTGAATGATACTATTGGTATTGCAAGTCCCATTTCTACGGATGGTTTCAATGAAGAAATAGATGGTAAGAATGACGCTAGATTTGTTATGGTTTGATGGATATTTTTCTTCCACTTCCATTCTCGGTATAAGTTGAAATAGTTAACAATTAGTTATTGTTGCCGACAACAGACGAACAAATTTATAAATTATCTGATAAGTGATGATAGTTGATTTTATTTAATATAAATATATATGTATTTAAAATTATATACATTATATAAAAATGGAAGATATTATTTTGCAATATTAAGATGACAAAGATAACATTTTATACAGTGTTTCATTGTACCTAAAAAATAATGAATTACCGCACCGTTATTCGCATTGCACGGGATGCTTTCTCCTTAAAAATCTGCATTTCTTTTTGCATTTGGTCATTGTTCACATAGACACAATTACGCTATTTAAATACGATGTTAACATTTACAAAATCTATAGACTCGACCTGCTTGGATCACATCCACAATTGTAAACACTGTTTTCATCTCATAGACCCCAGACTCATTTTTTCATTCTCGTAGACCCCTTAGAAGCCACTTGAGGTCTATATAGAACCCTTTGGAAATCACTGATTTAGAAGAAAACAACAGCAGTGGGGATAAAATCACCATCCGGGCGCTGGAGACGTACAAAATCTCCTGTTATCAGATCTCGGCGTTCCAGTACCACCTCATCGTCGTCGTCGGGTGGACACTCTGCACTCTTAGGGTGGTCAGTAGTACAGGTTGCATGTTAGAAATGGATGAGCAGTAAGCAAGTGTAAAAGTGCAATGAAAGGGTTTGGGGTCCAGCTATATTCCCGTGGGGCCCCGAGTCAACGGTTAGTAAGAGACCCAACGGGATCTCCAAAAAGAGGATAACGCTGGACACTCGAGTATGGCCGGGATTTCCTGGGTCCTGGCTGATTCGCGGGTCAAAGACTGGATTAACTGGCGCGGCCTTCGCCGGCTGTGTCGGGTGGTCTTGTTGGCGTCCACGAGCTAGGCTCTAACTAGCCCATTCCCTGGTACTCTTGTGGAGGAATAGGCCGCGATTAATCGTAATTCCAAAACTAAGAATATCAAGAAACGTGTACCACCCCACTCTTGCCCTGAAGGAAACTATTTACCGCTTACTAAATTGTAATACAATTTTTAACCTTTTTTTTTCGTTTAGCTATTCGTCTTATTTAGATATTGTATATTTTTATATTTCTAAATAAATATCAAGTTATATGCTTACAATTACACTACAACTTGTGTGGGTTTTTTTCATTAAAATCTATTAACTTAAACTGTTTTTGTTTTTTTAAGGCTCGAGGATCGAAGACACACAAATATTTAGATTGCTTTTGATTGGCGGAGCCGGAAACGGTAAAAGTGCCACTGGAAATACTATTCTTGGTAAACAAGCATTTCCTGAAACGTCAGATTTATGGAACAATTCAACTTCTGAAAAATTATGTGCAGATAATGTCCAAGATATTGTAGTTGCAATAGTTGAATGCCGAAGTTTAAATTCACTACCGATTGAAAAAACAAACGACCCCTGCTCCCTGTTTTCTATTTTTGAAGCAGCAATAAAGTTAGTGCCTGAAGGATTTGACGCTATACTTGTAATTCTTCGATATGAAAACAGATTTACACATAACGATATGGAAAATATAACATCTTTAAAAAGCATTTTAGGGAAAGATTTTTTACGAAAGCATAGCATAATCATATTTACTTGTGGTGACAAGTTTGTTACAAATGAAAGTGTTGCCTTTGAAAACTGGGTTTTACAACAAGAGGGAGCATTTCGAAATCTACTAGAGGAATGCGAGGAAAGAGTTATTTTATTTGATAATCGAACAAAAGAAGAAGATAAAATAACACTCAGAACGAAACTGTTGACAATGGTCGATACTCTGGAAATTGTCAATGGTAAATACACAGTTAAAAATATGCTGTTTAGCAAAACGTTAACGTAAAAATGTCTTGAAAAAGATACTTACGGCTTTAAAACTTATGTTATCTTATTTTTTTAAAAAAGTAATGGAAAAGAGAGAAATATGATGTAAAATATAGCAGGATTAAGGCGCGTAATTACTGTTCAAAATATAATGGTATAGTTTCGATGGATTTCTTTTTTTTTTCTTACACATTTTACTATTATAAAGTCCCTTTATTTAGAATTAAGCAAAACTTAAATATAGAAAAATAACATTAATAAAGTTAAACTTATCAAAGCGAAACTACCCAAACCAGAAGCCAATTTGCATTTAAAAAATTAAGGGCATTTTCTTCCTTCATTTTTGTAAAACTGGCATTTCATTTTGGTGTTTCAGTCTTCTAGCAATCTTTAAAGCATTTTTAAATACAAATGTAAATTTTTACGAGCTTTCTCTTATAGTGTTTTCATTATGCATACCACATAAAGATAATGAAAAGAATATTGGGGCATTATAGCGGACAAGTTGCTCACATACTAGTCTAAACTGTCGTTGATTGATATAGAGAATTCCATATCAGAGCGTGTTTATGTATTACGTCTTAGTTTGTTGCGGCCCCCGTTGTTGGTTTTGTGTTGTCCTAATTTGATGAAAAAAATGGATTGAAATAGAAAATCATATATTTCACCATAATTGTTGATTGCGAAGTTTTGGTTGCAAGGGCTACTTTTTGTTTAATATTAATATTAACCACAAAAAAATAAATAACTAAATGTAAGAAAGATTAATTCTAACATTTTCAAAGAAAGATAGTACTCTACACATGTATATATAAGGCATATATATATATATATATATATATATATATATATATATATATATATATATATATATATATATTTAAAAACTTGCATTGTTGTCAGTGTTCAAAGTGAGATATGGGTAAATTGTAAATATTTTATTAAAGATTATGGTTGAATGATGCTCATGTTTTAAATCTTATTTTGAATATATTCATATATGTAGAATTTGTTATATTTAAACAAGAAAATATAACATTATTTTTTCAGTTTTACATTTATGTTGAAACCCCACTACCTTATATCCATATATTATGGATTAATTAAAGTATATTTATAGTTATTTACTTATTGTTTTTGCTTTGTTTCTATTGTAAGAGTTTTATTTATAGTTAGATCAGGAGCAATCTTGAAATAAATAGACAGTATAAACAATGTCAGTTCGACGTATGGAATCAAATAAAAAGACACATGATTATGAAAGAGCTTTGGAATATGTTTCCACATTGCTGAAAAAAAGGTCTCACATATTATCACATGTTTTGTTAAAATAACTCGCTTTTTTTTTTAGTAGACGTCAGGAAAGTCTATATACATCTAGAAAATGTTTGGCTGAGTTGAAATGCAATAGCAGAATTTACTTAAACTTAAAAGAATTCAATAACCCTAACCCATAAACTGTAAAAGCTTAACCTGTTCCCACATGTACACAAAACAGATTGGAACAGAGAACTTTAAAGGTGCAATAGAAGCATGGTAGCCTGTGCTACAGCAAATTTATAATAATTACAACTAAACTATATCAAAGGCATTTTATGTTAGATGTTATAATCTTTTTGCTTTGTAACTAACTTCTCAACTGACTAAATAGTACGATTCTTGATACACAGCTGCGTCATATGTTGGACATCTGTAATCACGAGATGCTAATGATAACTTTTTATGTAAGTATAAGGAGCACGAACAAATGTTCGTTCAATGAAAACTGGATGAATAACATAAACAAACAAATATTTAACATCTGACTGGAAGAAAAAAGGCAAACATCGCAAAAAGAAAATGTTACATTACTTCATAGAACTCAAATAAAGCTTTTGACCGGATTTAGCGTGATGTCATGTGACAAGTGTCAGGTGGGTTAACAGATTTATTTAGGGTATGATATGGTTTCCCGGGCTCCTCACCCTACACTGCTTATTAACTTTCTGTCAGGGTTGCAATTTGGTCGTGGTTAGACTTCCCGGACATCTCTGACAGTTAATTACTTAATAGGTTGTTTATTAACGATAAGTTTACTTACATTAGTTAACAACAAGAGTGCAAGTTAAGCAATTTAATAAAGAGATGAAGTATTATAACATGAATGATGAATAGTATAAATGGTATTTACAAAATCAAGTTATTCAAAATAGATATAAGATCAATGCCACAATTTCATCAGGGCTCGCGAAGCATACAACCTAATGCCATGGATGTAAGGACGATACCATAACAAATTAGGATTGACTGCAACAGGTTCCCAAGTCTGCGTCCCTAAACAAGGAAAATACATATTCCTTGAGACCGCCATTCACAAGATTATTTTACCAACGACTTTAAAACTACATCGCGAAGAATAAAAGAAAACAAACTAACTTACCCATTACTGTGGAAGAAAACAACAACAGAGCGACTGATATCCAGCAAAAACAAACAGAGCATTGACATCAACATAGCGCGACCTTAGAAACTAGCGCACAAACCTATATGGTGCATAAAAGAAAACATCAAGCAAGAAGCAACTCTAGATGAGCACGACAGAAAGTGATTAGGGCGATCAGTACACAAACAAAAAAAATCATTATTATATAAGCCCTATATACAAATGCGAATAGCTCTTACTTCTGAGTAATCAAAGTGGAGAAAGTTAAAAAACACCCAAAATATTTCTGGAGCATATTATGATAGAATCTCTAGAAAGATTTACTCCTAGCTTGAAAAAACAGCCTATTCCCAATCTATGACCTAGCTCTCAATGGAGAAAATGCAGACCAGGTACAAGAGCTTACTTTAAAACTAGATACTGCAACTACCCCTGTTGACATGATAATAAACGCATAAGAGAAGCAAACTACTTGATGGTGGCGGAGATAGTACGTGATGTTGCAGCAGACAGTTATATGGCCAAACATTACAAGAAGTTGACTCATTTAAATACTTAGGGTCTAAGATAACAACAAGCAGAAATGAAAACCCGTTAGCGGTTAATTACAAAACACATTAAAAACCGCATGTGATGAATCATTCGGGTGATGCATTTGTGAAATCATTCATTTCGGGAAATGATTCACGATCTTAGAATCAAAAGTGTTTTTATACCAATTATAAATACAAGGCATCCACACTTATTGCGTTGCTTAAAAAAACTTTCCTTATTCATTATCTGATAAACATATTTTAAGATAATTTTTAACTAAATATAAAATTAGGCTCAAAAATGATGGTTATATATTTCTTATTAAAATCAATACATAATGAAGTGTACACTTTTTTTACAGGTCTATACATATAAACAAGATTTCATAACATTTGATAAGGGTTGCAGAATTTCCTCATTTATTTTACCATTGTACCATTTTATAAAATTTTACCATTATTCGACTTTTACGTTTAAACATCTAATCACGTGAAAGACTTACAAAAAAATGTTAAGCTTTAACATTTTTAAAGTTTAAAAAACATAATTGAGCAAAGGTCAGCAAAGAATATATGTGTATACAAGCTAAGAAATAGCCACAGAATATAGAGTTCGCATGAAGGTCAACTGCTTGGTTAAAATTGTTAAAAAGGCAGTTAATATTTCCTGCATGAACATCAGAAGATGCAAAATGTAATTGTTCCTTTTCTTCAAAATATGATGGGTAATGTTCTGTTCCCTGGCGCGGTGACTGAGTAGTTAAACTCGTGGCTTCCAATCTTGGAATCATTGGTTCGAATCTCGATGAAGTTGAGAAAATAAAATCCATTCGTCATTGATCTTAACATCATCGGCACTATTGATAGCAAGGTCTGAAATAGAAACTTTACTTAATTGATGTGCAGTTCAATATCGCCTGCACCGAAAGCATTAGCATTAACAGCGTTGTAAATCAATGATTTGTCCTTGTCCCTACGGCCGGACCTGACAATTGTGAGGCCCTAAGTAAAACGGTTTGAGCGTGGCCCAGACTAGGTAGTGATAAAATAATGTAAAAATTAAGATTTTGTATTAGAAATTACATTCGTCTTTGCAATAAATATGTATTAAATGAAAGCTGACAAAGCCGTTTATTTTTTTATCGCGCGTACAATTGACACACCAAAATGACAATTTTGTCTATTTTTCAAGAGATTTTGTATAACTTTCCAGAAGATTTCCAGTACTTTTTCATATATTTGGAATTTCAGGAGATTTCCAGGAGGCGCTGGAAAATCATAATGCCAAGGAAACCATGTTACTATATAAACGTTATTATAGTTTAATGTAATAATTTACTCCTACAATTAGTTTGGGGCCTATAGAAGTGTGGGGCCCACTGCTTAAGATACGCTCTGCTTTTCCGACCCTCTTACAAATACTTTTTTCACTTACTAATCCACCAGAAGCATCTATCCGGAATAAATGGCAAACATTTGTATAATGCAAGCCTGAGGGGTCAAAACGAAAATTGAAATGACCCTTGTAGGACATTCGTGGATGACGCAGCATTAGTGATTATTATCACGTTTTATAGAAAAGCAATAATAATAAGACCCAGAATAGATGATGTTCTAAGAGGTGCGATGGCTGAGTCGTAAATGCTCGTCTTCCGAAACGGGGGTCCAAAGTTCGAATCCTGGTGGAGAATGAGATTTTAAGTTTCATGATTCTAGGGCGCCTCTGATTTTACCCGTAATTTAGTTGGGGAAAAGGCAGTTGATCGTTGTCCTGGCCACATGACACTCTCGTTAACCATGAGCTTTAAAAGCACACGAGCTTTTCATCATCGGCTTCATAAATCGAAGATCTAAAAGGGTAATTTTACTTGCTATAAAATGTTAAGATGTTTGGTAAAAAAAATCTGTGTTCCAATAATTGCGAATTTAAAACCCTCCAAGGTGACAATGGCTTTAGAAAATGTGCAGCATTTTCTTAAAATAAAAATAAAAATTGATTGAAATAACAAGTGCGATATGCTAAGCTAAAAATAGTATAATGAGCTATCAAATAAAAATACCTTGCTATCCAATAAGAGCATCGTGGACAAAAAATGTCAGAATCATTATGTAGGCTAGATGTCATTTCTCTTCTTCAATTACAATGTTAGTCTATTTACACAGGAAGAAACAGTATGTTGTGTCATGGAGAATCCACTCCCTCCTGTGGTATTAGCTATTCACAACACTACGGTGGTCTAAGTTTTAACAGATTTAACATCGCGGTAAAAAAAAATAATTTCTTTTTGTGATTTTAAAGATTCTAATGTTGCAAATTACATAATCAGTAATAAAAAAATTATATTAAACGAATGTCGCACAAATGTTTTTTGTACTAAATTTCTTATATGTTGGTTAACTGAAATAAATTAGAACAATCTGACTTTTTGAGCTATAATGAGGTTGGCAGTCGAAAATGATTTTTTTAAAAATAAAACAATTATGCCTGTGTACATAGCAATATTATAAAAATAAAAAAAGCGAAATTATTATGTTTTTTTTTCTTCAGTTTAAATTGATACATTATGTAAAATGAGTGATTAGAATTTTAAGAAATCATTATTTATTCTTATTTCGCTAATTCATTATTCGGGTAAGTATTTTATATTTTCATCTAAATTTAATGTTATAAAACACATGTGTCAATTTATATTTATTGCTTTAAAATAATGAAATCAATAAAAATGTCTTTGTTTAATTTTTTTAAAAAGAAATACCAACAACCTATATACATATTTATGTATATTAAACAGCACTTGATTAATGTGTCGAAATGAGTACCATTCCAACTATATTTCTCACTTTTATTGGTACTTTTTATTTCAGTTTTAGAATATAATATATAACATATAATAATTTTGTTTATTATGTTTAAAATTTCAATGTTACATTTTATATTAATTGCTTTAAAATAATCGAATAAATAAAAAAAAATTCTTTGTTTAAATTTTTAAAAAGAAATATCAACAATATATTTACACAGTTAAGTAATTTAAACGGCACTTGATAAATGTGTCGAATTACTCACTGAGTACCATTCCTAATATAGTACACACGTGTATTTTTACTATTTTTTTCTGTTTTAGAATAGAAAATATAAAATATATTAATTTTATTATGTCTGAAACCATTGTAACATAATCAATCCTATCATTCTTGGTATTGAGATTTGCATAGGATATTGAAAGATTATGTATTCTCTAGCCACTTAATTAGTACAACTCAATGTATTTTTACCAAGCTTATATCAGATCACACACAATATCGGATCAAGCTGTAATCTTTTGCATAATTATTTACTTTATCTGACAACACAAGAATCAATATCTCTATGGCCCCTTTCAGTCGCGAAGCGACTATGGATTATCTCGTTGAGATGAATGCCTGGGCATTAGCTGTGGTTGGAACGATGTCGCCCACACATCAGTTCCCCCCTTACCACGCAGCTGATGTATCCAAAAGGAACGTCAGTGCCAATAAAGTTTGGGGTCAGCGGCGTCGAAGGTTCTGACAGAGTGTAGCAATGGGTGCTGCAAACTGCCTTAGGGTCGCCAGCTCCTGATTTTTCCACAGGGTTGACTCCCGAAGCCTTTTCCATGGTTGGGTATAGCTGAAAGGCAACAGATGTTTGAATTCAGAGTTTTCCTTCTCCTAGGTGGGTATCCTGCCATGGCTAACGAGCTTCTCCTGCCCGAAGCTTACTGGTTAAGGCGCCAGTTACTCGCCTTTTCCGCTTTTCCTGTTAGTGAGAACAGTTCCGCCGGACTCAATATCTGAGCTACACGTGAAGGCCTAGAGTTGGACTGGTTGTCAGAGGCTATTCAAGACGCATGCCATTAGGAAGCATTTTATAGTTAGTGGATTGCTTACATCCATTACCACTTCCGGCAATGACTACCTTGTGGAACCTAGAATCAATATAAAAATAGTTAATTAACTATTGGTAATAAATTATTTTGTTTGGTACATCGAACAATGGAAAGGATGGCAGTGGGTTTGATTCGAGATCACTGAACAATAGTCCACAGCGCATACCACACAATCATGTCTTTTCTAAAGCTATATGTGTATATGTTATTATTTTTGTATGTATGCTTCTATTAAAAAAAGGAACTAGTGATCAGATTGTATCACAAATTTTTCCTTGTATATTTCAGTTCAATTTACTTTATATTTTCCACCTGTCCAAGAGACTTCTACAGTTGTTATGTCAATAGAAATGCCAGTTTTAAATAAAATATCACGTATATATTTTCTAAAAGATGGTTCAGAAATTATGTCCTGCACATTGAGCGGATGTTTTTTAGGGAAGAACACTATCAACTATTCAAACATTGCATACACAAGTAAAACAACGTTGGACAAATATATATTTACTGTAGAAATCTCGACCAATTTGCGCTGGAGTAGAAAACAGGAGTCAGCTGTGGGAGAATGGAAAGTTTATTTTGCAATGAAAACTCAAAAAAGTCAGATTTGTGACTTAAGAGTATACGGTTTGTAAAATTATAATTTAGATTTATAATCGAAAATTTTTCAAGAAATTTTTTATTTCAATCTCTTGATTATACTAGCTCGGCGTTTCACAAATTGAATGCCCCCCCCCCATGAACCCAAGGGATCGACTTGCTAACAAGTGAGGTGGAAATGGGGAGGTGAGGCTAATGCATTCTGTGAATTTTAAAATTATTGGGCAATGTTGTCATGTCGATCATGATGGAAGAACGCTGTATTATGTAAGAGGGTGATTGTGCAATATTTTAGCTACTGGAGCAATGTTAAGTCAGATAAAACTAAAGACGAATATTAAGCTGTAATATAGTTCCGCTTTATCATACTCCTACTGCGTCATGGGCGTAGCCAGTTGTTTTTTTTCGGGGGGGGGAGGAGGTTTGGGGGGACTTTTTTCTCCCCCCCCCCCGCGAAAAAAAATATTTATATGTATTTATGTGTGTGTGTGTGTGTCTGTGTACATTATCTTTATTACATTAGGACCCTTCATTTTTTTTTGGAAGACGTTTATTGTGCCCTAGAACAGGTTCTTCCTGGAGTTAGTATAAACATTGTAGATACACGGCCTTGCCAGCAAGGGGGTCTGGGGGAGCGCTAGTAGCCAAAGACTATTTCTGGTAATGAAAGCCTACAAAATGCATATTCTGAGGTATCTACAGTGCATTTTCCTTCTATTAAAAAGTTTTATTTTAAAAACCTAATGTGCTATTCTTAGTGACTTTGACCCTCCCGCGCCGTTCGGCGCATTTGCCGTCAAGCAGTTTCCATAAAAATCTGTCACTGGTAATGTCTGAAGCCTCTTACCACCTGCTCTGAGGACCTCCGTGAATGTGTGGCGCCAAGTTGTACTAGGATGTCATCGCAACTTTTCTTACGCGTAATTTTTTTTGTCAGAGAACATGTCCCGCAAACCTCACGCAACGCTCTGTCACAATCTTACTAAGGGGTCGGTTCGGCATAGGAATTCCTTGATTGAGACCCGATGTCTATAACTGACTCCTAAAATTTGTCTTAGCCATCTTAGTTGAGCCACATTTAGTCTTTTTCAATTTCGGCAGATGACTATCTACTGCACTTTATTAATGAAGCACCGCCACTGGTAGAAATGTGTAACCTCTCTTGAATACGCTCTTGGAATTAAGTGACTTTAGTTTTTATATCCAAAAGGGGAAGTTTTATCGTCAAAATCATTTGTTGAGGGTTTTAAACTAAAAAAAATCTCTAGAGTTGTTTTTTTTTTTCTATTCAAAACCCCATTTAGCTACGGTAATAGAATTTAGTAACTGAAGCTTGCTTTAGAATAATATTGAAGATTGAAGGTTTTCCACCTCAAAATGCTCTGTAGGGGGATCTTAAACTCAAAACCAACTTAAAAAAAAACGCCATCTGTAGGAGAGGGGTTTAAACTCAGAACCCCCCATTGGATTGGCTACGCTCAAATATTTTTAGTGTGTAATTTGATTTTTTTTTATATTGAAGAGGTATTTTTTAGCATCTAAATGGGGGTTTAAACTCAAAACTCCTTTTGGCAACGCTCATAGCATTTTGAGTGCGTAATTTGCTTTTATTCCTACACTGAAGATGTATTGTTTTAGCTTTAAACCCCGCTGGCGGGGGATTTAAACTCAAAACCCCTTTGGCTACGCTGATAGATTTTAGAGTGAGTAATTTTCTTTTTTTTTATATTGAAGAGGTATTTTTTAGCTTCAAACTCCACTTTAGGGGCATTTAAACTCAAAATCCCTTTGACTACACTAATAACATTTTGAGTGTATAATTGGTTTTGTTTTTATTTTTAAAGAGGTATTTTTTACCTTCAAATCCCGCTGAAAGGGGGTTTAAACTTAAAACTGAGTCAAAACCCATTTAGCTACGCTATAACATTTTGGGTGCGTGATTTTTTTTTTATATTGAAGAGTTATTTTTTAGCTTCAAACCCCACTGAAGAAGAGGAAGGGGTGTAAAATCAAAACCCTTTTGGCTACGCTCATAGCATTTTGAGTGTGTAATTTGCTTTTTTATATTTAAGAAAGGGGTTTATCGTACATTTTGGAGGGGGTTTTAAAATGAAAATCTTTCTTAACTGTGCTTTTGGAATTAGGGAATTGTTTGCATTTTTTTTGTTTTATAAAAGAGGGGGATTTAACTGCAAAACTCTTTAAAACTCAACCCCAATGGTAGAGGGTTTTAAACTCGAAACCCGCTGGTAGAGATTTTTAAACTCGAACCCCCCTGTAGGGGTTTTAAACTCGAACCCCCTGGTAGGGGGTTTTAAACTCGAACCCCCCTGATAGGGGATTTTAAACTCAAAACCCCTCTGGTAGGGGGTTTTAAACTCAAAACTCCCTGGTAGGGGGTTTTAAACTCAAAATCCCCTTGGTTGTGTTAAGGCAAGTGATGGTTTAGTATTAAAATCTTAACTAAAATAAACAAAATCAAAGCAAAAATCAGTCACTAAATTCCGATCCCCCCTGGCTACGCCCATGACTAACGATTTAATTGTAACAATTGGGGGGTATTTAATTTTGGGGGAATTGAACCCCAAAATCCCCCCTGGCTACGCCCATGTACTGCGTTAACGATTTTATGCAGGATATAATTTAAAGTTTTGAACGTAACTGCTGACAAGTTGCAGTCAAGATGCTATCTTCCGAATCCATAAAATTACAAGTTAATGCACTTACTTCAATGTAAAACAACTGAGCAAAGGCTTTTGAGACTGTATGGGCACTTGTAAAAAAAATCTATTAAAATCACTATGTACAATGACATAAAGAAAATCGAGGCGATTCTAAAAATCTGTTGTCATTTTACCTTTTCCCTTCTTCTCCATTATAATGTTAATGAAGTGATTGCCGCCAAGAGAATTTTCAGCTTACCTTACCTTCACCTCCTTTGCATATTGCTTAGTATGATGAGCCATTGGGGCACCACACATGATCTGCTGAATGTCTTTCTTCTTAATTTCGCTTTCTTTTTGCATTGAGTAGAATTTTTTTGAGAGGCCTTTCCGTTTTGTTATGTTGTATTCCCATCGATTTCCCTGTCTTCTACGTCATAATTTTCGTGGTAAGGAGGTCTTTGCGACCAGTGAGGACCTTTGCTATGGCCATAGAGTTAGCGCATTTGACAGTTGTTAGCAGGTCATCGTGGAGTCCCATTGCTGCATCCTGTTTGTGATGCGGTTTTTGTAAGTGATACCTAGGAATTTTCTGTATCATTATCCAGCGTTTAGG
Source organism: Biomphalaria glabrata (assembly GCF_947242115.1). Classification (NCBI taxonomy): domain Eukaryota; kingdom Metazoa; phylum Mollusca; class Gastropoda; family Planorbidae; genus Biomphalaria; species Biomphalaria glabrata. Next base: position 5,919,497 of record NC_074724.1, on the reverse strand, counting down.
ATTTGCATAATCTGGCCGTGACCAGGGAGCACATCAGTCTGATTTTAGTATCAATGACTACGCATTTGTCTTTCCATATTGTTTTTTTAGTTTTTGCAAGTTCTGCTGTCTACTGTGCAATTTTGGCCAGTAGTTCGGGTTGGGTTCCTTCATCTGAGGCAATAGTTTCAAGGTATTGAAAACTACTGACCAATGTCAGCTTTACACCTCATATGCTGATAGCTATTGGTCATAATTGTTTTTTAATTGATTTGTATATCATATGCGCATCACCAAGTCCGTTAAGTCTTGTTTTGTCTTGCTAGAACATTTATGTGGTCCGCAAAGTGCATGTTAGTAATTCTTCATTAAATGCTTCAATGCAATGAAATTGCTTACTTAAACTTTATTTATTTCAGCTCTGTATGGCGAACCAGTGTGTTTGTGTAATAAATACAAACTTGAATGTTTTTTATATAAAGTGTATCCCAAGGCAATATGTAAATTCAATTTTACATATATTGACGTAAGATTTCATTTGTATTTGTTAATGTTTTACAGTGGCGTCTTTAAATACTCTCTTTAAAAAGAATTACAATAAGTTCTACCTAAAGATGTTGATACAATGAAGTGTAACTTGATTTTTATAATATTAATAACACCTTCCTACATATTAAATTACTCCATAAATTACACAATAAATAAAATCCAGATATTCATACCTGCCTGAGGAAGATACTTATGATGGCAAAAAATAAAGCAGAAGCCAATTAAAGTAAATTTGCTTCAGAGACTGGAGATGTTCACACCTTTTGCAAGCATGCATTCAATATAACAGGGCAAGCCCTCACATGGAACCCCCAAAAAAAATCTGGAAGAGGGGACAGCGCAAGAAAAAAAGGCGCCTCGATTTGGAAACAGATGCCAAGAAGATGGCCAAGACGTGGGAACAGTTGCAGAGACTCGCCCAAAACCGAGTCGCTTGTAGGAACCTGGTTGGTGGCCTATGCCCCAGACAGGACCAATGGAAGAGTGTACATGAGACATATTACACTTTTTGTATTTCTTATACACAAATTGTGTACTAAAATTATTTACAATAGACACTTAAAACTACTATGTAACATTACACATGGTCAACGGCAGTGCCAGTTTCAAATTTCATTATAGGGAACCAACATTTACTGAAAATGTTTCTGGTGTTGTGGCAAGGATGCATAAATGCCACCCTTTGACAGTCCACGATAATGTTTTAGGAATGTTTAGGGCTTCGAATGTCTGAGGTGACTATGTTTTAGGGCGCCTATTTCTTAATATTATTAGCAATATTAAATTTTTATTGGTATGTTTTACAAATTTACAAATGTAACAAAAAGATTTACCAAGGAATAAGTAGAAATATTAGAGTCTAGATTACTCTAGATTAATAAATTGCAACAAAAATGATAAAGTTTAGTTCCCAGATTGATCTTCAATTCCTAAGTCTAGCATTCAATTTTCATATATTGCTACTGTAATTTGGAATTATTGAAAGGCCTTAAGATCCAAAATTAGAATACTGTGAGTGTCAAAAATAAAGAAAAAAACTGTCATTTATAAATAAAAAAATAGTCAATACATCTTATTCAGTTATCTTATTCATGTAAAATCCTAGAACACATAATATGTAGCAACATCATAAACCACTTAGACAAACATAATGTCCTCACACCATACCAACATGGCTTTAGGAAATATAGATCATGTGAAACACAACTAATAGGACTAATTGATGATTTTTCAAAAGGTTTAGATAATAGTGAACAAATAGATGCTATCTTACTAGATTTTTCTAAGGCTTTTGACAAAGTTCACCACCATAGTTTGCTTAAAAAATTAAAATATTTCGGCATTAATGGTCCACTGCATCAGTGGATTAAAGACTTTCTGATAGGGAGGGAACAAACTGTAATAATAAATGGCTCTAAATCAACACCGATAACAGTAAACTCAGGTGTGCCTCAAGGAACAGTCTTGGGTCCACTACTATTTTTAATTTACATAAATGATTTACCAAATTGCATTACTTCAGGAACAAAAGTCAGATTATTTGCAGACGATTGCATAATATATAGAACAATAAAAACAACACAAGACACAGATATTTTACAAAGAGAATTAGATGAATTACAGAAATGGGAATCAAATTGGAGCATGTCTTTCCACCCAGAAAAATGTCAGTTGTTAAGAGTAACAAAAAAACTAAAACAAATTAATTCCACTTATCTTATTCATGGCAAACCAGTAACACAGACTAAAAACGCAAAATACCTAGGTTTTATAATAAATGAAAAACTGTCATGGAATCCACATGATGAAACTACAAAAAAAATCAAACAAAGCATTAGGATTTATTAAAAGAAATTTCTATAAATCAAATAAGAACATAAAACTAAAATGTTATTTAACCTTGGTTAGGCCAATAATAGAATATGCATCCTCTGTTTGGGACCCCTCAACTCAAGAAAACATTAAGAAACTAGAACAGACACAAAATAGAGCATTGCGATTCATAACAAACGAATATTCACATTTGACTAGAGTAACACCTTTAGTAAAATCACTAAATTTAGAAAGCCTTCAGGACAGAAGGCTCAAAAGTAAAGTAGCAATAATACATAAAACACTGAACCATAATCTTCAAATACAAAAACAAAATTTAATAAAATACTCTGAAAGACACAAAAATAAAGGCACATTCCTCGTCCCATATGCTAGGACAAATTTGTACAAATACTCCTTCTTCCCTAGTGCTATTAGAGCATGGAATGGGTTGCCTGAGCTAGCCAGGAAAACCAGTGACTTGGCAGAATTTAAGTCATTGGTTAATATGCATGACTAAATGCATGACGCGTAGGACGTAATCATCTTCTTTTTTGAAGTAACGTCTGTATTATATAAGATAAGATAAGATAGATCAAGCTCAATAGCGAGAATTACCTATTGTTTCAATCTATCTTCAATAATTCTTGACCTCAAGGAATTCTTCATTAGTTTGAGGTGCCAGAAGCTTCTTTCAAAAGATTTCACAATTACCGGTATTGCATAATGCCGTTTTTTTATTGCGCTTAAGAAATTGCGTTTTCCATATTGAATGTTTCCCCAAATTGACAATTTTTGTCTATATATATTTCAGTAGATTTATATGACTTTACAAAAAAGTTTAATAATTTTCGAAGATTGACAGGACTTTTTTGCATATTTTGCAATTTCAGGAGATTTCCTGGAACTCATGTTAAAATCAAGAGGCCGCGGGAAATCTGTTACAAGTTATAAAATAGTTTAATTTAAAAAATAACACATAAAATTAGCGCGAGTCCTGTAAAATTGCAGGGCTCACTGCGGTCGCATAGGTTGCAGTGGCCTAAGGCTGGCCCTGCAAAATAGCGGCGTATGGTACGCAGTAGGTCGACTGGTATTTTATATTAATTGTCCAAGAAAATCTAGTTGTAGATTGATTTGATTTTAGATTAGGCTATAGCTTTTTGTTTTGTTTTGTCATTTTTTTTTCTTTTTCTCTCTTTGTTTCTCCCTCTTTCTCTCACTTCCCTTTTCTCTTTTTTTCTCTCTCTTACTTTCTCTTTCTTTCCTCCTCCCTTATTCTCTATTTCTGTCTCTTTTTCTTTCTCTCTTTGTTTCTCTCTTTCTTTCTCTTTTTTTTTCTCTCTCTCTCGTATTTTCTCTCCATTTGTCTCCCATTCTCTAAATCACTTATTGCAACATAAGAACCTCAACACATAATTTTATTTAAAAAACAAACACCAACAACAAGAATAGTTTGTATTTATTATTTATATTAACGGCAATGCCAAACTATTACAATTAACAGGTGAAGCGGTAAAAGTCTAAATTGACATATTTATTTTTATCTGCAAATTTAAGGGTATATTATAGTAATATTTCATTCAACAATTTTTTCTTATAAATAAGTAATAAAATCTGTTTTAAGAAAAAAATATTGTATTATACGTATTTGTTTTAGTTTTTTCTTTTTAAAAATGATGGAAATAATGCAAGACATGTTTTGTTTTTGCTTTTTTAAAAATAAAATCATAGTAATTGTTTCAAAAATATATTTTAAAGATATCTATAAAACATATGCAGTTCAATTAATAAAAGCTCTAAATTTACTTGTATTTATCAATCACGAAAATTAATACCTTAGTTTATGGATCAATGTCTTTTCTATGTATGTACTTTTAATTTCATGTTCTTTGATATTTTTTTAGTAAAGTAAAAGGGTTAATTTATGTAAGGTACTAGATGCATACATGTAAAATATTAAACGAAATTCTTTATTTCTTAGATCGATTCTTCCACTTATAATATTTGCCAAAAAAAATGTGTCGCATAACTTTGAATGTGATACTATTGAATACATAATAAATAAATTAATGATACTAATGATGCTATTTATATTTTTTTTCATGCAATAAATTATATAATGGGAAGAACTCAACATTTAAAACCATGTATGTCAATACTATATGATTTATTTCATATTTTCCATATTAAAGAAAATAATTAATTACCACTAATTAATTAATTAATTAACTAATTAATTAATTTATATTATTTTTTATTTCATTTGTTTTGTTAGTTACTGTGAATAATTGTGTAAAAATTAAGCTTAATCTTTGGAATTGGTAAAGAAAAAAAAACGTGCACGAAAATTGTAGCAGATAGACACACGGAGAAAATGAGTTATTATAAGCTTTCTAAAAAATATCAATACAACTGTAATTGCCGTAATGTTATTTATTAAAATCGTTTATTTATATGACCGACGCATAATGTTTTGACTCATAACCGGACACAACAGCAGAATGAGAGAACATATGTTCTGGAAGCTTAAAGTCGTGACCTGACCTTTCGGAGCATCAACAGTGAATGTTGATCATGTCCTTCAAAGCTACATACTATATCAAAAGGCCCGAACAAGACACTAGCGCCAAAACCTTCTGATAGAACAAAAACTATATGGAGAACTGCTGATCTGGAAACCACTTCGCGGTTCATCTTATATATAGGATTACTGATCAGAACTCTCCAACATGTAAAATAAGAATGAAGAAGAAGCAATATGTTGGGTATCTATATAGATAGCTCTATTCCCTTATTAGTAGTAAAAAGATAAAGAACAGAGATATTGCAGACAGCTAAATGTTTTATGATACGAGGGTTGCAGCTTGAGAAAAATGCTTGAAATAAGATGAAGAACTTTCATTGAATTCTCAAATGTCATATTTCATTAGAGGGCAAGTTATATAAAATGCTGTATGTAAAATGAGCTATCGAAACTCCAATACATTTTTATTTTCTCAAGATATCCGCTAAAAATGTAGCTTTTTAGAATATGACATAGACGTTTTAAGACATTTAATTTTAATTACACTTATTAAGAATATGCCACATTTACAGCGTAAATATTATATCTATTACATGAGTAACACTAAACAAAACTAATTTCCTTTATATATTTTTTTTCCTATCTAATGTTTCTTTTTATCAACATGTTTTTTTTTAATGTTTTTTGTAAGTTTGTGTGTCTTTGTGTGTGTGTGCTACGTTTAATTTTATCTTTGTTAAGTATATTTTTTAAAAATTCGTTAAAAGTAATAATTGTGCAAATCTTTGTGATACTGTCTTGCTTGCTGATGGTATAATTTAAGAATCGCAATATTATACTTCTTTTATATTTAAACATCATTATTATTGAAGATTGTAAATATAATATTACAAATAATATTTTTCAAAAATAAATTTAAAAAAAAACTGTACAAATTTAAGAATGTATGTTTAACTAAGTAATATGCACATTTGTAATACTTTAATTGTCAAAATTTTCATTTGTTAAAAATCTGTCAATTTAGGTCAAATTGTGCATCATTTAGAGATCGTGTAAACTTTGCCTAAATTAAAACTACTGAAATCTTCTGACTATTAAATATGAAAACAGACACCAAAGTTTACAATAAATATTAGCAGATTTGTATATGAATAAAAAAAATATAGATTAGTAATCATTATCGAATCAATATTATGATTTACAAAATATACAGTAGCTTCACTAAAAATGAAATGGTCCTTTGTTGTTGTTTTTTTCTATTGTTTTGTTTTTTGAAAACCAAAACAGTAAGCCAATCTTATACATATTTTGTGTTTTTTTTAATTAGTGAACAAAGCATAATGTACATTTTATTAAAATACTTAGTAGCAACATCAACACAATGAACTTGCTCACAGGCCAGTGTAAACAACAAATTGCTTAGTGCAACTGCAATGCGTTGAAAATAAGATTTCAATATGTAACTGTTACAGTCATCTTTTTAAATTGCTGAGCTGTTCAGTCAATTATAGTAAAGAGATATATGAATGTAGAGAAGATGCTAGATATAATAAATTTAACCTCATGTGAGAATCAATGATAAAGCTTAAAGGAAAAGTAATATGATGTCTGGATACGACGCAGACTGGGTCTTTCTTTTTTTTTAAATGTGGTATTTGTTACTAAGATGGGAGACAATCAGTCGACAGTAATTACAATCAATCAAAAGTTACCAATCTGTATAAAGCAGGACAGTAAACAGGACAAAACCTTACAATGGAAAGAACACTGAATGACTCAATTGTTAAAACATCAGTATAGCATGAACTATAAAAGTACAATATAAGAAGTCTACAATATGTGTATACAAAACATTTTAATTTCATTGAGTACTTTGTGACAAAAAGGCGTCTTGGTTAATAGAATACTCATTCTCTAATCTTAGACTACTGCGTAACAATTGTGCTTTGATCAGCATATGATATTTCAAAATGAAATGCGTCCATCTTAAAACTGATCATCTTTATTTTTATACAAACACAACTGTTTATTGAGGAAATTGTTAAAACATACTTTTTATTTGATTTCCAGTAGCAGTAGTCTAGTACTCAAAGAACTGTACAATGCCGTGGTATAGCTAAGGTGGGCGGAGAGGGGTTCCTAATTTGAAAGTCCCTGCGGGCCCCACTTGACGGGGATGTGCCCAAATGAATGTCCTAAATTGTTTTTTTACATTAAATATTACGCCACTGCCATGTAATTTTGCTATTCATGTGGAGTCAAAATACTAGACAACATTAAACTGATTTAAACTAGATCATTTTATACATGTCTTTACTGCAAGAAAGCACGACGTAATGCGATATGAATTGAGATTTGTCACATACACACACCTTACTTTCTGCTTTACATATTAGATTAAGTACATTATCTTTTGACATGATGTCGAATGTCAAAATGCCACTGGTACAACGTTCCATTTCTTTAGTTACTGTTTTCATGCAATTAAATCTTTTATAAATCCGTACAATTGCTCATTCTTTCCTAGGACTTAGGACGTAATTATCTTCTTTTTCGAAGTAACGTCTGTAATATATAAGACTCACATGCAATACAATCACATTATTATTTGATTACTTAACTGACAAAAAAAGATACTTTTCGCATTTAAAGCCAAGAACGTCGTGTACTCCTAACTAGTATACATCCTAACAGTCGTGAGAGATTTCTAGGTTCCATGAGTAGGTCAGAAGTTCACGCATTAATGTTAGTATATGGATTTTATTACATACCATGAGAACATATTTTGAACGATTTCTTGTAGAGAGCAATGTAATCTCTTAAATTATATAATATACTAGGTATATATTACCCGCTGCCAGCGGGTCTTAATTAGCGTATCATTGATGTAGTCTTGGAGTTAATATCTTTTGACTAAATTTACTAAATCAAGTAATCCAGTGATGAAAGAACTCACATTAACATAAATCACGTGTAAAGTTAGAATAAGACTTACATGCACTATTATCATAGAATAAATGCTCTATAGTGAAAGTATTGACAATCAATAACTACCGGGCACAGAAAAACGACCACCGAATTATGATTTAAGAACAATTATCACAAAAGCTTGATTGCTATCATTATATCGTCTTTAAGACTTTTCTGGATCGTTTCATAATTCTTAATTTTTTTTTTCTGTCTTTCTAAATACTTTTTTGTTTGCATCAATAACTCTACAAGGTATTCGAGATTTTTCAGTTTAAGAGTAAGCTTTTTTTGCTTTTTACAATTACAGTGTGACCTAATAGTCTGGTCACTTCTCGCTAGTCTTGTTTGCAGAGACATTTTGCGGTCAGCCATGATAGTAGAACAGACTACATTCGTCTCTAACGTGAAGCCATTCTTTCAGTAGTGTTTATCCTATAATGTTGCAACAATAAAAGGAATCGCCTTGCCGTGCTATAATTCTTTCGACTCTGATTAAAAAAAAATACCATGTAATAAAAAAACAAACAAATGTACATATAAGACCAACAATATTAAGAAATGAGTATATATATATATATGATATAGCACAAAAAAAAAGTAGAATTAAATTCATTTAAATTTGCAATAGGTTGATATCAATTTCATTTTAAATTCAGTAAAGCATTTTTTGTCTGAAATGAATGTGGGCGCGAATTTCATTCCCTTTTCCGTCCGAACTTAGAAAATTAACGAACAAACAGGAGAGTAAAAAATCTTTGGAACATTATGTGGTGTTTAATAATAATAATACTTTTTATCTTTATTAGCCACGAGAAAAGGTGTCATACAATTTGAACATTAAAAATGTACGTTCAAATTAGTTTCACTCAAAAATTACAAGTGAAGTTTGTATCAGGTATTTGGACTGTATTCAATGATTTGATTTTAAGAAAATTTGGGAGTTCCAGCAAATTAATTCATTAGTTAAGTTTAGTAACGAATCTAGGGAAAACACTTAACGATGAACCAAGTTGAAGAGATGGGGGATGTTTATTACTTGTGATAAAAGATGTCAGTTTTAGTTATCATGTCTCCAAGCTCTAGCCTGCTGGGTTCACTGTAACAGCCATTGCCTTCAGCTAACATACACCGTTCACTGTAGCCGCCTATGTCTTTACGTTCCTACAGGGTTCACTATCTTGCCACTAACACAAGTCACAGTACGTGCCGCTCAAGAACAATAGTCTACATAAACAAAGATTTTCTAGACTTGAAACTTAAAAATGTGAATGTAACTATAATAATAATATTTCAAAAAGCCTAATAAATATATAACTAGCCTGTTATATATATAAATATATATACATGGCTCCTTCTGTCTCGCAAGACAATGGATGCGCCCAGATGAGTCACTGGCCTTGGTTACGTCTTAAGACGGGGCAGAATCTGTTTTCCATTCAGCAAAGTTCGTAACAGCACGTACAGTCTGTCTCCATGCTGTCCTCCCACATACTTTGGCTCGATTTTTTTACAGTAGACAGACTTGTGGTTGATTTTTATAATGTTTATGAAAATGAATTATCTACTTAACTTTAGACATTTCATTGCCCAACATTAAATTACACCCTCAAAAGTGTCCCAGATAATAAGACGTTTCTCTAAATGTATCCTTTTCCATCTAAAACAGTAATGGCCAACTTAATTCGACCTGCGGACCAATTGACATATTTACGAAAAGGCAGAAAAACGAAATTACATTGACCTATGGATCTAGTATTTACATTAAATATTGTGATATTTGATTTTTTTTACGTGTCAGAAAACGGCTTCATTTCTTTCCTTAAAATAAGAGCAACATTGTAACTAGTCTTACCAACAACTGCCAATCTCTAGGCCTAGTTTAATAATCTTTTATTCGCTGCTCAAACGAAGAACGCCGTAATATTTGTTTTATAAAGCCAAATATATATAGTTTTTTTTTTTTTTTTTTAAACAGGGAAACGTTCTTTATAAAACAATTTTATTGGGCTATTATCATGTTCACAAAAAAGTAAAGAGTCCTATTTCATAAACGTACTAATGTGAAAGGTCATGGTACCATTCCATCAGAAAAAAAGTGAGGGCCTTCACGTTGATACATTTTTATTTTGGCAGTAGGCTTATTTCGGGCATCATTTATCTAAAAGAAGTTAGACTGATTTATTTTTATATCAACACAAAAGGTATACTAGGTGATCGAGCCTCGCTCGTTTTAATAATTTGTTGATAAAAATATATTTACTTATATTGGATCGCGTCAAGATTTCCAATTCGAAAAGTTGCTTTCGTTTACTTTTAGTTTTTTAGTTTTAAATCTCAATGTACATGGCGATTAGAAAAGAAATTCTTTTAAATCCTTATACAGAACACGCCATTATGGACAGTATTTCTTCTTCTTCGTAAACTGTCAGGTAGAGTTGAGCCCTCGGCTCTTAGAACTCTACGCCAGCAAAAGTGATTTTAGAGCTCCCTCTCACAATGCCTGAATGAGAGCAGTGTACACCAGGGTAACTGTGCGAGACACACCATTTATGTAACGGCCCCTTGAGGAACAGCGCCTGGATTGTGACAAGGTTGTGGGAGCTTTTTTACAACTCCGCGCAGTGCAATGAGGATGCTCTCGCACCCCCTTAGTCACCCCCACGGGAGTCTTGTTTTGCTACCCTTTAGATAGAGAGACTTCTTATGGTCCGACAGTTAAGCTGGAGAAAGCACTATCCCGTATGGGGGGACGAACGTTAGCAAAAGGAAGTCTTTTTTGTGAGCTGAAAGATGGTAGAGGTAACAGAGATCTCCTTCAGAGCAGCTTATGCATCAACTTGCTTTAACTGCCATAGAAGCTGCATGGAAAATATTTATTCATTAAACATTTTAGCCAAAATTACGTTTTCAACAAATGAAACATTTTCAAACCGATATAATGGTGGACCTCGAGTATTCCCCTGTTAGCCAATGAGTTGATTTTTTTCTTACTTTTATACATATACCTTGAAATTTTAAAGAAGATCGTTAGAGCCGTTTTCGAAATAAAATTTAAATATAAATATATATACACATACATACATACAACAATAGCTCGCTTAAGAGTACAAGAATAGGCAGGAAAACAAGTTGTAGTTGTTTTTTTTAAATCTTATATCAGCTCACTCTGTTTTTCTGTCAGTCTGTCTGTCTGGCAAAACGTCTGTACACTTTTTCAACTTATAACACCACATCTGTAATGTCAATATATATATATTGATTTTATCTTTTTTATTGATTATTTTATTGACATACCTGCAACATTTCATTATCAGTAATATCCATAGGTATCGTTTCTTGGTCTATATAGCTATCCTGAAAAATTATGTGCACATTATATTTCAAAGTATAAGTAATATGGTTTCTTTCCGTTGTGCTTGATACTTAATAGGGATACCTTATTACATTTTTTTTACATAGCCTTTTATTTTAAGATAAAGGTAGCAGATATAAAATAACAATAAGTTGAACAATTGAAATCTATATTTTAACTCATCTCAAAACTATTGCTTTATACAATAAACCGACATCAAAACCCAAAATTTGCCATCTGTATTTATGTTGTCTGGAATTACATTAGAATTAATTAGCTTTAAAACACATTGGAAAAAAATACATTTTTTATTTTCAGAAATAGTATATTTACCTTTTTTTTAAGCTTTTTTTTGAAACAACAGCGTTGATCGTTTAATTCTCTAACGATGTGGACTCTATGAAATTTGGTATTTTTATATCTATATTAGTTTATGCACATATAAATGACAAATAAACAATAATGGCAACTCGAAAGTATTCATGTTAGAAGAAAGATTATTAAAGTCCTGCGAAAAAATGAAAACCTTGACAAATGTACCAATGTCTTCCAAAAACAAACATATACTCCTCATTAATTAAGATAACATCTCTCACTCTATCTTTCAGCAGCATCCAGATACAATTGTTGAGAAGAAATTGAAAGCATATTTAAAAAAGGAGAGATTTATCTGGAGATGCGTTTAATCACCAGGGTTCACATATCACACATCCCACTGCATTTATTAATATAATATTATTAATTTATTAGTTTTTGTTCAAGCAAATAAAATAATAATAATAAAAATGTTTGTTTTACATATTTCAAATGTTCCTTCATAATTTAAGATAATTTACTCCCAAGTCCAAACCTCCAACACGAAGAGGGAGGATGGCAGCGGGTAGGGTATAAACCCTGAACCATCGAGAAGTCTGAAAAACAGTCAAGCCCGCATATCTCAAGAACTGGCAACCAGCTAGTGATTCTAGAGTTGTTTCATAGATCAACTTTAAGTATCATAAATACGTTTCTCGAATTAGTCAAAATTTCATTTTTTTTTTGTGACTCTGCAATTGTTGATCACTTTTGTTACCTTGGCTCCATCATATCCAACAACACTCTACTGGATAATTACATTAACAACAGGATAGCCAAGGCAATGGCCACCATGTCACGGTTGCAGAAAAGAGTCTGGGACAACATATTGCTGACTAGCAGTACTAAAGGCCTAGTCTACCGGACCTGTGTGTTGAGCACCTTGCTCTTTGGAAGCGAAACATGGTCAACCTACTCATGGCAGATTAAAAAAAAATGAATGTCTTCCACCTCCGATGCCTAAAGCGGATCTTTTAAATAAGGTGTCAAGATAAGATAACCAATGAGGAAGTGCTACAAAGAGCAGGGTGCCAGGACATCCACAAGTCATTCTGTATGGCGATCTAATAGTAGGCAGGAGAGCCGCTGGTCGCCCACTTTTACGTTATACGGATGTATGCAAACCCGACATGAAGCTCTTCAAAATCGACACTAGCAGCTGGGAAGAAGTGGCACTGGATAGATCCACATGGAGAGAGAGCATAAACGAAGGGTCACGGATTGCAGATGCCATACACAACAGAAGCAGAAAGAAGGGGTTAGGGTTAGCGATCGAAGCTGTGTGTCAAGGATTGGCCTCTTTAGTCACTCAAGAAGAGGCGAAGGGAGAAGATCGTCTCTCGAGACATAAAATGCCACAGAGTAAGGGATATGGGAGTACTAATGTGTTAAAATTTTTTACTTGACAATTATTAACAACAGAAAGCCTTTGAAGAAATTAACATGCGTAGTGTATGTTTCATTCTTACAGGACTATAATGTAGGAAGGAAAGGCGTAATTATATAACTTTTACCTTTGAGTGTACAATAGCAAGAGGATTATAAGAAACTGCATAATCAAAATACTTGCTTGTATGTACGTCACGTTTGTACATTCAGAATGCCGAACAACTATGTCAGAAATATCTAAAATAAAAAAAGCAATAAATTAATTAGTTTAAAAAATTTATAACATGTTTTAAGTATAACAAGTCTATAAAGACAGTTTGTGTGAAATCAAAATCGGCCCCCCAAGTGGTCCACCCAGAGTCTTCATTAGGATTAGAACACGGAACTTCCAGTTCCAAGTGCTTTACCGCTCAGCCAGAGAATCTCCATATATTTATTTAGCGTACACTTATATTTTTGAAAAATAATAATTATCAACCCATCCATACATTCAAAATTAATAACATGTTATATTGTAAAAAAGAGAAACATAAAAGATTTATTCTTCTAACAAAAGTAGATAAATTTGCGAAAAGAAAAAAAAATCCAGAACTTCTACAATTGTAGCCTTAGGCTACTGCAACCTATGCAACAGCAGTGGCCCCAGAACTTTCATAGGACCTACACTTTCATAGGACCCGCGCTAATTCAAGGTGAATAAATTATTAAATTAAACCATTTTATAACTACAAACAGATTTTCCACGCCCTCCTTTCGATTTACCAGGAGCTATTGGAAATCGACTGAAATTGCAAAATATACGAAAAGTCCTTAAAATATACGGAAATATATAGACAAAAATTGTCATTTTGGGGTGTCATTCAATATGGAAAACGCCAATCATGCGTGCGATAAAAAAAACGCATTATGCAATACCCGCAATTGTGGAATCTAGTGAAAGAAGCTTCTCGCGCCTCAAACTAGAGAAGAATTACTTGAAGTCAACATTTCTCGTAGATATATTAAAACATTCTTGCTATTTAGCAGGATCTATGTAAGAAACAGAATTCGTATGATATATTTTATGACTTCGCTACACGCAAGGCTCGTGAAGTAATTCTGTGCGAAGTAAAGAATGAATAAAATGCAAAGAAGAATTTATTTTCAAATATAAACTCTTACATTTCACTTATTATCCGCTACCCTACCCAAACTTTGCCCCGCGAAATCCGTTTCTCATATGGCCCAATTATGGTTATGTCCGTCCATGCTATTTAGTAACGGGTGAATATACATGGTACATTACTTGTTCTCTTTCCATGACTTCTTGGTCACAATGTTTAAGTCCGGTACATCTATTTAGTGTTGTAAAATGTTTATTTTTAAAATGTTTTAAATGTTTCGGATGTTCCTTCAGAGTTGAAGATATTTTACTTCCAGGCCCAAACCTCCCGCAGGACGAAGGAATTTTTTAGCGTTCAGGGTTTGAACCTGGGACAGTCGATAAATCCAAAATACCGTCTAGCGTGCAAACCGCACGACCAGGCAGCCATCCGCAGTGAGGGGTGAATACTACTTGTTCTCCCCCCCCCCCTCTTGTTTTTTTTTTTTGAGGTAACTAAATCCGCAGAAATAAAAGAGTGATATTTCCTTTACTTCTTCTTCTCGTCCAAACTCTTGAGCCATGAAGAGAATCGGTCTTTGAAGCGTTTCTGTGGGGCGCGTCTGTTACGTCGACCACCTTAAAGCTCACCAAAAAAGACTGCCTTTGGCAAACGTTCGTCTTCCATACGGGATACATGCCCTGTCCAGAGTAGCCATAAGAAGTTCCTCTATACTTTCCATACCAGATATAACCAAGTTACGAAATGTATTTATCATCCTTGGGCCTTCACACATTATCGGAGACAAAATATACGTAAATATTTATAGTATTTCTCACAGGTAATTCCCGCGACAACCACTTATCTAAGACACTGACATAAACTTATTTTAAGCATCACGACTGTGTATTTAAATCAACCCGATCTACTCTTTAATGACGAACTATCTCAATTACATTCGCAAGATTCATTGATCCTTACCATACATAGTAAAATACAGAAAATTGTGTTTTGTTTTTTTTAAATGTTTTAACATTTTTATTTGTATTTTGCATAAAGGTCTAGTCTTTTTTGGAATTCCGAGAAAATTGTTTTTAAATATTTAAATTCACAGGTAATTCCAACATATTTTCAATCTTCTTAATTTTTTGTAAACATCTGTGTTTCCTCTCTACTGCAAAGTTACTAGGCTTAGCTATACCCTTACAAAAAAGGGATTTTGAAAATCCTCTCAGTACTGATAAAAGAAATGTGTTATTTTGCCTCTGTACGATCTTTATCCCCCGCCTCTTTTATAAAACAAGAAAAAATGCAAACGGCAGTCACCAGATTTCATGAGCGTAGCCTAGTGCGATTTTGAGTTAACCCCCCCCCCCCCCGATACTATAAGTGTAGCCAAGAGGGGTTTTGTGTTTAAGCGAAATCTTTCTCTCCTAATTGACGATACCATCGTTGGTATGACCCCATTAAATTAACCTATTTTTTGGGTTCATTAACTTTAATTGCTGTTATATTTATCTATACAACTTATAATATTTTCCAATTAAAACAAAAACAAAATTCAAGTTTAAACGTAACAGGGCAGTGAAATACATATGGGAAAAAAGGAATAATTCCATCGGAACGCGGAAAATAATTATGGAGAGATAGTTAAAACATCCTCCAGATAATTTAGAATTTAAAATCCCCTTCAGCGGGATTTAAAATTAGAAACCACCTCTTTAATATAAAATTAAAGCAAACTACACATACACAATTATGTGAGCGTAACCAAGAGTTTACCCCCCTCTTTCAGAGAGCTTTAAGTTCACCCCCCCCCTCCACAGATAGCTTTGAGGTTAAAACCCTTTTTTTCAATATTATTCTAAAGCAAACAGTCATAAAATTTTATGAGCTGTTAGGAGTTCATTTAAAACACCCCATCAGATGGTTTTGATGATAAAGCTTGATTTGATATGAACTGAATAGTATTGGTGTTCATGCGACAACATTTGGTCTGCAGAAGACAGCGATAATTTATGTACTACAAACTTGCTTTAGGAAATTAATATTTCTAAATGTATATGACTTTACCCGTTTCAATGTTACAGTAAATGATCCTTTCAAACTTTTTCAAATTGCAAATTTGATATGAGATTTGGAAAGAAGACTGTTTGCTTTGAAGTGCTGTAGAGTACGTTACGACATTCGTTTCACTGAATGAGCTTCCTTTCGATTTAACATCTTTAATTTGCGATCGACAAGGTACATTGTCTAGTTTATTAACTATTAGAACAATCTCAGCTATTGATTCTTCTGTTTTCACAAAACAGCTAGAAACATTGGCCACTTTGTTAGTTATGTAAAGCACTGGTTCAGCGTTGTCTGGATCTGAAATAAAAATATTGCTACATATTTATAATTTATTTTTATAAAGCTTGGAACCTTATGATTTCGTTTTGTTCTTTCATGGGTAGGAAAGAAATATTTCAAGAAAATCATGCCAACTATTTCTTTGTTTTAAAAACGAATTAAAATGGATTAAAATGGTTTTGATGCCAGATACTTGTTTTTACTGTTAAATGTACATAAGATAGGAGACAATCGCATAAATAAACTTGAATCCATTAAAATAATAACGTTAATTACTAACCTAAGGAGAAAAAGTCGATGTCACATAGCTAGAGATAGCAAAAATCTGCGGTCGATACTAAATAATCAGTTGAGTAACCCAATGGAAAAACGAAAAAATAGTTTAGTAAATATAAAAATTGATTTTGTTTAATACACATACTTATATATACTGACACTTTTATAACATTAAGTATTAGTTAAGGGGGAAACAAAACACTAATGTCTTTCAATTTTTAAGAAGGTGCTTTAACTCTTTTACATGTTGTATCTAACGCTTTAACTAACATTTCACACAACTTTATTTGATTATCTGTTTCTTAAGATGCATCTCAAATGTATATTGCTATAACCCTCCCTAAATAACCGCCAATCAAAGTGCTCTAAATTGTGTTCTTATAAGAACTAACCTGAAAAAGGATGTTGACACTAGACAAAGAAACGATAGTGTTACGCATAAGTAAAAGAGCTTAAGAAGAAACTGCTAAATGCAGACCTTGTTATGTTTTATGTTTGTGATGTCCTTATTGAAGTACCTCCATTATATTTATTACAATATATTTTCGAATCGCCAACACCTTTTTGTCTATTGTATGGCTCAAATAATATTTTAAAATTGAACCATTCGTATCAATATCACTGATAGAAAAACTATTCCTTATACACGTCTTTTCTTACAATATCTGAACTAAAAACATTAAGGATTACAATTTTCATTAGATATTATTTACAAAAGAGTTAAATTAATATATTTTATTTTTTTATGGAAAATTTAATGACATATTCAAAAGTTTTATGTTTTTTTAATTTTATAAAAAAAAGTACCATATATCTTTGGGATCTTTATTTCCTCGCTGTAAACAGAGTAATTAGTGTAGGTAAGTTTCCCTCTTATTGTTGCTTCACTGATACTGACGTCTGCTGTAAAATTGATTTTTACCTCAAAAACGTTTTCCACATCTGTTGGCTGACAGATGCATTCTGAATGCCAAGGCATATCACATATTTTAACATCCAAAATGCACATCTAGAATAAAAATAATTTTAGTTATTATTTAACAACTTTCCTTTAAATGTCACCGTCATGTTGCTTCCGTATTTTGTACAATGGGAATTGTTACATTTTTCTATTCTAAAAAATTTAAAGTATTCTATACAAAATATATTTGTTGACTTATAGATAAAAATTAGATTAGTGGTACAAGATAAAGATCTTAGATATCTACTTATACAGTGTGCATACAAATTATCATATTTAGTGCAGCTGTTTTGCCGGAGTGTGTTTTTTAGCGGCCCCCGAAAGGGGAAAAGAAGCTATTAGTTTTGTGTGAAATGTCTGTCCGTCCGTCCCGTTTACATCTCGTAAACTAGAAAAGAGTGAAAATCTGACAGTACAATATTTTAGAACATTCAAATTTCTGATGCAACGGCTACTGTTTTCTTTTCTGAAAGCGAAAAATCTAATTTTTTAAATCACACCACTTTTACAACAATTAATTATAAAACACTCAAACACTTGAGGCTCTTTGTTAGGGGAGACGACCGTTTTCCATATTTTTAGCACATGTATGCAAACGGTGGTAGATTTTTTGTCAAAAAATTTGTTTTTATATTTGTATTGTTAAGTTATGTAAGTTCTGTTATACCTATACTATATTTACACACGAACAAATGTTTACTATTTTTGCAAAAGATAAAAAAAAATATTCAGTATGCATTATAAGTTAGATATAATTAAAAACGAATAGTAAACTTGTAAAATGCATTTACCTTTTTTTTTTTTGTTGACGGTGGTATATTTACTTCCTGAGGATTCGAATAAGAGATAAAGCCTTTTCAAAATAATTACATCAATTATAAGACATCAGTTAGGCCGGGGAGGCACGGTGGCTGAGCGGTAAAGCGTTTGGCTTCCGAACCGAGGGTCCCGGGTTCAGATCCTGGTGAAGACTGGGATTTTCAACTTCGGAATCTATGGGCGCCTCTAAGTCCACCCAGTTCTAATGGGTACGTAACATTAGTTGTGGAAAAGTAAAGGCGGTTTGGTCGTTGTGCTGGCTACATGACACACTTGTTAACCGTAGGCCACAAAAACAGATGAGCTTTACATTATCTGCCCCATAGACCATTGTGACAAATCAAAAGCTCGCTGTCAGAGTCACTCAAATTTAATACAGCATTAATTATTATTTATCTTTATTTATTTATTTTATTTTAATTATTTCCTCATCCTACCCCCAAATTCTTCACCCGCACCACCTGTTCCTCTCCAGGCTAGACTTAGTTGACCACATTGGAGATAGCTAGGCCGCGTCTTTCGACTTATCTGCCCTTGATCGGGGAAAGATAATCACACTATCTCTTTTGTCTTATCCGCCGGATGTCTGACTGACGGTCGCGGTTGACACCACCTTGAGTGGAATGCGAGTCAGTCTTTCTTTCTTCCCCCCTCTCTCCCACGACTCTCTTTGATCTAGGAGATCACGCGGACCAAAACGCCCATTGACCTTTCCAAGGTGCGACTCCCACCTCGAGTCAAATTCACCCACGTGTAAGATAATTCTTAGCCTAAGACATTTCCTGTTTCCGCCCATATCTTCCAGGCCTATATAAGGTAAAGTAAGGCGGAAAAGACACCATCTCATTTTCTCATTCTATCTGAGCAATCGAGTCTGGACTACTTCATTTATTCTCACTCCTAGAGGAATACCAGGTAAGCCGAACTTAACCACAAGTTCCATCTTAGTTACTTTGTGCATATTTCTCACTGGAGATTATCATGTGTATTCTATTATTTTATTTACATTAATTAGTGCATTGTGTATTTCTCACTGTCGTAAGTAGAAAACATAAACATGGCATATGTATGTATTTAAGTATTGCATTAATCTATTAATGCTGCGTTGCTCAATTGATCGTTGATGCAACCATGTATATATTTGTACATCTTATTTTATTTCCTTTATCTCGGCTGTCCGCCTTAATAATTTTACTAGCGCACTGATACTGCGTTTAGAAGAGAAGATATGTGAATTATCTCCCCTTTTCTCATTGTACTCTAACGAGAGTTGCGCCCCTTGAACGGACACCTTCTCCATTCAAGCGCGCTCCATTGTTCTTGGCCGACGGTCGTATGTAAATGTTCAGTAGTCACAGATTAATAATAAATTACTGTAGACGTTACTAATTAATAATGATAATAACGAGACTGTCTTTGTCAAGGTAGACATATATAACTAACTTTTATTTCCGTCCGATTCTTTGCTTTCGCATAAAACATAAACAACAAACAATGACGTAATATCTTCTAATATTAACACATCCTTCCTTTTGAAGCTATCATCACATCCTTCCTTTTAAAGTTCTTAATACTTATATTTACAAGGAATTTTGACAACTCGACCACTTCTGGTTGTCTTGACCGGCACAGCAAGTTCTCTAGATGTTGGTTTATAATTGTCTGTTTCTGTTGTTCTAACAGTTTGCTGATCATTGTCTTCGTCGGTCATAGTACCCAGAGAGCTCTTGTTTAAAAACCGTTGATTTCGTCTATATGTTTTCCCATCATTTGTCTTTATGATGTAAGATCTGGGTGATGGATGTTTCTTAATGACGACTGCTTTCTGCCATGTTTGTCCTAGACGAACTCTCACCTTCTCCCCGACAGAGTAGTCTTTAGGTAACCTTGCTTTTGCATCGTACCTCACTTTGCTTTTCCTCTGTCGTTCGTTGAGTAATGTCTCTGCGTTTTCAGCTAAGTAAGTTACTGTTAATTGATATCTCAACAGTCTTAACATCATCAACTGAAGTCTTGGTGAAATCTTATGTAAAGGCTTAGTCACAATAGTTTGCAAAGGTTTGTGATCTGATTGTACAGTCACAGTTCTTCCAAAAATATAATGGTGAAAATGTTCAGCTGCAAACACTATAGCTAACATTTTCTTTTCTATTTGTGCATATCTGCACTCTGTTTCTGTCAATGATCTTGGCGTATACGCAACTGGTTTATCTTCTTGCATTAAACATGCTCCCAACCCTTTAGAAGAAGCGTCACACTGAATAGTAACTGGCTTTTCAGGGTTAAACAATTACAGAACTGGAGCTTCACTAAGTGTTTTCTTTATTAGTTGGAAAACATTTTCTTGCTCTGCATTCCACTGCCACAATACTACATCTTTCTTTAGCAATTCACGCAATGGACTGGTAATTGTTGACATGTTTGGAATGAAACTTGACAGAAAGTTCAACATCCCTAGCAGTCTTTGAATTCCTGTTCGATCTGTTGGTGCTGGCATCTCTATTATTGCTTTGATTTTAGCTGGATCTGGACGAATACCATCTGCTCCAATTTGTCTTCCGAGATAACTAACACCAGAAAGTTTATATTGTATCTTGTTCTTGTTGAACTTTACATTGTTCTTTCTAGCTCTCTCCAGAACATTTTCAAAAATTTGATCATGTTCTTTTTCATCTTTTGATGCAATCAGCATGTCATCTGACATGATATGTACACCTGGGATGTCTCCGAATACTTGATAAGCACGTTTCTGTAATACTTCACTAGTTGAGGATATACCAAAAGGCATTCTCAAGAATCTGTATCTTCCAAACGGAGTATTGAATGTACATAAATAAGAGCTTGGTTCATCCAACTCAACTTGCCAATATGCATCCTTTTGATCAAGTATACTAAACACTTTTGCTGCTCCCAGTGAACTATTGATTTGATCAAATGTTGGTATAGTGAAATGTTCTCTCATTATATATTTGTTCAGTTTTCGGGGATCTAAACACAACCTCAAAGAATTATCTTTCTTCTTTGCTATAACCAAGTTATGAACCCATTCTGTTGGTTCATCAACTTCTGTGATCACTCCATCTTGTTGCATTTGTGTGAGTTTTCTTTTTAATTCTTCATAGAGTGATGGTGCAACTCTGCGCGCACATTAAATAACTGGTTTTGCATCTGACGTCATATTAATGTGATACTTCATTTTGTATATACCATGTCCTACGAATACTTGCTTATATTTTTTCATCAACACTTGTGGAACTTCATTTTGTTGCTTGACATCGTGTACTTCGACATTTCTCTTTGCCTCAATTAGTTTTAAAGCAATAGATGTCTTCAGTCCTAGTATAGGATTTATACTTTTCTTGATCACGTACAGATCATCTTTAACTTCTACATCGCCGACTTTAAATGTGACCGATGCAACTCCCTTCAGTTCTAATGCTTCATACCCCAATGCTCGTAGGGTAGTATTTGAATTCTTTAACTGAGTATCAGTTTCTAAATTGTTCCACGTTGACTCTGATATCACATTAGCTTGTGCTCCTGTGTCAATCTTCATTTTGACTATTTTTCCCATAATATTGACATCAACCATCCAAACTTTGACATTGTTGTCAGTACCAATTGCCTCAAACCACAACTTATTTACTTGGCTTGACTGACTTTCATCTTCCAGTAAATCAACAGCCTTGAAGTGTTTCGACCGACATTTTACAGCGAAATGATTTCTTTTTTTATATTTTCGGCATGTCTGTCCGAATGCTGAGCAATTGTAATTTCTGTGAGATCCACCACAGGATCTGCAATCTCTAATGAAACTTGTTACATGATTCTTTGCCATATTTTCCTGTGAGGTTTTGACTGGCTTTCTATCTTCTGTCTTCTTTAATTTCTTAGCAGCATCCACATGTAATCCTTTCATATCTATCATTTGGTTCTGGGTATGCTCGTCAGCACGAATTATGCTTGCTGCTTTCTCTAAAGTTAAGTCTACATCTCTCAGAAGTCTCTCTCTCACTCGATCCGACTGTATGCCACATACCAATCGATCTCTGATGAGTTCTTCTCGAAGGTTGTCAAACTTGCATTCTTTTGCCAAATTCTTTAACTCAGTATAATACTGTTCAAACGTTTCTCCGTCTTTCTGCTTTCTTGAAAAGAATTTAAATCTGTCATACACAGTGTTGGACTTAGGCAAAAAATGATTCTGAAACCTTTCAATTACTTTGTCTACAGTCTCATCTTCACATACTTGAAAAGTATTGTAGATGTCTCCAGCGGGTTCACCGATCAGGTGTAACAATAAAGCTTTCTTCACTGGCTCGGGCTTCGTATTTTTTCAGTGGCGACCATAAACAGTTCAAAACTTTGTCTCCATTTTTTCCATCTTTCAGATAGATTACCGTCTAGTGACAACGGTTTAGGAGGATCGAATAATTCCATTATTCGTACAGATTCTAGATTCTATGTCTAGGTCTAGATCTAACAATATGAACTAACGACACCACAAATAAAATGTACTTTTAGCAATTTAGAAACCACTAGATCTAGATCTACCTGTTACCAGCACTTTAAAGCAATGTGACACTAGATTTGACACCTAATCTAACACCAGATCTGACACAAGATCTGAAACCAAATCTGACACCATGTTCTGTAGTCACAGATTAATAATAAATTACTGTAGACCACTGGCGGATCCAGGGGGGGGGCGGTATGGGCGATCGCCCCCCCCCCTCGGCCGACCCCCCCCCCTGAGGGGGCGGACGAATTATAGTATAGAATTCACACAATTTGTATGCGAATTTATTACTTATGTTAATAATATATACTAATTATTTATATTTCAACCTATTTTTAGATTATTTTGCCCCCCCCCTTTCTAGTATTTTGGCCGATTTGATAGGGTCGGGAGGGGGCGATGGCATCAATCCGCCCCCCCCACCATAAACTTTGGGTGGGGGGGGCGGTCCTATTTATTTGTACAAATCGCAGCTTGCTAACAGAATCAATTAAATATCTATATGATTAAAACTTGTTATTGGTATTTTAACCGGTCTTTATATAATTTCGTTCACCTGTTGGCCGATTGAAAGGGGAAGAGTGAATACCTCCACTGCCCTTCCCATCTAAACCCTTTGAGTGGGGGGGGGGCGGTCCTACTTTTATGGAGAAATCATAGTATGTGAAAATAATTAGTCAAATATCTATATAATATAAACAGGTGGAAGTGCGATACATGCAATTCCCTTCCCCCCGTCAAACAAATCAATACTTTTTCTTTTTGTATTATAATAAGAAATTACAAAATTTTAAAAATCTGTAACTAATATAATTTATATATGCTATAAAGAAAATTCGTATAACGAGTCGCCCAACCCCTATTCTTTAATGCTAAATGCAATCAATAGCAGAAATTATAAAAAGGAGCGAGAATTAATCGTTTTCATTTTACCGCCCCTCAACTTTCCAGACAGAGTTTGTGTAATTTGACATGAATTTATCATAACTATTTTAAGAAAGACTTTTTCAAACGAAATTTTTCAATATAACAGTCACGGTTGAGATGAGTTCAAAAGCCAGATAATCTTTTCCTAGTCTACTTTTCCAACCTTTACTCTATGTCATATTTTTCTAGTTAAATAATTTAGGATTATAACTCACAATTTATGCTAGAATTTTATTGAATATTATTAATCGAATATTTTTTTTTCGGCAGCTATCCTCAGAACCTTAATCTAAATATGTGGGGTATCTAATCTTTTCAAAGAACAAATCGGTTTTATTTGCAATGTATTAAGGGACTATAAATTCATATTAGAATATTTTTCTCATTATTCAAAAGGTCCTTTATAATAGAATGAATAATGAGCTGTAGGTCAGGAGAATGCGTTACTGCAGTGAAGAATGCCAAAAAACGCTTTTAGCGTCGAGGCTTCGCCCCGAACCTCACTGATGAATAATAAGCTGTAGATGTCAGGAGAATGCGTTTCTGCAGTGAAGAATGCAACAAAACACTTTTGGAGTTGGGGATTCGCCCCGAACCCCACTAATAAATAATGAGCTGTAGATGTCAGAAGAATGCGTTTCAGCCTTGAAAAACGCAAGAAAACGCTTTTGGCGTCGGGGCTTCGCCCCGAAAGCCACTGGTAAGTAATGAGCTGTAGATATCACGAGAATGCCTTTCTGCAGTGAGAAATGCAAGAAAACGCTTTTGGCGTCGGGGCTTCGCTCCGAACACCACTAATAAGTAATGAGCTATAGATGTCAGGAGAATGTGTTTCAGCCGTGAAAAATGCAAGAAAACGCTTTTGGCGTCGGGGCTTCGCCCCGAACCTCACTGATGAATAATAAGCTGTAGATGTCAGGAGAATGCGTTTCTGCAGTGAAGAATGCAACAAAACACTTTTGGAGTCGGGAATTCGCCCCGAACCCCACTAATAAATAATAAGCTGTAGATGTCAGAAGAATGCGTTTCAGCCTTGAAAAACGCAAGAAAGCGCTTTTGGCGTCGGGGCTTCGCCCCGAAACCCACTGGTAAATAATGAGCTGTAGATGTCATGAGAATGCATTTCTGCAGTGAGAAATGCAAGAAAACGCTTTTGGCGTCGGGGCTTCGCCCCGAACACCACTAATAAGTAATGAGCTATAGATGTCAGGAGAATGTGTTTCAGCCGTGAAAAATGCAAGAAAACGCTTTTGGCGTCGGGGCTTCGCCCCGAACCCCACTGATAAATAATGAGCTGTAGATGTCAGAAGAATGCGTTTCTGCAGAGAAAAATGCAAGAAAACGCTTTTGGGCGTCGGGGCTTCGCCCCGAACCCCACTGAAGAAGCTTACAGCGCTCTCCCAGACCCCCAAGCTTGAAGGAGAAAGACTGTTTTTTTTCTGTTTTTTTCGCCGAAGATTGAGAAACAGTCTTATTTTATTCTCATATATCGAATATATATATATATATATATATATATATATATATATATATATATATATATATATATATATATGCTGTACGCACGTTTATGCATAGGGTTAGGGTTTACTGGGCGTTAGGGTTAGGGTTTCGAAAAAAATCGCCCGCCCCCACTCCAAAGTTCTGGATCCGCCAGTGCTGTAGACGTTACTAATTAATAATGATAATAACGAGACTGTCTTTGTCAAGGTAGACATATATAACTAACTTTTATTTCCGTCCGATTCTTTGCTTTCGCATAAAACATAAACAACAAACAATGACGTAATATCTTCTAATATTAACACAGTAAACAAACCGTCATGGTCGCTCACCACCGCCCATTCCCCCCCCCTTTTTTTTTTCTCTTCCAACTTGTGTTGATTATTTGAGATTATTATTTCCCCTTATATGTACATTTTTATATTATTATTTCCCCTTTTATGTACATTTTATATTGCTACTATCAGCCATCTATTTTTCCATATCCCATTTGTCATCATCTCCCCATTGTGCTTTAAAGCAATGTTACCAACCTGACGAATGCACCTCAGTCGAGGGCATCGATAAGATGCATGAGAGACATGTCCAAACTTGTCTTTATTTATCCGCAGCCTCCCTCAGGTGTCTGCCTATGTGCTTAGTGCTATTCAGCACTGTATTTGCTATCGAGAATCACCTATTGCCTTTGTGCTTAGTGCTATTCAGCACTGCACTTGCCTATTTATCGGATCACTTGCCCATTTGTTATTGAGTATCTTCTACTTACCACGTGGATCAAATCAACTCTACTACTTGGCGCTATCGGCCTTGCCCGCCTATTCGACAGCCCACCTGTCAACTTTTTAGGTGCGACGTCCCTATAGACTTAGATCTGTGCGAGACGTCATAGCTACGCCAACCCTCTGCAACTCACTGGACCTATCCTGTTAACTACGCTGCCCACGGCAGATCAGCTCTGCCCGCAGTAACCTTGTGCCCACGGTAGTCGGCCACCCGACCTACTGTGCCCACTACCGATATCCGAACTTTGGATTGAGACTCCACAAGAACTGAATCACCGGCGTCCCTCTACCCGCTAGAGCGCCACCTCCAGCTGCAGAACCTCAAGCCAGGACACAGCCAGCTGCGACATCAACAGGACAACCAGCTAAGTCAGAGGACAAAGTGACATACTCTCTTATTAAGTGCAAGAGTGATGATTAAATCCATTATTGTTTAGAGATAGATACAAACCCTCCCCCCTTTTATTCTTTATGTAAATATTTATTTAAATAAATATTCTTCATTTTTAACTTTGTATCTTTTATTCATTGCTTGTCTCGTTGCGTGCCTGCTCCCGATTTATATGCTGACGGGTTGGAGTGTGATAGCTTCAAAAATAATCATCCCCTAGACATTAAACGCGCCAAACACACGTCACTTTCCCCAACCTGTCACAACCATAAGGTCTGAACGTGGAACTAGTTAGGCCAGATTCACATCTAACTTTACATTAGCTTTGATCTGCTTGACCGTTGAGGAAATACACATGATCTGTCAACCTTCTTTCTCCATTCTTATCTGTCATTAGTTTTTTATATAATTTCATTCTGATGTTCTTTGTGAAAATATTGAAGCCTGCATGAGTGGACCACTTCGGGGGCCAATTTTGAGTTTGTGTTTCCACACAAACTGTCTTTATAACCTTGTGTTTTTTTTGGCACAGTGGTTTTGGCGCAGGACATTTTAGAGATAATTATTTATGTCTATTTTGTAAAGTTCTTAAAGAGAAGTAATTTTATGTTCAAAAAATATTTTTAATATAAAACAATAGTCTTACTTTACCCTAAAAGACTTGAAAACATAGCGTTATTTAGTGGCATCAAATCCACTTTCGGACAATGTCTCGATGTGGACCGATAATTAGAATTTAACTGTAATTAAGTAATTAAGTCAGCCATTCAATAGGCGTTATCTTAGTGTTCATAATTATTACATATTGCTAGAGGCTATAGTATTGCAAGAAAAAATAATAATACGATGTATAATAGTATATCTAGTTTTATGTTGAAATGTATATGTTCATTAAAAAATATTTACTGTACGATAGTTTTCATTCTGTTCTTTGATTTCATATTGAATGTTCTCCAAGCTATCCCAAATGCCCATAGTGTTTATCTTTCCATTAAGTACAACTTGATCGTTCCTATGTATAAATGTCTGACCACATGATGCTGACCAAAAATTTGAATTTTTGGGGAAGATTATGGTCTGCGATCTTGTTAACTCTGAAAAAGATAAAAAATTAATGTCTATTACATTGAAATGTATTTCCTAAAAGAGTATTCTTTTAAAACTAGCATTCGCTAATGAAATAGTTACCGATAAAAAAAAGAAAAATCAAACACTTAGATATTTTCCTTTTTGTGATCACACCACTGACACCTGAAAAATATATGTTAACAATTTCAAAAAACAGTAAAAAAAAAAAAATAATAATATATGACAAATTAATACGGATTATAAATATACATGAAACCAAAGTTTTTATGTCGCCGCTCTATTATTTTTAAAAATTATTTTTTTTTTGCAGAACCATATTACATATACAATATACACGTTATATAAATATTGTTATGAATTTCTTATCTGACAATATGAAAAGATTACACAAAATGAAACAAATAATTTAAGAACTTGATAAAACGATATCCTAATAAGGCGATAGTTTAATGAATATAGGCAATCAAATACTTAACAATTGGCTTCGCGGCTACACGGAAAGCCTGAATGTAATCGCTTTCTTTAATTTAACTAGTTTCTCTGTCTCGTTCTAGATTTGTACTACATCATTTAAGGAGTTACTGAAGCGGACTGACTTCACTTAGGACTAACAATTCCGGACTGAATTGCCTGATTTAAAACATTCGTTATCTTATCTAAAGCAGTGGTCTTCAAGGGGGGGCGCTAGCGCTCCCTGGGGGTGGGGGGCGTTTTCATGAAATTAGGGGGCTCTGGGAGCTGGTGGTAGGGGGTGCTGGATAATAATAGGGAACGAAAAGGGGACGCTGGGCATAAGGTGAAAAAGAAGAAATTAACGGTGCACTGAAACAAAAGATACATTATTCAAAATTAAAGCTGGCAAAAACAATATAGACAAATTGTAGTTAGCTTGGTTCTAATTTAAGAACAGAAACAACGTTAGAAATTGAGTTTGGGTATCCTATTTTTTATTTTTAAATTCTTATTATGTTGCTATAATCGGAGGGTAACTATTGTCCTTAGATGTTACGCGTGTAAACGTTTATGTTTTGATAAACAAGCTAGGTTATAAGCCTTTTAGATTATAGTTTATTTTAGCTACATTTATGTAAATTGATATGTAAATGTTAATTTAAAAAAAACGTTCAAGCTAAAATTTAAATAAAATAATTTAAACTTTTTTTAAAGAAAAAAACATTGACAAAGTATTGTTACGAAAACTCGCTGGTATGTAAATGTATATTTTCTAGAGTGTTAGTGGATTATTACCAAATAAAACGTATTCCAATGTTCTATTTTAATTACGGTATTTTCAAATGAGGTTAAGAAACCAAGTCGGCATCAGGAACATATAGCAATATCCAAAAATAATTTAAGAATATTCATGAACTATTATAAAGATCTACTATTCAAACAATATTTAAAAAAAAAAGAATATGTTTAGTGGCCTCTTAGAAAAATCCATGACTTTTCTCTATATATATATAAGTTACATTCATTTTTGAAGTTAATTAGTATTGAAAAAAGTAAACATTTGAAGTCAAAAACGATACGTTCAGACACAAACAGTTTGACTATTCTTATATTTGATTATACAGTGATTTTAAAATGTGCTTATTGGTGACTCCCTTCTCCTTTATGTACCAACAATTAAAATGCATTCGATAAACTTTCAATTAAGGTTGACCTTTAATAGAATTATATTGTTACGAATGAACAGTGACAGGTAGAGGTCACTATGTGTGACCCCGGCGAGATGACACAGCACCGAGTGTTATCTGGAATCTATGCATGTAAACAAAGACAGGATGGGACGTGCCTCACGTGTTGTTCCAGAGGACGAACAGATTTACGAAGGGGAGCATTGTGACAAATGAACAGTGACAGTTAGAGGTCACTACGTGTGACCTCGGCGAGATGACACTGCAGCAGGCATACTCTGGAATCGACATGTATAAACAACAACAGGATGTGATGTTTCCTCCCATGTTGTTCCAGAGGGTACTAGCAGTTTTTTTTGCAACAATAGACAAGCGATTAGGGACTCTTTATAAACCAGAGATGTTCATGTGAAAAGAGTCAGTACAGTCGTCGATACTGTTCTCTACTGTGCGAGACAGTAGAAGAGAGTGGACTTGAGCCGTTACAGTCGATACAGTCGATGTAAGACGTATACGCTACATGTTACAGTGACGAATTGTTATAGTTATAATTCAATAAAGTTATTTAAAGCTGAAAGTTGAGTCGTCAAGTTCTTTACAGTGTTTCTTTTATTTGTGTGCCTAGTACATTTAGCCAGAAAATCAGAAATACGTAACAATTGGTGTCAGAAGTGGGATCTTTTCTGGCTGAAATGTCTTCGAGGAAACTACTTAACCAGCTGTTGGTCAAAGAATTAAGGCAAGAACTTCGTGAGAGAGGTCTGCAGCTCAATGGTAACAAAGAAACACTAACAGAACGCCTAAGACAGGCCCTTATTGAGGAAGATCAAGATCCAGATGAATA
Organism: Biomphalaria glabrata; assembly: GCF_947242115.1. Lineage (NCBI taxonomy): Eukaryota > Metazoa > Mollusca > Gastropoda > Planorbidae > Biomphalaria > Biomphalaria glabrata. The sequence continues at coordinate 5,889,380 of NC_074724.1, read as the reverse complement.
CATATTTGAATTAAACCCAGATATGACAGAGATCCTGAGTAACATGCAGGGCCAGATGGACTTAATGAAGGAGAGCCTCAAGAAAATAAACGCCATGAATGAAAACGTAAATGAACAGATGAGCTCTATGAACGAGAAGATTGACCAGAGAGTCAACACTGTGGAAAAAGAAATGGAAGAGATAAGGACTCATGTCCAAGAACAACTGAGTAAGGAACGGGGTACTAGAACAAAAACATTAGTGCCCGAAATCTCTGGGAAGATAAAGCCGCCTGTGTTTGATGGATCCATCTCATGGACTGTTTACAAAAGACAGTTTGAGGCAGCGGCCAAGGTTAATAACTGGAACACTGAAGAAGAGAAAGCGACTGCTCTGGTGTTAGCTTTAAGAGGGAAGGCAGCAGAACTGCTTCAGTCAATAACAAATCAACAAGATTACGCTGCCATTGTTAAGGCTATGGAGCTCCGTTACGGAGACGAACATTTACAAGAAGTTTATAGAGTTCAGTTGAAAACCCGACAACAACGCTCCGGTGAAACCTTGCAAGAGCTAGAGGCGGACATAGAACGGCTTGCTCATTTGGCATATCCAACAGCAGCACAAGACTTTCTGGACGTCATTATCACTGATGCATTCATTGATGCTATTCGAGATCCAGAACTGAAGAAGGCAATAAGAATCAGTGGTAAGCGCAAATCCAGCGAAGCTCTGGTCTACGCCCTCTCCTATGAAGCCGCCAAAGACGCCTCTAAGAATATCCATCATGGGCGTATGCTGGAAGTCCAAGAAGAAGATCTTACACAACTTCTCAGAAGGGTAACTGAAGTGCTAGAAAAACGCAGACCAAATAAGAAGCAAGAAGGACAGAATAGAACCAGTGTACGTTGTTGGAATTGTGGAGAACCTGGCCATCTACAAAGGAACTGCACGAGAAGATTTCCCCGACAAACAGAGTATCAGCACAGACCGGAGACAGATGCAAGGTCAGGTGCTCATGTCTACCAGGGAAACTAACTTTCGCCGGTTTTATGGGGCAAAAATCGGCGATCAAGAACATGACAGCCCCTGCAACTATAATTCCAGTCGCTGTGTTAGGGAAGAATAAAAGTCTGTACATCAATGGTAGAATTGGATCTCGAAATTACCGTTTTCTTCTAGATACTGGTGCCTCACGTTCAGTCATTCGTCCAGACATTGTCAAAAAGAACGAAATCAAGAGAGTGAACTCTTACTCCTTGAAGACGGCCAGTGGAGAGATGATGCCTATACATGGACTGACAAATATAAACTTTGAGCTCGGGCATCAGTCATTTATACATGAATTTCTGATCGCTAACATTACGGATGACTGTATTATTGGGCTCGATTTTATGCAGAAATGTGAATTCTCTCTGAACATCGGAGGTGGTACTTTGAAATGTGGTGATGTTGAGATTCTCTTGCTCTGGGATGAAGATGAAGAGAATGGTCAAATAAGAAGAATCCTTTTAACAGAAGATACAAGTTTGCCAGCTCAGTCTGAAGCAATTATCTTGGGAAAGTTAGAGCATGGTCAAACTGCAACGATGACGGCGATAGATGAAGGCATTGAAAATGACAACAGCGGAATGGCAGTAGGAAAAACATTGGTCCTTGTCGGAAAAGATCAAAAGGTGCCCGTCAGAATCATGAACCTCGGCCTACAGGAGAGACATCTAGAGAAAGACAGCCCCATCGCAATATGTAATACTCTTGACCTGATAAGAAACTGTAATAATGATATCACGATCGTTAATTCCACCAAACCTTTCAATCCACAAATTACCAAGCTCCTGACAGAAATGAAAGTGAATTTATCAGATGAGCAGTTCAGCAAAGCGGAACAGTTGATCATTGAGTTTGAAGATATTCTGCCATCTGATGAAACAGACTGCGGACGGACAAACATGGTACAACATTGAATAGACACTGGAAACACCAGACCGATTCGACAGCCACCACGTCGCTTGCCGCTAGCAAAGCAACAAGAAGCTATGGACATGATAGAGGGCATGACGCAGCAAGGAATCATTGAGCCCTCAAATAGTCCTTGGTGTTCGCCTATTGTCTTAGTAAAGAAGAAGGATGGATCTATGCGATTTTGTGTAGATTACAGAGCTCTGAATAAAGTCACACATAAAGATAGTTATCCACTTCCTAGAATCGACGATACTTTGGACACGCTTGCAGGGTCCCAGGTATTTTCTACTCTCGACCTAAAGAGTGGGTATTGGCAAGTTGAAATGCATCCCAATGATAGAGAGAAAACCGCCTTCTCTGCTGGCAATGGCCTCTGGCAATTTACTGTGATGCCATTCGGTCTCTGCAACGCACCAGCCACCTTTGAACGATTGATGGAGAGGGTTTTACGAGGACTTCATTGGACTACATGCCTTGTTTACCTTGATGACATTATTGTCATTGGCAAAACGTTTGAAGAGCACCTTGCAAATCTGAAGGAAGTATTTCAACGGATAAGAAGTGCGGGAATGAGACTCAGCCCAAAGAAGTGTTCCTTATTCAGGAAAAACGTTAAGTACCTTGGTCACATTGTGTCAAATGACGGAGTCAGCACTGACCCTGACAAAGTTGAGGCAGTGAAACGATGGCCTACGCCAAGTAATATCCATGAGCTGAGAAGTTTCTTAGGACTCTGTACATACTACCGACGTTTCGTGCCAAATTTCTCAAACATCTGTAAGGTCCTTCATCAACTGACAGAGCAAAAGAGGCCATTTATTTGGACATCTGAATGTCAAGAAGCTTTCGAGAGGCTGAAAAACACACTATCCTCATCACCAGTATTGGCCTACCCCATTCCAGGGAAGACATTCATACTCGACACAGATGCAAGCAACACTGGAATAGGCGCAGTCTTGTCCCAAAAGGTGGATGAAACTGAACGAGTCATCGCATACTTCAGTCGAAGCCTATCGAGAGCTGAAAGGAACTACTGTGTGACGAGACGTGAATTGCTGGCTGCTGTGGATGCAATAAAACATTTCCACAAGTACCTATACGGGCAGAAATTTATCTTAAGGTCAGATCACGCAGCTCTGCAATGGTTGCTTTCGTTTAAGAGCCCTGAAGGTCAGGTGGCAAGGTGGATCGAACGTCTTCAAACCTATGAATTTGAAACTAAGCACCGAAAAGGGCAAATTCACCAAAATGCTGATGCACTGTCTCGACGACCCTGCAAAGCAGAATGTAAGCACTGCAAGAGGGCTGAAGAAAAGGAGGTAGCTGTCAATTGTCTTCGGCTCGGAGTAGATGTTTCCGGACCCTGGTGTGATAAAAGGATTCGAGAGGACCAAATGCAAGATGAAGATCTGGCTCCCATTCTTCTATGGAAAGAAGATGGACAACGGCCAGATTGGAAAGACATCTCTGAGAAGGGGGTAGCCACCAAGGCGTACTGGGCTCAGTGGGACTCGCTGACGTTAGTCAATGGTGTCATCAAAAGAGTTTGGGAATCTGCTGATGGAACATCCAATCGCCTTCAGCTGATGTTACCGAAGGTGAGAGTTGCTGAAGTACTGAAAGAGATGCATAATGGCGCTAGCGGATCTCATCTTGGTGTCAATAAGACTCTGGAAAAGGTTCGTCAGCGGTTCTACTGGTTCAGATATAGAGAGGATGTAGAGGAATGGTGTCGAAGGTGCGATATATGTGCGGCAGCAAAAGGCCCTCGACGCAAAACTAGGGGTCTTTTGCAACAGTATAATGTTGGTGTTCCATTCGAGAGGATCGCAATAGATGTAGCAGGCCCATTTCCTGAAACCAAGAAAGGAAACAAATACATCTTGGTAGTCATGGACTATTTCAGCAAATGGCCAGAAGCTTATGCCATACCAAATCAAGAAGCTATCACAGTGGCCGAAACACTCGTGGATAACTGGATCAGTCGCTTTGGTGTACCTAATGAGTTGCACTCTGACCAGGGCAGGAACTTCGAGTCCAAAGTTTTCCAGGAGATGTGCAAGACACTTGGCATCGAAAAGACTCACACGACAGCTCTCCATCCGCAATCTGATGGGATGGTGGAGCGATTCAACAGAACCCTAGAACAACATCTGTCTAAGGTTACTGATGACCGACAAGACGACTGGGACAGTCATATCCCCATGTTCCTCATGTCATACAGAGGATCCGTTCATAGCACCACAGGATATACCCCAGCGAAGATGTTATTTGGTCGTGAGCTTCGTCTACCATGTGACCTGTTATTTGGGATTCCGAGAGATACGCCAGTGTCTTCAACTGAATATGTCACCAATCTCCGAAGACGATTGGAGAATGCTCATGTATTGGCCCGCAGAAACATCAAGACCAACAGTGACCTGATGAAAACGAGGTATGACAAACGGGCCAATACGTCGGGGTTCCATGAGAATGATCTAGTGTGGCTCTATAACCCATAGACACGAAAAGGCAGATCCCCGAAACTCCAAAGAGACTGGGAAGGTCCATACCGTGTCGTAAAAAGAATAAACGACGTGGTCTACCGGATACAGAAAAGTCCACGGTCCAAGCTGAAGGTTGTCCACGTTGACCGACTCCATCAGTACAGTGGTGAAATAGAATCTGTTCGGGACGAACAGATCTAAGAAGGGGGCAGTGTTACGAATGAACAGTGACAGGTAGAGGTCACTATGTGTGACCCCGGCGAGATGACACAGCACCGAGTGTTATCTGGAATCTATGCATGTAAACAAAGACAGGATGGGACGTGCCTCACGTGTTGTTCCAGAGGACGAACAGATTTACGAAGGGGAGCATTGTGACAAATGAACAGTGACAGTTAGAGGTCACTACGTGTGACCTCGGCGAGATGACACTGCAGCAGGCATACTCTGGAATCGACATGTATAAACAACAACAGGATGTGATGTTTCCTCCCATGTTGTTCCAGAGGGTACTAGCAGTTTTTTTTGCAACAATAGACAAGCGATTAGGGACTCTTTATAAACCAGAGATGTTCATGTGAAAAGAGTCAGTACAGTCGTCGATACTGTTCTCTACTGTGCGAGACAGTAGAAGAGAGTGGACTTGAGCCGTTACAGTCGATACAGTCGATGTAAGACGTATACGCTACATGTTACAGTGACGAATTGTTATAGTTATAATTCAATAAAGTTATTTAAAGCTGAAAGTTGAGTCGTCAAGTTCTTTACAGTGTTTCTTTTATTTGTGTGCCTAGTACATTTAGCCAGAAAATCAGAAATACGTAACAATATGTAGCTCGTAAGCTAATTGATGGAAATTATAAATAAATAATATAAATAAGTAATCTTTTCTAAGCAAATGACTAACTATTCGTATTTAAAATAATAAGGCTTGCCTTCGAGTCCAAAAATTAATGAGGAATAAAGCTACACTTACATATTGGGCCACAACTAGAGCAGATGTAACCATTATCCACCTGTGGTCGATTTAAAGTATTTTTTTATCGTCTAAATCTGTCCTCAGCAGTTGATCTTTTGGCTCAAATTTGTATCCCGCGACCTTTGTAAGTGATCGACAGCAGTCTCGTTCTCGCTGGTCCTTAAAGCGTTACACTGGGCCTCTTCTGTTACTCCGACCACATTTTAGCTCACGAAAAAGACACCGACACGTTTGTTTTTTCCCAGAGTTAATGTCGGGCCATAAAAAGTACCTCAATACTATTCATGCCGGCTTTCGCAAAGACATCGATGTTTGTCGTGCGGTCTTGCCATCGTATATTCCCACTTTAGATAATTTAATATAAGCAAGAGTGATATTTTATTTTGCTTGTAATTTACCACAATATATATAGATCAAAATTTTAAAATCAATTGAAAATTTACTGCTCCGATTTGATGAAACCTTGCGCTTTATTTCTCAATCTAATAGAGAAAAGTCCGCCATTGTTAAATAGTCCAAGTTCTACCCTATAACTTAGAGATTTTGTATTTCATTGGATGTTTCGTACTAAAGCCATACTGCATATACTAACTGCACTATTAAATGTCACAGCGTAACCATTTTAGAAGTTACACTGAAAAGATTTTCTCCTAAGCCAATAATATTCCAATAGTTTTACGCAAAAGATACAATGTTAAACGACACGACGTGAGCTGTGTTTTTTTCTAGTCTGTAGAGCACCTAAGAGACGTTCTATTCTAATCGCCATGTACAACAACATTTAGAAGTAACAGAGCCTAAAACCTATTCCACGTATTGTTAGTCGTTGCCCGATCGCTCATTTTCATTCCAGAAATGTTTCCGAAATGAGTTCGGGTAAATATCTTTCCCAAATCAATTCAACTGAGCGAGGCTAGGTCACTTGACACTGTTATGTTTATCTACGGTGCAATACTCTCATATGATTTGTTTTATCATTTGAGAAATAGACTGTCACCGGTGTTGTTTTCTGACACCATAATGTCACTGGGTTGTTTTAGATATAGTCGTGGTGACATTGGGTTCATATTATAAACTTATATTGTAGGCATTGTTAAGATGAATACTTCATACGTTCATACATATCTCGTAAAGAGAAAATAACATTTCATGTAGCAGACACAAATATTATGTTTAATATATATAATAAAGATAAGAACAACACATTTAGAGTATGATACAATCCATGAATATTAACTAATAATCTATTATGAAAATACTTGACAATAACTTATCGACTGCTTATATAAATACTGGTACTTATCTTAATTTACTATATAATAACTCAATAACAATTGCCTGTCCTTACTGACAGCTTCTAACTTTGCTCTTCTCTCCGACTGTACGTAACTGACTCTCTCTAGTAACTATCAAGTGACTGTCTAACTCAAGGTTTAAAGTGTTAACCCTAGGGCAACATGAGATGTGAATAACACTCACAACATCAAAATGGGGTATCTACTCTATGGAACCAACTTTGAGGTGGTGACATAGACTGTTTATAATAATCTGTAATTGGTTATTCAGACGATCAAATAACCAGATAATCGAAGTTTTGCTACAGGCCTACAGTGTGTCTCAGTAGAGAAGGTTCAGACAGCTATTCCTTATTTAACACTTAAAACAGCTTTCTTTTAACGATCCTCTGCAGTTAAAAAAGCTCATTAAAATAAAACTCTAGTTTAGAAAACATTTAAGATAAGCATTATTTTATTAATAATACAGCTATATCGGAGTAAATAATACTTACCAAAACCATACATCGTTTTAAAAACTAAAAAAAAATATCTTTTTAGTTGAACCAATTTGAATGATCCGTAAATGTTTCGATAAAGGTTTCAGCAACTTGTATTTACTAGAAGAGAGAATAATAAATGTAATAAATACATAAGTATCTGTTAAAATATACAATACAATAAAAAGTATAGTAATTTGATGCTTCAATATTACTATTTCTAACAAACATCAGGGTGTAAACTACATCTAAAAAATCATTTTCTCTACTAAGACAAAATTTATAAGACTCTTTTATTTCATACAGACTTAGAATATCATGGCATGCTAAAAAAATATTACATGCATATCAAATTGAAAGAGAACATACATTAGTTGAAAACTCAGGGAACATAAGTGATGATTAATGCGTACTGTAAACACTTGAATGTTCTCCCGGATATTAACACTTACAAATTTGTCATGTGAACTGTTACCATTATAAGCAATTTCGGTTTAGAATTACTTTGCTTGCCTTGTACATTGTTACTTAAACCTAAATCACTTCATATATTATAGATGAAACCAGTCAGTATTCGATGATTAGCTAATTATGTATAAACTGCTGTTTATGTTATTGTTTCCCTGTTTAAGGTTTCTTTCTATTAGTAAGTAAAGCTAGATCACTGCAAATGTACATCTCTAAATGTAAATAACTCTTGTTACAAATTATTTTAAGTTAATATAGTTGTTATAGTTATTACCCTTTATTAAATTGTATAGATTATTATTATTATTATTATAGCTTTTATATAGCGCTACTTTCATGCTTATAGCATGCTCAGAGCGCTTTGGTCCAATCTCATTTGAGGACCAGTGGGGGGGGAGGGGTATCTAGGTACCTAGGTAACTAGATAAAGGTATTCCATTGTGATAAGGTCTATACAATTTTAAGATTTGGACCTTGATTTCACAAAAAAAGTGCTAATGGGTAATTCTCATTAAGTGATAGCATATTTATTGTGCGGGCTTAACGTGTCATCAGAAAAAAAAATTATACTTTGCATGTATGTATCTAAGAAAATAAAAGACAAACACACTTTAGTATTCTTGCCTATAATTCATTTTAATACGATTATTTTTAATGTAAGAGCAAGTTGAAGTGTTTTAATTTTTTAAAGACAATAAATTGTTGTTCTAACTAGTTGATCTTATTATTTCATTATAGTTAGCTTTGAAATGAGGTGTGGTTATGGTGAAGAAGGTTCAAATGGCACAATAACTGTTAAGGTCATTTCAAGAGAAGAAATTGTGTTACTATTAACAAAGACTACTACGGATGATCAAATTGCAGTTTGTAAATATAATGAAGGACGATGTAAAAAACAATCACAGAAATATAATTCTATTTATGGAAAGTTAAACACAACAGAAAACGTTCTAGAGATTATTTTTCAAAATTTATCAAGAATTCATTTAGGAGAAATGACATTAAGCGATACAGGTTCGGTCCGAATTTCTAGTTACAATGCTTCATGTTATTTTAACGTTTATGGTAAGTATATGTTCTATAATACTGTTCTAGTTCTATAATAATATTATAGCTCTATTAATTTCTTTTTCTAACAGCATTTACAAAATATAAATCACAAGATAGATTGTTTTCATAAGAAATAGAATATTCTGCAAACAAATGACCATGTTGTATGTATTCCACACATTAGACTTCTATATTTATTAAGTACATTATCTCATGTCATGATGTCGAATATCAAAATGCAAGGGCCCCTAAAGAGGTCAAGCCCCCTGGGTCCCCAAATTTTTAGCTCCACCACTGTAGTGACCTTCTTCTATTATAGTTCTTCCACAACCAATTCATCTAACCTCTGAGAGGCTAAGAGTAATCGATTGATCTATTTGAGTTCCTTTAGTTTACCTTATGAAAGAGAATACACATTTTCCCTGTTTGAATAAATTGATCATTTTGGTAACTTTATTGTTTTAAGGTGTGTTTCATATTTTTCGCTTCTTATGTCCTCCAACACCTCAGCAAGAAGCGTTCTTGATCCGGGTATCGACCGATCGGCATAGCTCTCAATGGTTTAGTCTTTGTCATAGCATTTTTCGGGTATAAAAGGTCATGGTTGCAATTACTCTCTAAAACATTTTATACCTTGGGTTTTTCTACCGAAGATGGAAAGTCTTACATGACTAATGAGCTCCATCTGCTCATTCCTATTTAAAGGCCTATGATTAGTGATGAAGGTTTTGATTCTCCCTGGCTATTTTATTTATCCGGAACCTGTCATATCTGATGAGCTTTTCTCTATCCACCACATGGTGGGCACAAACCGGTGTATAAACCACAACGCCCCACCATCCGATTATATACTAAAACTTTTATAATAGTGCGATATAAATAAAGGACTACACATAAATTTGAATCAATAGGAGCAAAGAGCTAAATTATTTAAATGCACTAAATATCGAATGTTGATATTTCAGCAAAACCAAGAAAAATTAACTGCACAGTCAAAATTAATTCAGAAGAAGATAATACATTTCATGTTCTGTGTTCGGCGAGTCGGATTTTTCCAAAAGCAGTTTGTGTCTTTTACAAATCTTCTAATGGGGTAACTGTGTATTAAATTACAAACATTTTAAAATCAACGTAAGAGAGATATGTAATTGAATATTTTAATCAACTTGATACGATTCTATCAATTATTAAAAAATATTTTTAAATTATATAATGATATGTACGAAACATATCATTGAATTGATTTCTTTTATTAATTCAAAAGATACTTCAAATCATCTCAAGTAGAACAGTTTATCAACATACAACAATAAAAGAAGATGAGACAGAATACTATGAATCCGATTGTTCTGTAAATTTGACATTTCCTGATTCAAGAAATTTCAACATAACAGTAAAAGTTTTTCCTAATATAACAAAACACTCTGAAAATATACCGTTTGTAACTGTATCTTCCATGGTACTAATAATAGGTAATATTAATATTTTTACCATTGCTTTGAAAAAATGATTATGATTAAATTTGCTTAAGAATATATAGTAAATTCTTATATAAGGCACACCGACTTTAGGAACTGTCATATTTTTTTTTTTTTTTTTATTTGGTAAAGGTTTAACTTTAAAAACAAAATGAAAGCAGATTCTTATTCTGCAACTAAAGGACTATAAAAATAGCTGTGTTTCTTTGAATTACCACTCATAGTCAAGATTTTATTTTAAAATAAATCAGGTCCCTTCTATACTATACTTCTATACTGAACGCCGTTTTTGTGCGTTCTCGTTCTGTGCACACTGAGCACCGTCAATAAACACCACTATGTAATTGCTCATAAATTATGTTTTAATAAAAAATTATTAAGATTGTATTAAAAGAAGTAGATTTACTTCTATAATATGTATTTATAGTCTTTTGCCTCATATTACCTCTGTCTCTCTCTCTCTCTCTCTCTCTACTAGTAAATATACATATATATATATATATATATCATGGGCGTAGCCAGGGGGGGTTCTTGGGGTTCAACCCCCCCCCCCGAAATGAAATCCCCCCTTAGAGGGGGGGGGGGGGGAGTCGGAATTTAGTGACTGATTTTTTGCTTTGATTTTGTTTATTTTAGGTGAGAATTTAATACTAAACCATCACTTGCCCTAGCACAACCAAAAGGGTTTTGAGTTTAAGGCCCCTACCAGGGGGGTTCGAGTTTAAAAACCATTACCAGGGGGGTTCGAGTTTAAAAACCCCTTCCAGGGGGGGGGGTTCGAGTTTAAAACCCCTACCAGAGCGGTTTGAGTTTAAAAACCCATACTAGGGGTTTTGAGTTTAAAACCCCCTACCAGGGGTTTTGAGTTTTAAACCCCCTACCTGGGGTTTTTGCAGTTAACTCCCCCTCTTCTATAAAAGAAAAAAAATGCAAACGAAAATCCCCTAATTCCAAGAGCACAGTTAAGGAAGATTTTGATTTTAAAACCCCGTCTAAAATTTACGATAAACCCCCTCTTTAATATAAAAAAAAATAATTACGCACTCAAAATGTTATGAGCGTAGATAAATGGGTTTTGACTCAGTTTTGAATTTAAACCCCACTTCGGGTTTGAAGGTAAAAAAATACCTCTTTTTAATAATAAAAAAAAAGCAAATTATACACTAAAAATGTTATGAATGTAGTCTATGGGGTTTTGAGTTTAGACTCCCCTCCAGTATAGTTTGAAGCTAAAAAGTACCTCTTCAATATAAATAAAAGAAAATTACTCACTCTAAAATCTATGAGCGTAGTCAAAGGGGTTTTTAGTTTAAACCCCCCCGTCATCTTCAGTGTAAGAAAAAAAGCAAATTACGCACTCAAAATGCTATGAGCGTCGCCGAAAGGGGTTTTGAGTTTAAACCCCCATTCAGAGGGGTTTGGTGCTAAAAATACATCTTCAATATTAAAAAAAAAGCAAATTACATACTAAAATTATTTGAGCGTAGCCAAGCCAATCGGGGTTTTTGAGTTTCTTATACAGATGGCTTTTTTTTTAAAGTTTAAAACCCCTCCAGATGGTTTTGAGTCTAAGATCCCCCTACAGAGCATTTTGAGGTGGAAAACCCCAACAGAAGATTTTGACGATAAAACTTCTCTTTTCGATATAAAATCTAAATGCAAACTACAGTCACTTAATTCCAAGAGCGTATTCAAGAGAGGTTACACATTTTTACCAGTGGCAGGGCTCCATTAATAAACTGCAGTGAATAGTCAGTTACCGAAATCGAAAAAAAAAAAATATAGCTCAACAAAGATGGCTAAGACAGATTTCAGGAGTCAGTTGTAGAGATCGGATCTAAATCAAGGAAATCCTATGCCGAACTGGGAGTCGACCCCTTAGTAAGATTGTGAGAGAACGACGCATGAAGTTTGCGGGACATATTCTCCGACAAAATGAATTACGCATAAGAAGAGTTGCAATGATATCCTAGTACAACTTGACGCCACTCATTCATGGAGATCCTCATGGTAGGTGGGAAGAGGCTTCAGACATTACCAGTGACAGAATTTTATGGAAACTGCTTGACGTCAAATGCTCCGAACGGCGTGGGATGGTCTAAGTCAGTAAGAATAGCACATTAGGTTTTTGAAATAAAACTTTTTAATAGCATTAAAATGGACTGTAGATACCTCAGAATATGCATTTTATTGGCTTTCAATACCAGAAATAGTGCTTGGCGGCGGGTCTTCGCTCCGCGCTGGGGACCTCCTGGCGCTCCCCCAGACCCCCTTGCTAGTAATGGCGGGGAGTCTACAATTTTATGGAAACAGCTTGATGGCAAATGCGCCGAACGACGAAGGAAGGTCTAAGTCAGTAAGAATAGCACATTAGGTTTTTGAAATAGAACTTTTTAATAGCAGGAAAATGCACTGTAGATACCTCAGAATATGCATTTTGTTGGTTTTCAATATTAGAAATAGTGCTTCGCAACGGGGCTTCGCCCCGCGCTGGGGAAGCTCCTAGCGCTACCCCAGACCCCTTTGCTAGTAATGTCGGGGAATCTACAATTTTTTTCACTAACTCATGGAAGAACCAATTCTAGGGCACAATAAACGTCGTCCGAAAGAATAAAGGGTCAGAATATAATAAAGATTATGCACACACACACACACACATAAATACATATAATTTTTTTTAGCGGTGGGGGGGGGAGAAAAAAATTCACCCCCCAAACCCCCCCTCCCCCGAAAAAAAATCCTGGCTACGCCCATGATATATATATATACATGTAGGGGAGGTTTAGGGGAGGATTTTTCGCTTCCCCCCCCCCCCGAAAAAAAATGTTTGTATGGAAGGATGTATGTGTGTGTGTACATAATTAATCTCTATTACATTCTGACCATTTAATCTTTTGAAAGACGTTTATTGTGCCCTAGAATAGGTTCTTCCTGGAGTTAGTGAAAGAATTGACTCCTCGCCGTTGCCAGCAAGGGGTCTGAGGGAGCGCTAATAGCTCCCCCAGCGCGGGCGGAGCCCCGCCGCCAAGCACTATTTCTGGTATTGAAAGCCAACAAAATGCATATTCTGAGGTATCTACAGTGCATTTTCCTGCTATTAAAAAGTTTTATTTCAAAAACCTAATGTGCTATTCTTACTGACTTAGACCCTCCCGAGCCCTTCGGCGCATTTGCTGGTAAGCTGTTTCCACAAAAATCTGTCACTGGTAATGTCTGAAGCCTCCTCCAACCTGCTCTGAGGCCCTCCATGAAAGTGTGGTGCCAAGTTGTACTAGGATGTCATCGCAACTCTTACTATGCGTAATTCATTTTGTCGGAGAACATGCTGCGAAAACCTCATGCTAGGCTCTGTCACAATCTTACTAAGGGTTTGACTCCCATTTCGACATAGGATTTCCTTGATTTAGACCTGATCTCTATAACTGACTCCTAAAATCTGTCTTAGCCATCTTTGTAGAGCCACATTTAGATCTTTTCAATTTTATTGCACTTTATTAATGGAGCCCAGCCACTGGTAGACATGTGTAACTTCTGTTGACTACGATCTTGGAATTAGGTGACTATTTTGCTTTAGATGTTATATCGAAAAGGGAAGTTTTATCGTCAAAATCATCAGTTGGGGGGTTTTAAACTAAAATATATTTGGAGTTGTTTTTTTTTTTAATTCAAAACCACATTTAGCTATGGTCATATCATTTGGTGACTGTAGTTTCATTTAGAAATAGTATTGAAGAGAGAGAGGCTTTCAACCTTAAAACGCTCTGTAAGGGGTTTTTTAACTCAAAACTATCTTGAGGGGTTTTAAACTTTTAAAAAAGCCATATCTGTAGGAGAAGGGTTGAAACTCAAAACTCCCCATTAGCTTGGCTATGCTCAAAGAAATTTAGTGTGTAATTTGCTTTTTTTATATTGAAGAGGGGTTTATATCGTACATTTTGGAGAAGGGTTTAAAATCAAAATCTTCCTTAGATGTGCTCTTGGAATTTTGGGATTGTCGTTTGCATTTTTTGTTTTATACAAGAGGGGGATGGTAGGGGGTTTTAAAGTCAAAACCCATTGCTAGTGGGTTTTAAACTCAAAACCCCTGGTAGGGGTGTTTAAACTTAAAACCCCTGGTAGGGGGTTTCAAACTCAAAACCCCTCAAAACCCCCTGGTAGGGGGTTTCCAACTCAAACCCACCTGGTAGGGGTATTAAACTCAAAACCCCTCTTGGCAAGTAATGGTTTAGTATTAAAATTTCATCTAAACTAAACAAAATTAAAGCAAAAGATCAGTCACTAAACTCTTACACCCCAACCCCCCCCGGCTACGCCTATGATATAAATATATATATATATATATCGTTTATAGTTTATTTTTTATATACCTATAAGATCTATGTGTAGACACAGACAGAAATAAATCTATTTAGATTATAGAGCTATAAATTAATTATTGTAATTAATGTAATTTAATAAACATATTTTCAACTAGGCTACTTGTATTTTCTCTCTGTCTTTCTTTTAATTCCCATCCATGGACCCTCTTCTTCTTTTCATAATTTGGATGTTCGTTTTGTTACACCTTAACATCCCCTCCCTAGATGCTTGTAATTCTTTTCATGGCACTCTCCCCCTTCCCTTCACTGCCTGCTTGATAGTTTGTGACACTAAACGTTTAGTGTATACCTCTCATCACCGCCAGTTCACCTGGCGTCATTACCTGCAGTGGGCATGGTCTCTGGCTTCAAATTAGCAGCCCGCACTTTTTCTTTCATTCATAAATTATATATTCTAGATATCTCAATCTAGGTCATGTTTATTCATTGAAAAAATCATAGAGTTATTAATTCCAATAATATTTCTTATTCCGATTTTGCCTTGTGCACTACAGGAGAATGTGTTAAATTAATTATTATTCGTTGGAACACCTCCTTTTTTAATTTTATTTAACGGCTTACAGTTTAAATGTGATTGGAATGTCTTTCTAAAGATGTTTGAAAGCTTATTTTGATATATTCATCAGTCTACGATCAAACAGGCTCAGAATATAGCCCTCATCTCTTATATGGGTATGAATTTCCGGAGGAGGTTAAACCAATAGCTTTACATACTTGGTTACAGAGAATCTAAAAAACTGCCATCTGCTTTGGAAAAGCGGACTAAATATACAGGAACTTATCTAAAATTGGACATGCGTAGTCTCGAAACGTCGTTTTTAGCCAAAACATAAAAACAAATGAATTATAAACAAAAAAAAAAAAGCGACGCGTTTACTGAAGGAGAATTAGATGAGCTGTGCTTATATAAGAACCTCCTCTAATTACATTCGTTCAATGTTTGATATAAAAGTAAAGCATCAAATTCCTTAACAATAAATATGTTTTAATTATTATCTCTTTCAGTATCAAATAATAATTGTCAATTTTTTGTATGATAATCCCCTTGGTTTTTTTTATTACTAGGTTTAATAGAATTAGGGACTTTTTAACGTAAATGTGATTTTTTTTAAATTTGTAATTGTGAATTAAATACGTGTTGAAATAATTTTTATCACATGTATTACAGCGCTTCTTTCGTGATAGACTGATGTGATTATTCATGCGGGGGGGGGGGGGGGGGGGATTTCATTTTTTTTAAGGGGGGTTAACTCCTAACCCTTTCCTCCCCTACTACGTCCATGGTTAGCTATATACTTTGAATATATTGGTTACGGTCATATCAAATAATTGTCCAATTTTTAGGAAAAGATCATATTTATGCTTAATGTTTGCCAGCTTTATGAACCATCATGCAGGATATACAAACGGCACTCAAAATTGCGTCAGCCTTACAGTAATCACAGAAAGACAATTAAGAAAGCATTACCACTTCACAGTGCAACAAGTACATGAGAAGAAGCGAAAAAAATATTGTCAACGAGTCGGCACTGCGTCGGATTACTGAGTGTGGCAAATAGAAAAATGTTGGACTATCAAGGATCAAATGTATAATTTTTCAAAAGAAATGGTGTAAGATGTAAAACAGTATATTTTGTACTTCTTAAATTTTTGTATTTGATATTTTAAAATTTTAATTGTTAAAATTTATATTCAGATAGGTGGAACGAATCAAACAAAACCACTGCAATAGTCGATGTAGCAAATCTTTCGAGAACAACATCTTTAAATCATCGTGATTATTCCAATGGTGAGTCATTTAAAAGAACTTACAAAGTTCTATTTCGGTTAGTTAGAATTATTATCCTGCATGCTAATATCCCATAAACCTATTCATATAATTTTTACACATCAGCCAATTTAATTTTCTCAATTAATCGTAATGTAGTCTGTTTGATGTACACAAAGATTTTATATTGATTTTTTTATATATTAGTATCATCACAATCAGAGGCGTAGTAAGCAAATTTTGCATTCTGGGCAAGGTACTTTATGTGCACGCTCCCTCTTTTCTATGTAAATCACATAGAAATATAGGCTTATAAATAAAATGTATTTAATAATAAAATAATATAAATAACTTTAGAATGTATTCCATGGGCGTAGCAGGGGGTGTGTGTGTTCAATTTCCCCAAACTCAAAATTATATGAGCGTAGCCAAAGGGGAATTTGAGTTTAAACCCCCCTTCAGAGGGGTTTGATGCTAAAAATATAATATAATATAATACAATATAAAAACAAAAGCAAATAACACATTAAAATTCTTTGAGCGTAGCCAAGCCTGTAGGGTTTTTGAGTTTAAATCCCCTCCTTCAGATGAAGTTTTTTAAAGTTTAAAACCCCTCCAAATGGTTTTGTGTTTAAAATCCCCTTACAGAGAGTTTTGAGGTTGATAACCTCTCTCTGCAATATTATTCTATAGCAAACTAAAGACGCCAAATTCTATCACCGTAGCTAAATGGGGTTTTGAATTTAAAAAAAAAAACAACTCCTGAGATTTTTAGTTCAAAATTCCCCAGCTGATGATTTTGACGATAAAACTTCCCTTAGGTGATTATTCTAATCTGACAAAAAAAAATGTTTGTTTATATGTTGCATTAAAATATATCTTTTTTTACCTATCTATTTTTTTTTGTGAACTCTTTTAATGTTCTAATGTTCATTTAATTATAATCTATAATCAATTTTAGTTATTAAAAAAACGTGATTACCCTTGTAGATGCCAATTAATAACTCGTAATAATCACAACGTATTGTACCAAACACAGTGAATACATCAGTATTAACAAGAGTATTTATAAGAGATTAAGTAATGCAATAAGTTATTACTTCTATGTAAAAATGTTTCTTACTTTAAATAATGTTTAAGAAGTGTAAAATTCCAGGAAATCTTTTATTATTAAGCACTCGACTTCGTGTGGCGCCACCCTGAAGGGGATCGTGCCTCTTTCACCACCCTCAATGCTCACTGCTCACAATATATTTTTTAAAAATTGAATTATGAAAGAAAAATATTTAAGTTTAACTCTTTTAATATAATCTTGGTAATAAAGAATTGTGTTTATAACGAAAAAAGCAACAATTTTTATATTACTAACACAATAATATATAATAAATTAGTTTCTTTTTTTTTTCAATTCTTAAAGTCTACAATGTACAGACAGATACCTTGGAGAAACTGAAATCTGAGAAGACTATCGTGCTTAACGTTTGGGCTATTATTTCTACTGTTGTGACATTCTCAATTATAATGTTCTTTTTAGTTCTTTTTTTAGGTAATAGGCTTGTTGCAATATATAAAAAAGCATTTAAGTGAGTTATATTATAAATAAATGACGTTTGGTTAGCCTAAGTTGTTTTAGAACATGTAAATTATATATAAAATATATATGTGTGTTAGTGTGTGTGTGTGTCCTTATGTATGTGTCTGCACCTGTGTGTGTATGCGCGTGTGCGTGCGTGTGTTGCCCCACTTACATTTTATTTGATTTTG
This sequence comes from Biomphalaria glabrata, assembly GCF_947242115.1. NCBI lineage: Eukaryota > Metazoa > Mollusca > Gastropoda > Planorbidae > Biomphalaria > Biomphalaria glabrata. Next base: position 5,871,295 of record NC_074724.1, on the reverse strand, counting down.
CTATATGAATAAGTAAATGAAAATTCTTTAATCATCTTATTTTATTTATCAAATCATTAGTTTGCTTATTTATCGAGTAATTCTGTTTAATATACATAATTATTTTACATTAAATATTGAAAGACTTTGTGATTATTTAACTCTTAAAATTGTAATAGAAAAAAAAAGCAAAATACTTTTAAATGCAAAAACATTAAAGCTTATGTAAGTGAAAGAATTGCTAATATCTTCTAATACTGTAAGATTTTTTTTATTTTTGAAAATAAAGAAATATCTTTATTTAACTCGTTATTGGTTATTATTGTTTCATGTTTGGTTAGAGACATTGAATAATTATGCAAAATTTCAATTTATCCAAGAATGGGAAGTGAGAGAAATAACAAAAAAAAAATTTTATCAGACAGATTGAGTTGATATAAGTTGTTTTTTCTTTTTTTTCAAAAGGCTATCGGTACATCACTAAGTTAAAAAGTGATTCTCTCAGCGTAACAATCAGGTAAATTAATTGAAAAAGTTATGATATTTGTAATTATTGAAGATTAACAGTCGAATAAAAAAAATGCAGAAAAATCAATAGCAGACTGAATAAAAATTTAAAAACATGCCCAAAATAAGTAGTTAATATTTAGAAGTTATACTTTTTAGAAAATTTCAAAATAAATATAAATAATATATATTCATTCGTTCAAAATTTTAGAAGAAATTATATTGCATTTCATAGTAACTATCTAGAACCCATTAAAAATAAATAAAATAACTTATATGTTTACAGTTATTTATTATTATTTTTTATGTACAGATTATTTCTGACTAACATATTTAGCCTATTGACAATTTTAAATGTCTAGACTATATTAATTTTTTTTTCTCTTTTTCTTTTAGCACAAATCTACAAAACGAAGAAGGTAAAGAATATTCATTTGTTTAAATTTATTTTGAAACGAATAATAAACATAAATTTAAGTGTGAGTCGCAGGCAACAGGTGACCTCTGAAAGAAATAGATAAGCAGATGAAAAATGGCCGCGGAAAACACACTTGAAGCATAAAGAAAAACCCTTGCAAAGACAGGCAAATAAGACGAAACTTTAAATAGATTGACTGTGGACTACGACTTTGTCACATTAGGTATGACGCGGGTCGCAACTGATTTTATGAAGCCATGTGAAACGCTGCAATCATCCTTGATTTACAAAATCGAGGACGATGCCCTGATTAGGAACATTAAAGAGATTAACAATGCTACAGATACTTTTAATAAAGTCAACAAGGTACATGCAATACACATAACAAAAACAGGTAAATAGATTTCAATTTATTTTACGATCAATAAATAGGTCTAACCAGTGGCGTCACTAGGATGGGTGTCACCCGGTGCGGTAAGAACAGGGCTTCACCCCCCTCCCCCAGAGTTCCACTTATTCTTCCGAAAAAAAAAACTATTGTTGTTTAGTTCTTTAATCGAAATAATACAGTTCGCTGATTGCTGTTACACAACGTTAAAATGAGTATCGATTCTATTTTAATTATTGTTTGTCTCTGACATTTTATCGTTAATTATTAGGCCTACATATATTAACATCTACGATTTTTAAATTAGAAACAAATTAAACATCCACTGAACATGCTTTCCTTAGTAAATATTAAACAGCTCTTAACGGAAACCTTCTAACATTATAGTCACATATAATGGTAGTCTTCTGAGGACGAATAATGAAAAAATGCAACTTTACGAAAAGTATATTGACCGGTACAAACACTTGAAAAGAATTTATTTTATTTTAATATTTAAAAGTCTACAATAACTTTAGAAATAAAAACTTAAATTTCCTTTTCATGATTTAAAATTTGAAAACGTATAAATAATTTTAAACTCAATCTATTTTGCGACTTCGTTTTCAATGGACAGACTTGTTTGATTTGAAATTCGTTTTTCAAAAGTTATTAATAGTTGTTAATTAACTTTAGTTTTGAAAAGCTTCTTTTCACATGACGCCACTAAGGCTTATCACCTAGACATGCATTTGGCAAGAAACAGTTAAGGCTTAAATCTAAGGTTGGTAGAGATTCGTTGACATCCTTCAAAACTTTGCTGCATTCTAGTATTCTAGTTTTAGTATATCTGTTCACATATCTTGTCGTCAGGCCCAATATAAAAGAGATTGATGCACTCAGTATTAACCTCTTGTTCTACTGAATAGTAAATCCGGCATCTTAAGATTATTTTCCTAATATTTTTATATTTTTAAAACGAATTTTGCAATTACATGCTAGTTTGATTTAACAAGTTATCTCATTAAAATTTTGAGCTAAGTTGTCACATAGTTCGTAGAGTAAATGTTTAAGTGCTCTAGCTTGACCACCATTTTGCCAATAATTAACACATTCCAACAAGAAAGTCAAACAATGAAAAGTATGCATGTATTCACAGACAGCTGTATTTTCAGAGAGATTGCAAAGATTTTCGCCGTCATACTTTCATAAAATTGTTCCATCATAGGTCTAACAGCAACACGATAATCACACCAGCGATTTGTTCATATGACACTCTATCCTTAATTAAAATATCCCATCGAATGGTAGCAGCAGCAAAGAAAGAAAACTTTTTTCTAGAAAACCGAAAAAATGTCTACTAGAAGCATTTCCTGATTACGAATTCTGAAGCACATAGCTTAAGTTAAACTGTGTACACATCCTTCATGTTCTTCATTATTACTGCCTGCACTTCTTCGTGAATCCTTGAGATTTTAGCTGGATTACAATGTACTTGAGCTTATCATATCAATCTCTTTTCAGGCGTTTAAATTATCAGAACTGATACCAACAGCTTTTGGTCCACTTAAAGAGGAATATCCTACAACATTTCTGTCATTTAAACATGACCATTGCTACTGTTAATATATCTTACAACTTCAGAGATCTATGTTAGGTGTGCTGTAATACAAGATACCAGAGTACCTTGCAGCATTTATGTCTTTGATAAGTATATCCTTAAGTGGTTTGCTAAAACATTTATAAACTCTCTGAGTTTTGGTACAAACTTGGAAAGTCACTTTTTTCTTTTTCATCGCTGCCTTGCAATCGTATAAGTTATTATTTCAGCACTGGGTCATATTTGGAAAACATTTCCACAATCCCAAGAAAACAATTCCAATATTCAATGAAAAGTCTTCTTCAATTCACCACCATTTATCAACTTTTTCTTTGCTAGAAACAAGCAATCTATAAGTTCAAGATGTTCCTCTGTTTCCCCATCTATACGTCAATCACAGCAATGACTTCCCTGTCAATTATTTGAAGCTAAAGTCCGGGTGTCAAAATGTTCCAAATTTGAATGCCTGATAAATGTTCTTCACTCTTCTCGCGAGTTTCTCATTGTGAATATGCTCACTGTTTATCAAAACAAGAAAATATTGCTATTGATTTTTTCCTCATGAAGAAAAGGTTAATTCAGCCATTCTTATGCTTTATAATCTAGATTCTGTCATATTTTAAAGTTGGTATTTTGTTATTACTTTTTTTTTTTGTTGAAAAAGTGCATTTTTTTCAGCTCGGTTGTCACCCCTATCGAGTGTCACCCGGTGCGGACCGCACCTCCCCCCCCCCCCGCACCCCCTTAGTGACACCACTGGGTCTAACTAGAGTATTTTAATGGAAGAGAAGATACGAAAAAAATGGAAAGTATCCCCTTTTTTCTGCAAGAATGTTTGCATGGCCTTCTTCTTCTTCTTCTAGCCAGCTTTATTGCTGCTGAGCTGTGAGCTCTTTTGCAGACTGTGCCAAGGAAAAAAAGTGTTAAAAAAATCGCGAATCGATTCGTTGAATTTAATAGAACACTTCATAACCATGTTAACAATTTCAACTTACTGGATATACATAAATATCACTATAACATCACCCTTACAATATATTTCCCAAACATTATTACAATATACATTACAAACTTTTTTTTTAACTATAACTTTTGATGTTGTTGTTTATACTCTTTGAGGCTTTTTAGGATAGGCATGCTTCTCTTTTTATTTACATTTAAATTGCAACCAAGGTGCTATGAAACGATCCTAGGTATCACATACAAATACCACATCATTTACAAGGAAGAGAATAAATCAGGATAACAATGGCAATGGGGTCCGATAATGACCTGCTGACCAATGTCAAAAAATGCAAACTAAAACGTTATAGCCCTATCACAAGGTCATTAGGACTCACAAAGACTTTCCTTCAAGGAGCTGTACCAGGAAAAAGAAGTCGTTTATTTATATAAGAATTTATATTTGATCGAAATAATTAATCAACTATTTCATAAATGCGTTGTAAGACAACTTAGTAAGTATTGTAAGGGGAGGGCAAAGTTGAATAAATAATATAAAGGGATGACAGGACAAAAAACGACAAAACATTTCTTAAGGTTGCCCTACCAAAGGGAAGAACAAGCAACGTAAAAAAAAAATCCTTTAAAAACAAATTATCTAAAGGAGAAGAACTCCGTCATTAAAACTATATCTACCAATAATGTACAAGTTATTTTCCTTATTTGATATCAAACAAAATAATTAATTATAAATAATTAATTGACTGATTGAGTATTTTTGTTTCTTGATTCATTATTTTGTCTAAAGTATTAACTTGACTGGAGAATGTCTAAGAATATGTGAGGGAGAAATATCAATTATTAGCACAGGAATTTATAAAGTATTTGTAATAGCCAAATAGACATACTAAAACAACAACAGCTTCAATAAACACAATGATTTTATTAGTCTCTATTTCTGTTCTTTACTCCAGTCACTTGTTCTCTAAATTGACTTCCTTTTACACACAGTCCTGACACACTGCTGTTCACTCAACCATGTACACTCAAGGTCTACTGGTCATTTCATACACAGGCACACACACTGCACTACCAGCCACTCAAAACACACACTTACTATCACAGTATTATACACAAAAACAAAGGTAATAAAAAAAAACCTCAACATACTTCTAGATGATTTTTTTAAAACCCTTTTATTTTAGTTATGACCCTGGATAACCTAGACATCTACACTATCAATTTAAATGGCAAACAAGATGTGGAAGGTAAAACTAAACTGTTTCCCAAATATGCAGACTTTCAAATAAATCAACTTTTACATTTTTTTTAACTTATTCTGTAAATGTTCATAGAACAGAATGTCATTTTTTTTTGTTAAATCTTAGGCGTGGTAACTTTTAATAAGCATTTATTAAGCGTTTCTTATGAAAGGCAATCATTCTAAAACCATTTGCGTTGCAATCGTCTTATTACAAAGCTCCGTCAATTATGGGATGTGTGGCTAAGTGGCCGAAACATACTGCTTAAAGCCTTATCACCTAACTAATAAGGTTACAAAGACAGTTTGTGTGGACACACAAAATCAAAATCGGCCCCCGAAGTGGTCCACCTAGAGACAGACGGACAGCTCTAGACATTGATAGAGGATAGAACATATCAGGCTGTAAAAATAAATACTTTAAAAAATCATCAAAAAATACATATATATTTTACAGGATGTGACTCACAAAAGAATTTAGAAATATTTATTTACTGAAATAAAAAAAAATAATGTTAAAGCTATGTTTCGAACCCAGGACCTTCTGCGTGTAAGGCAGAAGTTAAACCACTACGCTACGGAAACACATAACAAAACTACTATATATTTGAAATTTTCCTTGTACTTTCCGTTTGATACCAAAGTCTCAATCTCTAAGTCTAGATCTAGAGTAACATCTAAGTCTAAGTCATTCTATTTAATTCTATATCTAGAGTTATATCTAAGACTCTTAGATCTAGATATAGAATCTACTATATCTAGACTAAAACTCGTATATAGTTCTATGTAGATCCGGCCTCTATTTATTGTAATTTACATTCAGATTGTTGTCAAGTGTAAAGCCTAAAGACGATAAGTGAAAACTAAGCGGTATAAAAGTAATTCTTTTTTTTTAAAGTTACAATTGAATCGAAGTTCGTATTGAAATTCTTTTTTGAGTTAGTTAATAAATGAAAAATCTATTTTATAATGATCCATTGATACTTTTTCCATTGTGACCTTCGGTGCAATTTGTTTTTACCAATGCGCGAATCTATGAATGAAGCTTGTTACCTTTTAAAAAAAAAGATACTTTCCCTGAAATTTTTTATTGAAAAGTGGTGTAATTTTTGGTTTAAATCTGCTTGCATATATAATTTTAAAAATTAGATGATTCACATTCGGGAAAACATGTAGCCGTTGCATCAGAACTTTGAATGATCTAAAATATCATGATGTCTGATTTTCAATTTCTCTTCTAGTTTCTGAGATCTAAACGGGACGGACGGACGGACGGTCAGACAGGCTACACAAACCTAATAGCGTCTTTTCCCCTTTCGGGGGCCGCTAAAAATTCGACTTCGAATCCCGACTTGAGCAGAGCTGAGTTTGCTAATCGCCTGAAGGCAGCACGGAAATTTTCTTTCAGATACCCTCTTCCCTTACTGGTTCACAAAAACGTTTGAACCATAGTGCTCCAACCCTTCTATAAGAATGAAAGATGTGCTATAGAAAAGCGATTTATTTCAATCCAGGAAAAAATAGGGGCACTGTCACAAGAATGTTTAGATATCTTGCTATCCATATAACGTTGACAAAAAAAAGATTTAGTTACAATGCTTATACTTAACATAAAAAAAATATATATTTTGAAGAAGCAGTTTTGTATGGTCTCAGGTCATGCAACATACTGCCGCCATTACACATTTCTAAAACAGGTGCTGGATAGTAGCAGGTGCAGGTTTTGGCGTTCCTAGCCTAGATCTAGGTTACATATAAGAGCAGAAGTCTAAGACTATAAAAAATGTTATTGGGAGATTAAAACTGAGAAGTAGGCTATAGTATAGCAGAGAATATTTTTTTTTCTTTTAGAAACAATTAAACTGTCACAATTTTGTTTATCTGCTTTAGATATGCACCCCATCGAACGAGGTGCATTTGGTCTTAAAACAACAAAAGTACATTATCTTTCACATTATCGCAATGTTTTATGTATTTAAATTTTAAAAATAAAAGCTTATCTATTTATTGTGAGCATATTTCGAGCTAAGATTCTTGCGATTTCATTGCGAACTTATAATTGTGAATGCAAAACATCAAGGGCCGTATGTTGACTATTTTTCCTAGGACTTTTGAGCCACTCATGTGCAAAGAATCAGAAAATGCTTTTATGTTCATAAAACGTGTTATGCAGAGACGCTCTACTTTAAAAAACGATCACTCCCATCAGAGATCTGTGAGCTATTATTACCTGGAATGTCCCTTGAATAATATTATGGGCCAATCCTGCCTTTTTATTATTAGACTTAATATTATCCTCGCCTTTATTTTCTAGGATGAACAGTGTCCTCTGAATCAATATTTTCTCTCTTCCTACTATGAAACAAAAGGCACTGCAGACGCCATGAGAAATAATTTCTAAAGCTGAGAACGCGGGAATATGTGGTGCAAATATATTTCCGTACATTGGGATTTAAAACATACTGTTAAATTAACAAAAATGAAAATTGAAGTCTGGAAATCGGTTAAATCTCGACTTTTAATTTGTTTTCCTTTTCATTACATTTTTTTAATTTCTCAAAGATCACAAAGTGGAAGCCTTGAGTGATCCTCTAAGTCCCAAGCTGATATGAGGGAGGGAACGAACTATTTGTCGTTTGGGGGGGGGGGGAAGCGCAAGCCAGGAAATTTTGAAAAACACTGCCTTATAACTTTACTCAATAAGCTCATAAAAAGCATTGTTTTTATAGTACCTTATATTTATATGTATACTAAAAGCAACCTTCACGGCGATGGAATTGGTGCTTATAATTACAAACAAACCTATTTAAAGACATTTATCCTGTTAAGCCTACATTTAAAATATTATAAATATGGCAAGAGGATAAAATCAATATATAGATAAGATTATAATTTGATTTATATCTATATGTTTCTTGTTGTTGTTTTTTTTTGTTTTTTTTTTCACTTACAGATGTTTATTGCACAATTGAAGAGGTTTGGACGCAGAGACTAAGTTTTATACTCGCTGGCTGTGACAAAAACATCTCGAATATTACAACAGAAATCGTTTACAATAGTCCATATTTTAAGATTCATTGAACGGTAATTTAAAGCTAACATAGGAAAACCGGTCTTCTCGATTTAATGATGAATCATTGAATAATTATATTGATAGTTAAATCGTTTTAAAGAATTAGATTTAACAACTTTCACATACCATTTAGAAATTTAATTTGATGTTAAGGTCTCCTCCAATTCAATTTTAATTATCGTCTTGTTGTTACGTAACATTGGCAATTAACATATTTATTCTTCATAATAAGATCCACACTCTTAAATTTTTAAAGTAGTAATGGGGTCTTGTATTATTTGGAAAATATGATTATGTCATAGTTAATATTCCTACAGTCATTGTTATTCTTGGCTAAATAAGACCAATGATGCAATCATATTGCAAAAATTTTGAAACGGTTCAAGAATTCTGAGAATTTGAAATCCTTCTCTTATTTTATTTGGTTAGATTGCTTTCAATAATAATAAATAAATAATAATTAATAAAACTTATTCTAGATTTTGCATTTTTTTAAGTATAAAACTGTATCAAAATGCATGAATTAATAAGGTTAATTGACTAATGGTATTATGTCTTTAAATATCATTACGTCTTGATATCAGGCTCTTTATTGGGAAAATGAATTCTAATATCAAACCTAATTAACGATAGCTTAGTTTGAAATATTTTGGTACTCTTCAAACAAACTCGACTAGTTATGATTTAATGTTTCATCTTTCTTTAATTGTTTTAATGTTGTAATCTAAATACCTTAATAGCTTACAATGATATTATTATATTTGTTTTCTTTACTTTGGAGTCATGAAAGTTTATTTCTTTCTGTATTTAAAGACGAAATATTATGGGCCTTCTTTTAAATTACACTAATAGTTACACTTGTAAGTCTTAATCCTAACATATGAAAGAAACAAATTTCGCTATGCGATGAGTAAATATAATGAAGCAAAGAATACTTTTAATTAATAAAAAGTATCTTCATGTATGTTGTATTGTATGTGTACGGAACACCTGAAAGGGGTCAAAAGATCCTCTGAAGGGGAATGCGGCGGCGTGACAAAAAAAAAAAGAAGAAGGGCCGAGCTGGTCAAAACATCAAAATAACATATGTTATATTTGTATTTCACTTTCGTTTTTACCTTATTGTTTTAAACTCTATCAGACACGCCCATTGACCTTCCAAATGTGCGACTCCCATCTCAAGTCTAATTCACCCACGTGTAAGATAATTCTTAGCCTAGGACATTTCCTGTTCCCGCCCACATTTTCCAGGCATATATAAAGTAGATCCAAATCAAATCAGACCCTCTTACTTCTCATTGTCGTTGAGCTATTGAGTCTGGACTACTTCATACATTCTTTCTCCTAGAGAAATACCTGGTGCCTCCCTCAGCTGTCTGCCTATTTATTTATTGGATCAACGACCTACTTACCTGCCTATTTATTGGATCAACTATTTGTTTGATATCAAGAATCACCTACTATCTTTGTGCTTAGTGCTATTCAGCACTGCACTAGCCTATTTACCTGCCTATTTGTTTGGTATCAAGAATCACCTACTATCTTTGTGCTTAGTGCTATTCAGCACTGCACTAGCTCACTGACCTGCCTATTTATTTATTGGATCAACGACCTACTTACCTGCCTATTTATTGGATCAACTATTTGTTTGATATCCAGAATCACCTACTATCTTTGTGCTTAGTGCTATTCAGCACTGCACTAGCTCACTGACCTGCCTACCTATTTATTGGATCAACGATCTATTTACCTGCATTTGCGCTTAGTGCTATTCAGCACTGCCTTTGCCTACTGAGATCTACTCAACTCTATTACTTGGCGCTATCGGCATTGCCCGCCTATTCGACAGCCCACCTGTCGAGCTATTAGGTGCAACGTCCCTATAGATTCAGATCTGTGCGAGACATCATAGCTACGCCAACCCTCTGCAACTCACTGGACATATCCTGTCAACTACGCTGTCCACGGCAGATCAGCTCTGCAGGCAGTAACCTTGTGCCCACGGTAGCCGGCCGGCCGCCCTACTGTGCCCACTACAGATATTAGATTTTGGGGATTGAGACTCCACAAGAACTATATCACCGGCGTCCCTCTATCCGCTAGAGCGCCACCTCCAGCTGCAGAACCTCAAGCCAGGACACAGCCAGCTGCGACATCAACAGGAAAAACCAGCTAAGTCAGAGGACAAAGTGACATACTCTCTTATTAGGTGCAAGAGTGATGATTAAAGCTAGTATTATTTAGAGATAGAAGCAAACCCTCCCCCTTTTTATTCTTATATATATATTTATGTAAATAAATATTCTTCGTTTTTAACCTTTGTATCTATCTTTCATTGCTTTGTCTCGTTGCGTGTCTGCTTCCGATTCATATGCTGATAGGTTGGTGTGTGATAGCTTTAAAAATATTCATCCCCTAGACATTAAACGCGCCAAACACACGTCACATTTCCCCACCTGTCACAGATAGATAGATAGATAGATAGATAGATAGATAGATAGACAGAAAGATAGACAGAAAGATAGATAGATACATAGAAACATAGATAGATACATAGATACATAGATAGAAAGCAAGATAGATAGCAATATAGATACATAGATTGATAGATAAAAAAGATGAATAGATAAATAGGATACAAAGATAGATAGATAGAAAGATAGATAGATAGATAGATACATAGATACATAGATAGAAAGCAAGATAGATAGCAATATAGATACATAGATTGATAGATAAAAAAAAGATGAATAGATAAATAGGAAGATAGAAAAATAGTCATTGTTCGCAGTCATTGTTTCAAGTAGCCATTGACATGTGTATACTGCGTTTGATTATTCTTGTTTCTCTATAGTGGATTATTGTTATATGTAACGTCACGGTGTTTGTCATATTTTAAATATACTATTTTAGTCAAATAAATTATAATTTCGATTTGTATTTGAATTACTTTTATATTAAATTAGTTTAAAGCAATTAAATTTATGAAATTGGGTTTGAGGTTGTCTTACTTCAGTATATCTTAATAGTGAATGAGTTTTAATAAGTTTTTTTTAAAGTCACCTCTGAATTTTGCGTATGTCATATGATTATAGAAACAGTACAATGCTATCTACAAATAATATATATATATATATATATATATATATATATATATATATATATATATATATATATATATATATATATATATATATATTTATATTTATATATATACATATATATATATATATATATATATATATATATATATTTATCATGGGCGTAGCCAGGGGGGGTTGGGGTTCAACCCCCCCCCCTGAAATGAAATTCCCCCCCCCTCCCCCGAATGGGGAGGATCGGAATTCAGTAATTAATTTTTTGCTTTGATTTTGTTTACTTTGGGTGACATTCTAATACTATAACATCACTTGCCCCAGCGCAGCCAAGGGGTTTTAAGTTTAAAACCCCCTACCAGGGGGGTGAGTTAAAAACCCCTATCAGGGGGTATTGAGTTTAAAACCCCTACTAGGAGGGTTTGAGTTCAAAACCCCTATCAGGGGGTTAAGAGTTTAAAATCTCCTACCAGGATTTTTTTGCAGTTATATCCCTCTCTTCTAATAACAAAACAAAACCAAAAAAAAGGAAACGACTATCCCCAACTTCCAAGAGCACAGTTAAGGAAGATTTTGATTTTATAAATCCCTATTCAATAAAAAAAAGCAGATTACACACTCAAAATTCTATAAGCGTAGCCTTAGGGTTTTTGAGCTGAAACCCCCCCCCCCCCATCCTCTTCAGTAGGGTTTGAAGCTAAAAAATACCTCTACAATATATAAAAAAAGCAAATTACGCACTCAAAATGTTATGAGCGTAGGTAAATAGGTTTCGACTCAATTTTGTGTTTAAACCCCTTTTAGCGGGGTTTAATTGTAAGAAAATACCTCTTTAATATTAAAAACAAAGCAAATTATACACTCCAATTTCTATGAGTGTAGTCAATGGGGTTTTGAGTTTAAACTCCCCTCCAGTGGATTTTGAAGCTAAAAAAATAACTCTTAAATATAAAAAACGCACTCAAAATGCTATGAGAGTTGCCAAAAGGGGTTTTGAGTTTAAACCCCCTTTCAGCAGGGTTTGATGATAAAAAAATACCTCTTTAATATAAAAAAAATCAAATTACATACACAAATTATTTAAGCGTAGCCAAGCCTATTGGGGGTTTTGAGTTTAAACCCCTCTCCTACAGTTTGCTTTTCTTAAAAGTTTAAAACCCCTCCAGATGGTTTTGAGTTTTAAAAAAATTCTAAAGCAAACTACAGTTAACAAATAACTATGACCGTAGCTAAATGGGGTTTTAAATTTTAAAAAAAACAACTCCAGAGATCTTTTAATTTAAAATCCACAACAGATGATTTTGACTTCCCTTTTCGATATAAAATCTAAAGCAAACTACTGTCGGCTAATTCCTAGAGCGTATTCAAGAGAGGTTACACTTTTCTACCAGTGGCGGGGCTCCATTAATAAAGTGCTTTGAAAAGTCATCTGTCGAAATTGAAAAACACTAAATGTGGCTCAACAAAGATGGCTAAGATAGATTTTAGGAGTCAGTTATAGAGATCGGGTCTAAATCAAGGAAATCCTATGCCGAATTTGGAGTCGACCCCTTAGTAAGGTTGTGACAGAACGTCGCCTGAGGTTTGCTGAACATGTTCTCCGACAAAATGAATTACGCATACTTAAGGGTTGCCATGACATCCTAGTACAACTTGGCGCCAGTAAGGCAGTGAGAATAGCATTTGAGCTTTTTGAAATAAAACTTATTAATAGCAGGAAAATTGACTGTAGATACCTCAGAACATTCATTTTGTTGGCTTTCAATACTAGAAATAGTGCTTGGCGGCAGGGCTTCGCCTCGCGCTGTGGGAGCTCCAAGCACTCCCCCAGACCCCATTGCTGGCAATGTCGGGGAGTCTACAATTTTTCCACTAATTCCAAGAAGAAACATTGTAGGGCATAAGAAACATCTTTCGAAAGAATGAAGGGTCAGAATGTAATAAAGATCATGTACACACACACACATACATACTATAATTTTTTTTCGGGGGGGGGGGGGAGAGAAAAAATCCCTCCCAAACCCCCCCCCCCCCTGAAAAAAAATCCTCGCTACGCCCATGATATTTATATATCATATCATATCAGAACAGACCATCGACACACTTCTCAGTGTCGCTCCAGGTCTCCCAAAGCTGAACCAAGTCGTACTCAAGTCTACCGAATCAGAGCCGCACACGTTTTTACATCGACTGTATCGACTGTAACGGCTAAAGTCCACTGTAGTTCGCTGTATAGACTTTAACGACAGTAGTCCACTCCAGTTAACTCTACCCTAGTTAACTTGCATCGAGTCGTACACATTTCTCTTCCAGTAGGGTCGCACACGTCTTACATCGACCGCATCGACTGTAACGGCTCACTCACGACTGACTTTCACATTAACTTTCTGGCTTATATAGAGTCCCTAATCGCCCCTCCAAAGTTGCACAAACACTGCTAGTATCATCTGGAACAACACGTGAGGAAACGTCACATCCTGTCTTTGTTTTTACATGTAGATTCCTGCTGCAGTGTCATCAAGCCGGGGTCACACGTTCTGACATCTATCTGTCACTGTTCATTAGTAACTGCCCCCTTCTTAGATCTGTTTGTCCCCTGGAACAACACGTGAGGACACGTTACATCCTGTCTTTGTTTATACGCGTAGATTCCAGAGAACAATGGCTGCTGTTTCATCTCGCTGGGGTCACACGTTGACCTCTACTTGTCACTGTTCATTTGTAATACTATAATAATCTTCGTCTGTATATCTTATGTTTAACTTTGTTTAAAAAAAAAATAAGTTGAATTTCTTCTCCAGCTGTAAAAACTTTGGTCTACATTTTGCAGCTGACGTGTAGCTAATCTCCTGTGTCCTGAACAGTAATCTAGGTCAACGCTTCGTTCATTCTACACACTTCACCGTCAAGTTAACACAACTACAATACCCTCTATGAATAGGCCTATCTGCACGCATGAGAAGAGTGTATTATCACTACAGATTGGAAAAGAAAAAAAAGGATAATACCTTGATGTGTATTAAAATCGATAAATCTTATCCATTTTGACATAGAAAACTTAGGCAGCTTCACTTATTCACTGTAGTTATTGGTTGTCGTGGGATGTCAGCCAAAACTTTAACTATGAAATCGTGGCATGGCTGGCTTTTTTTTTCCCCAGTGTTTCTCAAATTATATTTTGCGCTGAGGTTGAGAGTTATAATAGAAACAACAACTGCAGTTGCATTTACATTATATATTTAATTCCTATCCATATTTGAATATGGATAAAGTAAGACAATTATGTAAAAAATGTGTATATATTTCAATGATAAAATCTCAATATATAAAAGAACTCATTTTAACCGTTTTCGTGAGGGGCACATGCAACAAAATGGAATTAATAGCTCAATAAAAATTATAAACTCCAATGCTTTTACCTGTTGCTTTTTTAAGATAAAAATTAAATAGGAATTGAAGTTTGGAATGGTAATTAGAACTTCATTCTCATGTTTTTTACAATATATATAATTCATTTTTTTAATTTTTTTTTTGTTCATTAAAAATATTCTTTATTTATCCACAATCAAAACTTCGCGAGATTCATGCTTTCGTCGGGAAATTAAAAAAAAAAAAAACTTTACAGTTAACGATCTCACCTACCAGGCCATCGAAAGGAATAACAACGAATTATTTATATATTGAAACATCATGGCGTGAGCTATTTGAGATACCACACAATTGCTCAGCCACATGTAAACCACCAAATATTTGTTGGTATCCATTTCCCGGAAAACTGATTTTCTAAGATTATGTATAGTTATAATTCAGGGGCGGACTGGCTATATGGGCATTCGGGCAAATGCCTGGTGGGCCGGTACCTAAATGGGCAAGTAAAGCCACATAAAGGGCCTCTCGAATGTCACTATAAAAAATATTAAATTTTGAACGGTTTTATAGCATTTTGTTGCAAAAGGGACCCTCTGAGCGTCGTGTTTAAAAAACAACTTGAACAGACTCTTACAGTATAATGCCACTTTTATCTTATCACAGTTTGAGCGTTGAGGGAATGAATAGATGTTAGCGACAGTGGCGAAAACCAGATAACAAGACAATGAGCGACACGCAGTGATATGTCGGAGAAATTACTATGCGCAGTTAAAAAAAACAACACAGTTGGGGTTCAGAGAGCCAAACAGAGACAGAAAGAAGGAACTAGAGAGCGGGCAATGAAAATTCATTGTAGCAGATTCACAAATTAAAGGGCTAATAAAATATGTTAGGTCGATTGTTAAAATGTAGTCAGTTTATTAAAAGGAGATGTTTCAGCCATAATAAGCATTAGAATGCATGGTAACAAATTAACGGGCATAGTTGGTATCAATTGTTAGTAATACACAAAACACCCAACATGTAATTTGCAAAGAAATCAAAATACAACCAAATAAATTTCGTAAAACAAAAACACAAATGATTAAGTCACATTTCTTATTTCATATGCACGGAAAAATTCATGCACGTGTTCCTTCTTCTCAAAAGTGTCATTAGTGCATGGAATGGTTTGCCTTAATCATCAATGTTAAAATAAGGACTTTTAGGACACGGTTTAAGTCACTAATTAATATTCATAACTAGATTCTCTAACCTTCTCTCTCTCCAAGCGCTATGATTCTCTAATC
This sequence comes from Biomphalaria glabrata, assembly GCF_947242115.1. Lineage (NCBI taxonomy): Eukaryota > Metazoa > Mollusca > Gastropoda > Planorbidae > Biomphalaria > Biomphalaria glabrata. The sequence goes on along the minus strand of NC_074724.1, from coordinate 5,855,395 downwards.
CTCTCTTTTTCCACGCACTCTGCTTCCTCTGTGATCCTTTCCTGTTCCATAGCCATCCTCTGCTGAACATAGGCGGTCAGTTTCTTGCCGCGCAGTTCTAGTTCCGTCTTGGCTTCATGCATTAGCTTTTTCCTAAACTCTTCTAAGTCGTAACCTGAAGTAGTTGCCATATTACCTTTTTGTTACTCGCTTGTTAGCTAAATTATCTTGCTTAATCTCTATATATAATTATCTTCTTCTCTCAACAGTTTAAACGAGAAGTAAAGGAAAGATCACTCTATTTTTGCGGATAGTCACCCCAAGAAAAAAAACAAGAAAAGGGGGGAGGGACACGTTTTCACAGCTCGATACGGATGGCTGCGCGCTGGACTGTCAAACCCTGTCCGCTCCCATCCCCCTTCGACTTGAGGGAGGTTTGCACTAGAAGTAAACTATCTTCAACTCTGAAAGAACATCCGAAACATGTAAAACAAATTACAAACATTTTACAAACACTATATAGCAGGGCCGGACTTAAGTATTGTGGGACCCTATTCGAAACGGATTTCGCGGCGCCAAGTTTGGGTAGGAAAGCGGACAATAAGTGAAATTTAAGAGTTTGTATTAGAAAATTAATTCGTCTATGCATTTTATTCATTCTTTACTATGTACAGAATTACTTTACGAGCCTTGTGTGTAGCAAAGTCATACAGTATATCATAATAATTCTGTTTCCTACATAGATCACGCTCAATAGCAAGAATTACCAAATGTTTCAATCTATGGTTGAGATTGTTGACCTCAAGTAATTCTTCATTAGTTTGAGGCGCGAGAAGATTCTTTCACCTGATTACACAATTACGGCTAATGCATAATGCCGTTATTATTAATAGCGCGTAGGATTGGCGTTTTCCATATTAAATGACACCCCAAAATGACTTTTTTTCTATATATATCCGTATATTTTAAGGACTTTTTCGTATATTTTGCAATTTCGGGAGATTTCCAGGAGCTCCTGATAAATCGACAGGAGGGCGCGGGAAATCTATTTTAAGTTATAGAATGGTTTAATTTAATAATTTATACACCTTGAATTAGCGCGGGTTCCATGAAAGTGCGGATCCTTCGTTCGCATAGGTTGCAGAGGCCTGAGACCGGCCCTGCAAAATAGCGGCGTATGCTACGCCGCCGGTCGACTAGAAGCTTCTATTACCTTTGTTCTATAAATATAAGTACATTTTGAGCTTAACCCCGCTCTGCTCCGCGGCTTCCTAATATTTCTCAATTCAAACGAATTAAATTCGTCACTCTAGACCCTTGGCGTCTAGACTACCAACTTAAACTTCTAATAACTTGTGTACTTTCCAAGATACACTTAGTTTCCTTGGTACAAGTGTGTAAGCTACACTTTGACCCAACTGAATACGCTGTGCGACACAAACACGAATCGCCGGTAAATAGACCAACCTGTCTATTTACAAATACCAAAATTACAAATGGGCAATCAGGTTTCACCTCGATTGTCCCTCAAATCTAGTCTAGATTATGCTAGATCTTAGTTATCTTCTTACCTGCTTTTACAGCCAGGAGTGTATATAACTTACTACTCATACAAATAAGCTATGAAAATAAACTTAGATCTAAATACGATAAACACCAAACTATAGATCTAGTTCTAATGAATGAGACTTTCGTCTGACAGTAAGACTTAAGACGGGAGTATTGCAAACAATTAATACACAACGTTACTACAAAAAAAATGCTTAACTAAATGATTCACAATCACATACACGACGAATAAACAGCTAAACATATATTATGGACCTCTTGCTTGATTACACCTAATTTTAAGGATATCCCCAATCCACCAAGATTTAACCTGGTAGTGATAATCTAGTGAGTGGTCTCTTCCCTACAGACTTTAATTATTTTAAGGAGAAAGTAGTTAAATAACACTTGACTTATCTGCCTAAGAAGCGGCGATAACTCCACAGTCAGTCTCGGGTCCACTCTTCCTACGCTAATGTCTGTCCCGGCGGTAAGGTTCACGGCGATGTCTTCCCTAGCGGTGAGATAAGGACAGCGAACGTTTCGGCTCTCCAAGGTCCTTCGGTACTGGTCTGCAACGGCTCCGGTTCTTCGGTGGTACGGCGTCTGGTTCTGGTTCACGGTGATCTGTCGTCTGGCTCCGGTTCGTCGGTGGCGTAGAGTCTGGCTCCGGTTGCTGGTTCCGACGCAGGTACGGTGGTTCCAGGTGGTCGTCTGTACAAAGCGAAACTGGAACGGTCCAACAGTTGACAAAGCGACAAAGTCAAAGTCCAGTGATAAAATACGGGCTATCTGGCTATCTAACGTGTAGCACAGATTCAGCCGAGCCGTAGAGCAATATAGCATTACTGCACTTAAGTGTCGTCGGCAGTAAGATGGCTCCTACGTCAAAGGTTCTTTGGCGTGACCTCAATGGTCGATCTTGGCCTTGCAGAGGTGACCTTCACGTTCGTTCTTAAGATGCCGGGGAGGCGCTATCTCCTCAGTACGGCTTTGACAGGACGGTTTTCTTCCCTTCCACAAACTGTAGCCTTATCGATACAGAACTATAGGCTTCAACACAATGCCCCAACGTATGGGCGTTTAAAATTACAAATATATATGTATCGTTACCTCCTAGGTCTACGAGTCTAGGACCTCACTGGCTTTACTTCGCCGACGTGGCTGTACAATCAGGGTCTACCTGCAGACTAGGCCGATGACGTTAACTTTTGCCTCCTCCTAACAGAGGGCTTCTACACTTCAGGATGTTCATGCAAGTAAGCTTCGAGTCGGAGGTTGCCAGATGTTATGACTCTTCCGCCTTGTCAAATACAAACAGGAGGTAACCTTCAAGTAAACCAGGAACACCGGCGAAATGCCAAAAAAATCAATATAAGTAGTCGACGCTAGTATCAAACAATCATAAATACTTTAATACTTAAAAAAAGGGATCCATTCGTCCAATGTCTCTCAGTAAAGCCGTATATCTATTATTTGTTATTTCTACTGCTCCACACAAAGCGTCTTCTTTGCCACGTCACTTGTCACTAAGTAAAACTTTCCCCTTATTCCCGAAACAAATAACTAAATCCTAATCATGTCATAACAAAAAACAACAAAAAGGTATGGACCTTATAGAAAGAATGTGGCAGCAGGGACTTATTGAGCCCTAAACTAGTCCTTGGTGTTCCCCAGTCGTCTTGGTAAAGAAGAAGAAGGATGGATCTATACGATTTTGTGTAGACTACAGGCTAGTAAACGAAGTTACACATAAAGACAGTTATCCACTCCCTAGGATCGATGACACCTTGGACACACTGGCTGGGGCAGATATATTTTTTCTACTATTGACTTGAAAAGTGGATACTGGCAAGTTGGGGTGCGTCCCAAGGATAGAGAGAAAACGGCTTTTTCCACTGGTAACGGTCTGTGGCAATTTACCGAGATGCCCTTCGGCCTCTGCAATACGCCAGCCACTTTTGAACGGTTAAAGGAACGTGTGCTGCGAGGACTTAGTTGGACAACATGTCTTGTCTACCTCGATGACATTATAGTCATTGGTAGAACGTTCGAGGAGCATCTCACTAATCTTGAAGAAGTATTTCGACGAATAAGAAGCGCGGGAATGAAGCTGAGTCCAAAGAAGTGCTGCTTGTTCAGGAGGAGCGTGAAGTACCTAGGTCACATTGTGTCGGCTTAGGGAATCAGCACGGATCCAGAGAAAGTTGAAGCTGTGAAGCGGTGGCCTACTCCTACGAATATACACGAGCAAAAAAAAAACTTTAGATGAAAAAAAAAAGCCAAAAAAAAAAAAGTTTTCCTATGGTCTTAGACACCCCTGGCGAATGTTCATTCGACATTCACAGGTTGAGAACCCCTGGTTTAAATCGTTTTTTCACTGTCAAAATCAATTATTGGGTGTGAAAAATGTAATATCGGAAACAACTTTTAAGGATATAGTTCGACTATTATACAGAAGAATAGCTTTCAACTATTTAACTTCGGTCTTTTTTAAATCCTTAAAATAGGCAGACTTTCTGCGTGTAATGATGGCAGAAAAAAATGTGTACACCATGCTTCAAAATAACAATTTACATTTTCAAAAAGATATAAAAACTCATTTATTCCACTTTCTGTCAGGTGTTTCAAGGTTTTTCGTCGTCATCGAGAAGTATATAAATTCTTAACTTATCAAGCGGCTTGTTTGTGTAGATGATTTTTGTTCGTTTCTAATTTCTCCTTTATCATTATTGTTATTGTAGTAATGCAAAGGTCGACAATTTTATTCAAACCAAATTTTTATTTGTTCGACTGATAAAATTATCCTAAAATAAACTTTGGCATAATCGTTCATATTTTACAATGTATAAAAGTCAGTAAAAGAAGTATGAATATGAAGGTTTTCATAATGATATTTTTTTTCCTATTAATATAATCTTTTTTACGAAAATAAACTTTGCGTAGTGCTCACTTAAAAAAGAGGTCCACTGAACAAATCCTCTGTATATCAAGCTCTCAACTTATGAAATGCATTTTCAATGTCAGGCGTTGTCATTTAGTATTAAGATAAGTACGACTTTGAACGAAAAACTTAAATGTGTAGAGTTTATATATATTTAATACGTAAGCTAAATCAACAAATTGCCATTTCTACTTTTAAAAAAATTATTCAATAATTTATAGTTGACAATAAGATTACATTTTATGATTTTCACAGAATTAAATTAAAAAAAATTTTAAATGATAATAATAATACTACAATACTAATGAAAATAAAAATAATACTAACAGAAAGGATAATTATAATAATCTTATTATGCGTAAGGAAATTTGTCTTACAATTTGTGTATTACACACCCAAAAAATAACAACATTATAACTATAGAAAACCAAAATGTACATTCACACTAGACTTACTCATTGTTTACATTGTGAAAAATTTCTATCAGATAGTTTCTGTTATAATAATTAATAATAATAGAAAAAATTAACGACATCCATGAGGAACTTTGTTTAAAAACGTGGAATACAAATAACAATAACTACATTACACATTTTTAAAACTCATTTTAGCTTTACTGTCGACACTTAATGGGGCCCAAGGTTCGGAGATTGCGGTTCGAGACCTATTTGGAGCTTATTTTATTTCACGATATTTTCTTCCCCTTCTCTCTTTGTACTGAAATGCTACTATTAAAAGTTTTGTTCATTCATGATTTTCTGAAACAATAACTAAAAAGGAGATCGGTTTTTTTTAATGGTTCTTCTTCAATATTAAATCTCAATCTGTCTGTAACGGAACGATTTTTGCACTCCATCTTGGACATAAGGTGTTAAGACCACACTATAAACAGCGATGTTCTTACGAATGCCGTATGGACAGTATGGAGTGGAGGGGCTGCCTTTAGTTCCACAGTTACGCTGAGCTGAATATAGTATCTCGTATGGGGAACGAACATATATTAAAGGCAGTCTTTTTTTTGGTAAGCTGAAAGGTGGTTAGCGGAACAAAGGTGCCAAGACTTGCTTTTAGAGTTCAGCATAGGTGCCAACTTGTTTTAACTGACATAAAAGAGTGCACCTGGTTGCAGGCGGCTTTGGAACAAGACAGCTGAAGGTCACTCACAAAAGCTGCGCTTATGCGCATTTGAGACCAAAAGAAAAAACACTGACGTGGACGGACGTAGAAGGCGAAAATAGAATCAAAGTCGGCCAATTGTAGTTAAAGGTTATATCTGCGCTGAAAGTGGAAAAATTTCACTCATAATTTACTGATGAAGTTTTAATACAAAAGTTTAATTATTGAAAAAAGGTTTAGCACACCTTTATATTGACAGTGGTTGACATTTATTTGAACAATAATTTTCCTTCCTTCCCCCCCCCCCCCCTCAAAAAAAAAGTTCAAAATGACCTTCCCCTCTTGAACTTTATTTTCGTAAGATAATGATATCATTAAAAGATTTTCCATTCAAATTGCTTGTACAGTGGCATTTAGAACTAACAGAACGTATAAGTAGTTTTGTGTATAGGAACTGATTACCCCATTGGCCATCGCTTGTCATTACAAAAATGTTTCCAAAATAGGTTAGGGTAGATATTAATTTTCCTTCACAAATTATTAATCCGAGCGAGGCTTTGTCACCAGATACTAGTTTACAAAACATTTATATAAAAAAAAGCCTGAGTGAAATTAGACACAAAGTAACCATTTTCATGTTTTTTTTTCAGATCTTTGCTATTAATAAATGGACAGTAGTCTTTTTATTAATTAGTAATAATTATACTACAAAGAATTTTGGTTTAATCAAATAAAATACTTAGTAATATAAACATAATCAAAACACTACATTATGTTATTAATAAAACCATGTAATCTTTTAAATTATGTATACAGATCTTTATATATATCACTATATCAAACTTTATATACATATATCTACATATAAATATGTTATCGGCAAAGTGCGAAACCCAGCATTCTATAGCATCTGCTTCAGCCAATGTGTTAGATAATGATATAAAGTATTTTACTTATAATATAAATTTCTCGAAATAATATTTCTATTCGCCAGCAATCTAATTTAGTCTTGTTCTTTAAAGTGTGGAGTTTGTTTAATTACGACTGTCTAAGTGTGCATGCTTTGTACAACTTAAGTGCACTAGATAAAAAGCTTAGTTATTATTACCGTGGAAAACACAAGATATTAATGTATTATGTTAAACAAGGCTTCAGTGCAGTTCAATTTTCGCCTGAATTTGTGACACTAAAATAAAAGTGCTTACAACCGTATATAATATACTTGAAATTCAACTTTATAATCAACTCAATGGGCTGTTTTAAAAAACAGAAAAGATTTGTATACCAATTATAATAAGGTATTTTTTCACTTAAATTATCGCTTTTTGTTTGATCTAATTGAATTTAAATCCCAACCAGATAAAAATAAATAAAACAGAAATACATAACCCAATAAAAAGCTTTTTTTCTCCAGTAAATACTATTTGAAAAAAATGTCGGACATTGAAATTGCTTACTTTTTATATTGTTTCATTTGAATGATAAACAGTTCTTAATATTCATTTCGTCTGAGAAACTTTTGATAAATATAATAATTTATTTTACTGCCTCTATCATGAAATACTTTGTAAACTTAGTTTTTTTAAGTTTACTTTGTCTTGTTTTTATCTTCTGTCCTCTTTAGTGAGGCTTTTCTCTTTTTTATTGTCCTTCTATGGCTTTCTACGCGTCAGGTAAACTTCACTTGGGTCTAACAACGTATTTCTTAACATAGGATAATTTATAAGTAGAAAGAGCCAAAGAAAAGTTATGAAATACAATACAAATTGAAATAGAATATGTTGACTTTACTAAGCTTTATACAACAGATTTTGTAAAACTATTTTTTCATTAAATATATATATACAACTGATTAGATCATTATAATAATAACTTTGCATTTAATAAAAAACTAAAAAAATGTGTTCAAAATTAGAGCAGCATTTAAGAGTCTATGATCTGCTTCGATTCTCTTTTACTGCAGCATGTACACGCTCGCAATTTATTTTTTTTTTGAATCTTTTAATTTCTCATTTAAAATTAGTCAAATTAGAAGAAACTTACGAGTTTTAAATTGGTTAATTTAAAGAATTAGTTATTTTTTAAATATTGTAATTGCACTTAGCACAGGGTATAAAGACATGGGCCTACATAGGTAATTTTAGTCTAAAGAAATCCTGTAGTTTCATTGTGTTTTTTCCTACTCATTTATAATTAATTTATAAATATATTTCTAAAAAAGATATTTTCTATTTTGCCTGACGCAGAACTAGTCATTCTGTAATATGCCTAGTCATTATATAGAATGCCTGGTCAAAGTGGACAATGGAGAATCATTTGGTACCTCGCCTAAAAACGCCCCACATCCTATAGTATGCCCACCACATTCTACACTTTACCGGTATAGATACTTGTGTGAAAGGCAAATCTTTGTAATTTTTTGTTAGGGTGCATATATAGAGAAAGAAAGAAGAAAACGAAAAATTGCATATAGATAGATAGATAGATAGATATAGATAGATATAAATATAGATATAGATATGATAATAATAATAATAATAATCTTTATTTTCCGTAAGGAAATTTATCTTACAATTTGCGCATTACACCAAACAAAAAACATTATAACTATAAGAAACCAAAGTGTACATTCACACCAGACTCACTCATAATTTACATGTGACAAAGTTTATACCAGATTGTTCTTATTTCATGATTTGACTGCCAGGGGAACAAAAGAGTGTTTGTGTCTGTTTGTTTTTGCTATCGGTGTCTTGTATCTTTTTTGTGATGGTAAAATCACAAAATCCTGACACAAAGGATGATTCGTATTTCGAGGATCTTGTTAGCTTTTTTATAGATGTTTGTCTCAAACAACTGCCCATATGGGCAGATAGATAGATAGATAAATAGATAGATAGATAGATAGATAGATAGATAGATAGATAGATAGATAGATAGATAGATAGATAGATAAGATAGATAGATAGATAGATAGGTAGATAGACAGACAGACAGACAGACAGATACATACAAACATGCATACATACATAGACAGTTGCATAGACAGATACATAGATATATATGTGTGTGTGTCTGTTGGTAAGAACGTTGGTGTTTAAAAACGTGTGTGTGTGTACATACATGTATATGAATGAGTGCGTGTTTGAGTTTTTCTGTATGTGCGTTTGAAACTTCGGGATAGGGAAGGAGTAAGGTAGAGATTCACATGATTATTGGTTATGTTAATTCATCTTTATTTAAAAAAAAACTTGATTTCCCTGTTAATTCCTCTGAAGTCAAACATAGAAATTCTACAATAGAAAAAAAGTTTCATGCAAAAACATTTTTTTTTTTTAAATGATCAAACTTTTATACAAATATGATGATAATCAAAAATATATTTTTTTATTTTAAATTTATTACATTACAAAATGATGACACAAATTAGTGCATAGTAAAATACTTATTGAGGGAAATAAGTTTTAGTATGAATTTTAAAAGTAGAATGGCAGCATTGAAAAGCTCGGGAGAGCCGATAGTTATTGAATGTAAGACGGTCAGAAATTCTTAGACTTCTCCTTGACTGTGCCTCTTCCACAAAAACTTTTAGTGCAAGATCGAAATATTATTAACTATCTTGATTTATATGAGTAAACGTTTTGATACGTAAATCGATAAAAGAAAAAGAGATACAATTTAAGAAAGCCCAAAAGTACAACAATCGCTAGCAAACATGTGTAACATTATTTCCGTTTCATAGCTACGCGTCTAAATACTTTGCAATCAATTTTACAAACAAAGCATCAAAGGTACATAGGTTCAGTATTTTTAAGAATGAATTGTTTTACCATTCGGCCGCCGGGGCGCGAAGGAGGTGCATGCTATTATTGCTATTCTCTTATTATTATCTCCATTAAAGGCTCTGAAGAGCAACTTTTAGGATATATATCCACTCAAAGTAACACGCGTGAAGTAAATATATATATATATCAAAGGTTTTAACTAAAAGCTTTGAAAAAGAATCCAATAATAATAGAGAAATATTGCCTCAATTTCAACAGATAAAGTCAGACAAGCGCAAAATATGAGTATGTCACTAATTTGAAAGAAAAAAATAATCATAAGAGAATTCCTTCTAATCAGTTCAACAGGAGACCTTTCCTGACGAACTTGACAAAGTAAAGGAATTGGTGATTAAGACGATCTACTTCATAGTATATATGCTCTTTACCGTCGTCAATTCTAAGAATTTCTAAATGAGTTAGAGAGTATGCAACTCTTCTTCTGCTCTAGAAAGTTCGTTTATCATCGAGAGGAAATCTTATAAAATATTTAGCTTCACTGTCTACTGAAATTAAAGAATTGCTTCTTAAGAAGAGCATTAACTATAAACATTTTACATCTCATCTACATCAGCTTAATCGTGAGTTACAAGGAAAAGGAAACTTTTTTTTTTAAATTTTCATTTGAAAACAAATGTTCGTTTTGTGCAAAAGATTAGAAACATAAAATTTTATTTATTTTCCTACCTATGGAAATAATGACGACAAATAACTCTTATATTGACATTTGATATTTAAGTAGATCACAGCTAAATATAAAGGAAGCTTTCCTTAGCAAGTCCAAAGACTTTAAAAGTAGCAAAGCGATGTTATCTTTGTTTTTTTTTTAATCTGAATGCGAGGTAACAAAATTTAATTTTCGCATTTTTATATTGATACTAGCAGCTTTGCAATGAGCTGCTAATTTTTCAATAAAAGAAATGTGGAGTTTAACATTCGAGATTTCTTGTACTGATTTAAAGCTAATGAAAGAAAAATAAAAGTGAATTAAGTCTGAAAGATCTGGAGATGGAAGATAATTAGATGTTAAAGCCCGGAATAGTATTTCTGATTCGTATTATCACCTGAAGAAACTAGCGTTTGATGCTTTTTTTTTTCTTTTTTCTTTTATTTTTTTTTGGGGGGGGGGGGGGTGGGCGGGGGTCTATACGTCTACATATGCATGCGACCGCCATGGGAACAATCATTTTCAAGCCTGAACTTATTAAGAGTTATTTAAGAGATCGACTTAAACATGAAAATTCAAACAGTGCCTAAAAGTAAAAATAATAACAAACATGATTTCAATCTGATTACTATGCAACACACTAATGTGAACGGTATAATTTTTTGTAAATATATTATGTAGAGAAAAGAACAATAACGTACCATAATTTTTTTTATCAATATTATTATTTTTATCAAGTATCTGAAATTTAAAAAATAAATAAATTTAATACATTAATAATGTTAAAATGTGTATTTAATCAGTACCTTATGATAGTATTTAAAGTCGATGCGTAAATAAATGTATTAAAAAAATATCTTGTAACAATCCCTGTTAGTCAAAGTCTTTACTTTTTAATTTTTTTTTATGTATTTTTTACAAATTGAAAATTATTTCTTTCATAATTTTAAGATTTTATTGATATACTGAGATCATCAAAAAGAAAAGTTCAATAAAATTGATAATAAAATATTTTTGTATTGCTGGAACAGACCAATAATTGATATTTATATTGTATATTTTAATGTGTTCAAATTTAATATCATTATTTAATTATTAAAAATTGTCAAGTTTAACAATGTACTAAATACATTGTTTTTTACGAGACCTTTACTTACAATATCTTTTAATGAGATTGTGGGGAAAAGATATTCGCTGTCGTCATGAGTAGTTTCAGTTTGAGCCTTAAAAAATTATTTTTGTACAAAATTATGTGACTGTAAGCATTTTTGAACTCTTGCATGAAATGGTAATGAAAACAGACCAATAATTTATATTTATATCGTATATTTGTATGTGTTAAAATTTAATGATTTAATGATTATTTAATTATTAAAAATTGTCAAGTTTAACAATGTTCTAAATACGAGACCTTTACTTACAATATCTTTTAATGAGATTGTGAGACAAAGATCTTCGCTGTCGTCATGAGTAGTTTCAGTTTGAGCCTTAAAAAATTATTTTTGTACAAAATTATGTGACTGTAAGCATTTTTGAACTCTTGCATGAAATGGTAATGAAAACAGACCAATAATTTATATTTATATCGTATATTTGTATGTGCTCAAATTTAATGATTTAATGATTATTTAATGATTAAAAATTGTCAGGTTTAACAATGTTCTAAATGCATTGTTTTTTAACGAGACCTTTACTTACAATATCTATTAATGAGATTGTGGGACAAAGATCTTCGCTGTAGTCATGAGTAGTTTCAGTTTCTGGTGTACGACGTTTTCCTTTATGAGCCTTAAAAAAATATTTTTTTACAAAATTATGTGACTGTAAGCATTTTTGAACTCTTGCATGAAATGGTAATGAAAAACACATTAGAAATTCATAAATACGTAAAATTATTTTAAGGAAAAGTGTCGAAAAACTAATACAAATGTAATTACACCGGTATACAAAGTTTTAAAATATTTTTTTTTAAATTTTTAAACATTTGATAGCAGTTTTGCGTCATTCTAATATAATTGTAAAAATGTTTTACATGTTTCGGATGTTCCTTCATAGTTGAAGATAAGTTTACTTCCTAGTCCAAACCTCCCGCAGGACGACGGGGGATGGGAGCGGACAGGGTTTGAACCCTCGACCTTCGATAAATCCAAACGACAGTCCAGCGCGCAAACCGCACGACCTGGCAGCCATCCAATTGTATACTAGTACTAAAAAAGGAAGAGAGAGACAAAAAGGGGAAGACAGAATTTCAGAATGGATGTGCCCGTCATTTAAAGGGATTCCTTCCAACTTAAAAGGCAAAGCTGTATAGATAAAAAAAAAACATTGACAGATTACGTGTGATCTCCCAACGTTTCATCAGACTAAGATAAAGACTTTGAGGCATTATTTGTGACGTAATAAAATGTGAGCTTCGAAATGTATTGTCGCTTGAGTTTAATCTAGATTTTTTAAGCTATATTTTTTTAGCAGGTCATACGCCAAACATCAAGGATCTTCGCCTGTCATTGTTACCTTTCTTTTGCTAATATAATCCAATTAACGTTGTTAATTAGCAGTTCCAGATGTTCTTTTCTATTTTTTTATAAGTATTAGGACTACGTAGTTGTATGAGTGTAGAAATGTTTGTATCAAAATACTTTTCAAAAACCACATTTGAACCATTATTTCATTCAAAGAGTAAGTTAATAGATAGAATAAAAAAAGTTATGATGAGCCATTGATACTTTTTCCATTGTGACTCATATGCAAATTATTTGTATCAACGCGCATATCCATAAATGAGGCTTCAGCTATTAACGAAAAAGTCCTTGACATTTTAAAAAATTTATCTCTCCTGAAGTTTTTCATTTAAAAGCGGTGTATTTTTTTTTTTAAAATCTGTTTGCACAGATAATTTTAAAAATTGAATGATTCACTTTCGGAAAAGAAAAAATAGCCCTTGCATCAGAAATTTGAATAATCTAAAATATTATGATCTTCAATTTTTATTTTCTTTTCTAGTTTCTGAGATCTAAACGAGACGGATAGACGGACGGATAGACTACACATAACAAAATTAATAGCGGTATTTCCCTAAAAATGCTGCTTAAATAAAAAATGGAATATATATTTATTTATTTATTTTTATTTATATGGTCATTACAAAGTTTCTCTATACCGATGATTGCGCCCTGCTAGATCACAATGAACATGACCTCCAGAACAGCCCCTTAACGTGGTACACTACTTCATATATATAGGTAGTATAGTGTCAAATGGCGCCTCATTTTCAAGGGAAGTTGATAGACGTCTAACCAGGGCCAGTAGCGCTTTTGGACTCCTTCAGGCGAGAGTTTGGAAGAACAAATCGCTCCGCCTGCCTACAAAAATCAATGTCTACCAGGCGGTGGTTCTCTCAACCGTTCTATATGACTCTGAGACAAGAGCACTGTTCAGAAAAAAAAGACTTCTTGAGCATTTTCACCAAAGATGCTTGCGCTCCATCATGGACATATTGTGGCAGGACCGCACTACAAACAGCAATATCCTTGCGAACGCCGGTATGGACAGTATTGAGGGACTTCTTATGGTGCGACAATTACGCTGGGCAGGGCAAACATCCCATATGGGAGACGAGCGTATGCCAAAGGCAGTCGATTTTTGGTGAGCTAAAAGGTGGTCGACCTAACAGAGGCGCCCCACGGAAACTCTTCAAAAACCAGCTTAGACATCAACTTTCTTTGGCTGACATAGAAGAGAGAGCACCTGGCTGCATGCGGCGTCGGAACGAGACAACTGGAGGTCACTCACGAAGGCCGCGGCATACACATTTGAGACCCAAAGAAAATCTGCTTCCGAGGACAAATGCAGACGGCAAAAAGAAAATCTAAATCGACCACCTGCTGACAATGGTTATATATATATTTATTGTCCGGCCTATTGACATTTAGTATTTTTCTTAGACATGTCATGTGGAAGTGGTTCAGTTTCTTTGCATAAGAGAGTTCTAGACATTTTTAGACAGTCTACTATAGGATGCACTGGCCTTGGCGATACGCAGGTCTATTTCGGATTGAATAGGCAATAATCGAATCTGTATATTATATTTTTCCCGATGTTTTCTCTATTTGTGAATGCATCTGTCAGCATAGCAGAGAACATGATACTGGACAGTGTAGGTGCTAGGACACAGCCTTGTTTTATCAGATACTGAAGTCGTTCGAAGAGCGGATCTTAAATCATGATGCAGTCCCAGCTGCGATGGGCAGGACACGATTTTAAAATGGAAGACCACCGCATCCCTAAACGACTCTTGTATGGCCAACTAAGCGAAAGAAATTTAGTGAATGATTTTTTGCTATGATTTTGTTTATTTAAGTTGAGATTTTAATACTAAACCATCAAATTGCCCCAGCACAACCAATGGGGTTTTGAGTTTAAAAACCCCTACCAGGGGTTTTGTGTTTAAAACACCCCTACCAGGGGTTTGTGTTTAAAACCCCCTACTATGGGTTTTTGCAGTTAATTCCCCCCCCCCTCTTCTATAAAACAAAACAAAACAAAAATGCAAACGAAAATCCCCTAATTCCAAGAGCACAGTTAAGGGAGATTTTGATTTTAAAACCCCCTCCAAAATTTACGATAAACCCCCTCTTCAATATAAATAAAAGTTAATTACGCACTCAAAATGTTATGAGCGTAGCTAAATGGGTTTTGACTTAGTTTTTAGTTTAAACCCCACTTCAGCGGGGTTTGAATGTAAAAAATATCTCTTGAATAATAAAAACAAAGCAAATTATGCACTAAAAATATTTTGAGTGTACTTCTTCTTCTTCATCGTTCTCATTGTTATGTTGGAGTGTTCATATGACTAGACCAATACATGAGATGAACTGCGCAGTGGTTTCCAAATCAGGGAGCTCTCCATATAGTTTTCTTTCTATTGGGGTGATTTGGGGCCAATGTCTTATACGGGCCTCTTGGTAGAGAGAGCAGTTTTGGAGGACGTGGTCGGCATTTTCTGGTGATACTCCACATGGGCAGATTTCACTGGTTCCAATTTTGAGCTTCCGGAACATGTGTTGTGCATTCTGTTGTGTCCGGTCCTGAGTCGAAAGATTAGACGTTGGTCTTGTCGGGATAGCTTATAGTAAGCATCATCTTTCTTGTGATTTGGATGGGAGCTCGTCCATTTCTCATTTATTTTATCTACTATTAATTTCTTCATTTCTTCTGGATAGAGTGCAGAGTTTACTTGTGAGTTTGTTCTCCCACTCTTGGCGAGTGTGTCAGCCTTCTCATTTCCTGCTAGTTGTATGTGAGCTGGTATCCATTGAATAACAGTTTTTTGCTGTTGTGGTTGAGCTTTGTGAGTGCTGTTCTGAGGTTTTTAATATAAGGGGAATCAGAGTTTTGCAGGCTTTGGA
Organism: Biomphalaria glabrata; assembly: GCF_947242115.1. Lineage (NCBI taxonomy): Eukaryota > Metazoa > Mollusca > Gastropoda > Planorbidae > Biomphalaria > Biomphalaria glabrata. The sequence continues at coordinate 5,839,909 of NC_074724.1, read as the reverse complement.
GGGTTGTTTTTGCGTCTGTTAGAAAGACAATCTGACTGTGAGGGGAACTTGGATGATTTGCTAGCATGGTAGCAGCTAGTGCTAGTGCTTCCCTTTCTGCTCAATGACTGTCAGAGAGCTCTCCAGTTGCAAAGGATTTTTCTAGTTTTCCTCCATCTGGCCATTCGATAAGTATTCCAGCTCCTCCATTTGTGGTGGCTTTATGGGATGAGCCATCCGTGTAAACTCTGATCCACTGATTGCTAGGGTAATTGGTATGTAGAAAACAGTTCACTATTTCCTTGAGCTCTGTTGGTCTGTAATCAGATTTTCTTTTTATGTTTTCAATATGGTCCCTTATAGTAGGAAGAGGGCTTTCGTCCCAGGGTGGAGATTCATTATAGTGTATCGAGGATTCCAGAGTAATATTTTCAAGTTGGTGTTTCTTTTTTAGGTTTAGAGATTCCTGTATGAAATTGGTCCTTTTGAGACGGTTTTTTGTGCCAGTTTTGTGGATTTTTGTTCTGAGTGGGTGCCTCTCCAAGGTTTCCAATTTAGTGAATTGGGAAAGGATTTTTATTTCTCTTCTTTCATCCAGAGAGATCAGGGCAGTGGTTTCCTCCATAGCTCTTATTGAGTGTAGTTAAAGGGGTTTTGAGTTTAAACTCCCCTCCAGTGGAGTTTGAAGCTAAAAAGTACCTCTTCAATATAAAAAAAAAGCAAATTACACACTAAAATTATTTGAGCGTAGCCAATCCAATCGGGGGTTTTGAGTTTAAACTCCTTTTCTGCAGATGGCGTTTGTTTAAAGTTTAAAACCCCTCCAGATGGTTTTGAGTTTAAGATCCCCCTACAGAGCATTTTGAGGCGGAAAACCCCCAACAGATGATTTTGACTATAAAACTTTTCTTTTCGATATAAAATCTAATGCAAACTACAGTCACTTATTCCAAGAGTGTATTCAAGAGTGGTTACACATTTTACCAGTGGCATGGGCTCCCTTAATAAACTGTAGTGAATAGTCATCTGTCGAAATTGAAAAACACTAAATGTGGCTCAACAAAGATGGCTAAGACAGATTTTAGTAGTCAGTTATAGAGATCGGGTTTAAATCAAGGAAATCCTATGCCGAACTGGGAGTCGACCCTTTTGTAAGATTGTGACTGAGCGACGCATGTGGTTTGCGGGACATGTTGCAATGATATCCTAGTACAACTTGACGCCACTCATTCATTGAGGTCCTCATGGCAGGTGGGAAGAGGCTTCAGACATTACCAGTGACAGATTTTTATGGAAACAGCTTGACGTCAAATGCTCCGTAAGAATGCTCAGTAAGAATAGCACATTAGATTTTTGAAATAAAACTTTTTAATAGCAGGAAAATGCACTGTAGATACCTCAGAATATGCATTTTGTTTGCTTTCAATACCAGAAATAATGCTTGGCGGCGGGGCTTCGCCCCGCGCTAGCGCACCCCATTGCTAGTAATGGCAGGGAATCTATAATTTTATGGAAACAGCTTGACCGCAAATGCGCCAAACGGCGCGGGAGGGTCTAAGTCAGTAAGGATAGCACATTAGGTTTTTGAAATAAAATATTTTAATAGCAGGAAAATGCACTGTAGATACCTCAGAACATGCATTTTGTTGGCTTTCAATATCAGAAATAGTGCTTGGCGGCGGGGCTTTGCCCCGCGCTGGGGGAGCTCCTAGCGCTCCCCCAGACCCTCTTGCTAGTGTTGGTGGGGAATCTACAATTTTTCTACTAACTCATGGAAGAACCTATTCTAGGGCACAATAAACGTCTTCCAAATGAATGAAGGGTCAGAATGCAATAAAGATTATTTACACACACACACACACACACATAAATACATATAAAAAAAAAATTCGCGGGGGGGGGGGGGGGGAGAAAAAAAAATCCCCCCCCAAACCCCCCCCCCCCGAAAAAAAATTCTGGCTACGCCTATGATATATATATATATATATATATATATATATATATATATATATATATATATATATATATATATATATATATATGTAATTACAAATTAGAAAATACGCTAGCTAACTGTGTATAATGTCTTTCAATTCATATTTATACAGAAGTAGCCATATATTACCCGCGGTCCACGAGTCTGAAGATGCATATCACTGTCGATATAGTTACTGAGAGTGTTTTGGAAACAAATAAAAGAAATGATAATGTTATAAGTAAAGCGAATGCATGAATGTAAAAATAGTATGAATGGAGCTATCAAAATAATTAATCGACCTAAATCCTTTTTTTAACAAAACATTTTCTTGTAGGCCTGCATACATTTGATTAAAATATGAAATGGACTATATTTTGTATGTTTATGTGTTAAAGTATAAAATAGTTCTAACACCTTTGAATTATATCTAGATTTAGAGATAGATCTAGAGCTAGTTATAGGCTTCGATAGATTTTCTTTCTTCGCGTGCGTGAAGCCGTCGCTCTGCGCATGAGTGACCTTTCTGTCTTCTTTAATAAAAGAAGTGAGCGATGAATAGGATACAAAGTACGCAAGGATGTGTAAATTCGCAGATATAAGGAATAAATTTATGTCAAAATGCTTTTGAAATACACATTGGAAGGTTAATTTTATTAAATAATGAAATCAATGGACTTTTTTTAATGTGTCAAAGTAAGAAAACTATCTTTGCAAAGTGTAGTACTTAAAATTAGATCTAGATTTGATATAGCCTCGTGTAAACATGATTATATGACCTAAATCTATGAAATAGTAATACTTTCATAGAGTTGGAAAAATTTTTATAGGGGCCGAAGTTTGTTTTAGGACTACTATACATACGTTACGGTTCCAGTTAGTACCCAAGGAACATAAGTGTCACGTTTTATCAAGATTTGTCAAACGGTTTTGATTTCTATTTGGGACATACACCGATTAATACATACTTATACAATAGCTTTACTTTCTGCTTTATATTATAGATTTTGCAATTGCATTTCATTTTTGTTTTACAAATTTCTTAATGAACAATAGTTGAAATAATAATGCTTACATGTGTAGTTTCTTTTAGTTTTAAAAACAATTGCCTGAAAAAAGAATCATACACAATTTATTATCTGCTCAGAAAGTATAACATTAAAGAATTTATCATGTGAATGATTGAGTGTTATAACTATGTTACTTTTTTTTTAGTTAAAATTGCTTAGTAAAAAAAGGGTAACTATAGTTCTTATATTTATTTCTTTTGCATTAGTAAAGTAAAGCTCTCCTTTCAGACCTTGCGTTATATGGGGCAGATGATGTAAATGTCATTTATTTCTGTCGCTAACGATTAAGGAGGAAATTATGTGGCCAACCGCCTTTACTTTTCCCCAACTAATGTCAGGTACCTATTAAAGCTGGATGGACTCAGAGGCCCCTAAGATGCCGAAATTAAAAATCCCAGCCTTCACCAGGATTCGAACCCGGGACCTCCGGTTCGGAATCCAAACGCTTTACGGCTCAGCCACTGAGTTGTTTAAGAAAATCAATTTTCTACTGATTTAAAATTAAGATATAAAGTATTATACTACGCAAGTACTATTCCACGTATTCATATCCAAAAGATTGAAAGCTACATATTATAAATAGCACTAGCGGATCAAGAAGTTGATTGTTTGTTCGTGATTTTTCGGGCGTTTTCTAAAAAAGGAATGGCAATTGATGGTCATGTAACATAAGTATATTTTTATTTGGCACATTCATTGTATGATTAAGTATACGTTATTCAAAATCTCTAGTGGTAGGACTTTTTATTCTGAAGAAGATAACAAAGGTGGATGGTTCTGGGGAAATTCAAACATTATAATGTGTTCTAAATGGGTATAAATGATTTTGCGAATACATAGAACTATGTCTAATCTATAAAATAATTATTTTTAAAAAGTTAAGTCTTTTACTTGAAAAAAATTTCAACTATAAATTTATAGGCGATAACTACTTTGCAATTACAATCGCCTCCACAGATTTAGGAAAGCTGAATTAGATTATATGTAATTTACTTGTCTTCCCTAAAAAAAAAACTTTGTATTGGGAAACTATTTTAAAAAAACGTTAATATTTAAGTATATAATTTTGTTTCATACATATAAATGAAACTTCGTTCTGTTACAGAACTATAAGTAGCCTTGAAATACCCTGAAAATTAATATAAAAGGGAGAAAGTAGTATTATACATATTATTAGGAATGTCTTGAGTTATTTATATAATACAGAAATCCAAGATTGAGAAAAATTTGGGAAAGGCAACCAAGAAAAAAGTAGTTGAGCTTAAAACAGATCTCATTTTTTCCACTTATATTTATACAATTCTTATGTTCTTATAACCTTTAAATTTTACTAATAATAAATGCATGTCATAGAATACGAATAAAATATATGGCGACTCATAAAAACAGCCGTCATATCTACTATTCTGTTTGAAAAGGTTCTTTTTAAGAAAATGGAAAGGAGGGGTGTTAAAATAACATCGATTAATCAGGTACGGGTCATCTCTCCATTTTATATTTATTACTAATGATTACAGATTGTCTATCCATGCTATATTACAGTAAATATCGTTCTTTATACTTTATATTGTCGTCTCTTACTTTAAATGCATAAACATTTTACCTTTTTGCTATAATACTCAAAACTGCAGTTAACAGTATCACTAGTACTAATTCAAAAAGAAGCAAATTGAAGAAGAGGTTATCATGTTCTACAGACTTTGTTTCATTATCTAATGATGCATTTCCTGTAGACGTATTGCAATAATGAAAAATCACCTTTAAAAAAAGTGGTTAAATCTAAAGCGTTAGATATCTTTATTTTATTTTACAGATCAACTACAGATAGTGAAAAAGAAATAAAAGCGCATTATTTATATCAATAGCAATTTTATCCATTAACGAAAAATTATTGTGTTATTGGGATGTGGTAAGGGTCTTTTGGATTACGACAGAAATGCGCTACTTCTAGCACAAGCATTTTATATTCTACTTAGACTTAGGCCCATAATTAATTATATGTTATTTTTTTTCATAGATTTGATGTCGAAATGTGATATATGTATATGGTCGTAATTAATTATCTAAATTGAAACTCCACTTTTTTCTCAACTTGTCTACGTGTCTCGCGGGTTCAGATATTACTAGTAAATAAAGCCGACTAAATCTACTACTTTATCACAATTGTTCTTGTGCACATTTTCACATCAGCTCATTCGATCAGACATTTACACTGACAATTAACAAAAAAAAAAAAATCATTTGCATTGCACGAAGCACCATCGCTACAAAGAAATTCAAAGTTACAAATAGAAATTACATAAAAATAATCAACATTCTCAAGTTAATTCTTGTACTTTATAGAAATAATTATGTAAGTGGAAATATTAATAATAAATTATAATTAAAATAATTACAACTGTATGCAACAACCCGATCACACAATACACAAACAGTGATTATCAAGCACGTAACTGTACTCCTAGCTATTAACACAGCAACACAAAATACGAGTATAATAATCGCGAAAGTGTTTATAGACTTTTTGAAAGTATTTTTTTGCGTTCCTCCAATCACGTAGCACACGAGCAGTCAGTCTATTGATTACCTTTTCAGCTATTTTCCCAACACTCGATGTTAGGAATATTGGACAATGGCTTTCTGAGCAATCAACTGCTTTTCCTTTCTGTAGTAAGGGGACTGTCGTTGCCACTCGTAAGACCCTTAGAAATTCCCCTTGTATGATGAGATGACAGCTAGATACTAGGTTGAATATTCAGAAATTGGAAACCACTTATATTAATGGATGCTTTGAGGAGCAACTTATTTATGGTATTTTGATGAGGAAGTTGCCAAATTAAATGGGTTTGATACAGAGGGTAGAGTGATTTGTTCTTTTTATCCGCTGATCTGATCACATATTAGTCATAAGAGGACATTATTTAAACAGAGAATCTCATACAATAACTTACCAGATTGGATTGAGCAAGTAAATGCACGGCTGTACTCTTCATTTTTGCACATCTCATATATAATTGTAAATGTTTGTTGACCGATAAACCTCGTTGAGTAAATTAAAACGTTAGACCCCACTCGCTTGACAGTTCTGTTATTATTTGCTATTAACTTCAATTCCAAAGGTAGATCCATTTTAATTTGTACTATAACAAGTATAGTGACATCCGAACCGTTAATAGTATGATTACATTCTGTAATGTTTGCCAATTCATTGTTTACATAAAGGAGGGTTTCAATTTTCTGGGGATCTTTAAAAAGTGATTACATCAAAGAATTTTGAAAAAAAATCATAAGATATTTAACATAAAAATGTTGTAACACTAAATCATTTAAGCCGCAAACAAAATAACAAAAACATGTAATAAAGTCTTTAAAAAATTGCAAAGTTTAGATAGATAGATTAGATAGATAGATAGATAGATAGATAGATAGATAGATAGATAGATAGATAGATAGATAGATAGATAGATAGATAGATAGATAGATAGATAGATAGATAGATAGATAGATAGATAGATAGATAGATAGATAGATAGATAGATAGATAGATAGATAGATAGATAGATAGATAGATAGATAGATAGATAGATAGATAGATAGATAGATAGATAGATAGATAGATAGATAGATAGATAGATAGATAGATAGATAGATAGATAGATAGATAGATAGATAGATAGATAGATAGATAGATATAGATAGATAGATAGATAGATAGATAGATTAGATAGATAGATAGATAGATAGATAGATAGATAGATAGATAGATAGATAGATAGATAGATTAGATAGATAGATAGATAGATAGATAGATAGATAGATAGATAGATAGATAGATAGATAGATAGATTAGATAGATTAGATAGATAGATAGATAGATAGATAGATAGATAGATAGATAGATAGATAGATAGATAGATAGTTTTCTAATTGATAAAGAGTATATACCAAAAATTTTTGGAAGTTTTTGCTCTTCACTGCGGATTTGCAAATGAGGAGACCACAACCGTCCTCGCAAGGTAGCTTCACTGAAATCTGGTAAGGCAGGTATCGAAATAAACACATGAAATCGCTCCATCGCTTTTGTTGTATTAAAGTTACATAAACAATGTTCTGATTTGTATTCCTCAAGATTTTTCAATTTAAAGTAACAGAACTGAAAGATTAGAAAAAAAAATGTTTTCTATAAATTATTTCATAACAATGTTTACAAATTAGATTTTCAAAATGTGATTACAGAACGATGACTATGTTAGATATGTTGATAAATTTATCATTGATTTGCATAGCATCACAATGCTCACAGACTTGATGTAACTCTATCAAGTATTATAACTCAAACTTTTTTCCTTGTAATCTCTTGAAGTTTTTTTGTTGTTTTTTTTTTTGTGAAAATTTTGAATACGTTATTCTCCCACACCCAATGTCGGATCAAGTTGAAATATAGCACATATATTCATTGGTAAAGCCAAGATATGAATCAATAAAAAAATGTATTATTATGTTTGATATCAACAAGGAAAATTAATCTTTTAACATTTACCGACATGGCTAAATATGTAGGATTTGGTCCGCTTACATAAATGCTTACATTATTTATGGGATCAAATTTTAATTTTAAATAGCTAATCATTGTACCTAACTAAACATGAATTAATTTTTTTTAAATTAAGCAATTGGTTTATTTGTCATTTGTATATAATTATTTTTTATATCAAATAAGAGGAATAACCTCTACATTATAGAGATAAAAAGTTGCTATTGCGGAGTTCATCTTAGATAAACTTTTTAAAATGTTTTTTAAAAATATTTTGCTAGTTATCGAAAAGAACACCCCATACACGTTAAATAATCTTTATTTATGATGGAACGTCTGAATCTTAAAAAAAAAATTATTTTTTATTCTTCATTCCTATACAACGTAAAATGAACATATATGATTATTTTAGTTCTTATTATTGATGATTATATGTTGCCAAAATGTGAACTATATATTTAGCTATTCACGAACTGTAATCAAAACAAAATGTTCTGCATATATTTACTGATGTGTATGTATGTTTTCAGAAACTGCTCTATGAAAACTATTTTCAATATGCTGCCATCAATCAAATGTCCTAAATAAAGTAACATTTTGTAAAAAAAAGAAATGTTCCTATTTTTCTCTATTATAAATAAATATTGCAGAAATTTTATCTTATTTGTTGCAAATTTTATGTTAGATATTGTAAAAGAGCTATGAATATTCGATCTACTTTAAGAGGACTAAAAAAACAATTAATATAAAAAGCTTTACAGGTACATAACCGGAATCTGATTTTTTGAGCTCATACTGCACTGCTGGAAGGTTGTCAAGGTCCGCCTCTGAAATATCGATTTCACTGTCGAACAACAGCAATTTATTTTCAGGAACTAACTTTGTCGTGCATGAACTGTTATTGCTTTCAAATCGCTCGGAGATGATTATTTCTTGCTGAATCGTCAACACTTAAAGCACAAACAAATAAAGACATACCAAGAATAGCCTTATGGAAAAATTTTGTTTGTAACGCTAAAGACGCCTATTTACTTTATTTCTAAAAAATCTGATGTACTGATTCAATTTTCAAGATAAAACTTATCACTTAATGAACGTTCAAGGTCTAACATGGATTTTTTTTATGAAGAAATGTTATTGATATATATTATAGATTATTGTTATATATTTTGCTACTTTAAAAAATTATATGGCTCTAAACAAACCTTTGTAGGGTTAAATTTTTAAAATTAATTTAATGTAAATGCAAAAAGACATGGAAATTAATACCTCAACATACATTACTATTAGGAAAAAAATTACAAATCATTAAACTTTAGTATAAGAAATATAGAAATAGACAATGTAAATGACAGATAAGCTAACAATACGTATGTAAATATATCATGGGCGTAGCCAGGGGGGGGGGGTTGTGGTTCAGACCCCCCCCCCCGAAATGAAATACCCCCTCCAGGGGGGGTGAACGGAATTATGTGACTGATTTTTGCTTTCATTTTGATTATTTTAGGTGAGATTTTAATACTAAATCATCACTTACCACAGCACAGCCGATGGGGTTTTGAGTTAAAAACCCTCTACCAGGGGTTTTTGAGTTTAAAACCCCATGCCAGGGCGTTTTGAGATTTTAAAAACTCCTATCAGGGGGTTTTGAGATACAAATCCCTCTACCAAGGGGTTTTGAGTTTAAAACCCCCTACCAGGGGCTTTCAGTCCAAAATCCCCTATAGGGGGTTTTGAGTTTTAAACCCCCTACCAGAGGTTTTTGCAGTTAAATCCCCCTCTTCTATAAAACAAAACAAAAAAATGCAAACAACAATACCCAAATTCCAACAGCACAGTTAAGGAAGACTTTGATTTTAAAACCCCCTCCAAAATTTACGATAAACCCCTTCTTCAATATAAAAAAAGCAAATTACACACTCAAAATTCTATGAGAGTAGATAAAGGGGTTTTGAGTTTAATTCCCCCCCCTCTAGTTGGGGTTTGAAGCTAAAACGTAACTATTCAATAGAAAAAACAAAAACAAATTACACACTATAAAATCTATGAGCGTAGCCAAAGGGGTTTTCAGTTTAAAACCACCTGCCAGCGGGGTTTGAAGCTGAAAACTACCTCTTCAATATTTAAAAAAAAGCAAATTACGCACTCAAAATGCAATGAGCGTAGCCAAAGGGGGTTTTGAGTTTAAATCCCCCTCCTCCAGATGGCTTTTTCTTTAAAGTTTAAAACCCCTCCAGATGGTTTTGAGTTTAAAATTACCCTACAGAGCGTTTAGAGTTGAAAACCTCTCTCTTCAATATTATTTTAAAGCAAACTACAGTCACCAAATTCTATGATCGTAGCTAAATGGGTTTTGAATTTAAAATTCGATATAACATCTAAAGCTAAATACAGGGATGTAATTCCAGGAGCGTAGTCAAGAAAGGTTACACATTTCTACCAGTGGCTTGGGCCCCATTAATAAAGTGTGAATAGTCTTCTGCCGAAATTGAAAAACACTAAGTGTGGCTCAACAAAGATGGCTAAGACAGATTTTAGGAGTCAGTCATAGAGATCGGGTCTAAATCAAAGAAATCATATGCCAAACTGGGAGTCGAACCCGATTTCGTTCTGACGGCAATGTGTTCATTCTTCGACGTCTACTATCCCATAAAAAAACAAAGGAGATGGTCATAACGGAGCTTCTCTATGCCGATGATTGCGCCCTGCTAGCTCACAATGAACATGACCTGGTTAGTGTTTGGCGGAACAAATCGCCCCGCCTGCCTACAAAAGTCAATGTTTACCAGGCGGTGGTTCTCTCAACCCTTCTACATGGCTCTGAGACATGGACACTATACAGAAAACAACTAAGACTTCTTGAGCGCTTCCACGAAAAATGCTTGCACTTCATCATGGACATACGGTGGCAAGACCGCACTACAAACAGCGATGTCCTTGCCAACGCCGGTATGGACAGTATAGAGGGACTTCTTATGGTACGACAGTTACGCTGGGTAGGGCACGTATCCCGTATGGGAGACGAATGTATGCCAAGGTAATGCTGAGCTAATGTAATAGAGGTGTCAATGTAATAGAGGTGCCCCACGAAAACGTTTCAAAGACCAGCTTAGGCGTCAACTTTCCTTGGCTGACATAGAAGAGAACACCTGGTTGCATGCGGCCTCAGAACGAGACAGCTGGAGGTCACTAACGAAGGCCGCGGGATAGGCATTTGAGACCAAAATAAAATATGCTGCCGAGGACAAACGCAGACGGCGAAAAGAAAATCTCAATTGACCACCTGCGTACAATGGTTATGCTTGCCCTATATGTAGCAAAATATGTAGGTCACTGCTGGGGCTGAGCTGTCACGGGAAATACTGCATTCCTCGCTAATCTTCGGACTCTAAGACAAGACTTATTATATATATGTGTGTGTGTCTGTGTGTGGTTAGTGAGAAAGGTTATTTGCATTTATTTTAGTTAACAGTAAATATAACACTTACTGATAAAGAGAACAAGTAAGAGCCCATACTTCCACATCATTACGTTTTCTGTGACGTGAAATAAAAATATTTATAGTTATATATTATATATTTATATATTGAAAGTCCAATGTTGAAAACAGGTTAAACAGATAATTTGGATCAACTGCGCTTGTGGATTTGATAAACGAGGAAGGGTTTTGCAACTAATTCACAAAATTCCCGTCAAATTAAGTCATTTCCTTTTTTAAAAAAAAATATTACAATACAATTGCAGTGACTTAAGTAAAGTTTGAAATAATGACACAAATTATGACAGGGGCTATAGTGTTTTCAATTTAAAAAAAAAAGTAAAAATAAGAATAAAAATATGATTTAAGGGGGGATTTTTAGTCTTCTCCGCCCCCGCCTCCGCCCCCCCCCCCAGAGGAAAAAAATATTTGTATGTATTGTCCGGGAGAGGTATGGCGAGAATGAATGTTAGTTTGATATTTTGGTATGATTGTTATATCCCCTTGTTATGAATGCGAAGTGTTGCACGTGTTGTGAACTGAGTGATTAAGTCTTCATTGAATGTGCGAGAGAATGTGTTAAGTCAGTAAGGTCTTGCTCCCGGTCCAGGAAGGTTGGACGTTTACTTCCTGGACTGGTATTTATGTATTTATAAGTTTATGGACTGGTGTTTTGTTTATTAATATTTACTTGAGCAATATTGGATATTAAAATATTGATATATTCTTGGAGATTTGGAGTTGGAGTTGATGTGTAGACTATCTAGTGGTAACTGTTCTTATTTGAGTAATTAAACAAGTATTGTTAAGTGTTATTGAGGATTCATACACCCTAACGAGCCAACCAAGTCCAGCCAAGCTTAAGAACCCTGACATCTGGAGGCTTCGTCCGGGCAGGTATCGTTGTACCTGTTACCTGTATTATTAAACACCAGTGTATTAACCGGTGTACTAATACAGTGTTTTTTCTTGACATCTATCTGAGGGCTAGTCCGGGCAGGTCAGTTATACCTGTTATGTCATTCGTCACGTTGAAGAAGTCGATAAGAAAATAAAGAATAAGCAACACAAGCAAAGAAAAGGATACTGAATTTTTTGAGCTTCGTCCGGTCTGGGACAGTAACTATTGTACATGACATTGTCTACTAAAGTTGGATTCAATGCAATCTGTATTATTTGTAACCTACTACTCGTTGACATTTTGGGCCTCGTTCGGCCAGTATTTGAGAGTCTCTTGACACAAATTGAAGAACTTGACATTGTTAACATTTTTGAGGACACGGAGGAACTATTTTTTTTTCGCCATCAACACGTTATTGTTGAAGTCAAGCAGTCTACTAGAACTCTACGAAAGGTCATTGACTAATGTAGACTTGCAGCTACTTCTGTATACCGAGGTCATTGCGTCACCCACCATTTAAAGGGACATCACCATTTAAAGGGACATCACCATTTAAAAGGACATCACCATTTAATGAGACACTACTACTACTACTACTACTTACTTAGTATTGGATTATTGGAATTAGAGACATCGCCATTTAAAGGGACATCACCATTTAAAGAGACACTACTACTTACTTACTATTGGATTATTGGATTTTGAGATATCGCCATTTAAAGAGACATCGCCATTTAAAGGGACATCACCATTTAAAGAGACACTACTACTACTAGTTTTCACTTACTATTGAATTATTCTACATGAATGCAATTACTCAAGTAATCGTGATTTATCTACCTTTACTACATTGATGTTGGATTATTATTAAATTATTGTACTACCTGACTAGATAATCATCTTTCTCTTTTGTATGCTCCCATTATTATTACTATTAATATCATATCAATGTTTGAATAATTTTGTTTTCTATTTGTTTCATTCTCTAAATCTGCTGTGAGTCATAAAGCGTTTACAAGGAGGCCGAACAGCGACCTGACACTCCAGAAGCTCTACATTCTTAAAGCAACACTGTCGTGTGGAAAGAGTTGTCATTTCTTTCCTGGCATCAGACACAGATAAGTTGAGTTTTCTTTTGTCTGTTGTATCGAGCATTCAGGGTCGAGTGTACATTGCCTTTTCAGTAGGGGAGATAAAGGGTGAATTTTTTTTTGTTGATCCTTTTTATAATTTATTGTCTTATGTAAATTGAACGTTACTTGTTAACTTAACCTTTATAAGTTAATTTACGCTTATTCAGTAATATTTCTTATTATTTGTGATTACCATGGACGAGTTTAAACCTAGGTCAATTGAGGTATTAATAGAACAGGCCCACATATTTGGAATTCAGGGTGATGAATTACGAGAGTTTGTTTTAAACCAACAAAAACTAGATCTAGATAGATTAAAAGATTTAAACCGACAAAAACTAGATCTAGAAAGATTAAATTTAGAATTAGAAAGAAACGCAATAGAAGTGGTAAAGTTGGAAATAGAACTGGACGAGTTTAAACCTAGGTCAATTGAGGTATTAATAGAACAGGCCCACATGTTTGGAATTGAGGGTGATGAATTACGAGAGTTTGTTTTAAACCAACAAAAACTAGATCTAGAAAGATTAAAAGATTTAAACCGACAAAAACTAGATCTAGAAAGATTAAAATTAGAATTAGAAAGAAAGGCAATAGAAGTGGTAAAGTTGAAAATGGAACTGGAAGTAAAACTGTCATTACAGGGAGATGTAAACTATAAAATAGAAATTGAAAATGACATATTAACTAATGAGGAACAAAATAACTGTCAGGATATTGATAATAATATAAGTGGGATAGAAGATAATGAAGAAATTGAGAATGTCTTATCTAGTAAGGAACTAAATGATATTAATGAGATAGAAATTGGAGAAGTAATAGAAAATGTCTTAACTACTGAGGAACTTAATGATATTAATGAGATAGAAATTGGAGAAGTAATAGAAATTGTCTTAACTACTGAGGAACTTATTGATGAGGAACTTATTGATTGTCAGTTTATTGACAATAATATTATTCATGTTCTGAGACCATTTCACAGAGTACACAAACCATTAAAGAGATTAAACCTAACAAAAGGAGTTTATCAAGTTGTTGGTACTGGTAAAGTAAAACCAGACCCCAATTGGCTACAAATGTTTTTGTACCTAAAAATCCCCAGAAGACGAAAAAAAAGTCTTAAAGAAGTTTGTCAAGTTGTTGTTGGGGGTAAAGTTAAACCAGACCCCAATAGGCTACAAATGTTTTTGTACCTAAAAATCCCCAGAAGACGAAAAAAAAGTCTTAAAGAAGTTTGTCAAGTTGTTGTTGGGGGTAAAGTTAAACCAGACCCCAATAGGCTACAAATGTTTTTGTACCTAAAACTTCCAAGAAAAAGAAAAAAATCTTGACGTAGTGTTTCCCCTCTCCCAGTTGCTGAGAAGGGGATGTCCACGAGGGTCACCTGAATTCCCGAGTGCGACTTGGCAATAGAGAAAATTCAGCATTGTCTGTTTTCATGTATTTTAATTACTTTTTGTACCAAATCTTAATAGTTATTGTGTTTATCTAAACAGTACATCCGAAATAGCTTGCTGTGTGTTGCACCAAGTAGATGGCTTCCTTCCGGTAAAGTGCAGAGAGCTGACATATAGAGAGCAGCATTACTTCATTAGTAGCGTTGAGTGTCCAACGCCTAGACAGATACCTCTGATACCCAGGAGGATGCACAATTCAGTTTGACCACAGACCATTGTCTATTAGCAGATACACTGTCAAGACTTAGCATATTTGTATTAGTTATAATTGATAGAATTCATTTTTTTCCCCAATACAATGTGAAACGTGCCTTTAACTATTAGAGATGGTATCTTGTCGTATATTATTGCTATACATAGGAATTGATCTTGTCTTGTATTTTTGCTGTTTTACATATTAAATATTAACGTGGGAAGGACTATGCCTGCCGACTTCAAATTGTAATTTAACTCTCCATGCCACTATTTTTTTTTCTCATTTATTCTTTTCTCTCTTTCCCTTTGTTGTAAATAGCTGGACATATTTCTTTTGTTAGGTTAATAAGGGCTATTCAACTTTAATGTACATTATGTACATTGGTGTGTAGATATATATGTTTATATATATGTAAATAAGTATGTGTATGACACAGTGTGTGTATGTATATATATTTATGTATATATTTGAATGACTGTTATCTAATAACAGTCATATCGTGAGAGGGGGGATGTCAAGGAGAGGTATGGCGAGAATGAATGTTAGTTTGATATTTTGGTATGATTGTTATATCCCCTTGTTATGAATGCGAAGTGTTGCACGTGTTGTGAACTGAGTGATTAAGTCTTCATTGAATGTGCGAGAGAATGTGTTAAGTCAGTAAGGTCTTGCTCCCGGTCCAGGAAGGTTGGACGTTTACTTCCTGGACTGGTGTTTTGTGTATTACTATTTTATAAGAGTGATATAATTGTGTGCTTTATTAAGTATTAAAGTATTATCGATATTCGTGAATATAAGGAGTTAGAGTTGATGTATATTAAGTGTTCGTATTTGAGCAAGTATTGAATTATAATTGAGTAACCAAGAAAGTACCAATCAAGTATTATTTAATATTCAAGAAACCCCTAGTGAGCCAAGTTAAGTAACACAACAAGACAAGAGAAGAGCAGAGCAGAGCAGCATAGCAACAGTATATATATATATAATTTAGAACCCTGACATGTATGTGTGTGTGTGTACATAATCTTTATTACATTCTGACCCTTCATTATTTCTGAACACGTTTATTGTGCCCTAGAATACGTTCTTGCTGTAGTTAGTGGAAAAATTGTTGACTCCCCGCCATTGCCAACAAGGAGGTCTGGGGGAGCGCTAGGAGTTCCCACAGCGCGGGGCAAGGCCCTCGCCGCCAAGAACTATTTCTGGTATTGAAAGCCAACAAAATGCATATTCTGAGGAATCTACAGTGCATTTTCCTGCTATTAAAAACTCTTATTTAAAAAACTAAATGTGCTATTCTTACTGACTAAGACACTCCCCTTCAATCTATTTCCACAAAAATTTGTGACTAGTAATGTCTGAAGCCTCTTCCCACTCCCACTAGTAATTGCTTTTTTTTTTCATTGAAGATGTATTTTTCAGCTTGAAACCCCGCTGGCGGGGAGGGGGGGAGACTCAAAACCCTTTTGGCTACGCTCATAGATTTTAGAGTGTGTAATTTGCTTTTTTTTATTGAAGATGTATTTTTTAGCTTCAAACTCCCCTGGAGAAGAGTTTAAATTTAAAATTCAGTCAACTTAGCTACGCTCATAAAATTTTGAATGCATAATTTGCTTTTGGTTTCTTATTGAAGAGGGGGTTTATCGTAAATTTTGGAGGAGGTATTAAAATCAAAATCTTCCTTAACTGTGCTCTTGGAATTTAGGGATTGTTGTTTTCATTTTGTTTTGTTTTTCTTTCTAGAAGAGGAGGATTAAACTGCAAAACCCCTGGTAGGGTGTTTTAAACTGCAAAACCCCTAGTAGGGTGTTTTAAACTCAAAACTTCCTGTTAGGGGATTTTAACTCAACCCCCCCGTAGAGTGTTTTAAACTCAAAACCCCTCTGTTAGGGGGGTTAAACTCAAAACCCCCTGGTAGGGGTTTTAAACTCAAAACCCCCTTGGCTGAGCTGGGGCAAGGGATGGTTTAGTATTAAAATCTCACCTAAAATAAACAAAATCAAAGCAAAAAATCAGTCACTAAAGTCCGCCCACCCCCCCTGCTTGTGGTGGGAATTTCATTTCGAGGGGGGGGGGGGTTGAACCACAACACCCCTCCCACAGCTACGTTTTTGATATATATATATATATATATATATATATATATATATATATATATATATATATATATATATATATATATATATATATATATACATACAGAGATATACAGATATACAGATATATATATATACATATATATATATATATATATATATATATATATATATATATATACAGAGAGAGAGAGAGAGAGAGAGAGACGTATGAACACATTTTATCGTAGTTATTGACAAACTATATGTAAGCAGTCTTGAGATTTGAAGCAAGAAGATTGGCAAGGTGAAAGAGCGCCGAACCAACAAAAAGATGAGAGAAAAAGCGGGCCTATCTGCAACTGACCAAACCTACCCATGCCAGGTATG
This sequence comes from Biomphalaria glabrata, assembly GCF_947242115.1. Lineage (NCBI taxonomy): Eukaryota > Metazoa > Mollusca > Gastropoda > Planorbidae > Biomphalaria > Biomphalaria glabrata. Next base: position 5,822,721 of record NC_074724.1, on the reverse strand, counting down.
CGGAAGGCTTTTTAAATCTTTCTTAGCTGTTTTCTTGGAATTAGGGGATTGTCGTTTGCATTTTTTAGTTGTGTTTATAGAAGATGGGAACTGCAAAACCCCTGGTAGGGGGTTTTAAACTCAAAACCCCTGGTATTGGGTTTTAAACTCAAAACCCCTGGAAAGGGGTTTCAAACTCAAAATCCCCTGGTAGAAGAATTTTTATCTCAAAACCCCAAGATAGCGTTTTTTTAACTCAAAACCCCCTGGTAGGAAGTTTTAAACTCAAAACCCCCTGATAGGGTTTTTTTTCATCTCAAAACCCCCTGGTAGAGGGTTTTAAACTCAAACCCCCCTCGGCTGTGCTGTGGTGAGTGATGATTTAGTATTAAAATCTCACTTAAAATAAACAAATTGAAAGCAAAAAATCAGTCGCCTAGTTCCGTTCCCCTCCCCCCGCAGGAGGGGGGATTTACTTTCGGGGGGTGTTTGAACCCCAAACTCCCCCCCCCCCCGGCTACGCCCATGAATACAGTGTTATTTCTTATTTTGGTTAACTAAAAAGCGAAACTTTACTTTTAAAATAAATATGCTAACATTTTAAAAGAGGAATTTAGTTACGAACATGCATATGACAATTATTTCGTTTGTTTGTCTCTTTCTATCTCTTTTATCTCTCTCTTTGTCTCTTCCTTTCTCTCTCTCTCTCTCTGTATGTATATATTGTAATAACTTAAGTGAGGCAGCTCAACGAGGACATAGACGTTTATTTACACGGAGACATGACAAACACAAAGGGGCATCTGCCTTGAGTACAACATATTGGCTCTCTACTTGGGCGGAAAATCGTTTGTCTCTTATGTCAAAATCCGACTTGTCTAGTCACAGACAGTGCGCACCCTCTTTCTGCACTATCCTGAATGGCGGTGCGCATGGCAAAGTCATAACAATATATATATATCATGGGCGTAGCCAAGATTTTTCTTCGGGGGGGGGGGGGTTGGGGGGATGGATTTTTTCTCCCCTCCCCCGACCCCCCCCCCCCCCCGCAGAATTTTTTTTTTAATATGTATTTATGTGTGTGTGTGTGTGTGTGTACATAATCTTTATTACATTCTGACCCTTCCTTCTTTCGGAAGACGTTTATTGTGCCCTAGAATAGGTTCTTCCATGAGTTAGTGGAAAAATTGTAGATTCCCTGCAATTATTACCATTGGGATCTGTGGGAGGGCTAGGAGCACAATTTCTGATTTTGAAAGCCAACAAAATGCATATTCTGAGGTATCTACAGTGCATTTTCCTACTATAAAAATTTTTATTTCAAAACCTAATGTGCTATTCTTACTGACTTAGACCCTCTCGCGCCGTTCGGTGCATTTGCCGTCAAGCTGTTTCCATAACAATCTGTCACTGGTATTGTCTGAAGCCTCTTCCCACCTGCCATGAGGACCTCCATGAATGAGTGATGTCAAGTTGTACTAGGATATCATTGCAACTCTTCTTATGCGTAATTCATTTTGTCGGAGAACATGTTCCGCAAACCTCATGCGTCGCTCTCTCACAATCTTACTAAGGGGTCGATTCCCACTTCGGCATAGGATTTCCTTGATTTAGACCCGATCTCTATAACTGACTCCTAAAATTAGTCTTAGCCATCTTTGTTGAGACACATTTAGTGTTTTTCAATTTCGCCAGATGACTATTCAATGCAGTTTATTAATGGAGCCCTGCCACTGATAAAAATGTGTAACCTCTCTTAAATACGCTCTTGGAATTAAGTGACTGTAGTTTGCTTTAGATTTTATATCGAAAAGAGAAGTTTTATCGTCAAAATCATCTGTTGGGGGTTTTCCACCTCAAAATGCTCTGTAGGGGGATCTTAAACTCAAAACCATTTGGAGAGGTTTTCAACTTTTAAAAAAAAGCTATCTGTAGAAGAAGGGTTTAAACTCAAAACCCCCGATTGGATTGACTACGCTCAAATAATTTTAGTGTGTAATTTGTTTTTTTTTTATATTGAAGAGGTATTTTTAGCATCAAACCCCTCTGAATGGGGGTTTAAACTTAAAACCCCTTTTGGCAACGCTCATAGCATTTTGAGTGCGTAATTTGCTTTTTTTCTTACACTGGAGATGTATTTTATAGCCTCTAACCCCCCTGGAGGGGGGTTTAAACTCAAAACCCCTTTGGCTACGCTCATAGATTTTAGAGTGAGTAATTTGCTTTTATTTATATTAAAGAGGTACGTTTTAGCTTCAAACATCACTGGAGGGGAGTTTAAACTCAAAACCAATTTGACTACACTCATAACATTTTGAGTGTATTATTTTCTTTGTTTTTTATTATTAAAGAGGTATTTTTTACATTCAAACCCCGCTGAAGTGGGATTTAAACTCAAAACTGAGTCTAAACCCATTTAGCTACGATCATAACATTTTGAGTGCGTAATTAGCTTTTTTTATGTTGAAGAGGGGGGTTTATCGTAAATTTTAGAGGGGGATTTACAATCAAAATCTCCCTTAACTGTGCTCGTGGAATTAGGGGATTTTTGTTTGCATTTTTTTTTGTTTTGTTTTATAGAAGAGGGGGAGTTAACTGCAAAAACCCCAGGTAGGGGTTTAAAACTCAAAACACATGTAGGTGGTTTTGAACTCGAAACCCCTGGTAGGGTTTTGAAACTCGAACACCTCTGGTAGGGGTTTTAAACTTGAACCCCCTGGTCCGGGTTTTTGAACTCCAACCCCCCTGGTAGGCGGTTTTAAACTCAAAACCCCCTGGTAGGGGGTTTTAAACTCAAAACCCCTTTGGTTGAGCTGGGGCAAGTCATGGTTTAGTATTAAAATCTCACCTAAAATAAACAAAATCAAAGCAAAAAATCATTCACTAAATTCCGATCCCCCCCTTCCATCGGGGGAGGGATTTCATTTCGGGGGGGGGGGGTGTTGAACCCCAACCCCCCCCCACTGGCTACGCCCATGATATATATATATATATATATATATATGCTTTTGTTTTTGTATGGCGATAGGACAATGGTTGTTGAAAGTTTTAGTTAGTAGTTTCTGATGTTTACATAAAGGTTTCCTGTTATTTATTTTTTTTTGTTAGCAATACATAGAGGAACCAGTGACATATTCTAAACTCTAAAAAGAAAAGTCTTTAAAATATTTGTTTTTACATTCATTTTTGCCATTTGTCAAAAAATACCCTTATACCTGTAAAGCTTAACTTGCAATCTAAATACAAGGGTACCTCCATTTTTTGTAAAAGTATAGAGTACTGTTTTATGTTGTAGCTTTTACAATAATTCTAGTCAAGTCGCTCATTTATAATGGATGGGTACGTTCTGAGTGGGTGGACATATTTTCAAAAAAAAACCTCTAACTTCTTCTTCTTCTTCTTCGTTCTCATTGTCATGTTGGAGTGTTCATATGACTAGACCAATACATGAGATGAACTGCACAGTGGTTTCCAAATCAGGGAGCTCTCCATATAGTTTTCTTTCTATTGTTTTTTTTTTTGGGAGCCAGTGTCTTATATGGGCCTCTTGGTAAAAAGAGCAGTTTTGGAGGACCTGGTTGGCATTCTCTGGTGATACTCCACATGGCAGATTTCACTGGTTCCAATTTTGAGCTTCCGGTACATGTGTTGTAGCATTCTGTTGTGTCCGGTCCTGAGTCGAAAGATTAGACGTTGGTCTAGTCGGGATAGCTTATAGTAAGCGTCATCTTTCTTGTGATTAGGATGATAGCTTGTCCATTTCTCATTTATTTTATTTACAATTAATTTTTTCATTTCTTCTGGATATAGTGCAGAATTTATTTGTGAGTTAGTTCTCCCACTCTTGGCGAGTGTGTCAGCCTTCTCATTTCCTTCTAGCTGTATATGAGCTGGTATCCATTGAATAACATTTTTGTTGTTGTTGTTGTTGTAAGTGCTGTTCTAAGGTTTTTAATATGAGAGGAATCAGAGTTTTGCAACCTTTGGAGGGTTGTTTTCGCATCGGTTAGAAAAACAATCTGACTGTGTGGGGAACTTGGATGATTTTCTAGCATGGTAGCAGCTAGTGCTAGTGCTTCCCTTTCTGCTCTGTGACTGTTAGAGAGCTCTCCAGTTTCAAAGAATTTTTCTATTTTTCTAGTTTTCCTCCATCTGGCCATTCGATAAGTATTCCAGCTCCTCCATTCGTGGTGGCTTTATTGAATGATCCATCCCCTGTAAACTCTGATCCACTGATTGCTAGGATAAAACTCTAACGATATTGCTATAAATTTGAAAGGTGATGTATATTGTTGTATGTGTGGCCGAGAGGCTAAGAGTATATAAAGAGTCCACGGATCAAAAAAAGTTTGAGATCTGTCATAGCATGGATTTTGTGTGTTGTATGATTGATACTATTTTACTATTTTAAATACCCAAGGGACACAAGAGTTAAATATACTTAATAAAACTTATGAAGAAGACTTCCACTGATATTTATTTGTAGATGGGGCTGATCGTCTTATCTATCTATCCGTCATTTAATTAGCAGTCTATTCAATATTTATCTTTCTACAAGCTCTAGCAATATTTTTCTCCTTTCATGTACACTTATTCTGCAATGTAATTGGTCTGCCTGACTGCGTCACTACTTTTACCGTCTATAAAACAATACAAAACATAATCTTTATACTAATCTAGGTCGCTACATAATCTCTGGGCTAGTGGGCGATTTACCTTGAAATATACGTCTTCGGGTATTTCCGAATTTGTTCAATAAATAATGCTTATGGTTAATGTTTCTTTTTTTAAATCTTACACTCATATGTTAGTAAGAACAAATTAATAATAATATAATAAAATCGTCAAATAACATGTATAAACTTGGCCTTGTGTTTTTTTTTAAGTATTTCTTTTTACAATTATTCTGTTCAGCTCGCAAATTCAAAGCCTGGGTAAAGTTTTTTTTTTTAATGCAACACTCATTAGCTATTAAGAGCAAAATAAGTAAATAATGATAAATTAAGCGATTAATTAAAAAAATGCTCTATAAAGTATTAAAGTATATTGTTATGTTTTTCTTTTTTAGATTTCATCTATTTAGCTTGCGAATTCATCGAAAAAAACATCGGTGGTTGGACATAGATCTCTAAAAAGCGTATAACGATTTTCCTAGAAATTTGGAAAAACTAGTACTAGCTCGTTGGCCAAACTGGGAAAACTTTACTTTTAATGTAATTTTTTTTATTTTTAAAAGTGTACAAAAATTAATATAATTGTGCTTATAGCATTATACAACCTTTATCTCCAGATTTTGCCGATGAATGTATGACCTGAATGGAGGAATTGTAAAAAAAAACAAAAAAAACACAAAATTAAAATAAATGTGATAAAAATTTAAAATGCTTGTATAGTTTATCAGATAAAAAAAAAACAAAAAAAAACAATAAAACATTAACTTTACTTTCATACACGTTTATACTATAGGCCTAACTTCTAGATCTAATACTTAAGATAATAAATGAACGATACTTTGAATTCCTAATGCTGCAACATTGTTACTAAGTTAAGACGATTCAATGATTAGTTAGTTATTTGTATTCACATACCACCAAGTTCACAGAGCTGTACGACGTTGCAACGAGCTATTGTCTAAACTGCCGCAGGTTGTGACTTTCCTGGGTAGTGTTTAAAACTTCTATGACGAATAGTCTTGAAAACAACCATAGAAACAGATGACCTTGACCTATATAGATGACCTATCTACCCAATTCATCATTCATTGATAAAAATAGAAGTGACAGAATTACTAAATAACGTTGCACTTTGACTGACCCATATCTGTGATGAAAATATAATGATTAGGTCATTCTATTATAAATGTTTAAATAATCACGCATACAGGCCTGATTTAGCCATCGCGTGATTGATGTTGTAGCTCGAGAAGATATAGAAATATGTTTACATTCTAATACCAACATACTGATCATGAATAAGGGGCCATTGGGGAAAATCCGTTTTTATTTGTAACTCTCGCGTATTATATATTAAGAACCAGGGTGTCACGATTATTAATGTACAAGACTGGCCGGGAGCTACACGCTTCATCCGGGCTTTAGAGCGTCATCACGTGATCAACAACCTTCTTTTGCAAAACCAACCAATAAATGCAGTCTAACATAATAATTAATATTTTGAAACCAATGAAGTTCATTTCGAAACTGAAAGTAATACAAGGCTGGTTTTTCCCGAGGTAGTTGACCTTACGGCAGACCTTGGCTGATACAGTGTACGTGACATATAACCCCCGCTATCTTAAGCATTTATATGGTAATAAAAATGCGTATAATACATGAAAAATGTCATCATTTTAAAATATAAAAAATAATTATGACATTATAACTCATTTGGTTAGTACTAATGTGAAAATGTGTACATGGAAAAATATATTGCATATGAAAAATTGACATAGAAAAATAATTGTGATAGTACATGACAATCTTCTGAGAAAATAATACTCAATGTGATCAATCTTCTGAATAATAATACTCAATGTGATATAAATCTCAACATGTGTGAAGCAATGAAAAATTCCAATTGTCTGTCATGTATCTGTACTATTATAATAGGATATATGCAATAATATTCTACCTGAAATAAAATACCTGAAATAAAATGCGCAAGATTTAAAAATTAAGATGTCTGATGCATGTCATATGCAAAGATGCTGAAACATAATAAACAAAGTATCTTGAATGAGTGATCTTCCTCGGTGAATTGCTTGGTGCTAAAAAAATGTAACATCTGATATAGAACTCCTGTGGAAAAAATGAGTAGACAAATTAATTAATTAATTAAATATAACTGAATATTGTTCTTCCTTGACGAGTATGAATGATAATGGATCAAGTGACACTAAATATGCTATAGTACATATGTAAAATAGAAATGTTAAGTTCGGAACCCTTCTGAGTTGCCGTCATGGATGTGTGTGCGCGTTTTCTAAACTTGAAGAAAAGGTCTTTCAGTTTATGAAGCTGTTGTCTCCATGTCATATTGATCTCACAGATAATGTCTGATTGAACCGCGTTTGAGTTTGGTGAAAATAAGAACTGTCCGAAACCAAAACTCAATTTTCTGGTTGATGAACTTTGATGCTGTAGAACAATGGTAGCAGAATGCTTTGCGTTAGAATGTTCAATAGAGCAATGACTGAACATGTCTGATTTCAATCGGTCAATACAGCAATGTTGAAGAAGTTCATTTGTTCCTTTTTGAAGAAAAGTTGCCCCTTGAGTGGATGGAGGATGAAACTTGGTGTTGTCAATGTTGTTGCTTTCTGAGTTTCTTTCAAATTGCAGTACTGGAAATGTTTCAGAAACACTGTTAAAGAAATCTGCATGGTCTGGAAACACTTTAGTGTCCTTCACTTTCTGTAGTGCTATGTCATCCAGAGTGATGACTTTGGGAATATCAAATTGATTTGATGTTGATATATCATCCAAAGTGATGACCTTTGGAATGCCAATTTGATTTGATGCTGGTAATGAAACATCTATCTCAGGAATGGGTGTTGATGATGTTTCTTCTTCTTCCTCAGGAATAGTTGCTAAGCTTGTAAAATGTTCAACTTCTGCTTTGATGTCTTCATTATCTGTTTCATGGTAATGTTCAAACATATGAACATGAAATACTCTGGTAACCTTGTTGACATTGATTTCATAAAGCAGGTTGGAAATCTTTCTGGTGATGGTAAATGGACCTTGCCATTTGTAGAACAGCTTGTTACTCCAATCTGGTAACAGTAAATTGACTTGATCTCCTTGAGCAAAATATCTTGATTTCATGTGTTCATGTAATATCCTTTGACTTCCTATGTTCATGGTTGTAATAGCTTCTTGAGTTGACTCACATTCTTTCAAATGAGGAATACTTGTATGAGTGGTAGAGTCAAGTTGCATAGTTTTTCTTTTGTCTGGTATAGCCAAAGTTGATTGAGTATACGTTTCTTTAGTTTCTGCTTCTGGTTCTTGAGACTTGTCTTGATTGTAGCAAAAATGTTCAATGCCTATCATAGTATTTGATGCAGATGCAGTCTTATTCAAGTCTTGATGTATGAAGTCATCATCAGTGGTTAGGGATGGGAAAGTACTTGGTAGGGATGGGCTTGTATTGTCAGGTAGGGATGGACATGTAGTAACAGGTAGGGACGGACATGTAGTAACAGGTAGGGATGGACATGTAGTAGGCAGTGATGTCCCTGTTATCTTGCTTGAGTCATGCTGCATATATTCCTTGTTGTCGGTTCTGACTTTGTATTCTGTTTCATTCTTTGTTTTGATTGATTTAGATTGCTTTTGACTTTGCTTCTTTTTAAAATTGTCTCTTTTACAACTTGTACAATTGTTAACATATTTCTTGACATCTTTTTTCAAGCTAGGAAAATAATATTCTTTGGCAATTCTCTTCTTAGTACTTGTTACACTCATATGTTTGGTGTAATGAAACTCATGCTTTGCTTCAATTATTTGTTTTCTGAACTTCTTTGGTACATATATTTGTTCAATTACATTGCACTTGTGAAAAGAAGTCTTCTTGAGAAATCCATCTTCAAAATATGCCGCACTGCATCCCAATGAAGCTTCCTGGTATAATAATGTTAATGTTGTATCATTCTTTTCAGCTTTGAATTCAGTATTTTCCAATTCTAATAATTCTCGTTTTAATTCTTCTTGCCGTTTTCTGTCAAGTTCAATGTATTGTAAATCTGTTTTATGTTCATTTGTATCTTCTTGTACAATATTTAGATCTATATCTTCTTTTGTTTCTTCTTGTTTCATGTAACATGTATCTTTTATGTCTTGTGACTTTGTGCCTTCATTTTTCTTTTCTACTTCTTCTGTATCATTTGACATATCGTCTAAATCTTCTTCTGATTCAATTCTCATTACTCTTGCATTGTGAAAATATTCCATAATATTCCATAGTCTCATTCTTTCGTCATGATCTGCTATGTTGCGATGAATTGCGTCTACTTGAGATTGATAACCTTTTAATTCTTCTACCAACTTGTGTAGTTTACGTTTTTCAACTTCGAGTTTTGCTCTTTCATATTGTCTTTTTTTTCTGCTTCTTGTCTTCGTTTTTCTTCTTGTTGTCTTTGTACTTCTTTCTCTTGTTCTATTTGACGATCTACCCAGGGCATTATTTCATGTGGTGGTAATGCCAATGACTCCTCTATGTCAAGTAATTCAAACAATCTTTGTATATATGTCTTTGGAGACATGTTGATAAATATATACGAACTTGGAATGTACAAATATAATACCTTTTAGAATATAACAATGTTAGTTATGCTGTATCTGGCTATGAAGTAGAACTTTGTTTTACAGTAGAAGTACTACTGGAGTCGTTGTAGGAAGTGTAGATGTATTCAACCGTATCAGGTTAATGCAATATTGCTGAGCCGTACAAGGCTATGAACTTTTCTCACTTGAGATTGTAGATCTAGTATAACTTGTAGTATTAAAGTCGTCGTTCTATACGATTGACTTGATATCATTTAGTAGAAAAATGTCTACTTGATAGCTTATAGTACCAGGTAATTGCTACTGGGCTTATCTATAGTAATAATGATGTCAATGCATCCAGAGACTATCCCTCTTGAAAAAATTTGCTGGCACAGAATAGTGAGCTAATCACAACATCCTGAAAAAGACCTATACCAGTTATGTAAGACCTGTACTAGAATATGGTGCCACAGCATGGGGCTCAGCAGCCCAAACCAACCTAAGAAAAATAGACAAGGTTCAAAATATTGGTCTAAGGATAATGACAGGAGCAATCAAAACAACACCTATAAGAGCTATGGAGGAAAACGTTGCCCTGATTTCTCTGGATGAAAGAAGAGAAATAAAAATCCTTTCCCGATTCACTAAATTGAAAACCTTGGAGAGGCACCCACTCAGAACAAAAAAGCACAAATCTGGCACAAAAAACTGTCTCAAAAGGACCAATTTCATACAGGAATCTCTAAACCTAAAAAAGAAACACCAACTTGAAAAAACTACTCTGGAATTTTTGTCCTTGCATGCAAACTAAGGCTTTTCTGTTATTTAGGTATTCCTTTATTCAGTTGTACATTCTGTGGGATATGTGATGCTGGATTAGCTTGAGCAATAGACCTTGTTCCCAGACTTTGTCAAATGCTTTTTCTAAGTCAACCCACAAAATTGTTGTTGGTTTCTTCTATTTCTTGTGTGATGAAGGCAATTTGATCTTCTGTTGATCTGCCTTTTCTAAAGCATGCCTGGGCTTCAGTGAGTAGGTTATTTGACTCAAGGATCCATGTCAGCCTTCTATTTATCACTCTTTCCATCAGTTTGCAAGTACAGCTAGTGAGGCTGATGGGACGGTAGCTATCCAGTTTATTTCTTGGTTTGCCGTGCTTTATTATAGGGATCATAATGGCTTTTTTCCAGATGTTTGGAATTCTGCCAGATTTCCAGCTAGCATTGAATAATTGTAGCAGTTTTCTTTCGGCTTGAGGACCCAAGTGAAGAAGCATGTCATTTGATATTTTGTCTGGGCCCGGGGCTTGTTTTGGTTTGAGGACTTTTAGGGATTCATCTAGTTCCTTCATTTTAAGATTAGTGGTCATTCCCAAGGAGTAAGCAGGATTGTTTTCTTTGATTTTATCTTGGATTTCTGAGTTTACATCTTTATTTCTACTTTCATTAATTTGTATTTGTCCTACGCTTTGGAAATACTTAATGAATTCATTTGCTGCTTCTTGGCCTTTCAGGGGTTTGTTGTCCTTTTCTATTACTATAAGAGTTGTTCTGTTTTCTTCCTGGTTGAGACATTTGGCTATACGCCAGAGTTTGTGGCCATCTCTCTCTACGTTTAGTTGTTCTGTTTTTTTCATGCCAACTTTTCCTCATGGCGGAAAGGTAATTTTTCCTGAAAACTGCGTTAGCTGCTTTTAGATTTATGTTATTTTCTATACAAGGGTTATTTTCTACTGTGTTTCTGGCTTCAATAGTGGCATTGTGGAGTTGTTGAAGGTGAAGAAAATCGAAGTGTTGTAATTGACGAAGTTTCGAAAAAATGTTTCCTTAGATCTTGAAATTTTTTATTTTTTTTTGATAATCTTTTGATGATCTTTTGATGACCTTGTGATGACCTTTATCGAGTGTCGGAGGTGCCAGATGTCACGATCATCAATGGTGTTGATGTCACACTCTGAGATGGAGCTACTGTCACGATCAGACTTGAACTATATTGCACCATCAATGATCGTGATTGCCGAGGATCTTGAAATGATCTTTCGATAAAATGATCGTATAGAAGTAGACAGATCTATGTTGATGATACGATCATACAGAATGTTGCCAATTGATAAGAGGATCATCTAGGTCTAGGAGTTACAACTTGACAAATATGATCTAAGTACGATCTCAATTCAATGAAGAAACTTCTCTCCGTTCAAAAACAATTACTTTAATTAATAACTTGAAAACACTATACACAAATAGTTACAATGCTTAAATGTACTTGAATAACTGATCTATTCAATAATATATCTGAGTCTTGATACGAATAAAATATATATTCTTAACTACATACAAGTTAGATCTTATCTCTACAAATATTTACAACCGACTTTAGTACATCTTTACACTAACACATTCCGTACAACACTGGCCAGCTTTATAAGCATCTCGATATACCCAAAACATATGCACGATTCCTCTTCGTAGATTTCTCCTCGGCTTTCAATACCATACAGCCACATCTAATGATAAACAAACTGAGTAACTTAAATGTAAGCCCTTACTTACAAGCATGGGTTCTAAACTTTTTAACCCAACGGCCCCAGTATGTTAAAGTCAAAAACACCAAATCGTCAACTCGAGTACTATGTACGGGTGCTCCACAAGGTTGTGTACTTTCTCCTGTACTATACACTCTTTACACTAATGACATAAGAAGCATCAATGACTCAGTTAAACTCATTAAATTTGCTGATGATACTGCCATAGTCGGTCTTATTTCAGGAGACGAAACTCAGTATCGAAGCTCGATAGAAGAGTTTACAAACAGGTGCACCGACAACTTTCTAGAACTGAATGTAACAAAAACTAAAGAACTTATAATAGATTTTAGAAAGAAAAAACAAACTATACGTGAACTGCAAATAAACACTACATCTATAGAACAAGTAAAGGCATATAAATATCTAGGCATTATCATCAACAACAAGCGTTCATGGGAAAACCACCTTGGAACTCTAACAAAGAAAACATCCCAGCGACTCTTTTTTCTATACAAACTCAATAGCTTTAAACTAAACAAGAATATATTTGAGACATTTTACGGCGCGACTATACAAAATCTGCTAACATACGGAATAAGTTGTTGGCAAGGCAACGCCTCATCTAAACTGTTGCGACGTCTAGAAAACATCATTTAAAAAGCATCAAAAATTACACTCACAACATTACCACATTTAAAGGAACTTTTTGAACAAACGTGCCTAAGAAAAATCGAAAAAATCATGGAAGACAACGGCCACCCGCTCCATCAGAACTACGCCAGGTCGTCGCGAAGTGGGCGACTGCTGTCAATCAAAACAAGAACGGAGCGGTACCTCACTCGGTCAGACTCTATCACCGCCACTGATTGATCAGGGAACATGAAATGCACCAAGATACCTGTGTGTAGTCGCTGAATGAACTCATTATGTTGTCTGTTGTATTTATGTGTATTTTTCTGTTGTGTTGTCTTTATATGAGAAACGAGTCCTTGTAATCACAACAAATTTCCGTAAGGATCAATAAAGCAGTCTTAGTCTTAGTCCTAGTCTTTTCGCTCCATCTTGGACATAGGGTGACAAGACCGCACTACAAACAGCGATGTTCTATCAAACGCCGGTATGGACACAATTGTCACACTATAGAGGGATTTCTTATGGTCAGACAGTTACGCTGGAGAAAGCACTATCCCATATGGGGGGACAAACGTTTGTAAATTGCAGTCTTTTTTGTGAGCTGCAAGGTAGACGTGAGATGTTCCACAGAAACGATTTAAGCAATAATAGAATATGCATCCTCCGTTTGGGACCCATCAACTCAAGAAAACATTAAGAAACTAGAACAGACACAAAATAGAGCAGTGAGATTCATAACAAACGAATATTCACATTTGACTAGAGTAACACCTTTAGTAAAATCACTAAAATTAGAAAGCCTTCAGGACAGAAGACTCAAAAGTAAAGTAGCAATTATACATAAAACACTGAACCATAATCTTCAAATACAAAAACCAAATTTAATGAAAGACACAAAAATAAAGGCACACTCTTCGTCCCATATGCTAGGACAAATTCGTACAAATACTCCTTCTTCCCTAGTACTATTAGAGCATGGAATGGGTTGCCTGAGCTAGCCAGGAAAACCAGTGACTTGGCAGAATTTAAGTCATTGGTTAATATGCATGACTAAATGCATGACACGTAGGACGTAATCATCTTCTTTTTTTAAGTAACGTCTGTAATATATAAGATAAGATAAGCTTAAGCACCAACTTTTTTGACTGACATAGAAAAGGGTATCTGACTGCAGGCGGCTTTAGAACGAGATGGATGGAGATTTAAAAAAAAAAACGAGGAAAACACAAAAGAAAATCCACTGCCAAGGACAGGCGTAGACGGCGAAAAGAGAATCTAAATCGACCACTGGTAATGTTAATGCTTGCGTTGGAATGTACAAACTATGTGGGTGGCAGATGCTGCTGCGTAGCCACGTAAAATACTGCACTCCGCCTAAATATAATGAAAGTTCCAATAAATAATAAAATATAAGTAAACAAAGTTGCCTTGACCTAATAGATCGAAATGTAGGTGCATTGAGCTGATAATACAAAAGCCCGACGTTTTTTGTTTTAATTGATCTCTTTACTGGATACAAAGAAACATTTTTTTTTCCAAATGTATACATAAACCGTCAGATTTCCAGAATAATCGGTAAAGCCATTATTGAAATTCGTGTGCACCGAGTTTCCAACGACCCATGAAGAGTTCGCAAGCAAATAAGAGTGAAAAACGTCAAATGATACTATATAATTGCTCATTTAATTTATAATTTAATTTTTTTTAACCATTTTCCAGATGGCTTATTATAAAAATAACGACAACGTTAAATGATTCTTTTAAATACTCTTTTGACTTATTTTGTAATTTAGCCTATGTTCATGACAAAGGGTTGATATTCTTATTATAAATAGTAGGTTGTTAGAAGTGATAAGTGATAAAACAACACCTAATGATTACTTGAAATTGCTTTTTGTGTGTTAAAAAATAAAACAATTTAGTATTCGCTGAATTTTGTGAAAGCGAGTGTTTAAAAAATATACTGCTTTTAAACCTTTTTAATGAATTTCAGACGTCTAAGATTCTTCTGCTATCGCAAATTGAAATAAGATGGTGGTTATTATAATTATCATCATCGTTACTTTTATACATGAATCAATCTTCTGCCTCCTAATTTTCATATATATATATATATATATATTGTAATAATTTAAGTGAGGCAACTCAACGAGGACATAGACGTTTATTTACATAGAGACATGACAAACACAAAGGGCATCTGCCTTGAGTACAGCATCTCCATATTGGCTCTCTCCTTGGGCGGAAATCGTTAGTCTCCTATGTCAACATCCGACTTGTCTAGTCACAGACAGTGCGCACCCTCTTTCTCCACAATCCTGAATGGCGGTGCGCATGGCAAAGTCATAACAATATATATATATATATATATATATATATATATATATATATATATATATATATATATATATATATATATATATATACCACAATATATCACAAGTATACTATATATATAGTATTGGCCGCCTTCAGTCGTAGAACGACTATGGATCATCTCAGAGCACACTTCCTCATGTGGCTGTGGAGCCCTATTTTGGAGAGACATACCCGTCCACAGATAGCACAGGTTAGGGTGGCTTTTGCTTCGGTGTTAGAGGAGCTGGCCGTTTTTCGGATTGTACGTTTTTCTTCCTTAGCTGAGACCCATGTACTTTCACTGTCCATAGCTTTTTTGGTCACTGTCTCTTTCCATCTGTTGCGGTCTAGAGCTATGTCTTCCCGATTGTCAGTATTGATGTTCACTGATTTGATGTCACGTTTTATTACATCTATGTAACGGAGGTGGGGGCGACCAGTTTTTCTTGTGCCAGTCGCGAGTTGACCATAGAGGATGACTTTTTGGGATGCGCTTGTCCTCCATCCGGCGAACATGTCCAAGCCAGCGCAAACGGCGTTGTCTGAGGGCTATAAAGATGCTGGGAATACCTGATCGCGCAAGGATCTCAGTATTGCACACTTTTTCTTTCCATGTGACATTCAAGATGCTACGGAGACATTTCAAATGGAATGAGTTCAGTTTTCTCTCTTGCTTTGCGTAGCTGGTCCATGATTCACTGCCATACATCAGTGTACTCATAACGCATGCCTTGTAGACTTCCATTTTGGTCACCGTAGTTAGCTTATGGTTTTCCCAAACTCTTGGCCTAAGACTAGCGAAGGTCGAGGTAGCCTTCCCTATGCGTTTTTTTATCTCCTCTTCTAGAGACAGGTCATCTGTAATTGTGGATCCCAGATAGCAGAATTCGTTTACGGCGTCCAGCTTGTTGTCGTCAATGAGGATGGAGGGTGGTGCTGTAGCAGGTGGTCCCATAACGTTTGTTTTCTTCGTGCTAATAGTCAAGCCATATTCTTTACAGGCCTGAGAGAAGAGGGACATTAGTGCCTGAAGTTCCTCTTGCGTGTGTGCCACTACCGCTGCGTCATCCGCGAATAAACATATCTCTTAATAGGGTGGCTCTGATTTTAGTTTTGGCCCTCAGTCTGGCAATATTTAGGAGTTTGCCATGAAAACCTGGAATGGAGATAGATGCCTTCGGTGTATTTGTCAAACGCGTTGTGGATTAGCAGTGAAAATAGTATTCCAAAGAGGGTTGGGGCCAGGACACATCCTTGTTTAACTCCTCAGTTTATACTGAAACTTTCAGAGCTGGCACCGTTGAATTGCACTGTACCCATCGTATTTTGGTGGAAAGATATGATTACATTTAGTAGCTTGGGGTGGACAGCATAAAGAGGTAATCTCTGCTAACAAGCCTTTAACAGGTCAATAAACGCAATGTACAAAGGCATCTTTTGTTCTCTGCACTTTTTCTGGAGATGGCGGATGGAGAAAATCATGTCAATCGTGGATTTCCCAGAGCGAAAGCCGCATTGTGATTCTGGATAGACCCGATTAGCGAGATTTTGTAGCCTGGGAAGTATCACTCGAGCAAAGACTTACAATACTTATGAGGGAGATTCCCCTGTAATTGTTGCAGTCGCTTCTGTCACCTTTGTTCTTATACAGTGTAATGATTTTAGCATCCCGCAGGTCTTGAGGCACAGCATCTTCTTGCCAAAATTTGCAAAGCAGTTCGTGTAGAGGTTAGATTAGAGTAGTTTTGCATTGTTTTAGAAGATCTGGGGGGATACCATCGCATCCCGGTGCTTTGAGGGCAGTAATGTTGTATATGGCTTTGTTGAGCTCTGAAAGAGTGTGTGTTTCATCTAGCTCGTTTATTGTGGTTAATTGTATGCTGGCCCTAATTGCTGATTCAGAGACTGAGCTTGTTGTAGCGTAGAGCTCAGAGTAATGTTCAACCCATCTGTGCATTTGTTGGCACTTGTCAGTGATAATTTCCCCAGTGATGGATTTAAGAGGTGCTGTCTTGTTTTGGGAGGGTCCGAGAGCCTTTTTGATTCCTTCGTACATCCCTTTTATGTTGCCCACTTGGGCTGCAAGCTGAATATTCTCACTGAGCTCAACCCAGTATTCATTGGCACAGATCCTTGCTTCCTTGCATTGGCTCTAGCTCCTTTCAGATTTAACAAGTTGTGTTGGGTAGGTTTTGCCTTGTAAGTAGCGAGTGCATCTCTTTTTGCTCTGATGACAGGTGCTAAAATAGCTGCTTTAGAGTCGAATCAATCATTTTGTTTTGTAATTTTTCTTCCGAAGATTTCCAGGGAAGTCTTTTGTATGGTGGACTTGAGGTGTTCCCATTTTTCTGTTGCTGTATTTCCAGAGATATTTTTATACTCGCGTTCAAAAGATTCCTGAAACTGTATCTGGAGATCAGGGTGACACATCTTGCTTACATTCGATTGGGGTCTTCCAATCTGCTTTGTATGGTGGATTTTTTGGGGGAGAAGATTGATCTTACAACATACCAAGGAGTGATCTGTGTCACAGTCTGCACTGTGATGGGACCTGGTAAGCTTGACAAATTTTAAGCACTTTTGTCTTACCATGATTAGGTCTAGTTGGTGAGAGTGTTTGGAGCGAGGATGCCGCCAAGATACTCTGTGCTGTGGTTTAGTCTTGAAATAGGTATTAGTGACACAGAGGGAGTGTAGTGAGCAAACCTCGAGAAACCTTTGTCCATTTTCATTTACTTTTCCGACACCAAAACGCCCAATACAGCTGTCCCATGCATAGTTGTCAGATCCGACGCGTGCATTGAGGTCGCCGAGGATGATAACCTGTTCCGTAGTTGGGATCTCGCTAAGAGCAGACGAAAGGTTGTCATAAAACATATCTTTGGCGTCTGGTGTGGAACTCAGGGTAGGAGCGTAGGCACATATCAAAGTCACATGTCCAATAGATGTGTTAAGGCGTAGTGATAGGAGTCTTTCTGAACCGTTGCACTTTAGCTCTACTGTGTTCAGCAGTGTGTTCTTAACTGCAAAACCAACGCCATGTTCCCTTACTTCACTTTCGGCTTTGCCTTGCCAGAAGAAGGAGTAGTCTTTTTCTTTGATTGAACCAGAGTCAGCTAAACGAGTTTCCTGAAGGGCGGAAATGTCTACATTGAGCCTGGACAGTTCATCCTTTATTATTGCAAATTTTCTGACATCTTCTATGTCTGGTAAGTTTTCATTAAGTCCAGTTTGTAGAGTACGCACATTCCATGTGCCCAGTTTAAGAGTGGAGCTCCTCTTTTTTTTTCTTCATGTCGACTGGTACATTGGCTTTGTGCCTGCTTTTCAGATTTTGTCCTATCCTCGTGTACCCAAACGAGGAAGACAGGCATGACGGGACAGCACCTTATTGGCTGGGGGCTGCCCAGCTTGAGGCGGGCGGTAGCTGTCCATTGGAATCCTAGGATTCCCCCCACCGACGAAAGTGGCCCCTGGCGCCCTGCTCTACGTCAATTGAGCATTTGAGCTTATAACCGGTGACTGCCACTTCCCGTGTTTGGCCGACGCCAAAGGCGAATCTGGAGTGTCCTCTCCAGTTTTTGGGGTTAGGGCTTTGAATAAGTGAGATGAAAGCCTGGGCATTGTTTATGGTCGGAATGATGTCTCCCACACAGCAGTTCCCCCCCTCTCCGGCACAGTGTGACACAGTCTGCCTAAGAGTCACCAGCTCCTGATTTTTCCTCAGGGTTGTCTCCCTAAGCCTTTCTCGTGTTTGGGTATAGCCGCAGAGCAGCGGAGGTTTGGATTCAGAGTTTTCCTTCTCCTAGATGGGTAGCCAACCAAGGCTAACGAGCCCCTCCTGCCCGAAGCTTACTGGTTTAAGCGCCAGTTGCTCGCCTTTGCCCCTTCTCCTGTCTGTGGTAACGGTTCCGCCAGGCTCAGTAACTGAGCCACACGTGAAGGCCAGGAGTTGGACTGGTTGTCAGAGGCTATTTGAGACGCATGCCATTGGAAGCACTTTATAGGTAATAAAGGGCTTAAAACCATTACCACTTCCGGCGTTAACAACCTTGCGTAACCATATATATAGATAGATAGATAGAAAGATAGATAGAAACATACATACATACATATCCTCCCTAAGAAGTGCGGTGGCTGAGTGGTAAAGCTTCTGAGCTGGAGTGTTCAGGGTTCAAATCCTGGTGAAGACTGGTATTTTAAATTTCGGTATTTATAAGGCGCCTCTGATTCAAGCAAGCTCTAATAGGTACCTGATATGTGTTAGAGAAAAATAAAGGCAACTGGTCGTTATGCTGGCCACATGAAACCCTAATTAATCGTGTGACACAGAAACAAATGACATTTAGGCCTACACCATTTGCCTTATAGACAGCCTAATCTGAAACGGAAACTTTACTTATATATATATATATATATATATATATCCTTTCCCTAACATTCAGAGAACTAGTTACTCCCTCCCTCCAAATCCACTACCCTATAAATCACGCTGTGTAGCTCTCAGCCCAGTGGTTGAGGCTCACACGTATGTTATGCAGAACAATGAAATGTAAAGACGAAAGTTTGACTTCAGTAATGAGTCATCATGTAGTGACAAAGGAAGAAAACAATTGAAAAAAGTACAGCACATTTTAAGGGCATAAATTTTGGATTCTAAGTTTCCTACATTGGCAGTAGTTGTATTATTTTACTTCATAAGAATACAAGATTGTATCATGTTTTAACACTGTAATTCATTATAGGAGACATACTCTAAGTAATATTATTCGAAATACCTGATTAAGAATATTTTATCCTGTGTGAAAAGTCGGCAAAGTTTGATTTCGTTACAGTTTTATAGACTGTAGTATCTTTTATGTGCTTCTCAATCCCTTAAACGTCAATAATATTCTTTTTCAAATTTATCCATATTATTAAAAGACCATTTCGACGGCCGGACTGTTAAATTTATCTGGCTTTCTTTTGTAAAAAGTATGTGTTTTGATTCAGGCAAATCGTTTACAAGATGTGTTTACTTGAATTATCTGAACATTGCAGAGACTTCGGATACATCTTTTTTTAATAAGTGAATCAAGAAGCTATCCACAAAGATCAGAATAAAAATTTTGTTAAAACATATCTTTATAGTGTTTTGTTTCCATCTACATTTGTTTTTCGTAACCCGTTCAAAAGGACTTGAAATGTATCGCTTTATAAGTGATTGAGACGAAAAATCAGGAGCCGGCAACCCAGTAGTACACCCTGGCAGAGCCTGCGAGGCTGCTAACCTCAAACTGTATCGGCAGTTTCCGTTCCTTTGGATACATCAGCTACGTGGAGAGGGGAGAACTGATGTGTAGTCGACATCGCTCCCACCACAGCTAATGATTATCCATGAGATTATCCATTACCGCAGCTGACGCAGGCCATATATCCAAATCTGTTATACTGCCACATCTAAATGGGTGTATAACATAATCTGAGAAAAGTAAGGCGTTCGTCTTTATTCGGGCTCCAAAGCCTTTAATCTTCAACATTGCTAAACTTAACATCATCTACGCCATGAATAGATGTTTATGAGGGGACTATACTGTTAATGAAGTTTAATTTCCTGTTTCAACTATTGTCACATAAAAATTGTATGATAGTAAATGAGAATATAAATACCATTGCCATTTTTTCACTTTGAACAAAATGAATAAATATAAAATTCTCATATTGTGCGTGGAAATGCTTGTAAAAATCGTAGGTAAGTATTTTCTTTTCATTACAATTTAAAACTAATAATATTCTTATGTAATAAAAGTGTTCTAAACGCTATAGAATTCTATCTTGTATTTATAAGGGCGCTGATTGATTCATTGATTTCCTAACACACCTATCACTAATTATCGTCGTGAACGAAAAAAAAAGGAAATTTATCCTTTTATTTCTTAACTTAGCTCTAGAACAACTAAGATATTTTCATAATCGAAACCGTAGCGGTGACATTTACTATATAAAATTTTTTTCGCAAATTAAACCCATCAAGTTTTATAATTTTAAAGCCTACATTTCCGTTTTTAAGCCTTTTCTTTTTGTAATTATTTTTTTCATTAAGATAACTCATTTGACACAACATCAGACATAAAATCTGAGGGTTGGGGGTTCAAGTCCGTAATCTGGCAAAAAAAACTTGAATATACATATATATATATATTAGGGGTGCACCGGATAGTCCCTCCGGCTCCGGCTTCTGACGAATATCCGGCATTTTTTACTATCCGGTGCTATTCGGCTCCGGTCGGATATCACTACCGGATAGTAAACCGGATAGTAAAAAATACACCTATTTAATATGCATAAAGTGGACCTCGTTCCATTACTGTCTGTTATAGAATGTATTAATGCTTATGTGAAAACAAAATAATGTGCTTAAAAATAGAGCCATTATGAATATGCACCAAACTTCGTTTATTATAAAGACAAGGCGTGTTAATAACTTAATATAAATAGAGATGAAACTTTACATCATAAATGCGCTTTACATACAGAGCAGCAATGGCTGGCACTTTTTTCAATTTGTCTTGACCTTTGAGTAAGTTAGTTAACATGTTAAAATGCTACATTCCTTGACCACGTCATGCTGACCAGACGTCTGTCTAGCTGTGCGGGTATATCTCCAGAGGTAGAGATGAACAACTCCCACCCCCTTTTATTTGTTTAGTCCATCACATTGAGTTTTTTATGGGTGTGTAACCACAAGTTAAATACGATGGACGTAGGTTTAATGTCAGCGTATTGACACTTTCTAGTGGTCACACCTTTCGAGGGAACTGAGTTTGTTTACTTAGTAGTTAATCTTTATTAGGGGGGGGGGCTGGACTACAAGAGCCACACCTCTAATGTAACCAGATATATTTCTAGATGAACAACTCCCTTCCCCTTTTATTTGTTTAGTCCATCACATTGAGTTCATTGATTGACAGGTGACCCCAAGTCAGATACGATGGACGTAAGCACTCTCTAGAGGTCACACGAGGGAACTAGGTTTGTTATTGGGGGGGGGGGGGGGGGGTGGACTAGACTTTACATTATAAATTCGTATTACATACGTAGCAGCGATGGCACATTTTACATTTTATAATGCTTTCAATTTCGTTTGTCACACAATTTAAGTCTAGTAATTCGATCTATACAAAAGTTGATTGGAATTTTTAACCACGAACCTAACATGATTTTTAACACTTGATTAAAAATTGACGGTGTTTGAAGAATTATAGTTGTCTTTCAAATATTTCGATAAAAAACTGAAAAGTCGAAGAATACTCACATAAATTGAGTGTAGGACTATTCTCCAAGGCTTAGAGTTAGGGGTGGGCAATAATTGATAATGGTAATTGAATTTATTGACCAAAAAAAGGTTCCTTGGGAGATGTAAAGCAGAACATTACCAAATAGAAGCAAAAGATACTAAGACTCAAGTGTTTTAAGGGGCGGTGCGAAAATTAGGAGGGGACAAAAATTGAAAAAAAAGTTTACTGGCCAGAAATGATTGTATTGCAGGAAGTACTAAAAAAAAGGGCCCAGGTAAAAAAAAAAAGTATCCAGTTCAACGTGATACAAGGATTAGTTGGCAAATTAAATGTTTGGGGAAGCGTTTAACTTTATATCGTTTTAAAGTTGTAAATAAAAAAAATAGAGAGGGGGTCAATTATTTTGCTGTAAGAAAAAAAGGCATCCATACCAAATAAAACAATATATATATATATATATATATATATATATATATATATATATATATATATATATATATATATATATATATATATATATATATATATATATGAGAACAAATTAAAGGGTGAAGCCGGTGGGAAATGCTAGTAACATTATACATGATACACACACATTTGAATAGCTCTCTGGTCGTGGACTAGGAAGTAAACTATCTACAACTGTGAAGGAACATCCGAAACATGGAAAACATTTTACAAATATGTTTACTTTCATTGCTTTTATTACATGAACAAAATAAGACTGTGTTATTTTTCAAGTTTTAAATTCGAAATAAAAGTTGTTTTTTTTTTATTACAGATCTAGTTAGCGCCTGACAAGTAACATACTTATTTTTAAACAAGATTACAAAGAGCGCTTGTGTTGCCACACAAACTCAGAGGCGGCCCCCGTGGGAGACGGATCCCTGTCGGATCCGCATATTCACTGGTCGACTGAGGATGGCATCGAGCAGGGTATGAAACCGAGACCGTAGAGATAATCAGTCTTGCGCGCTACCCGCACGACCAGGCATTGCTCTTAATCTAATGACAAACTGGTTACAAACTAATAGCCTACTATTGATAATATACCTACACATTACGGAATGGCAACTACTGGATATGTACAATATGTCAGAAGAGTGATTTGAGATAATTGAGCATTTTCATTTAAATGGAACTAAAATGAGGATAAAGTTCTACCTAAATTAAACTACTAATTTAGCACTCTTAATATCTATATCTACTAGATCTAGATCTAAAATATATATTTGGGATAATGTAGATGTAATTTAGATAAGATTTATATTTAAAAAAAAACACCAGATAATCAATTAATAGACAAATTGCAATTTGAAATATTAAAATAGTAGATTAGTTTTAGTATTTTATAACATTGCAATATTGACATATTGACAATCTAGACTTTAGAAATAAAAATCTACACTTTAAGCCTAGAAATTAAAATTATAGATCTTGATCTAGTCTAAATTATGGCTGTCTGGTAGTGCGGTTTGCGCGCTGGACTGTCGTTTGGATTCATCTATGGTCCCAGGTTCAAACCCTGCCCGTTCCTAACCCGTCGTCCATGTAAAACAACAAACATTCTAAACTAGACCAAGAAATTCTAGATCTAGATTCTATAATGATTTTAATTAGAAGTTAAATCTAAATCTAGTTTTAATAATCTAGCTCTAATGTAACAAAATAAAATCTAGATCTAGTGTAAAAAATCTAGATTAGATCTAAATTTAGCTATTATGTCTTTAAAATGCGAGTCACATTACGAGGTTTAATAAACATTACTATACCGAGTTGTTTTAGCATTAAAAGAACTTATTCCATATGACGTCAAAGGGAAAAAATCCACTACGTCACACGGCCTAGTTAGACTAAAAAATGTCATCTATACGAGCCGCTTGTCGAGTGTTCATAGACATTGGTGCACCGAGTGAGACCTTTTAGCATTTCATTTAAAGAATTAACTCCATATGACGTCAAAGGAAAAAAATTCCATTACGTCACACGTCCTAGTTAGACTAAAAAAATGTCATCTATAAGAGAAGCTTCTCGAGGGATCATAGACATTGGTGCACCGAGTTTGTTCTTTTAACATTTCATTTGATGGGCTAGTTAGACTTAATATATATATATATATATATATATATATATATATATATATATATAAGGATTAAAGACGCTTTTTTTTGTTTTGTCTGTTAGTCTGTCTGTCCGTTATGTTAATAGCGAGAAAAAAAGTCAAAAGCTATTGAAAATCTGATTAAAATTTAATTTCCCTTCCGAAACATCGCATTATCTTTAAGTTTCTATAATAGATTGTTCCGGATGTTTATATATATTTATAGTGAAAGAAAATAAGAATTCCAGATTAATCAAATACCGTTAATTAAATTTGTGGGATGGTCTGTTATGAAAATTAGATGTACCATAGTCTTATGGAGATTTTTTCAAACCATACTTTGGTGTTAGGAAGTTGTTTTCCTTAAAAATCGGAGCATAATATTAACGATAATTAGATTTTCTAACGTTTTAGTTAGAAAGTTAAATGTAGTGTAAGAGAGAAGTGCGATTTTACATAAATAGAGTTAAACTATTTTTCATAAAAAATCCGGAACAACCAATTTTCGTAAATGAGAAAATTATTTGTTTTATTTATTAGAAGATGGATTTCAAACATTTATTAGCGTTATTAGATTTTTCATATAAAATTCGGATCATTTTTGGCGAATAACCTATTGTCGATATTTTTGAAAAAAATAAAATTATTTGACATACATTTGTTAAAAATTCGGAACAATTGATATTGATAAATAAACTATAGTGACGCAGTGTCAAAGAATATAAGTTTAATATTAGTCAATTATGCGATTTCAAACAATCATTTGACATAATTTATTTTTTATAAAAAAATAAAAAAAAAAAAAATTTAAAAAAATTTATAGTTAATGAAATATAAATCAGTATAGATATTTTTATTTAGCATTATGTGCTATTTAGATTAAAAAAACTGGAACGATATATTAAAGATCATGTGTTTCTTGCAACGTTTAAGCATGGAAATAAAATCTAATATAAGTTAGAAGAGCAAACAAATATTCATTGGCATTGATTTGTTTCTCACAAAACATCCAGAACAATCTATTATAGATACTTAAAACTATTGCAATATTTCTGAATTAAAAAGTAAAGGTTAAATCAGATTTACAATAGCCTCTACTGTTATATGTTTATCTACTCGTGACGGACAGACCGAACAACAGACAAAACGCACAAAAATAATCTTCTTTTATACGGATTGGAATTGGTTTAGCACCTGATCATGTTGCGACGTTACGCTACTGCACAAAAATCGCTGCATAAAAAGTCCATTTAAGAAATGTGCGTGATATTTACATACAAAGTGCATTATTAGCTTTATAAACAAACAGAAATGTTTTCTTTTAATTTTAGCAGCCAGTTGACCAGAAAAAAACATCTTTAACTATTATTTATATTTGCTGTAAACATTTCCTGTACATGTTTAAAATATATTTGACTTAGTGATACTGAAAATACACAACAATTGTCCACCTTTTTAGCATATTGTAAAATTGCTTCCCTTACATTTACGTAATTGTTTTAGAATTGGTGTATTTTTATGAAAAAAATCGCTTGCATAATTAATTTTATAAATTGAAAGGTTTGCTTTTAGAAAACCAAAAGTAGCCGTTGCACCTAAACTTTTCAAGCCGCATTTAATGATGAAATAATATTTTTCATATCTCTTCTAGTTTTCGAGATGTGAGTGTGACAGACGGACAGACGGACAGACGGACAGACAGACAGACGGACAGACGGACAGACGGACATTTTGCACAAACCTAATAGAGGCTTTTTCCCTTACGGGGGCCGCTAAAATACGCCTAAAAAGCTGTGTGTGATGTATATTTTATCCATGTAAATATTAATCATAATGCATCAATATTGCAAGGAGCCTTCGAGCATTCACAATCATGTTTTTCTATTTTCTACATATAAAGATGCGCATGATATCCATGTGCATCTGTTTAATTCAGGGGTGTAGTCAGAGGATGCGGGTTTGGGGTTCAACCCCCCCACGCGAAAATTAATCTCAATCCCTTGCGGAAAAGGGGGGGGGGATTCTGTGAGGCTAATTTTCCTTTTTTTTAATTAAATCAAAAATACATTCATAAAGTTCCATGAGCGTAGCTAAAGGGAGGTTTTGAAGTGAAACCCCCCTAAAATAAAAAACCAATACAGTCACCAAATTCTCGACTCTATTTACTTAATAGGTCTAGACTAGATCCAGAATATAGAATATATATATAGAATCTAGATGTAGACAAGATCTAGATTTCTTGACTAGTTCTAGATATGATATAGATCTAGTTTAGATCTGGATCTAGACTCTTGAAGATTTAGATCTGTCTAGATCTCGATCTAGAATCTAGACTAGGTCTAGAAAATGGTTGTAAAATGTTTTACATGTTTCGGATGTTCCTTCAGAGTTGAAGATGATTACTTCCTAGTCCAAACATCACGCAAGACGACGGGGTATGGGAGCGGGCAGGGTTTGAAACTGGGACCATCGATAAATCCAAACAACAGTCCTGCGCGCAAACCGCGCGACCAGGCAGCCATCCTAGACTAGGTCTAGACTAAATAGACTCTAAATAAAGATCCAGAACTAAATCTATATCCTAATCTAGACTAGAAACTAGACTAGATCTATAAATAGAATCTAGATCTACTAGATCTAGGTCAATATTATGATCAGAATTAGTAGGGTTACAGATTCACTTCTTGATGTGGTACTACTGCTTATATAATGAATAAATCTGCACCCCTAAGCTGTTAGAAGATAAACTATTTTCTTCATTGATTATAAATGTAAGTTTTGTTTAAATTGTTTGATACAATTAAATCTAAATCTAGATCTATGTCTGGCCTCTATTTATTATAATTTAGATTGTCGTCAAGTGTATAGCCTAATGACAATGTGTGAAAACTGAGCGGTATAAAAGTAGTTTGTTTTTTCTTTTTTTTTAATCTTACAATTAAAACGAAGTTCGTATCAAAATTATTTTTTTAAAACAACATTTGAATCAGTATTCTATTCATGAGTTAGTTAATAAATGGAAAATCTATTTTATAATGATCCATTAACACTTCTTCAATTGTGAACTTGGATGCAATTTTTAGTACCAATGCGCGAATCTATTAATGAAGCTTGATTTTTTAATGAAGAAGCTTGTGACTTTTTAATAAGACTTACTTCCCATGAAGGTTGTCATTGAAAAGTGGTGTAAATTTTTTAAAAATCTGCTAACAATTATAATTTTAAAAATTAGATGGTTCATTTTGGGAAAAGAAAAAAGGTATCCGTTGCATCGGAACTTTGAATGATCTAAAATATCATGATGTCTGAGATCTAAACGGGATGGACGGACGGACAGACGGACAGACATTTCATACAAAACTAATAGCGTCTTTTTCCCTTTCGGGGGCCGCTAAAAATTGATTCTGCCGGTAAATACAGAGCTATATTTAAAGAAAATATCCAATGTTGAAACTTCCTGCTTCTCATACTATAAAGTTACATATTACGGATGCTTCATAGCGATCACCGAACGAAAGTCCAGATTGCAATCTAATCGAACAGGCAGTCAATTTGCATAGCTTTACAAATTTTATGACATAAAATAAATATTTTATATAAAATATTTTTTCCAGAGTATAATCAATATGTATTATATAAATATATATATATATATATATATATATATATATATATATATTTATTTATATATATATATATATATATATATATATATATATATATATATATATATATATATATATATATAATTTAATTAAACACCAACACAAATACAAAGATTTAATATTCCTGTTAAAATTTCTTTTCAGCGACTGTTCAAATACATTGTGGTATAGGAGTAAATGGAGGCAAAGGTTCACTTTATATTACAACCAACATTAATTACACTGAAGACATCCTGATAGTCAGAGCAAGTAAACGTAATATAGAAGCCTTAACAATGACTAATTGTAAATGTTCTAATGGCTGTACATGTGACCCAGCTTTTCAGCCACAAAACGTTACGACGTCAATAACAAACGAAATGGTAAACATAAATATTAGTTTTTACAACGTTACAAAAGATTATGAAGGACAATTTTCAGTAGTGAATAAAAATCTTAAAAAGCCAATTGTGAATAAAACGTGCTACTTCCAAGTTATTGGTAAGTGAAAATATAAATATCGTTTTTTCCCTAAATATGTTAGCCCATTTTTATTAAATGTTTTCTCAATACATTTTTTTCATTCAAATGGAAATAGAATATATCGAATAGTTACACATTTTTTGAAGTGGGGGGGGGCTGAAGCAGAATTTTAAAATCCCCCATTGTTACACGAATTCGAGAACTAGGTTTTTTATATGTAGGCTAATTTTCAACCCTCTTCTGTAAAAAGATTGAAGTATTGGCGACTTATTAAACTGATGTAGCCCAGTCACTTTAATTCATTTTTCTTTAACTTCTGGTTTTCTTTTGGGGGGAGGGAATTAATATTCTCAAAACTCCTGCCTGCTATCCGTGCTATGTGGTAATTATAGTTTGATGGGGCTTTTAAGCCAAATAAACCACTGGTTTCAAACGCTCTAACTTTTGATACCAATTATGTGACATGGCATTATTTTGAGTAGACTTTACCTTGAGTTCTCGTTCGATAATGTGTTGTAGGCTTAACGTATATGTGCCTAGGTACATATGTTCATTAGACTTACTATACTAGATCCTTTATACAACTGACGAAGTCCAATATCAATAGAAAACACTTATTTACTGGATAAAATTGGTTAATATGCATCTTCTTTTTTGAAGTAACGTCTGTATTATATAACATAAGATAAAATAACCTGGTTTGTAAATTTTGAGGGGTGCCTCAACAATTGTGAACTCGCAATGTAATATTAACACAATATCTAACATCATTGAGTTTCCAAACCATTTTAATAAATACAAAGTCGATTCTCTTTTCACAATAAATATGTACACTCTGTACCAAAACCAAAGCTCACATTTCTCATCTGTTCACTCTGAGTTACTATAGTTACTTGTTCTGTACCGAGTTTCTCTTGCTATTCTAACATCCATTTCCCTGTAACTAATGTTTAGCTTCATGAGATGATTCTAATTGTGACAAACATGTTTAATGTTATGCTTTCTTGTTTATATCTTGAACTAGTCGACCCACGGCGTAGCATACGCCGCTATTTTGCAGGGCTGGCCACAGCAACCTGTGACGACAGGTTTAGCTCACTCAAGGTATCACTCAGGTCCAAGCATTTAATTATTTTATTTTAACGTTTTATCATCAATTTTCCTAACTTAGCCCATCAAGCGCTAAAAGCACTACCACCACCCCTCCAATCTACCATACTATCAGGCACTGATGTCACATTTTTCCTTTCCCTCGCGCCTCAAACTAATGAAGAATTACTTGAGGTCAACAATTCTCGTAGTTAGATTAAAACATTTGGTAATCCTTGCTATTTAGCGTGATGTATGTAGGGAATAGAATTTTTATGATATACTGTATGACTTCGCTACACGCAAGGCTCGTAAAGTAATTCTGTACGTAGTAAAGAATGAATAAAATGCAAAGACAATTTGTTTTCTAATACAAACTCTTTAATTTTCACTTATTATCAGTAACCCTACCCAAACTTGGAGCCTCCAAATCCGTTTCCATAGGACCCCACTATGGTTAAGTGCGGCCCTGCTACTTAGCGACGGGTGAATACAGAGTAGATTACTTGTTCCTCCCCCCCCCCTTTCTTTTTTTTTCGTTGGGTAACTCTAGTCCGACTTTTAGAAATAAAAGTGTGATCTTTCATTTACGTCTTGGTGTCCAAATTGTTGAGTTATGAAGAGAATCATATATATATTGAAGATTCTTATTCTTCTTTTCTTAAGACACACATACAATACATTGATACAATAATAGTGGTATGATTGATATAGAATCGTTTTCTTGAAAAGTCTCAAAAGTCTTATAATAAGATCATATATTAAAATAAGTAAATCATTAACATTCAAAGACCGCATCACAAACCAAGGGATTAGAGAAAGGATTTCTGCAGCGATTGGACCCATTGATGACCTGCTAACTATCGTAAGAACGCAAGCTAAAATCTATGACCATATTACAAGTTCCCAGGCAGACCTTCCTTTAGGGAACAGTACCAGGAAAAAAGAAAAGTCAGACAGAGAAAACGATGAAAAGACAACACTAAATAATGGGCAGGAAAAGACAGAGAGAAACGGTGAAAGACGGTTGACAAATCTTGCATGGTAGCCTAACTAAGGGATCCGTAAAGTTAAGGTAAAAAAAATCATTAACTCACTGTATTATGTTTCAACCGAAAAAAAAAAAATTGTTTTATTGGTAATTTTCGGCAGGTACACAGTGAGCTAAATACACTTGATGATACCGATTCTTTGAATTGAACACGTCGCAGGGTTCAAAAGACCACCCAAAAAAAAAAAAAAAAGAAACGCCGATAGTCCACATCAATCCCCAGGGCTATGAAAATCACTCAGTCATAGTTTATTTTTGTTAGTCTTGATGCCTATTAAAAGAAAAGATAGTAAATTTTAAAGAAAGTTATTTAAATTTAATTAATGGAACTGAAATCTAATAAAATAAATACTTAACTTTCATTGCTATCTTCATATTTCAATTTATATTTATTAGTCTTATTATGTAACGTGCAGATAAAGCTTCGGACCATTCAGTACAAATTGGACATTTGATAATGTTACGAGCAGATGAGACTCTTAATTATACACCAACCAACTTATATATAGTAGATTATGAAGACTTTAATCTCAAGTAACAATTAATAATATATCAATAATATCTTCATTTACATTTACCAATATTTTGTTCTCTCCTATCTAACCCTTTCAACACGCATTCGCACCATTCCACATTCACGCTAAGCTGCGCACGTAACAGATAATTAGACATCAGTGCGTTTGTTTTCAGTAAAGAAGATAAAAAGTATAAAACCATTTACGCTTTCTAGAATCGGTCTTATCGTCTCTTTTTAGCAGCCTCCGAAAGAGGAATAGCCGTTCTCTTTAGATCATAGTAATTTTTTTTTTTTTAAATATTGAAATTTCGACATCATGATATCTTAGAGCTTTTAACGTTTTGATGCATGGGCTTTTTTTTCTTCTGAAAGCGAATCATTTAATTTTTAATAGTAATTATGCGAGAAGTTGTTTTTTTTAATACACCATTTTTGCATCATATAAAACTATTAATAACTTTTGAAACCATTAATATTTAATTAATTGTCATTAGAGTATGTTTTGTGTGAGTGTGTGTATAGTTTTAAAATATTCTTGCAAAGGTTTTTTTTTTTTTAAATAGTTTTAAAAAATATTTGTATTACAAAATTAAGTGTGTTTGTTATATAAACACTATACCTTTCTTCAAGGAACTGTTCCAGGAAAAAGCAGAAGAGGCAGACAGAGAAAGCGAAAGGAAGGCATAAAAGAATGGATGGGCCTGCCTTTGAAAGAGGTTCTATCCAAGGCAAAATGACAGAGTAATTGAGCAAGACGGTCGACAAATCATGTATGGTGCCCCAACGGTCTCAGAATAAAAGATAGTCGAGTCTTGTATTCTCTTGAATTGTTTATGTTGTTTTCAGCATTTCAGAAAATTTTCTTCTAGCTTGAATTCCATGGTGTCTTTTTGTTGTAGTATTGCTATGCATACCGATTTTTCCCCATCAAATGTCAAAATCTTTCTTGATTGAGGTCTACAACTTCAAATGTTGTTTTCCATACATGTGGATTGCTTCTCAAAAGTAGCACCATTGCAAATTATGTCTTGATCACATAATTAGTGTAGGACTTGACTTTTCTAGCTTTAGCAAGCCACACACTATCTTTGAGCTTTTCAATATCAGACTTATCATAATTTTGTTAATGAGTTAGGTAGATAAGGTATGAGTATCCTTACTTAATTTTTTTTTTATTTTCAGAAATTCCAAAAGAAGTCAAATGCCATTCCGAGCCGATGAAAAACGGTCTGTATATTGTGCAATGTTCTGCTCAAACTAGAAATAAAATTACGACGTGTATATTTTACAATGGTAATGATGAGGTAAGTGTATATCTTTAAATGATTGAGAGGTG
The DNA here is from genome assembly GCF_947242115.1 of Biomphalaria glabrata. Taxonomy (NCBI): domain Eukaryota; kingdom Metazoa; phylum Mollusca; class Gastropoda; family Planorbidae; genus Biomphalaria; species Biomphalaria glabrata. The sequence goes on along the minus strand of NC_074724.1, from coordinate 5,790,456 downwards.
GAAGGGAGAAGGTAGACAGATAAAGATGACAAACAAAAAAAAGATGATAAAATTAGAGAGCTGTGAGCCTTAGAAAGAGAAGAGAAACAGGAGAAAGAATGGAAAGAAGAAATGAGAAAGAGGTCAATGTAAGAAAGAGAGATGAGAGAAACAGATAAGCAAAGATTAACGGGAGAGACGGACAGATCGATGTCCGAGGAGAGAAATAGGAGAGAAAGAGAGTAATTTGCCAATGAGGAGAGAAAAATAGAGATCGGGAAACTAAAAAAGAGACAGCTTTCCCAGTGTCACTCCAGGTTCTAAATACAGTTCACTGTTAGCCCGAAGGACGTCTTTTAGTCCCAAACAGCTCAGACTCCCATAATCTGCAGATCACTTCAGCCCGATCTAAAACAGTCCTTTCTCTAGAATCAATATGTTGTCTGTTCCTCGTGTTGAACTGTGTGCTGTTGCCCACCATCAGTGTCGGCGCGAGAACAAATTTATGTGTTATGGGATCAACTTTTTAAACCTGAGGACATTGAGACAACCCTTATCACACTTGTGCAAATACTTTCTGACCGTAAGAATAAAGAACCCAAGACGAATCCTTAATAAGAAGAGACTGAGCCACAAGTGACAAATACATTTACAAACTTTGTATCTGGTAAACAGCCAACGCATCCAATTGAAAGCAACGGCAACTAAGGTTTTAGTAGATACTATCCAAGACAAAGAACTAACAGACGTAATTAAAGATGTGAAAATTGTAGGTTGTCAAAACGTGGGCTGGAGTCATAGCATTTATCTGGGTCCTTATTGATTCTTGTGTTGTTAGGTAAAAGAAATAATAGTGCGAATGTTCAGCTTGATCTGAGATTGTATGTCGGAGAAATAGCATGTACAAACTTTTACCAGACAGACAGAAGGACAGACAGAGTGAGTTGATAGAAGCTTTGTCAAAAAAAAGAGCAAATAGTGAGAGGGAAGTGAGTTTTGCAGAGAAGAGAGAAATAGTAAAGAGAGAAGAGAAATGAGATACGAATATAAAGAACATATAGAGTAGAGAAACAGGAGATATACAAGAAAGATATAAGAATGACTGAGAGGAGAGAGAAAGGAGAAAAGAGTGTAGTGAGAGAGAAAGAGTTCTTCTTCTTCTTCTTCGTTTGGAGGACGTGGTCGGCATTTTCTGATGATACTCCACATGGGCAGATTTCACTGGTTCCAATTTTGAGCTTCCGGTACATGTGTTGTCGCATTCTGTTGTGTCCGGTCATGAGTCGAAAGATTAGACGTTGATCTTGTCGGGATAGTTTAAAGTAAGCGTCATCTTTCTTATGATTTGGATGAGAGCTCGTCCATTTCTCATTTATTAAGTAAGAGAAAGAGTGAGATTATGATTTTTTTAAATTTATGAAGCTATTTATATAACTAATGAAATATAAATTAAAATTAATTTTACAGAGCCCTGAAACTCCAGTGATTACAGCTAGCAACTCTCAAATTAACTGTACACTATATAACTTAACTATGGTATCAGAGGAACGTAATATTACTTTTTTAATATATGCTAATGTTACTGGCCATGATACTGATACTCAGTTCGGAACAAATTTAACATATACCATTCGCAAAGGTACATTTCAATTGTGTTTAATTATAACAAGATAAACAAATAAAACTAGACTGTCTTATTCCAAAGTATAAGTAATCGAATTTTATAATCCATTTATCTCATACATATGCACTTTATCTTTTATATATATACTATTTATATTTAGACACAATTTCTACTAGATCTACTGCCTTTCCTAATAATTATGCAGAAACAACCTCGCTGTGCGCATATACAGAGTGTAAGTTTGTTTTTGTTTTTTTCACTCAATTTGTTTGCTGTTTTGTTTTATTCAATTTTGAATTTTATTTCAAAGTGAGTTAAATAGAATAAAATTAATCCAGGAAAGAAGGCTAATAACTTAATGTGTTTATGTGTTGTATATTACTATTTCATCCTTTTATTTAAAAAAAAATTCTGTTGTCATTATTTTCAAATTAAAATAGCTATTGGTAAACACTATTAAATTGTTCGTAAAGATTTAGAAATTATCATTTTTAAATGTTCTTTCATTTTATATTACCTCTCTTGTCAGATTTATCCAGCAATAGATGTGTGCATTACTTTTACACATTATAATATAGTTAACAAAGTTTGACTTCATTTTTTCAAAAATTAAATTTGGACATGTAAAGTTTTAAAGAAATAGCAGAGACTACTATTAATTGTAATCAATTATTTATGTTAATGACTAAAACAAGAAATGTCATATGAAAAAAAAAACGACAAAAAAATAAGATGAAATCATCTACATTGTAAAAATATGTGCACAGTATAATAAAAGCTAATCTGAATTTTGTCAGCTTACTATTTTTTCACATATTACACCCTACTTTTAATGATAGAAATATTATGCATATTAAAATGAAGTACAAATATTAGTTCTCTGTCTCCTGTTTTCTAATTACACACCAATGTCATATTATGTTTTCATTCATATTAGTTGGTAGTTGTTTTTTCTTTATGTTTTTTATTTTGAAAAATCAATAGGTATTTTTCATTTCTCAAACTCGGAAAGAATTTGTAGCAGCTGTATTCACGACAAAAACATGTCAAATATAAAAGAGACTTTGTCAATGTATAAATTAGAAAATGTTACAGCAACTATAAAAACTGACAATTTTAACCTAACGATTTGTCATGAATCAGACAATAAATTTTTAACCAATACTGAAAACAAGTCATACTCAAACTTTACTGTAGGATTATACATCTGCAAAAGTGATCATTTAACACAGTATTTTATATGCAATGAATGTGAATCACAAAGATATCAGATGAAGTGCTGTTTTCACAGTAACTTAACAGACATTTCCAATAGATCATCAGTCGAAGGTATTTATATTTTTGTTGAAAAGAATACTTATTTACATATTGCATATTCATGTAGCATAATTTTGTTACTTATATTTATTCTGATGAAAAAAAAAAACACCACTAGGGACTTTGATACTTCAGTGTATCTAAGAAGACAAATTTTTTTTATTCATTTAGATTTTTAAGTTCGGGTTCATATTTCTTAAGAATAACAATAAAAGATAAAGTGATATGGAGAATTATGTTGACAATATAATGAAACATAAAATTAAAGAAGGGAGAATCAGAAAAGAAAGACTTAGAAAAGATATAGAAATAGACAAACTAAAATAATTTCCATGACATTTTATTAAATGATACCTGCTGCCCATCAAAAAAATAAAAATACTTTTTCTACTACCAGCGCAAAACCATTACAAATTAATTCCGAAATGTGTTCTGTACACCGAAAACACTAGACACTCAATTTTTTTAAAAATCCACTTTATTTGATCCGATCCGATCTTTATTTGTTCCTAATCAAAATAATAGTTTTTTAATAAAGAGAAACATTTTTGGAAGAAGTTAAATTTTTCACTAACATAACATTTCAGAAATACCACAGTGTGAAGTTTATACAGGCTCAAAGACAAAAATCATTTTGGCATCGATAGCAGTGCTAGTGGCCACAAGCATGTTAACATTATTCTTCGTAAAGCAAACTGGTATGGTATTGTAAGTTAAGTTTCGTTATGCAGCATAAAATAAATTAAGCATAGTTGTAACGTCTGCGGGTGAAGTTTTAGATTTATAATTTCTAGGTGATAAGTAAATTCATAAAAATTTGAAGTGTATGTAAGTTAAATTTAGGTTTAAAAAAATTTGGTAAGCAATATTGTTTTAGTATATTAGCAATACATTTGTATATTTATTTGTCTATAAAGTTACTCTACATTTTTCAGATTGTTATAAAAGATTTAAAATGTATTTACGTCTTAAAAAAATAAGGTCAGTTGTCAGATTTCGTATCATATTTAATTCATCTGGTTTCTACTATAAATAATATATTTTGTATAATTTATATGTGAAAGCAAAATGTATTTATATTGTTATGAATTTATATTATGTTTAAAAGTTTAACTCAAAAATTAAAATAGGATTTAAAAAGCACATGTTTCTTTGGATAATGGTCAACCAGGGTCATACGAGACCAGCACTACAAGTAGCTGATATTAGTTTTTATCATATGTTGTGTTGAAGCAAGGAGGTCCTAGAAATCCAGAAATTCAAAATCCAGTCTTTAAGGTGTAGCCAAATATTGATTTCAAATTCTAAATACAACTAGAATTACTTTAGAAATATATATAGTACCTGTAAAAGTCCATAATGGAAACAGAAGTTTGTTTGGTGTAAATATAAATGTTTAAAAGATGTCTACAGAAGATTAGATAGACGATAGTTTTTCAGAGAAACAAAGTCTCTTATGCAGAGTTGCTTACAAGTACGCATCTTGAGTATTTTGTACGCAAATGAACTCCAAAATATCATCTGAGAATACGCTTTTCCCCCTCTAATGCAGAAAAAAAATTTTTAAAAAAGTAGTTCTTGCTAATCGTATATATAGATCAGTGCGTCAATGCCAGGAAATAGACTATACCTATTAGATCTACCACGAGATAGATCTAGTAACACTTTTTTTTGCGCGCCTGACGCGCGAATATTTCAATATTTAAGATTTAAATATTTACTAGATCTAGATCTTACTGATCTAAATAAAGTTGAGTTCCTTTCAATGTGTCAGCTTAAATGAAGTCTCCAATTTAATTGGGAATTAATGATTAGTTCTAATTCATCTAGGCTGGATCTAGATATATGTCAGGCGTCTATAATAGAATGTACGCATAGACATAAATACATATAGACTGGCCCTAAGGAAGTAACTTTATGTAACTTGAAAACATGTATATCTATTGTATTCGGATTTCCGAATTATGAAAAATTGCATGATCTTCATTCTTAGAGATTTAAAAAAAAACACTCGTAAAAATAATGTAATACTTATATAGGTTATGGCTGAAATAGATATGAATACTTAACGTTTATACTGCTCATAAATGCTGTATAATAAAGTACACAAAATTGTAAGTCACAAATTTTCGTTTCATAAAACTCTTTAATCTGCCAGTCTATATTTATTTATGTCTATGGATGTACGTAAATCTAGATTTAGAATTGAGATTTAGATCTAGATTTAATTGTGTAATCTAAATATAGATCTAGATTTTTCTAGATTTAGATATAATTCTAGATCTAAATCAAATTCTAAGCTACAATCTAGCTCTAGAAATGACCAGGTGTGTAATAGACCTAGATTTACTCTACTGGCTAGATGTAGCAATCAATGTAGGCTGTATGTTTAGATTCTACTCTAGTAGAAGAGGTACCTCAAAAACTCAAGGCTCTAAATAACTGTTATGAGATCTAGATCAAAAATTAAATCTACCCAAAAGAAGCAATTTCGTTTCACGGATTCTAAAATATGCACATTAAAAAAACTAAAATACAATCAACTATTAATGAAGCTGCTTACAGATCTAGATATATTCTAGATTTGGATTAGTTGTTGTTGTTTTTTAGATGAAAGTGAGAAGGGCAGAGAATTTTCGTAGAAAAAACATTGGTTGCACTTAATCTCTCTTTTAGCATGATAAAGGAAATCAAACTGATGTTCCATAACTTGCAGAATGTATCTATTTTCTGTGGTAGCTACTGTTATGGTCACTAGCGACTAGCTAGGTTCCATTACTTATGAAGGCCTAAGTTCAAAAAATGAAATCAGGGGCATTTAAGGCACACTCATCTGCCAAGCTTTTTTATACTAGAAACAATTTTAATGACTAATTAGGATTATCTGCCTGAAAACCAAATATTTAAAATGTTTGTTTTTAGTGATTGTAGGGATGCCAAAGCTTTCATAGCTAACTCTATAAAAAAAAAAGTGTGGAAGAAGAGAATGAGTGATTTAAAATATTTCCAGTGTCTGGATACCTGGCAAATAAACTGCCTATAAACGAAATTAAATATTTTGACACATGTACAAAATGGCTTATACCGGTATAACTTTATGCTGTGTTAACTTTAGAATAGCTGCTTTTCATGTATGTTATGTGCTTGAATGATTTAATTTTAGTGTTTCCTGGTTATATTTCTTGATATTTAGGAAAATATGCATTTGCCCCTCAAAATACGCATTTCAAGGTCTGGGAATACGCATTTTCATTTTGGCATGTAGGCATCTCTGCTTATGTCTTAAAAAAGAAACAAAACGAAGAAAACAATCTAGAATGTTCCAAATATATAAATATATTAGAATATTAGAAAGATAAACAGACAGACAGACAGACAGACAGATAGATAGATAGATAGATAGATAGATAGATAGATAGATAGATAGATAGATAGATAGATAGATAAAACAGACAGAGATAGAGAACTGGGTATGATGCGGTGATATGGTTTCAATGCAACACCGATAGTAACAAACTGATGAGCCCTCGTTGTGGAAAAACGTTGGAATGTGTTGAAGAAAAAATCAGTAGGAAAAGGAGAACTCCGCCATCAGCAGACTTAGTTAATTTCAGGGACTCGTTCACTATAAGTTTTGAAAGGCAAGATACAAGGCCTACAAGTTTGGAGAAGTTAATGAATTGCGTAAAACGGCTGTTTGTAAATAATATGATTGTGTGTATGTTAAGATTGGCTGCTAATCACGGTCTGGTCGGCAACGAGCTAGCCGATCAGTTAACTAAAACGGCATGTTTTTTGGCACCTGTAACTAACGTGCCGCTCTCCCGTGTTCGAGGTCTAGTCTGTCAGAGAGTACCGACACTATAGTGCGAAAGCTGGGGCAAGTCAGAGAAGGGCAGAAAATTATGGGGGCAGATGAAAAGGCCAGACGGTTAAGGTGCATGGTGGCAATAAAATCGAGAGGAACAGAAAGACCCGGCCCTGTACAGACTAGAGAGAGAAAGAACTGGTTCATGTTCAGCTATTCTTTGTACAGGGAGACCTTAAAGCACACTGCCCAAATGGAATAAGTCTTAGTATAATGCTCGTCACGAAAGGGTTACAGTAGATAGAAAGATATAGACAGATAGGGAGGGAGAAAGAAAGAGACATGACAAACGTAAAAACATTCTGAAATTGTCTTTTTTATATTCTTTTATACAGAGAAAATGGAGACGCAAAAAACAAAGAAGGTAATTGAAAACAAATTTAGCTTATGCTTATCATTCATTATTTTAATATTGCTTTGTTACATTTGTAAGGATTTTTTTTTAAATTATAACATCTGAAATAGATCTGGACTCATACAAAGAACTTGTTTAGAAAAAAATATTAGTAATGTAGATGGTACAAGTTAATGTTAATTGTATACAAAATTTTGATTTTCTTTTCTTAATGCATACATTATTTATTTTCTTAGTGAACACATTTTATAACTCTGACATCTATGACCTTAATGTTTATGTCAAGAATATGGAAGGTAATACATTTCAAGAAAGTGTCAGTTAGTTAAATAAATATACTTATAATCCATTAAATTATAAAAGAAAGCTTATTATTCTGAACTCTATTTCTTCTTGCAGATACCTACTGTACTATAGGCGAAGCTCGTACTATGGCCTTAGAAATACAGAATTCAAAAAATGTATTATGCATTGTAAATTATTAAACCCCTTAAGAAAATTGTCATATGTTTTTTGTTTGTTTGTTGGTTGTTGTTTTTTTTTATTTTATTAAACTTTTCAATCTGTATATTATTAAATTATTTTTTTGTTATTGAATCTATGTATTTAATAAGACATATTGTATATGGCAAACACAGGGCGTTTTAGACAGGATGAGATACATTAAAAGAACTTACGTAACAGAATTAAAAACTTTTTTCCTTAAATAGGTTTAGATGAATATGTTAAGAATTCTTTGTATACTAAAATTGATCAATCAATAAAAGAATTTTAATTTTGTAAATGTAAAAGCTTTTATGGTCATTTACTTATAGGAATTTAACGTAAGGAGAAATTCGATATCTATATTTTTCATTGCCATTACAAACCTCAAGCATGAAGATGCCCATGCTATTAGGATTTTACTGTAAAGTTATAAAGTGACACTTATTTTTACTGTGACTCATTTTAAAACACTTCTTAATTACTTTTCATTATTTATTCGTTGTATATATATATATTGCGTATTTAGCATTTTTTTAAATCTTATCCTTCAGATTACAAGTATAATTAAGATTCCTACGCCTATCTTATCTTATCTTATATAATAAAGACGTTGCTTAAAAAAATAAGATGATTACGTCCTACGCTTCATGCTTCTAGTCATGCATGTTAACCTAAAGTCTGCGAAGTCACTTCCTGGTTGTGTTAAACTGGTTTTGCATGACTCTAACTATGCTAACGGATTGGATTCCTAGCTGGTTTAACCTTTTTTTTTATTGCTCTGATAGCATTAGGGATAAATGGGCGCTTGTGCAAATTTGTCCTAGCATATTAAATAACTTTTAGTGGTTTTTTTTTTGGTATTTTATTAGTTTACATTTTTGAATTAGTAAGTTATGGTTTAGTGTTTTATGTAGGCTATGGTTCCCATCAAGGGTGCTCGAGTTCAAACCTCGTCTCGAGCAGAGTTGTGTTTTCGGAGCCACTAAAAGTAACTCGCAAACCTTCTTTCCAGGTATCACCTGCTTCCGTAATTCCACAAAAGAGATTAGACCAGAGCACAATGAGCATGTATAGAGCATGGAAAATGCGCTTTACAAACGTAATTTAAAATATTGGCTCTAAGTTTAATAATTTTACTGATGTTATTACGCTAATCTAATGTGAATATGTCAGCAGTTTCTTTAGGTAAATAAATAATACCTTAACAGATCTTTTAAAGTTTAGAATTGTTGTATCTCATGGTACATCTTTTATATAAAACACCATCGAACTATATTACTTTCTAGTATCAAATAATTTTTAGGGGGGGGGGGGGAATCCCACAATAGTGTAAATAGTCTTGATAACTGAATATTTCTTCACTGTAGGATTTTTTTTTTTTTTAAATAACAGGAATAAATTTCTAAGACTAGGTATGACTAAAACATAGTGTAAATATCATTGGCTTTATTCAAAAACAAAGATTTATCCTTGACATAGCAACTGAATACCTAAAACGCTACCCTGCACTCTATACTGGAACAGATAACACCGGCGATATAATAATGTTGTTTTTTTAATTACGCTGTGATAGTTTTAGTATTATCTCTCAAGCTTGGATATTAAAATGATGCATTGTTAAGATGCTACAGAAAGATCCTAGGTATCACATTCAAAGAACGCATCACAAACCAAGAGATAAGACCCAACGATGACTTGCTTACTATCGTAAAAAACGCAAGCTAAAAAAACTATGGCCTTATTACAAGATCTTCTGGGCTTGCAAAGACCTTCATTCAGGAAACAGTGCCAGGTAAAAGACGAGCAAAAAAAAAAGCGGATAGAGAAAGCGATGGGAAGACAACATAAAAGAAATGACGGGCCTGCCATTTAAAGAGGCAAAAGACAGAGAAGAATGCAGAAAGACAATCGACGAATTTTGCATGGTGCCCCAACAGACCAACACACTGAGGGATAGGTAAAAGGTAAAGATGGTCAAGCATGTAGTTGTGACATTAGATATCTATTTGTCAATGGTTTTTTCTTCCTTAAAATTTTTCTTTCTGAAGTAAGGCCCTGTCAGCGAGTGAGCTAGTTTACCGATGCATGGAACGGCAGCCATCGCAGCCGCAATGGGAAGACCGATTCTGTGATAGTAAGTGTATGTGTTTTGCGTGGCTGGTAGTGCAGTGTGTGTGCCTGTGTATGAAATGACCAGTGGACCTTGAGTGTACATGCTTGAGTGAACAGCAGTGTGTCAGGGACTGTGTGTAAAAGGAAGTCAGGATATAAAGAACAAGTGGGTGGAGTAGAGAGCATAAATAAAGGACGAATAAAATCATTGTTTTTATTGAAGCTCGTGTTGTTTTAGTCTATTACAGATTCCAGGGATAGATGCTATACCGATGCTGGCTCCAGATTACATGGTACTAGTTTCTGTCCATAGAAGATACATTGTGTTATCTGCTCTTAAGTTTTCTATCTTGTCTTAGAGATCTTTCACAGTCTGGTGAAGATTGGGAACTGCATAACAGTTGTTGCTACATTCGTTGAATTTCTCTTTCCAGCCTTTCAGCTTCGTGTTTTAGCTCCTCAAAACAAGTGGTTAGAAATTTTATTAATGGACTTAGAATATTAAGCACTCGTTCTTCCAGTACTATTATTTCTCTATTCAGTTCATTTATTTTATATCTCGGTGGGCTATTTCTTTGTTTAGGATTTTTATTTTTCTCTCAAACCAGTTTATTTAACAACTGTACTGTTCTTCTAAAGTCGTTTTCATGGATATTTTTTCTAAGATCTTTGAACTGAAAACTCTAAATAGCCATTTTTTATTCTTTTTTATTTATTCCGATGTTGACAGATCTTTCTGGAATTAAGATATTTACTTTCTCAAGGTATTAGTCCAGGATCCTATATTTCCGCAAGCCTTATTTAATGTGTTCATTTTGTTTATTTTTTTGCGCAATCTAAAGTAATTAAAATCAGTGACTGAAGTCTGTGAAAACAAAAGTAGTATGATTTATAATAAAGTTGAATGGTCATCTTTTTAAGACTCCATGTCTAAACAGGTTGAAATTTTTACGTTACATAATAATGAACTTAAGTAGCTTATTTCAATAATACAAAATACCACATTCCTTACCCGCCCAATTCTCGTTTCCCTTATAGTCTTCCTTTGTATGTTTTCTTTTTAAGAATTTGGGTCTAGCAGTAAAACATAGTCCGAAGATAACGAAAACGTTCTTAAATTCAGGTGACCCAACTATGACCAACATAATTTGTCACTAGTAAGCCTAACAAAGCAAGTTTTACTTTCACTGTCTGCGCAGGTCTTCGACGGTAGGTTTTCTAAAACTAAAACTGCTCTATTGATCCACTTATGGACATTTGTTGTGATTACAAGATAAAGGCGAATAAAAAAAAAACACCCACTAAAATAGAATAGACACAAACATAGAGAGTACATTGAATGACTATGTAAAAACGTCTTGATCCTTTTCATGTTCGCTGGTCATTGAGAAGCGAGTAAGAAACGAACGAGTTTTTGTACCATTCGGTTATGGTCTTGATTGAAAAACGTCGCCCACTTGCAGCAGTTATGATAGAGAGTGTGCCTATTTTCTACTAAGGTTTTGCTGAGACATTTTTTTTAAAAGGTTCATTTAAATATTGTGGTTTTGTGTCCCTTGGCCTAAAGTAAGAGTTTTGGGACTGACTCTTTCTGAAGCCATTAGCTGCCAGATGTATTACTCTATGCTAATCTAATTTAACTGATGCTCAAAGCTGGTATTTAGAACTATCCTGTAGGTCGCCTATGGTATGTGTCTACCAAGCAGTGGTTCTCTGAACCCCTTCTACATGGATCTGTGACATGGGTACTATACAGAAGCCACTAAGACTTCTTGAACGATTTCACCAATAATATTTGCACTCAATTATGGCAAGACTGCAATACAAACAGCGATGTTTTTTGTGTTTTACGGTATGAACTTTTATAGTTCGACAGTCACGCAGGGCTGGGCACGTATCCTGTATGGAGGACGAACATATGCCAAAGGCAATCTTAGTTAAGCTTAAAGTAAACTCGCTATTTTTCTGATCTAAGGAGCATTTTAGCTTTCGAAAGTAAATAGTATTTCATATTTATTTAACAAAATCAAATAAAAAGATTTTTTTGCTATAGACAATGTGAAAGTTTTACGTCGATTTGTAAATACTGTGTTTTTGAAAAATAACATATGCTTATGTAGAGAGTGTTTTGTGCCATTACATCTGTTAGTTTGGATGTTTGTATCATTACATCTGTTAGTGTCGATGTTTGTATAATTACACCTGTTAGTGTGAATGTTTGTATCATTACATCTGTTAGTGTGGATGTTTGTATCATTACATCTGTTAGTGTGTATGTTTGTATCATTACATCCGTAAGTGTGGATGTTTGTATCATTACATCTGTTAGTGTGTAAGTTTGTATCATTACATCTGTTAGTGTGTATGTTTGTATCATTACATCCGTTAGTGTGAATGTTTTTTTATCGTAACATCAGCTAGTTTTGATAGTGTTTTGGTTTATGTAGACAGTGTATTGCATTATGACGTTGGTTTGTGTAGAAAGTGTTTAGTATTATTACATTTGTTACAGTAGATAATGACTTTTAATATGACAAAATCACCGCTAAAATGAAGTGACTGAATGTCTAATATTACGGAAACTCTCGCCATTGAACATTTGATCTGGTTCATTTGTCAAGTAAGGGTGTGAGACTCGTTCTGAACAGTAAACGTTAGATACCTCAGACAAAAAAAAAGATTTTTATTTTTTGCCCAAACTAGGAGGACAAGAGATATAAGTAGGCAGGTTTGGAACTCGAGATCGTTGTGATGAAACCCCAACCCTCTCTATAAGATTTCTGCAATTTAAGAGTGTAGATATTCGATACTGATACGCAAAGACTAAAACAGTAATTTCGCTGGACAAAGATCAACAAATTAGCTAACCAAAAAAAAACTAAAACAATAATAGCTAAAATGTTTAATGCCTTCAATGTACGTTCATGTTTGAAATACGCAATCTAGAATGAAAATTCCATGTGAGATTGCAAAATAATTTACTATAACACACTTATGGAGTTACCTACCCCTGTAAGTAGTTCCCCCCCCCTTAACACCCCCTCCGAGAAAAATCCTGGCTACGCCCTTGATATATATATATATGTGTATGTGTGTGTGTACATAAGTAATCTTTATTGTATTCTGACCCTTCATTCTTTCGGAAGAAGTTTGTTGCGTCCTAGAATAGGCACTTCCTGGAGTTAGTGGAAAAATTGTCGGCTCATTTTCTGTCACTTGTGCATGCGTTATTTAAAACCCACCGGTTGCATACTAAATTTTCCCGATATGATGAATAGTGTAAAAAAAATGTGCACAAATTGTATGTTGTATGCCAATTTGTGTACATCTTTCTGACTAATGTTTTAATACTTTCAAGTTTTTATCTCAAAAGACAATCCATCCATCCATCCCAGTGGCGCTACAGCCCATGGAGGGCTCTGGCCTGCTTTAACACATCCTTCCATTCAGATCTCTCCTGGGCCTTTCGTCTCCACGCCCTAACCCCAAGCTGCTTCAGATCTGCTTCCACGTCATCTATCCATCGCATTCGGGGTCTGCCTTTGGGTCGCCTGCCTTTTGGTTTTTGCCTGTATAGGATTTTCGCCCCTCTGTTGTCTGACATTCTTTCAAGGTGACCTGCCCAACGTAGTCTGTTCTTTTTTATTTCGTTCACTATTGGTGGGTCTTCATATAATTGATATAACTCATGGTTAGTGCGTGTCCTCCACCCTGTTTCATCCTGTATGGCACCATAGATTTTCCTAAGAATTTTTCTTTCCCAAGTGTTAAGTAAATTTTCAGATGTCTTTGTCAGTGTCCAGGTCTCACTTCCATACTTTGCTGCTGGTCTTATTATGGTTTTGTATATTATTTTCTTGGTTTTTCTTGAAATCGTTTTGCTCTTAGGTAAATGGTGGGTGCTATAAAATGCCCTGTTGCCTGCTGCTATTCTTTCCTTTATTTCTGTTAGTAGGTCATTTTTGAAATTAATAGTACTTCCTAGATATTTGAAAGTTTGGACGTTCTCAAATTCGTGGTCTTTGATTTTGATATTTTGTCCCTCTGTTTGATTGTCTCTTGTCATTGTGATGTACTTGGTTTTACTGTCATTGACCTCAAGTCCTGCTGGTCGAGATGCTTCTTTTAGTTGTATGAAGGCTCTAGCGATGTCAGAGGTTTCTTTACCCAATAAGGCAAAGTCATCGGCATAAGCAAGGTATTGTAGAGGTTGGCTGTATATCGTCGCTGTTGGTTGTGGACCCATGTTTTCTCTCCTGAAGTAGATAGTAATAGTTCCCCTTGTGTTTATGTGTATATTTCTTATAACTCTCTCCAGTGTTAAATTGAAAAGCATGCAGGAAAGTGCGTCTCCTTGTCTTAATCCTCGTTTAATCCTAAATTCCCGTGAGTGTTCTCCTTGTATTATGACTTTGCTTTTTGAGTTGTTTAATGTCATATGTATAAGTCTTGTCAGCTTGTTGGGTATTCCAAAATCCTGTAGTGTGTCATATAGGTATTTCCTTCTGATACTGTCATAAGCCATTTTATAGTCTATAAAGAGTTGGTGGATTGGTATGTTGTATTCATGGCATTTTTCTAGTATACATCTTAGTGTGAAGATGTGGTCGGTTGTGGATTTGTTGGGTCTGAAACCACATTGGTAGTCACCTAAGATTTCTTCTGAATATTTTCCCCAAGTCTCTTAGTTATAAGCCTAGACAGTATCTTATAAGTCACATTTAGTAGAAAGATTCCTCTGTAATTACAGCACTTTAACTTGGATCCTTTTTTGTGTATTGGGGTTATAAGAGCCGTTTCCCATTCTGTTGGTATTACTTCTTCTTCCCGAATTCTTGATATTAGTCTGTGTATTTGGGAATGTAAGTCTTTCCCTCCATATTTAATTATTTCTGCTGTGATTTGGTCCTCTCCTGGTGCTTTGTGATTCTTCATGGTCCTAATTATTTCTGATGTTTCAATGAATGTTGGAGGGTTCACTAAGGGATCTGGTCCCCCATGTGGCAGTTCATATTCTCCATTGTCTCCATCTTCAGTGGTATTTAGGATCTCCTCAAAGTATTCAGCCCATCGCTCAATGACCCTGCTGTTTTCTGTAATAAGCTGACCATCTTTGTTCTCACACATGTGTGATCTAGATTCTTCTTCATCGTTCTCATTGTTATGTTGGAGTGTTCATGTGACTAGACCAATACATGAGATGAACTGCGCAGTGGTTTCCAAATCAGGGAGCTCTCCATGTAGTTTTCTTTCTATTGGGGTGATTTGGGGCCAATGTCTTATACGGGCCTCTTGGTAGAGAGAGCAGTTTTGGAGGACGTGGTCGGCATTTTCTGGTGATACTCCACATGGGCAGATTTCACTGGTTCCAATTTTGAGCTTCCGGAACATGTGTTGTCGCATTCTGTTGTGTCCGGTCCTGAGTCGAAAGATTAGACGTTGGTCTTGTCGGGATAGCTTATAGTAAGCATCATCTTTCTTGTGATTTGGATGGGAGCTCGTCCATTTCTCATTTATTTTATCTACAATTAATTTCTTCATTTCTTCTGGATAGAGTGCAGAGTTTACTTGTGAGTTTGTTCTCCCACTCTTGGCGAGTGTGTCAGCCTTCTCATTTCCTGCTAGTTGTATGTGAGCTGGTATCCATTGAATAACAGTTTTTTTTGCTGTTGTGGTTGAGCTTTGTGAGTGCTGTTCTGAGGTTTTTAATATAAGGGGAATCAGAGTTTTGCAGGCTTTGGAGGGTTGTTTTTGCGTCTGTTAGAAAGACAATCTGACTGTGATCTAGATTGAAATCCGTTCTTTTCATCTTTAATTTTCATATACATTCCTCTCATGTCAAAAGACAAAGATCCCTAAAACTATAATAACATGAAAATTAAAAAAAAAAGCATTTACCTATAACCTATGTTTAATCACCTTATGCAGGATAAGCGAATCCATGCTACCGTAAAGAAAGGCGCTGGTGACAAAATAGAGATATGATAAGACCAAATATCGCTAAACTAGACAAGCAGCTTAATAAAAGAAGTTACATTGAATAAGAATGTTTATGTACACATGAAGAATGGCGCTGAAAAAGGTACACAAAACAATATTACGTCTTTGCTTTGATTTCTCCACAAAGTTATCTATCTGCAGGGAACTTACTTGTTTGAAGTCTAGCCTGTCAACATTAGACATATCTATCATAATTATTAGGAAGATATGAGAAGATTAATATACAAATACGAGTTGTGGTAATTTAGCTATTTCTATACTTAAATACGAGAGAGAGTGGAATAAATAAATGTATAGTTTATTTATTTTTAACGCACATTCTGATATAAATAAAACGTTTATTCCTAGGACCTAAGTATAAATAAATCATTGGTTTGTTTAATTTCTCCATTTCCAGTTTCCACTCCTTTGTTTAAATATGAAATATAAATTTAAATGCTACATTTACTACATAACTCAACGCTGATTCCCATTGCCATGATAATCATGAATTGATTTAATTAAAATAATACAAATAATACAAAACAAATTCGGGTTTTTTTTTTAATCTTGATAAAGTTAACGTTATATATTCAACAGTTGTTCATATAATGATTATACTATTAGCTAAGGCGTTGTCTTCAATTTTAAGATTAAGGTGGTGCAGTATTTAACACCACCATGAAAACCAATATTTACCACGTCTTATGTAGATAAAGCTGTTGTCCTTATTGGTAAATATAGGTTTAACATTTTTTGGAGGTGAAAAGCTGACCAGTGTCAGTGGTTTCATCTCAGATGAGGGAACTTATTCTGAACTACTGGCTCAGGAGGGTTTTTCAGCTCGTTGATATAGGGGTAGACATAAGTTCCCTGAACTCACAGGTCCCCCACTTCTACAGCTTAACCAAAGCAAGGAGTAATGGTAATTAAAACTATGGCTTACTGAACATTGAAGGCATGTCGTTTAACTGAACAACAAATTGCTCAACATGAACAATATTAATAATAACGATGAGTTAACTGGTATCTGTTCAATAACAATACTATAAATTCAACAATTTAATGAATAAATAATGTAACATATGACAGGTGAATGAATGCGGGTTTGGTAGCTAGTATTATACATGGTCAAATACAACACGCAACTTATTAAAAATAGCATAGCACATCTTAATCTCAGTATCGCAATTCGATCAAGGCCCACGAAGCCCACAACCTAAAACCATGGAGGCAACAACCAAGCCATACAATCAGACTCGACTCCAACAGAATCCCAAGCCTGTGTCACTAAATAAGAAAAATAAACAATCCTTGAGATCGCCGTTCACATGATCATAGGACCAACGAATTTAAAGCTACGCCACGAAGAATAAAAAAAAGTAAAATAAACTAACTTACCCAATACAGGGGGAAGAAAACACCAAAGGAAGCAAAACCAACAAAGGATCCGCCATCGGCACATCCACAACAAAGTCAACGAAGAAATGACAAGCGCGACTTTAGGAACTGTCACCACCTCAAAGTTGGTGCCATAGTGTAGATACCCTATTTCAATGTTGTGAATGTTATTCATAACTCATGTTGCTATAAGGTGGACACTTTTAACCTGGAGTTAACCTAGAGTTAAGGACAGTTAGTTGGTGATAGTCACTTGAGGGAGTTACTTAAAGGCAGTGAGTGTAAGCCTTTTATTGTAAGCAGCCACTATGGAGTTACTATAAAGCAGTTGATACTTGTACCATTTACTAAGTTATTACTTTATTCGATAAGTTTTCTATAAAGGATTATGACTGATTACTCTTGTATTGTGTTAATATTCACTATGTGGTGTTGTTGCATATATTAAACGTATTATTTGTGTCTGCTACATTTTACGAGAGAGTATGCGAATTTCTATGTATACGATTCAGAACACACACAAGAACCCAATGTCACCACCAAGCCTACATATATATACCAACGCAGTGACTTTCGTGTCAGAAAATAACACCGGTAACATTTTGGTGTCAGAAGATATTACCTACGGTGACAGGAACAAAACTCACAAACCCTTATGGTGCACAAAAGAAAACATCAAGCAAGATGCGCACGACAATGGCCACATTTTTATATGCTTGTGAGTCTTGGACGCTGACAGCAGAGCTAGAGAGGAGGATCCTAGCAATGGAATTGAGATGCTACAGAAGGCTCCTAGGTATCACATTTAAAAACTGCATCACAAACCAAGAGATTAGAGACAGGGTTACTACAGAGATTGGACAGAAACTCTATGGCCTTATGGTGACCTTTATGCAAATTGCGGCACAATGTGATACAGCCTGGCAGAGCCTTTGGCGCTACTGATCCCAAACAGTATCGGATATTCCGTCCCTTTGATCTCATCAGCTGCGCGGAGAGGGGGAAACCGTGTGGGCGACATCGTTCCGACCATAAACAATACCCAGGCTTTCATCTCGCTTGTTCAAAATGGCCAATAGTTGTTCTACAACTAAAGGAGGCCAATATTCGGGCATATTACAAGGTCTTCGACGCTCGCAAAGACTTTCCTTCAGGGAACAGTACCAAAAAAAAAAAAAAAAAAAAGAGGCGGACAGAGAAAGCGATGGTAAGACAACATAAAAGATGGACTGACCTGTTCTATCCAAGACAAAAAACAAAGAGGAGTGGAGAAAGACGGTCAACGGATCTTACGTGGTGCCCGTAGACTAAGGGGTAGGTGAAGTTGAAGAAGTGTGAAATGCTACTACTTCCTATCTAATGAAATTAGAGCTTATACAATTGTATTCTGCAGTGCTAAAAAGTGTACAATAGTATCATCTGTATTCAAAAAAAAAAAAAACTACCAACACTTCTTTTATTTTGTACACCGGATACACCAAAAGGCTTTCTATTTATAGTTTTTTTCAGCCATGTATGTCAATTCCAGATTGGTTAAGATTTGTATCACAACTGATAGTAATTGTAAGATATTCATATTGATTATAAACATAAAAAAGTTTAACTTAATAGAGGAAAACAATACAATTTGTGTACATTTTAAAACAACCATTGTTTATTCTTCAAAATCATGTTTTAAAATACCATATTACTAAATACCATTATATAATGCTGTGCAATATTTATACATCATAAAAATACAGAAAAAAATGTTAAACTAAATAAAGATCGGGCTTTAAAAGAATGATATATACACATTTTAGATTTGATAACATATTGAGAATTTATTTTTATTAAGCTGTAATAGTTAGTATTCAGCGAAACCTGTAGGTCTAAAATAATTAATGGTGTTCTGAAAGTAAGTGAAAACATATGATGAAAGACAGTCACTGGTTTAACAAGTCTTATGGTCAGAGCCGAAATTAGGTCATAGCAACCAATGCGGCCACAGTGGGCCCCGCAGTTTCACCTTCCCCCGTGATAATTTTAGAAGTAAATTTTTAAACAAAATTATTGTAACTTATAAAAGGGTTCTCGCGGCCTACTGATTTTCTAGGAGATCTGTAAATCTCCTGAACTTTCAAAATATACGAAAATAAAACAGAAGTGACATTTTATAGTGTCATTCAATATGGAGAACGACATTCCTATGCGCGATAAAAAATAAAAGGATATTATAGTCAGCTTTCATTTTTTTTCAAATGTAATAATAGGGCGAATCTAATCAAAGCCGAAAAGTCCAATACTTTATTTACTTTAATAGTCACTGGTACATAAAAATCTATATCTCGATCTCTTAAAAAATGAAAAGCGATATCTTCTTTTTTTAACTTACGGGGCCAGCTTTAAGTATGTGGATGCCCAGAGCAGGATTTTATATGTAGGCCCTACAATTTTTCGAAAGTTTTATAAAGATCTAAAAATTGCTATATTTTAGAAAAAAGAAATAGAGTTTTTGTCAAATTAATCTCACTTTCCTCTTACAAAATATGTAATATGTATATTTTAGTTTGAAAAGTGAATATTTTTGAGTTTGTGGAGTGTAAGGCCCTTGGTAAACGGCACTACGCGCACTGTCGTACATCCGAAGCTGTATTTACTTATTTCAAGCATGGTGCAGGCGTACACTTCTTAATCCCAACATTTGTACAGTTGTAAAAAACAAAATGCGAACTAACGAAAAAAACAACAACTGTACAACCCTTAGAAATTCGGATATACTCTTGTGGAGGCCTCTTTCTTGTGGAATCCCCGGAGCTGTAGCCCAACTGTCCTCCCTTAAATCCGGCTTTGTCTAGATATTTAAATGTAGAATTAGAATATTATTAAATTACTTGACTTCAACAATTCTCGAAGATACATTGAACAATGTGCTAATTCTTGCTATTTAGCGTGACCTTTGTAGAAAACAGAATTTTGATGGTATACTGTATGGCTTCGCTACACGCAAGGCTCGTAAAGTTAATTTGATCGTGATTTTCTACTTTAAAAATTATGAACAGAATACAAAGACGAACTTATTTTCTAATACAAAATTATAATTTTTCACTTATTATCCTTACCCCTACCCAGACTGGGGAGCACAATCCGCTATAGTTAGGGCCGGCCCTGCTTAGGCTATAGCAGTTCAGAATTTTAACAAAAGTTGAATTTATAAATTATACGGAGATTATGAAACTTCAGATACAATGAAACATTTAAAGATTCAGCATGATCATATCCCACAAGTGTATGAAAAACTTATTATATAGTTCTTACTAGTAAAGTTCTGTTTAGATATGAATGTTTTTAGAGAATATTTTATGATTTTGATACACATTGTATATACATCTAGAGATATCAAATAGAGTATTTACAACAAAATGATAAGAAATGCTAAGAATGAGAAGCAAACATTTGTTGTGGATTTAAGGAGAAAAATGTTTTAATCTGATACCACAAATATAAAGTTCTAATTTTTCAGGAAAGTAAAAGTAAGTTTGTTTTTTTTTAATAATTCATATATGGACATGAATAAAGAAAAACAAATGTGTGTCTGTATTCAGAACTTATAAAACATCTCATAAGATTTGACCAAAGATTCTAAACGGTATCATCTTTTTGACTTTGTATATTGCGGAAAGTTTGTGGGGCATATTTTTTTTTACTTGTATTTATATTAGTTTTATTTTAAAACATTGTTAATGTAAGTAAGACTACGAAAAAGATCATCAGTCCTATCATCGACAGGAAGTAGAGGTGTTCACAAAAACCTGTTCAATGCCTACACTTACTTAAATCTGGTCTTGATTCTTGAATGTTTTCTTCCTGTTGTAAGACACTGCAAGTCGATGAGCCAGCTTGCCTAAATATGGAGCTGAAGCCATCACAGCAGCAATAGGAAGTCCGACCACGGGGATAAAGGCAACACCAATGCTTGCACCCGCTAGCACCGTAGTAGCCCCTGTCCATCCCAGATATATCTTATTGTCTTCAGACAAGTTTTCAATCTTCTCTTTAAGATCCTTCACAGCCTGACGAAGGTTGTTGATGGAGTAACAGTGGTCGCTGTGCCTGTTGATTCTTTCTTCCAGTACAGCAGCGTCCTGTCTCAGCTCATCAAAGCAAGAGATTGGAGACTTTATGACTGGAATTTGAATCCCCAGCACCCGGTGCTCCAGATCTTTTCTCGCTTCATTAAGCTTCATTATTTCTTGCCGGTGTAACATTTCCTTTTTCACATCTTTTAATTTTGTATCAAACCAGTGCATTAACAAGAAGTACTCTTTTTCCAGGCCGTTTTCCTGAATGTTACTTTTAAGCACATTCAACTGAGACTCCAAGTGTTTGAACTCAAAACTTTCTGGTGTTGACAGATCTCGCTGGAATGAAGATATTTGTTCCGCTAAAATGAGTTTTTTGTTAACCACCATTTTTTCTGGGGGGGGGGGGTTTCAATTATTCATTTTTTGTAGAATTTTGATGCAATCAATCAAATCTACAAAATAAAAAATAAATATAATAATAAAAAAAAGTATCACGATCTTAAAAAATTAGAATGGAGATGCAAAAGTATGATAGGGACATACAGGGCGGGACTTAGGCCACTGCAACCTATGTGGCCGCAGTGGGACCCGCACTTTCATAGGCCCCGTGCTTAATCTAGGTGTAAATTATAAAATTAAACCATTGTAAATTATAACAGGATTCCATTTATTGCACTCATAATATTTTAACAATGCCCGTAACTGTGGCATCTGGTGAATGAAGATTATCGCGCCTCAAACTAAACAATAATTACTAGAGGTCAATAATTCACGAAGATACATTGAACAATTTGGCGATTCTTGCTAGTGAGCGTGATCTATGTAGGAAACAGAACTTCAATGATATAGTGTATGACTTTACTACACGCAAGGCTCGAAAGTATTTAGTAAAGAATGAATAAGATGCAAAGACGAATTTATTTTCTAATACAAAATCTTAATATTCACTTATTATCCTTATCCCTTCCCATACTGGGCCCCCTCGCAATCCATTTCGCATAGTCCCCGTAAATGTTAGGGCCTGGCCTGGGGACCTAGCACCTGCTTTTAACAGAACAATCTATAAGTGTTGTGGATGCAACACATTTGTCTCTGTCAAGACAAGGGACTTAACTGATAAAAAGATAACCTTTTTATGCTCAAGAAATGTTTGGAAACTCTACAAGTCCATTTTGATTCTATTTCTAATTACTAAAAAAACGAAGTTTATTTTATGAATTGAAATTACTCCCAACATTTCAGAAAAACAATAGAAATATAGCCCTTGACTAGAAGTCAATACTAACCTTATATCAACTCCTTTGTAATAAAGTTTAACTACCTCTTAACCTAAGACTAACATTCAATCTAAAACTAGTCCTAGATCTTCATTATAGTTAACGCTATGTACATTTAACAAACAGTGAATCGCAACCCGTTTGCTGAGTTTAACAGCTTATCTTGAAAAAAAATAAATCTTTTTTTTTTTTACAATGCAGAGAAATGACTTACCAGAATCAACTTAACTTTCTTTTGGGAGAAACTATAAACATGCTCGGCCTAGTACATTTACAGTTAATAACGAAAAGATAAAAGGAGAAATGTTATTATGATCAATATGTTTCTACGTAACAGGGTTTTCCTTGTAAATCTAGTTTCTTCCCCTTTCACCCAAACATCAATACATCTATTCCTGGGTCAGTAATTTCGCAATAACTTTTCCCGTTTCAACATTTACACGATAAGGACACGACTTGAGTCATAGCTAACAATTATGTAGTTAATATGTGTACAAAGGGAGAGAGTATAGCTTTCTGATCACTGTTATTGTTGTAACTGACTGCAGTAAGTATGTAATCAATGTAGACAATTCTAATGAAAGATAGAAAAACAAAAACGCTTACAATTAAGTATTTGAAGAGAGAAAAAAATTATATTAATCATTTTTATCTCTCATTTATATTAAGTGAAAAAAAAATATACAAATAATAATACAATAAATGTTACTGATAAAAGAAATAACAAAGAACGTATTTAAATCTAAGATTGTGAGATATAAAGGGGCAGCACGCTATTTGATACTAACACACTATATGATACATAATTCATTGTGAACTTTTTAAATTATAGGCCCCTACCAGACGTCACAGAAACGAGGTAAATATCATTGTAGAAATAAGCAGGTTTCAATCTAGAAACATTTTATATTTTAAAAAATTAAATTTTTAAGTACCTCCGTGATTAGGGTCAGGGTATACATTCACCATATATATTAATGTATATGAAGGTCTATATGTTAAAAATCGATATAGAATGAGCATCACACACAGAAACTATGCAATGTGTTGCTATAAAAATTTATTTTTTTATAAATGTATTATATTATCGACAGACAGACAGACAGACAACAGACAGACGGACAGCAGACAGCCAGACAGACAGCTGACAGAGAGACAGACAGACAAACATATAGATAGATAGATAGTAGATAGATAGATAGATAGATAGATAGATAGATAGATAGATAGAGATAGATACTGTTTTTCATAGTTACCTTCACTTAGTACATATTTTCAATTTCTAATTCTTCGAAATTTCAGTAGCCAATAAATGGCTCAAAGAACGAACACTTCTGTTAGACAAACACACGCATTGTAAATGTTAGTATTCTATAGGTTTTAAGTCAAAAAGTCCTTGTGTTTATTTGGTAACTTAAAGATAAGAAGACCGATTGAGCCAGGAAGGTCAAGAGTGTTAGCATTAGCTCATATTTAGGGTGTGCTGGTGTGTACTGTGCTGGATCACAGATGTGTGAACTCATTGTTTAGTTGACGTGAGGGCTGCCCGAATCTGGGTCAGTGTGTGAGATCGTGGATCAATAGTTGGGAGGTTTTGAATTTGGTTGAGTCAGATGACGGAACAAAATATATCTGGTAAGTATATATATGAGCCCACCCTGGATGTGGCAAAATATGTAGGTTACATGTAGCCACTGGAAATACTGCATTCCTAATTAATCTAAGGACTCGAAGACAAGTCTTATATATATTATATATAACTATATGATCGAGTATGAATTGATGTATGTGGATATTATCTGTGTGAGGGTGTATGATTATTGTACGTAATATTTAATCAATTAGTTATTTTCCAAGAAAAAAAATCATTTCAGAAAAATTTTTAAAATCAAATATCTTAGTATATCTGAAATATAAGTGCACTATTTATAATAAATGCACTTTGGTGTATGGTGTATAAGTGTGGTTATATATGTTTGGGGGTATGTTTTTGCGAGTGTAAGCGTGTACAGACGTATATGTGCTAGGGTGTAGGTGTGTGTTTAAGTGTAGGAAACTTTCTAGTGGGAGTTTGTAGATGAATTTCCTAATTCCTAAATTAGAAACTTAAACTTTTAGCCTGACCTATATCTCTCAATATCCATGTATTTGCCACTAAGTGATGCTTCCAATAAACACAAAAAGGATAATTAGAACACATGAACTGACTATAGGTTGAATAAAAAAATACAAATTTATTTAACAACAACAATAACACTACTAGCTTGGGTAGTGAGTCAACAATGATTCAGGTGGATTAATTTCATCATTGATTGCACATGAAGGAGTGGATAAGTGTTTCTAAAAAAAAAAAAAAAAAAAAAAGCTTATCTGATGTGTCACTCTCCCAGGGCCTTGCCCACTGCTAGGGCCGGGAAAAAAAAGAATGTACAGCAATATTTTAAAGATTTATTCCCCTTTTTCGAAATCAAACAAAATTAATTAAGTACTACTATCTAATTAATTTATTGGTTTATTTTCTTTTGTTGAGTCATGTTTTATTAGGAACAGTGAATAATAGTCCAGAGTTTCAGCTGAATCCGAGAATTGGAAGCTAGAGAAATAGCGTGTTTAAATGTGTACGAGACAGACAGAGAGAGTCGATATTAGCTTTGTAATAAGGCTCAAGAGCGAGAAGTCATTTGAGGATGTTGAAGTTTGTTCTGCACAATTTATATATTCAAATACACGCACATTCATATGTATAGATGTATGTATGATCTAGGCCTATGTATGTTTAGGGTTTCTCATTTCCTCTCCATTGCTCTGCATTAGTGGTTCTCAACCTGTGGGTTGCAACCCCTTTGGGGGTCACATGACCATTTGCCAGGGTCGCCTAAGACTATCAGATATTTTTTTCTGTCTATTTTCTTTAAATTTTTTTTTTTTTGTGTCATACAATTTCTTAAGTGTTGTAACAAGCGCACTTGTAATTGTAACATAGCAGGTATACATTAAAGATTAACTTTGTATTTATTAATTTTTTTTTTTGGAATTTAATGGGGGTTGCCTCTGTTCTACATAGTTCAATAAGCAAAGAACTATTACCAGCTAATTATCAAAGATCATTTATATTTCATTTAGTTTCATTACCCTTTATTTTGGATTATTTTGTACAGTGGTACTCTCCATTATTATGAAACCACAAACCTTTAATTTGATTCTCATTAAATTTTCGCCTTTTTTCTTTTCAGAGGCAAACGGATGTGTAATACAAAATTTCAAATCAGAATCCTACATCAAAACACAAGAGAATGAGCAGTCTTGACGATATAGACGCCGATACGTATCAAGACAATGTTCTTAGAATAGCAGAAAAGATTGCTGTCCTGCTAAACGAGGTCATTGATTTGAAGTACAGACAGTTCACCGAAGTAGAGCTTGAAGAGATTGAAGAAAAATCTGTGGCTTTGTTAGAAGAATATTTAAAGCTTTGTCTGGTATCCGACATACTAACTCTAACTAGACCTGATGAAAGCGAATTCCAAGAGCAAGTCTCTAACCCAGATTTCTTGTTTCATGACCTCTTCCAAGAAAATCGAAAACTTCGGCGAATACTGAAGCGACAGAGAGTGGCGGAAGAGCTTCAGAGATTGAAGCAAAGATTTTATGCAGTTACAAACACAGATACCTGCATGAGCTACATGAAGCAGATGGACGTTGATGCTCAAGGATTTCTTGAAAGGCTAACAGCAGACAAAGCTAAGACATACTGCATTGATTTGATTGAAGAGCTACAAGATCTGATCGAGAGAATCACTAAGTATAGAAGTAACACGAAAAAGCAGGTCGCTATCGAGTCTGTAACTGGGGTCTTAACACTCGGTACGGCTGCTGCAACGGGCGTAGTTGCTGCCGTGGGAATAGCTGGCAGGACTGCAAGCGCTGCGGCTTCGGCGTCTGCCCCAGCAGCGTCAAGAGTTGCCAGTGCTGCTGGATCAGCAGCTGCACCTGTGGTGGCGGATATTGCCTCTGGAACTGCTGCTGCTGCCAACGTTGCGAATTCTGTCTCCGAGGTAGCTGTCATTTCCACCACAGCTGCAAGAGCAATTGGCACGACAGTCACTGTTGGTAAAATTGTTATAACTGCGGGCAGCGCTATAACCGAGGCAATTAACATCGGAACTGCTGTAACGAACGCAAAACCTTACACGGCGAATCGGAACAGATTTAGACATGAACTGTTCAGGACATTCCAAGAGACGTATTCTACTGTAAGTTCAACGACGCAATCACAGTCTGATACAGACACTCAGAGTAACACCAGGACCATGGCGCTGATAGTTTATGAAAAACTAATTAACGATGAGGACCCATATTTGATTGTTGAAAAGATCGATTGCTCAGTTGAAGCTTAACTTTTTTTTCAAATGACTTTAAAATTTTGCCTAAATTTTATTAATAAATAAATTGTTTATATTGGTTAAAATACTGAAAGATTTTAAAACTCAATTGTCACCAACTAATTCATAGAAGTCTATGTCAATAAAACACTGGTTTTGTGTCTTTTTAAATATTACATTTGAGAATATTGTTCATGTTTGCATTTATATTGTTATGGTTATTGTAGTTATTCTGAGGTGGACAACTATATTGAAATTGAATTGTTTGGACCAATAAATTTATCATGTCTTATCTTGTGTTATTGTATCCTATCTTAAATATAATATCGAGAACAAATGTTGGGTAAAAATGCATTGTGTCACTTGGAGATTTACAAGGTAAATTAATCAATATTAAAATCAT
Organism: Biomphalaria glabrata; assembly: GCF_947242115.1. Lineage (NCBI taxonomy): Eukaryota > Metazoa > Mollusca > Gastropoda > Planorbidae > Biomphalaria > Biomphalaria glabrata. Next base: position 5,763,209 of record NC_074724.1, on the reverse strand, counting down.
TGTTAACAACTAAATTAAAAGAATTGCGATATAATTGTAACAATATCTCAAATGCATGCCAGTTAATCTTCTTATTAAATTCCCTTTATTACCGCAAGTTAGTTAACTTGTTGAGTAAAAGTATAAACATCCTTTCATATTGACATGTCGTTCTATAAACTGAAGAGTTTCAAAAATTTAAATTCCTAAGTGCTAAACAATGCATACAAATCATTGTACGCATTAAAAAAAGCATTTTGCTTATCTACACGGCCTCTATCTTGTACACCAGATATACATCAAGAAATCTTCATTTATGGGTAATTCTTTCATGTGTAAAACAACCGTATACTATTATGAATCTCTAAATATTAATTAAACGCTCCCCTGATACATTTTCTTGACCAGCAAAGTCTAGTATCTATTACATTGAATTGGACCTGTCTGTAAATTCAAGTGTTACTTCTCCCATTCCCCCAACTCTCTGCCTTAACAAATAGCCGTATTAGACTATCAGACTCTTATTCTGCTATTCAGTTTCAATTGGAAATATTTAATGGGCTCTCTGATATTATTTTTAGCCTGGGCCCTTTCTCTTACTACCTCCTACAAATCATAATGTTCACATAATATTTTGGTCACACTCCCCCCCCCCTTTCCTTTTTTGTTTGCACTTATAACAAAACTGTTCTCATTTCAGCTATCCCCCTTTTTGGTCAGTGGATTCTAGTATAAATACGTTTAATTGAAATGGCCCGCATACTGCACATACCTATGGCGTGAGAGTTCTAGTATACATTTAATGACTCAATGTGAGTCTTGTCAAATGGGTAGAACAACGTCAAAGGGGGGTGGGGGAGGTGAATGGACACTCTCATTCAAGGCCAATGGAAGAAAATCTCTTCTTCTGGTTCCTTTTGGTTCCTCTGGTCGTTAATGAATACAGAAAACAATAAATGCTGCTTCTTAAATTTTGTTTTAAAAATGGCTACAATCCTATGTATATTAAATTCTTTATTTTTTAAACAATAATAAACGATTTCTGTAAAGTATTAGTAGCTCTTACAAAAGTAGATAACTGATTTAGTAATACATGTTTGTATTTCTCTACTTTTTTTAGAAATAAAAACATTTTCTACCTAAATTTTATAATACATTATAAATAATTTCATGAAATAACGTCCCATGTATTTTTTTTATTAATAAATAATTGTAAAGAATAGTAAATAGTTATAAAAAATGGTGCATTTATTCTCAAAAATCGGTTTACAACTTTAATTTTCAAAACAAAGTTTGTTTCATGAGATAAAAAGTAGCCGTTGCAATGAAACTTAGCAAGTCTAAAATATCATGACATTAGATTTTCGATATTTTTTTCTAGATGTTTTACATCTAAAGGTGACATAGACAGATTTGTTTTCTGGCAAGTTTATTTCTTCACGCCATCACCAGAGTAAATGAGGTTACTTTACGTAAAGCCGTGTTTGTTTTTATCTTAATAAAGTCGATGCAGGTCTGATTGTGGACAAGGAGATGTAAAACGCAGGAGATGCTTGAATGAAAAATGTGTTGAAGCTGACTAGGTTTCCATAAATTTACATTATAATTAAAACAACACTTTCTCATCTCATATCTGCCTTTTGTTCCTTTTGGGGCATAGGCTACCATCCAGCTTAGTCAGGGAGTGATGGTTCTGTCGAGTCTCTTCAACTGTCCCCACGTCTTGCAAACGATACTTCGCTTCTAGATTTTTTTTTTTTTTTCCATTTCTGCCTAATCGAACAATCATGTTCTATGTGGTGTGCAAGTAGGGAAGAATGTCATAGAATAGAGTATTACAATTGCAATTTATATTATATTTCTAAAATACCACTCACTGACTGTATAAAAAGATCTCCTAAACTAGCAAAGGGATTTCTTTTGTTTTGTTAGGAGACTAGCACCCTGAACACCGCCATTCGTGGAAAAAAAAGGAAAAAAAGCTTTCCATTACACCTTATATTTTATTTTCGGTGTTTCCTCCAAAATAGGTGAACACAATGAAGCCTAAGAACAAATCAGCCGGTGTAGCCGATGTGTAATGGTAACAATTATATATACAAATGGTAAGAGTAAGAAATTACAACATAAATAAATGTTTAGACAATGTGAAATTGTATTACTTTAATCTCTCTTTTCATTAATTTACAACACATTTTTGTAAAATGGTCAGATTAAAAGCGTACAAAAACTAGGTTCCAAATTGTCGAAATAATCCCAAATATCACTAAAAGAAAAATCAAAAGCCTTTCTGAAAGATACACAATATTTTTATTTCTTTTTTACCAACGGTAAATACCTTGTTGTCCAATAAATGAACTAAATCAATTGTGCAATCGTGATCGGAAAAATACTATTACAGTAGAGTAGAGTTATCATGAGATTGTGTAAATACAAAGAAAATATAATGTTAAGCATCCAGCACTCATGGAGATTCTCTACAATGATTACAATGATAAGAATGCACGTGAGCCCCGAACAGTTCAGATTGCAATATATAATGCATCATAAATAGTTGTTTTTGGGTTCTTTTTTTTTAAACGAAACAATAATGCCAAAAGAATAGCATTAAAACAAGCAATATACGACCCGTAAAAAATAAAGTGTTTGACTATTTCAAAATGAAAAGGTTATTAAAGACATTTATAAAAATAAGGAAAATGAACCTAATCTTTATGGCCGAAGCTTTCTATGTCAGTTAAAGCAAGATGGCGCCTAAGCTGGTCTTTAAAGCGTTTCCTTGGGTCACCTCTGTTACCTCGACCACCTTTAAGCTTATCAAAAAGTCTGCTTTGGCATATGTTCGTCCCCCATACGGGATACCTGCCCTGCCCAGCGAAACTGTCGGACCATAAGAAGTCCCTCTATGCTGTCCATACCCGCTTTCGCATTGACATCGCTGTTTGTAGTGCAGTCTTGCCACCGTATGTCCATGATGGAGCGCAAGCAACTTCGGGGAAAGCGTCCAAGCTCTCTTAGTTGCTTAAGTGTAGCGCTCAAGCCAAATTTACATTTTTTTTTTTATTTTGAAAAATTATAGCGATCAAATTAGAGTTTTCCCAGGGAGCTGGTAATTCTTTTTCTTTGTGATATACATCAACTGTTAAATTTCTAGAAAAATCGTTAGAGCCGTTTTCGAGTTTGAAGTTTTTTTTAAAGAGTGCAACTTAAAAGGTGATTATTTTGCTCTTAATAACTAAAGAATGTTAGATTCTTTTAAAAGTGGTACATATTTTACCCAGATGCATTCTTCCCCCACTCCCCGAGAAAAAATCCTGGCAATAATATTCTGATAAAGTGCATTTAGAGGCTTAGAAGATGGTGCGCAAAATGTTTTTGAACTCTTCAATGAATAGGGCCTTTGTGTGGAAATACTCGACGACATATAAAGTCTAGTCCGTTCAAGATAAAGATTGTCTAGCTCCCTAGCAGAATTTAAACTGTTGGCTGCCTGGTCGTGCGGTTTGCACGCTGGACTGTCGTTGAGATTCATCGATGGTCCCGGGTTCAAACCCTGCCCGCTCCCATCCCCCGTCGTCCTGCGGGAGGTTTGGACTAGGAAGTAATTATCTTCAACTCTGAAGGAACATCCGAAACATGTAAAGCATTTGACAAACAACAAACAAACTAATTTCTTTGTATTCTTTGAAGACTTAGAACGGCCAAACTAGAGTTTTACAAAGTTCAAAACAAGAAGTAATAATTTTCCCAATGATATACTTTTACTGTCAAAGTTCTAGGGAAATAGTTCAAGCTGTTTTCGAGATCCCTGTCCTTGAGGGAGTAACTAGAATAGACGATAGAAAAATTGTAAAAAAAAATTATATTTTAGCTAGAATTTTAGCAAAAGAATAAGAACAAGTAGACACGAGCTCAAGAATGTCTGAGTAGACCACAAACCAATAACAAGCAAACTATAAAAATGCTCTATAAAAAGAAACGAATCTTATCTAAGGAAATGGACATATGTTTGAAACGTATCTCTCAATACTGTAGATTTTTTTCCTTTTTTCGATATCAAAAACATTATTACTAATAATTAATTGACAAATTGGTTAATATTTAACTGCTTCGTGTATTATCTCTGCCAATGAGTAATTTTGCAAAGGTTCAACTTGATCCGAGCATGGATATGTGAGAAACCATAAACTTTTTGTTAGTCAGAGTGAGCTAATATAATCTTAGTAACAATTATTTTTCAACCAAATAGTAAAATCCTTATAATTTCACCAAAACGAACCTCTAATGGATGGTTGTTGCTGATGTGTTTTGTTACGGTAAAAATAAATATAAGTATGATGTGGTGTTGTTGTTGTTTAGCAAGAGACTACTTCTATAATATATTTAAAATGGAAATCAAATATAGGCATAAAATATATTATTAGGTATATCTACATGTGTGTAGACCTCTGTATTCACTCTTTAGGACTGGACTTAGTACATTACTATGTATATGGTTCCATACAATTATTTTTTTGTTTTTTTAAATTGTTTTTTTCTCTTATGTGATACGGCTAATCTATGAGCTAGTTTACTGAGATATGGGACAGCCACCAGACCACCAGATATAAAAATACCAACTACTGGAATGAACGCTATTCCAATGCTAGCTCCAGTTAAGACCAAAGTAACGCTGTTCCAGGCCAGAAACATTTTATTATCTTCGTCCAATGCTTGTATTTTCACTTTGATGTCACTAACTGCTTGGGTTAAGTTGGATATTGCGTAGCAGCTGTCACCGTGTGCGTGAATCTTTTCCTCCAGCTCCTCAGCTTCTTTTGTCAGCTCAACAAAGAGACCCAGGGTTTTGATAACAGGAATTCTGAGATTCAGCACTTTTAGTTCTAATTCCCTAAGCTCAGTTTCTAACTTTCGAATTTCTTCACAATGCAATTCATATCTTTTGGCGTAGTTCAATCTCTGAGCAAACCAATTCAAGGACTTGATGAATGTCTCTTTCTTCTCTTGCTCGGCAGTGCTGGATTCAAGATATTCAGATGAAGCCTTGACCATTATTTTAGTTTTCACTTCCACATCGCTGATAATTCTAGATTTGAGATCTTTGAATGAAGCCTCGAGGCTTGGAAGATCTTCTAAATCTTCAGAATGAAGCTTTTTATGGAATGATTTGACCTTGTCTTCTACGACACATTCATTATCTAATCCCATGATTAATGTTTTGATTCTGTTTTGTTTCGTTCACTGTGATAGTTATTACTACTTTTTGAATCTGCTTTTCTTATTTTGTTCTTTTCTTTTCGTATTGATTTCTAGAAAAATCGATTTTTGTTTACCCTGAGATGTTAAAAAACGTAGAATTTCGTATTCATTTAGTTCAGTGGGGACATGAAAACGAATGATCGTGCAACGTTTCTGTTGAAAAAGAACAAATCATGTTTCGTTAATTAAAAAGTGAAATTTCTTAAATTTAAGACTTAATTAATGTCAAGTCAAGGCTTCAATAAAAGACGCAGAGTCTATATAAATTCCACCTAGATAGCCAACAATAACATTGGACAGATAAGTTAACTGTCTTTTTGTTTTAATTATTTGTCTTTTTTCATTTGTTTGTAGCTGATGAAGGCGTCGTGGTCCAAACGTCCTTTGGTTTTACAATGTACAAGAACGTTTCCTATGTATCTATTAATTATTTTCATCCTCTATTAGTTTGAGCCTAAAATGAAAACAACTGAAAAGACAACTATGAATGATTTAACTGCCAGCTATGGATTCAATATCTTTTTAAGCTCATTGCGCCATAGTCGAAAGGTTTTATTTGTCTTAAATCTATAGCTTCTTTATCATCTATTTTTTTCTGATTATGATAAACGCTAATATTGTATTAGAAGGAGAAAAAGTACCCATTAAAATCTAAAGGGCAGATGATGTATTTGTCATCTGTTGTTTTTGGTCGATGGTTAAGGAGGTTGTCGTGGCCAGCACAACGACCAACCGCCTTTACTTTCCCCAGCTAATGTTAGGTAAGAGTTGGAAAATCATACCTAAAAATTACAGATATCAACTGTCCGCCTACCGCAAGGGCAGAGGTGTAGAGAGGGAGAATTTGAAAATCCCCCCAGCCCCCACTTGGGGAGGGGCCAAATGAGTGTTTTTTTTTACATTGAATATTAAGTTTTACGCAAAATGCAGGACCCCCAAAGAGGTCAAGACCCCCGGGCCCCCAAATGATGGCAAATTCCTAGCTACGCCACTGCTCAAGAGTTCTGTGTGACCGTGGACAAATATTTTTCTAAAAGAGTGTCATTGATCTGCGCAAATCAACCATCACTTTAAAAAAAAAAAGAGTAGACTGGATGTCTCGCTGCATTAAACGGAAGACAACGGTTTCGTATGCGCTGAATGTGACATGTAGGTCACAATCACGTCTGCGTGCCCACGTGAATCACCGCACTTTGAACTCGACTCAATCAAGGATCTCAATGAAACAGAGCTGACAAAACTAGAATGGAGAGGCGTATTAATTATATTTTAATAACTTGTGTTACTCGATGTCATTGTAACTGAAACATAGTTTCTAATATATAACATCGATTGAAGAAAAATGTCTTAATATATGAATCTTTTTTTTATAATTTATATCTACCAACTTTCAAGTATCTAAATCAGAACTTGAAACTGTACTTACATAATATCTTGCCCTTCCTGAAGTTCTTAGGGTAAACCTTTTCTTCAAAGCTCTAATAGTTTGATATTTAGACTATATATAGAGGACAGTGATCTGTCCGCTTTTTCGATAAAAATCGGATTCCGCGAAATCTTACGTAATTTAAAAGGTTTATTGGTTTACTTATTGCACACGTGTACAACTAAATAGCTAAATATGGTAAGCTTTTTCATTATTTGAAGTCACTAATTTCTCAAAAAATTTCTATTGCAAATCTACATGACGTTTCCTCCAACGGACTACGATAAAAGGATGAACAGATGCTCTTTTTCGATAAAAATTAGATTCTGTGAACTCTTACGTAAGTTAAAAAGGTTTATTGGATTACTTGTCGTAATCAATATGAAAACAAATGTTGCACTCGTGTGCAAATGAATAGCTAAATATGTTAGACTTTTTTATTATTTGAAGTCACTAATTTCTTAAAAAATTTCTACCGCCAATCTACATGACGTGTCCACCAACGGACTTCGATAAAAGGGTGGACAGATGCTATTAATTTCCAGACTACTGCATGTCTTAAATCTAAATGTTGGTAAGTCTTGTTTTTTTAATACTTTTCTTTTAATAGAACTTTTTCATATTACAATACATCTATTCAAGTCACTCCTTTGTGGAGGGTTGGCGGACTCTGATCTCAAATACGGCTCTAACGATTTTTCTAGAACTTAACAGTTGATGTATATCGCTGAGAAAAGAATTACTAGCTCGTTAACCATATAGGGGAAACCCTAGTTTGACAGTTATAATTTTTTTTTTATTATATATGCTGGTTATTACAGAAAGATAGCTATCTTAAATCTACCTGAGAGATACAATAAACATCGATATAGTAGAATGATGAGTACTATTAATGAAGATTAATAAAGAAGATAATTACGTCCCACGCGTAAACATGGGTTAATCTAGTTATGCATTTTAATTAGGATGGCTGATTAATCTTATTGTATGCTCTCTGGACTGTCCTTCGTTGGTCTCAATAGGCAGGGGGTTTGAACCCAGCTCGCCGCAATCCAGGGATGTTCTGGGCGAGGTATAGGCTAGGAAACCAATCTTCTAATCTTAAGGAACATCAAGTAGGAAGTGGAGACTTCATTTCTTCATGTTTTCCAGGCTACACTCTCCATGCCTGAGTGAAAATGGGATTAATAAAGAAATCGGCTGTCATGTACGATTAAGATGTACTAAACCCTAGGAATGTCGGTATATCAGCGGGTATACCCACACTGAACTCAAATTTGTCTTTGTTTACAATAAAGTGTTTGATAAATAAATAGATTTTTATGATCATTTTGCGGACCGATTATGTAGAATTATAAGACCTTAAATGTACATGGCTCATTGGAAAGACTGAAATTATACAACACTTTCAGTTTTATAAGGAAAAATTGATTTTTAAAGAAAAAATGTGACTTTTTTCTGTAATAATACGAATGTAAATAGCAATTTTTGAAAGTACATGTATATTGTAATCTTATAAAATTGTAATTGCTTCATCTTGCCTTTTGTTTTCTTTCGCTCATTATGACAATTTCTTCTTTTTATTTTCTAGGTACATAGTCAAATATATTAAGCAACCTTAGTTGAAATATATTCGTTAAATCTAGATACAAAATACCATTTGAAAAAATGAATGAATTAATGGAAGAATCCTTGACATTACTCAAGAATGTAATTGATCTACAATTTACCCAATTCACTAAAGAGGACAAAGATACCATGGAACAAAAGACACTTGCTCTGTTGGAAAAACTGTGCATTCTCTTTCTGGTGGAAAAAGGGACTAGAACATTTTCCCGGGAGGAAAAAGACACACTTTTTTCGATTTTCAATGCCATTTTTCAAGAATTAAAAAAGAATCGTCGAATTCTTATGTACCAAGAGCTCATGAAAAAACTTCAAGATATCAAAAAGAGATTTTTCGCTGTTTCCCAGTCAGATACATGTCTAAATTACATAAAAGATTTACAGACCAGGGTTGAAGACTTTCGAGCAGAGTTAGAGGAAAGCAAATGTTTAAAATATATTGTAAATATTTTAGTAGAGATTGAAGATCTGGGAGTAAGAATTCTAGCCGAAAGAAGTAATATAAAAAAGCAGCAGGGCTTCGAAGCCGTTACAGGGGTACTGTCTATGGGTTCTTTTGCTGCCAGCGGAGCTTTGGGAATCGCAGGGGTTGTGGCCAGAACTGGTGGTACAGTGGCTGCTGGATCTGCCTCTGCAGCAACAGCAGCTAACGCGGCCAAATCTGCGACAAATGTTGTAGCGGCTGTGGCAGACGATGCGGTGAATGCTGTTGGGGCTGTAGTTAATATGGCTTCTTCCGCTTCGGTAGTTAACACTGTAAGAGTAATCGGCACTGCTGCTAGATGCGCTCTCAGTTCAGCCAGCATTATAAACGAAGCAGTCATTATGGGCAAAGCAGTATCTGAAACAGTGCAGTCCAGAAAAACATGCTGTCGATTCGAAGAATCTTTTGACGAAGTGTTTGAGTGCTCATGTCTTAATGTAGATTTCGAAAATGATTTGAAAGTCAAAGACGCAACTAAAAGTTGCACAAAGTCAAATGCTTTAAAAATTTTCCAAAAGCTTATGGCCGATGAGTAGAACATTATTTTTTAAATTCTTTTATTATATGCATGCAGCGTTGATTTTACAAGTTAACACATCGACAATTTAGACAATTAAAAATGTTTCTATTTTAGCCCCCAAAGCATGGTGACGGGATAACATATATTATATCATACTTCCACCAAGATGATCCAAGAAATAATTATGCAAAAGATTCATTATTGATCAAACGCTCTTAATTTTTTAAAGTAAAATATATACACACCACATTTCTTCTTCTTCGTTCTCATTGTTATGCTGGAGCGTTCAGATGACTAGGCCAATACATGAGATGAACTGCACAGTGGCTTCCTGTCATACTTCCATTTTTTATCTCAAAGGAGAAATCTCATATATATATTTTAATAGCTATATTATTTTAATTTTAACATCTAAAAAGTTGAAATTGTTTTTATTTATTTCTTTAAAACTATTGTAATAGCCTTTAGTTGTGATTTTCAGAAGTTTAACTTCAAAATTGATTTTAAAATATGTGTTTTAACAACTTGTTCATTTACCTTGTTTATTTTATGCTATGCTTGATGTCGATAATCTCTGATTGTAGATAATAATCACGTAATATAATCACGAATCAACAATGTTGAACTAGGTAATCAGGTTTCATCAAAACCATTGTTTGATAAAATTGAACAAATAAAACCTTTCATTTTAACTGCTTTTTTTTTTGTATTGATTTATCCTATGTATTCGTATCAAGGTAATGTAGTCTGAAAAACGTTTTGCATTAATTACAATCAGTTTATTCCAATGTGACAATAAAAGCAGTTTAGGAATGCAATCTTTAAAGACAATGCTTAAATGAGGAATCACAAATGAGAAAATTCGAAATAGGATCATAACGGCTATTAGGGACATTCAGAAAACGCAAACTGAAACTGTATAGCCGTATAAAGAGGTCCTCATGGTTTGCAAATACCTTCCTACAGGGAACATTACCATGGGAAAAGAAGAGACAGAGAAATCGATGGGCGGACAATATTAAAAAATTGTACAGTTCTGTCATTGAAAGAGATTCTAGTCAGGCGAAAGACACAGAAGAATGGAAAGAAACGGTTCAATGATTACGTGTGGTTTCCCAAAGGTCTAATAGGTGAAGGCGAATGCTTAAAATTGCAATGGGTTTGCAAGTTATATATAATATGGTTTATTGAAGGAGTAAAATAAAATTTCATTGTATCTAACAACATTACTTAAACTTCTTAATAAACTGTATTACCAACATTTATTTTATATCATATCTGCCAGAGGTTGAAAAAGTCTAAAAAGCTTGTTTTGGCACTTTGTCTCCTAACATTGCTTGCGATTGTCAAATTGGTAGTGAAATATAGAGGGAAGGATTCCTGAAATGTTTTGATTAAAAATATGGGAAGATGGTCTAGTAAAACATTATCTGATAATAATCATGTAAATAGCGATTTCCAAATCAGTAGAGATGCAATTAGATTTATTGAATGTCGATAGAACGGATACTGAGAAAAGGTGGAAGAATAACAATGAAGTTGGGCCATGGTTTATTAAAAGAACTGAAACAGCTGAAAAATTGGTCTACAACTGCTCTTAAATATTTCTTAACACGAACGTAGCTCAAAACTGCAACATCTGCTTTAAGTAAGACAAAAATGCAGTCAGTCGATGACAGGACAAAGGAACAAACAGAGATCTATTTAATGAAAAGAAATTTTACAATTTTACAAGAAAACCTGAATTCCTGGAAATCTTACGTAATGTAAAATGTAAAGTTCCCTTCTCAAACCTTGTGATCTATAGGGAGAAGTTGTAAGGGTCATCTGTTTCTGCGGCTTACCATTAACGAGTGTGTCATGTGGCCAGCACAACGACCAAGCACCTTTACTTTTCCCAACTAATGTCAATTACCCATTAGAGCTGGGTGGATTCAGAACTTCAGAAGCACCTTAAGATTCCGAAATAAAAAATCTCAGTCTTTACCCGGATTTAAGCCCGGGTGCCCCGGTTCATAAGCCAAGCGCTTTTCCGCTCGGCCACCCGCCTCCTACGTAATTTAGGCTTAATAGTTATAAACAAGAACATATTTTTGAAAATGCTTTAAAAAAAACGTATTTTAAGTATAGTTGTATCAATTAGCGTGGGCAGTCATATAATCAAATTTGTAATAGACTAAAATGATTAATTAGATTAGAAATCCTTTTACCATTGCTGGCTCATTACATCAAATGATTCAGAATTTTCTGTTAGGGAGAGAACAAATGGCTCTAAATCAACAGGTAACAAATAAATATATCTCATCTGTGCAATAATATCTGTAAAATCAAATTAAGTTTTTATTTCCATTATAAATTAAGGTTACTGTATAAATGTAAAATCTAAATTTTTGGTTCTCGGAAACAAATTGGCAATATAAACCTAACACCCACCTCAGCATCATCTCATGTCTAATCTAAAAATGTAAAAGTCATCAATATGGGTCAAACAATAATGCCATGTTTAAGAAATGTCACTTTGAGATTATGAATTAAACAATGTGAATATCTGGACAAACCATTTAGCTGAAAAAAGATCTTTTATTTCTACTATCATGTAATATAATGTAGAAGTTAGTAATAACAAGACTGTCTGCGTCGACTTATAGCGCATTTCATTGCGCAAGCTATTTTTTTTCTTTTTAATGGATTACAACAGAAGTAATCACATTCTGCTTCTCACATTTATTCAAAGCTCACAATCAAAACTAACATTCAATCCCAAGCTCTGCCTTTCGGGGAAGGCGAAATTTAAACTTTCCAAATATTATTTCTCATTGTTACAATCATTGGAAGTAGTAGGGTTATAGCATGCGAAAACAAAACAATAACATGCACAATACTTTATTTCTAGAGAACACTTCTAAGAGAAAGACAAAAGTAACATTTTTTTTTAAACTGGTATAATAGAAAATACATAAGTATTCTTTTTTTCTGTTATGTCTAAAAAACTGAAAAAATAGATTTTAACTATAACAAATCTTTTCATATTTAATCCTGTGAATTTAAAGTTCATTATGTTTGAAAAAAATATAAAGTAATAAGGAAACAAAATGAAATAAATATAACAAAGTGACACTGCTAAACAAATGCAATAAAGCAAGAAGTTGTTGAGAATCGTATTGCTGTTAGATTTATCTTTCGTTATATGCTGTGTGTTTTGAAGGAGAAAAGTTTAGAACCTTTTAGGGAGAACATGGTTACATTTTTAAGGCAAAAATATGCAAACCTAAATAGGAAAAAATGTATTGATTGATTTTTTATCCACAGAATGAAGATACTGTTACAATAATAGTTTAACTTCCAATATTTAAAAATACAGAAGAGCAAGCCAGATATCTCCTGACAGAGAAACTAAAAGATGGTTGAGATACTTTTAAGAATATCCCCATCAGATGTTGTATCTTTGTTATATCACATACATGATAAAGTGGTAGTACATTAAGAGAAAAAAGGATTAATAAAACTGTTTTAAATTAGTGTATGATCTAATGGACTAAATGACCCAATGCAGGATCTTGTTATAAATAATTTCTAGCATTGTCATACAAGGAACGGTCCAAACGTTAGGGCCAAGTTTAGCTTTTTTAAAATCAAATTTAATGTGTTTTCTTTTGTTATTTATATGTAATCATTGTTTTGTTGATGTATTGCAATAAAACACCAGAAGTGATGAAATAAAAGCTTTTGATTCAAACATGCATTCTGTTCAATCACACATTCCCCAGTCACGCCCCAGTGGTCAAAGTACATGATGCACAAGGGAAAAAAAATCAAAATATATCATCCAGTTTAGAATTTCAATACTCAGAATTAATAAATGAATGTTGAGCGCTTGAAGCATAAAGAGATAATATTATTGCCTCAAATAAAGGTGAAACCGTTGTATGTATTTCAATAACAATGGAGGTAACAAATATATGGCTCCTTTTGTCTCGAAAGGCAATGGATGCGCCCAAGTGAGTCACTGGTTTTGGCTTAATCTTGAGACGGGGCAGAATCTGGTGTGGCTAATCAAGCCAATTCTAGAACGGCAGACTTTGCCACAATTCGTACATTTGTATGCCTCTGATTTAGGGCTAGCAGACAGGGCAGCTTTCTTTTTTTCCCTCTTGATTAAAGCCGCTTCAATTCTTTTATTCTCAGCAAGGGTTGTCCCAGCACGCACAGTCTGTCTCCATGCACTCCGGTCTTTGGCTATGTTTTCCCACATACTTTCACTGATTCAGGTAACAAATAGTACCGTACTAATTTTCGATAGAAAGGGAGATAACGAATAACGCAAAGGGAGGTAACAATTAAAAAAACAAAACTACTGCATGTGTTTCCGAGCAAATTACACTGACAAATAATACTGTATGCGAAGCGATTTAATACAAGGCAAGGTAACATAATAACTACTGTATCTGTTTCAATACAAAGTAAGGTTATACCGGATGGTAACTCCTGCTTCTGCCAAATATCCACCATTTTTCAGTGTCCGGCCATATTCAGCTCCAGTCGGATACTGCTACAAGATAGTTGACAAAATACAGTAATTAATAACTAGTAATAGATTGACCAATTGTGTAATGGTGCGTCAAAGCAGGCTAGGGCCATCCATGGTCTGTAGTGTCATAGAAAGGATGGAGTGAGAATTATCGGGAACATACAAAGCGGGAATCTACAAAACGTATTTGTCAATGTTACTGTCTTTGATCTTAAGTTGTAGAGATGTCGTGGATTTAGCTCAACATAAACTGTAATTGTTAAAACTTAATGTTCGTAAGTTTCCTTTTATAGCAACCGTTGCAAGGGTAAAAGACGCTAGAAGTCTGTGCTGTCTATCTGTCGGTCCACCCGTCCGTCCCATTTATATCTTAAAAAATGAAAATCCTCATTCATGATATTTATCATCCTTTAAAGTTCTTGTGCAAAGGGCTAATTTTTATCGTCTGAAATCAAAGCTTTTTAAGATAAGATAATTTTATTGATTCAATCAAATGGAACTTCAGTTTGACTACAATTGACAATCTCGGCTTAAATACTGTACAATAACAATATAATGAAAAATTCGAACACCCTTCACACACGAAAATACATTCACAACCAGCGCTTTATGAATTTGTCTTCTATGTACTTCTCGATGACGACAGGTGATCTTGTAACACTCTGACCGAAAGTGGGGTAAAGGAGTTTTTAAATCTTTCTATTTTAGTCCTAATGGAAAGGAGACGACCACTTCGCTCATATCTTATGTAACAGTGGTTAAATGGGGTGCAGGTTGTCCTAAAGAATCGTGAGTGTTTTGGAAAGGCATCTTTCATGAAAAAGTTCTTCAAGAGATGGTAGCTGTATTCGGGTGATATGCGATGCTTTTTTAATTTGTCTATTTAGTTTAAGTCTTTGTGCCAGTGAAGTATTACCATACCAGCAGGAGATGGCATAGTTAATTAGACTGCAGATGGTTGCTGAATAGAAAGGTTTAATAATTGTTTTGTCGATGTTAAATTTTCTTAGCTTTCTGAGATAGAAGAGTCGCTGGTGAATTTTTGTGTAGAGGTTTTGAAGTTTTAACAGTTTTGTTTTTAAAATTAAAATTTAAGCCGTTATAACAGTTACAAAATACATCATTTTAAAAACTAAATGTCATAACAATCAATTCATTGGAAACTAATGAATAATGTCAGTATTATAACAGTAGTAACATCAGCCTGTCTAGTACTTTTACTCCGTGCACGTCAACTTTGTACAGAAGGAAGGAGGATTGTTGATAGTTCATGCCTTGTGCATATTCGTGGGTGAAACTATTGAAACCTGTCTTTCACTCATGGACTCATGAATGTCACTATGGCACGTTATAAATTGTTAAAGGTTTGATGATATTCTCATATACAAGGGGCTATATGGGCGTCATGTTGAAAACATCTTTTTACAGACTACAATGTAATACTAATTTAATCTAATAAATTTTCCTAAAAAAATGTAGGCCTAATAGCTGACTTCCGTAGACAATGCTATTAGAAGGCTTTATCCTTTTAGGGCCAACAAACATAGCGATGCGATTAAAAAGCAACATAAGGCCTATATTTCGCATAAAGATATGGAGCAAATTTACAGTTATCGATACATTATTAAAAAAAAACAATGATTTTGAGAACAGATAGGCCAAAAATTGGAGGCCCATCATATTATGTACAATTTATAGGCTGTACTGTATAGAAATGCCTGGGCCAAAGTTGACACCCAGTCCAGCCCTGGTATGGGGTGTTATTGAGTTTGTGTGTTTGTTTCTATGGTGATAGTGAAAAGACGTTAGCGATTGGTTGGTGGCCAAGCTGTATGAATGATGCAAGATAAGCGTCATTTCCGTAAGCCGTCTTGGGTACACCAGACGACTCCATAAGAGATATTAATTTAAACACAATGTCGACGGACTTGGTTTATTAGCAGACTTTGCATCAGCATTTACAGTTTTAACCAAGTCGAAAGCCAAGGAGTCAGGAGTTATAGAAATTGATGAAGGCGAATCCAGACAGTCATGGAAATTTTTTTTGTTTACAAAAATAGATTAGGCTACTAAGGCAAAGCTGTTGACAAAAGCTACAGAAATAGATTTTTTGTTTAGAAAACAATGAGAATATTTGAACTTACCAAATGGTTGTTTATATCCTCTTCTTTAACTTTATTATCCATAAATTTTGAAATACATTAAAGTGAACATTTTAAACCACATATTAAACCACATAAAAACACATCCAGTTTAGTGAAATGCACAGAAATGTGTTCCAAGCACCAATATCCGATTCACTTGTGCAATTCTAAAGAAAGAAAACACCTAACACACAATTCACCAAAAAGAACGGTCACGTGATATCAATGGATAAAACAACAAAAACTACGGTCAACTAATATCCAGGTTTATTGGACCTCATTCATCAATCGTAAACAAACAACATTTAGTCACGTGATCATAGTGATACAACAACGGGGGGAAAATGTCACGTGACAGCCTTTGTGTATTAAAATTAGATAGTAATTTGTATAGAAGAGATAGAGAACCATGTGGCAAAATGTTGTTAGTTTACGATTGGTGACTGAGGTCCATTAAGTTGTATGTTGTATAGAATAGATAGGGAAACAAGCGACTTAATTGTGTTTGTTTAAGATTGGTGGATGAGGTTCAATCTTGAAGTAACAACGTAATAATGGAAAATAATTTATGTAAATAAAGAAGAGTCATTCCCCTTAGTGAAATAAAAAAAGGAAAAGTCACTCCCTGAGATTGACTAGTCACTAATACTCTACTTTACAAAAAGTAACTTCTAGAATAATAGATTTTCTTATTGAGGAAAAACAATGTCTAGCAAACAAAAGATTAATGATAAGCATGCTTATCAATTCTTTTCAGCATTAATGTGTTGTTTTTTAAATAGCATCATTTGGGTGAAATTCTTTTTTTAAACTCTAAATAATGTTCTGAGCCAGATAAAGTTATAGTTACAAGGAACTCATGGGAATGTTGGATTAGACGAGAACAGAACTAAAACAAGGAGACTTACTTTTATGCACGCTTTTAAATCTGACTCTTTAATGATTGGTTATATAAAAAAGCATGTTATATTTTAGATGAAATAAAAAAAAATAATTTCACTTTCTTTTTGAAAAAAAATATTTAATAAGTATATAGTTTTAAAAAGTGTATATTTTGAGTTTGTGGAGGGTAATAAAGTGAGTACGTAAATTTCCCCTTTCAGACCTTGTGGTCTATAGGGCAGATGATGTAAAGGTAATCTGATTCTGTGGCCTACGGTTAACATGGGTGTCATGTGGCCAGCACAATGACCAACCGCCTTTACTTTTCCCCAAATAATGTCAGGTACCCATTAGAGCTGGGTGGACTCAAGGGTGCCCGAGGGTAAGGCCGTACATTCGAAGCTGTATTTAATTGTTCTGAGCAAGCTACAAGCGTACACTTCTAATCAAGTCATTTTGGTCAGCCATAAAAGTAAAAAAAAATGTTAGAAAGAAAAAATTAAAACTTTCTGACCTTTCCGAATTCGTATATATTTGTATTTCTTAAGTGGAGGCCCCTTTCTTGTGGAGGTCCCAGGGCTGTTGCCCCACCTGGCCTCCCTTAAATCCGCCCTGCTGAAAAAGTCTACACATAAATACAATGGAACAATTACTGACTACTGCAACAGAGAAAACATAGGTCCGTGACCAACAGAAACGATATACAGCCAATCTCTACAATATTTTGTATATGCCGATGACATTATTGAGGAAAGACACCTCTGACATCTCACACTACTGGAAGAAGCATCTCGAACAGCTGGACTTGAGATAAATGACCTAGTACTGTATATGTTTTAATGACAAGAGACGATCAGTAAGAAAAATAATATATTAAAATGACTAACCACTAGAAACGTCTAAATATTTAGGAAGTATGCCTCATTCTAAAAGAGACATATAGTCAAAAATTAAAGAACCACTAGCGCAGATCGCTAGAGCATTTTAATAGCCATTTAATTGCATATCAGAAAAACAAAGCAAGCTTTTGGGTAAATCCTTTGAACAGAATACGGACGTATTCGTATGGGAAGTATTATATATTTTTGTACTTTTTTTTTGTGTACTGTAAGTGGTAAAGCGGATGGCTTTCGAGCAAAAGGGTTTCGAATTCCAGTCTTCTGAAATTTCGAACTGCAGTATATATTTAGGACCCACTTTTTCTCTAATGGGTATCTGACTAATGTAGAGACGTAGAGACGGGTAAAGAGCTGGATGGACTGACTCAGCGGTGCCCTAAGACCCCGAAATTAAAAATCCCAGTCTTCACCAGGATTCAAACCCGGGTCCTCCGGTTCGAAAGCCAAGCGCTTTACCGTTCCACCTCCGCACCTGTAAATACAATATAAACGGGGGGGGGGGGGGAATCTTAAACTTTGATGTAGATTGAGGAAGTCAAATTGAATGTTATAAACACTGGCAGATCTGATCGGCCTCCTCCTTATATATAGTGATAGGGATTACTATTGTTAAGGTTTAAAAAATCAAAATCTTTCCCACCACTTTTTTCAAAAGTTCTTGATTCAACAATGATCAGTGGTTCTCAAACTGTTGTCCGTAGAGTCCGCTCGTAGAGAGGCCGCAGAAAGATAAAAACTGTATACATTTTCAATTCGCAAAAATGCCGATTTATCCAATAGGATAGTTTTAATAATAATCAGCTCGCTCCTACATATTAGTGTGTAGCCCACTACTCTCTGACGGCTTAAACAAAAGATTTCAAGAGACATTCTTCACTTGGATATTCCTGCCTTGGCATGGAATTCATTTGCGCGTGGACAAACTCAGACCCCAGTAGTAGATAATAATCTATTCAATACAGCAAATATCCACAAACGTAGAACTTTAACCAATGTTTGAATAAGGATCCACCACAAATTCTAGTTACAAAATCAGATCCTAGTTTTATATCCTGCACTATTGGTCATTGTACAGAAGTGGTTGACAGCTTTCTCGTCTTTATATATTTGGAACAACGTGGATCCTTTCCTGTAATGAACCTCATCCGAAGTAAAAGAAACTGACTAGAAACGTGTGCTTAATGAGATTAGTTGCTACTTACATCAATTGAGCTGGACCTAAAGACATTCATACAATCTCATCAACTCTATCCGAGTAATAATCTCAATAAAATCTCAGTAATAACTCAATAAAATCTCAATAAAAACTCAATAAAATCTCAATAAAATCTCAATAAAAACTCAATAAAATCTCAATAAAATCTCAATAAAAACTCAATAAAAACTCAATAATAAAAACTCAATAAAAACTCAATAAAATCTCAATAAAATCTCAATAAAAACTCCTTCTACATTTCACATTTTTTTTTGTTACATTTGGAACTTATTACATTTATGTAGTTTTTTTCACCTAAGGGTGTGTGGGCAAGTTATTACTATAAATGGTGTCCCCCGGTAAAAAAAACGTTTTAGAACCACCGCCGAAAATAATCAGAAAGTAACATTTAAAAAAAAAAAAAGGTGCGCTTAGAACAACGGTTCTCAACATTTTAAGCTCGGCTACCCCTTTTTACAATCCCCCATTCTGCCGCGACCCTCCCTCCCACACACACACACAGCAATAGAAGAATAGACAATAACAATCCATATTTTCGATGGTCTTAGGCGACCCCTGGCAAATCGTCAATCAACCCCCAAGGGGATCGCGATCCACAGGCTGAGAACCCCTGGCTTAGACCTTGATAAATGTCAATAGACTGGGTAGTGAGAAAAGACGGAAAAACTCATACAATCTGGCCGGGGCTTATTTAAAAAAAAACAACTACTAACCCTACCCCTAACATCTTTTGAATACTTCAAGAATCAGCTGCACTCTGAGGCTGCAACATCTGCATTAATTAAGGAGAACACGTCGGCGATATTTTTAGAAAGTTCTCAATCCCTAGTCTAAAGTATCGACAGCATACGAGAAATGCGCAATGCAGGTCTAATTAACAAAACATTCCTGTGTTATGAATCATTCAGCAGCTGTCAATGCGTTATTTTATAAGAAATGTGTATTTACCCGAAATCTTACGTAGACCTAACGTATATGTAAATATGTAAAGTTCAAAGATCAAAACACAAATTTCTCCTATAAGAAGCTGTTGATTGTTTCAATGAGTATTTACTGTTTACGTGCATGTACAATCAGGGCGATGGCAGTGGGCCCCAAACGTTCATTGGCCACGCGCCAAGTCTAGGTGTAAATTATTGAATTAAACCATTATAACTATATATATATATATATATATATATATATATATATATATATATATATATATAGTATATATATATATATATATATATATATATATAAGGCTTGTCTTCGAGTCCGAAGATTAGTGAGGAATGCAGTATTTTATGCGCAGCCCCAGCTGTGACCTACATATTTTGCCACCACCAATGCAAGCATAACAATTGTCGGCAGGTGGTCGCTTTAGATTTTTCTTTTCACCGTCTGCGTTTGTCCTCGACAGCAGATTTTCTTTTCGTCTCAAATTTGTATCCCGCGGTCTTCGTGAGTTACCTCCAGGTGCTCTCTTCTATGTCAGGAAAGGAAAGTTGACGCCTAAACTGGTCTTTGAAGCGTTTCCGTTTCACAATTTAATCATCTTATGTACATTCAAATAGATTGATTCCCTAGATCTTTCTAGATTATGCATCTAAAAATTGTAAAATAAAATTATGAGACAAGAGAACTCTTATTTTTGATGTTCAATTACTAGATTTAGATCTAAAAATAAAATTATATGTTACATAGGTTAGGGTTGAAAAAAAAAATTACTTCTTTAATCTACTTTACAAAACAACGCCTTGATCGAACTTTCTAAAAAATTTTCACGACATTTTTTGTAGTGTTCAAAAGTCTCCATGTCCAGTCTAGATATAGTATATATATAAGTCTATGAGCTGAAGTATTAAAATTAAGGTCCACTTACAGGTCAAATAGTAAACATTTTATTAATCTAATAAAAATCTGTAAATATGTATATATTTATTCTTTGCCCAATCCCACCTCAAAGTTTATATTCGATCCCATCTTTCGGATAAATCCCAGTATTTTCCATGGATCAACGAAATCAAACAGTGTTTGAGGTTGTCAGTTCTAAAACATCTCCCCTTAATATCCTGGTATCTGGGGCAATCAAAGAGGATATGTTCTACAGTGAGATATGAGTCACAGTACTCACACAGTGGACTGTTTGATGTAGGAGTGGCCAATCCTAAGTCTGGACATGGTCGTACTTCCACGCCGTGTCAGACCATTAGATATTTATTTTATGCGCAGACAACCTGTTGCCCTGAAGTTTTAATTCTGTGACAATTTTTACACAGTGTCTTTGGCAAACATGAAGTCTGTCTCTAACTCTTCATTGGAAATATTAGTTTCAAAGTCACAGCCAATGTCTTTCATTTCAAGGAACATAATTTTGTTCCTTAATTAAGATCCTACACTTTCCCCGATATCGTGCCCATGTTCAGCCAGCAGATATTGATGTGATACAGAATATTTGAATGTTCAGCTTGCGAATCTTCAAGCAGTCCTGAGCTGAAAGCGATTAAGAATCCCCAGGTCTGATATCAGATCAATATAATGCATGATATTTAATGCAGCTTTGCACAAACATTCCTGATATGTGACACACTGGAGATGTAATATTGTTTGCCAGGAAATTGGCATTCCTTTTCATTAATTTCCACTAATTCTGCCACAACTCTCTTGCGCACACTCCATTGGTTTCCTGTGAAACTACGAATCGACTGCAAGGTGGTCACATTTTGTCATCATTGTATCTATAATAAAGAAAAGTCTTTATACCTTAGTGGACTGATCACTCCATATGTACATCAGAGAACACTGCGCTCAATGGATTCAACGCTTCTAGTGATGCCACGTTTCTCCCTCAAAAGCTACGTTCTGCGAGCTTTTTCAGTGCACGTACCAAAAGTTTGGAACTCAATCCCTATTGATCTCAAACAGACAACATGCTACACTACATTCAAGAAGATCGTTTAGATCTATTTGTTTAAATTACTATCTTGTTGGCCACACCGGGAATACTATTAGGCATAAACAAGCCTAACATAAAAAAAGACAAAACCTTTTTTATAACGGTCAAACTGGAGTTTTGCAGATCCGGGTCCATTGATGTTACCATGAAGATACCAGTTGAACAGAGATTTTATTTTTTTAAAGACAAATGAATTAGAAGATTTTTTTTTTATAGGCACGATTTCTTTATTCTTAATGAATTATAGATGAAAGTAAATGAAATTTATCATACCCCTATTATTCTTCTCCCCTCTTCCTAACTGGTCCAGACTAGGGATAGGATCATAGTGGTAGCGTATTGAGAAAGCTAAAAGCATGTAAAAAAGTTAATCTTTGATTAGCTTGTAAAGCAAGAGACAGATGAAAAAAAGCCAAATGATTTTACAATTATTTATTAACACACAAAAGGTAACAGAACATGATAAATGAACTTATTTTTGTCTTTTAGTCTGATTATACACGGAAAGTACAGCATATTAATTATTAAATAACAACAACATACAACCTTAGAAGTCAATGCTTCAAGCGAAATTATACTTGGGTTCTTTAATGAAATGAGAAAAATTAGTTATATACAAATGTATACTCCTGCCATATATTAATAAGTACATTAAGTTATATACAAATGTATACTCCTGCCATATATTAATAAGTACATTGCCAGGGAAGAGGTAGCATATGTTGCTAGTGACCAATCTCCCTATGGAGACAGCAACCGGATGTTAGTCTATATATAGCCTACCAGTGTGTGTGTCTATATATATATAAATATATCATATTGATGCACTGATATAAATACAAGTATTATCAAGTTATTTGAAGAATAGTAAGTTTATCATAAATTAGCTTGTAAACTTATGCAACATGAAATTTTTAAATTTAATAACAGCTAAAATGGTAAAACCTGATATACGAACTACTAGATCTAAATTCAGTTACACTCTGATTTTGTAAATATCTTAACTGGAAATACTTTATTCCCACAATGCATAGGAAGGAGCACAAGAAAACAAGCATAAAAAAACAAAAAAAAAAAACACCTAGAAAAATTAAAAAATTACAAAATGAATACTGCTTATCTTGTCATGTCAACATTATCAATTATCAAATAACAAATAATAAAAAAAGTAGAGAATATAATCTGGTTCTTGTTGAACGAAATGATTATTTTTGGAAAAAAAGTATCATATACAAAGATAACCAGGTATAGGGACTGACCCTGCTGTAGTTCGTTAAGAAAAGTCTTCATCGAAGATATCGAAGTTGGGAATCAATAAAAAGGACCCTTCGCAGCCTGGACAGGTGGTTGCATCAAATTGTACATAGGGCCTCAATTTGGTCCATTTTCCTATATAGACATGTTTCTTACAAGAGTGAGGGTGTGACACCATAATTAACAATCTGTCCTCAACACTCTTGACAGTTGTAGAATATTTATCATAAGCAACAATCCACTTTTCTGAGAATATATCTAGATAAGATTCCAACTTTTCTAATAATTCTACATCACATGTGTATGCAAAAAATTTACAAACTCCTTGCATGTTGCTTACATAAGCATCTCCCTGTAAGTGCTTCACATGATGCATGGTCTCATCATTGTCATAGAAAAAAGTACATTTAATATCTGAGACTTTTGAACTTGCAGTGAGCAGGTTTGTTGATGTGGCTATTAAAACCTTGCCCCATGTCGCACTTGGATGTTCCGATGCTCTACACTTGCAACAACGGCACTTTGTGTTTTCTTTAAAAATGTACACGTCATCAACTTTGCCTGTGCCTTGACAGAAAAGTGCAGTTTTTGCCCATGGCACCTGTATTAACACAGCCAGATCAGCAGCTGATTTGATAAGAGAAATCATATCATCATTCTGGTAACTGCTTGGCAAATCTAGAACTGATAATGAATTCAAGTCCTTTACATTGCTATGATTAGTTCCTTTTTCACAGGCTATGTCCTTAAGAGGTGCCTTACATGTGTCCATCACTGACTGGCAGCAGATGCCACTTTCAGCTAGAAATATGTTTTTAAAAAAAGTAGTTAAAAATGTCATTAAATAACATTGCATATATCATGAGCACATAATGTGGTATATCAGTGTTAATTCTGTTCTATTAAAATTAAAGCACAATTTCTAAAATTATATTTCTAATATGTTTTCATGTCATTTTTCCAAAATAAGTTTAGTATTCTTAGGCTTCTTTAAAAAACTAAGCACATAGATTTCTCTGCAACCTTAAAATTAAGCAGATTAATTGTAGTTTAAGAGCTAATAAGTGATTCAAGATGTTTAATGTGAAAAAATCCAGTTTCACAAACAATAATGAATAAGCAATATTTTTACCCTGTTAAAAGAAAATATAAAACAAAATATTTGGACAGAAATTTAAAAGATAAAGATTTATTTTATTAATTAGGAGATTTTTTTCAGCTCATTCAATGATGCAAGACAAGTTATAGTACAGAATTTAATGCTCTTAGGGACAAAGTTGAAATAACTAAGTTATGGCCAGTGTAACAACAGCTTTTAAATTCCTTAGTGTTTCTTAAAATTGCAAATAAAAATTACCAGATAAATAATCGACTTTCTTGATTTCAGTCTTCCTTGTATCCAAGTTGGCATCTATTTAAAAAAAAGTATACTTATAGTAAAAATAATATTTAAAAATCATATAAATATAATTTTTAAAAAATTAACAATTTAGTGTTTTTATTATCATTTCTAAAAACCTTTACCAGACATATGGCTGCCTGGTCGTGCGGTTTGCACGCTGGACTGTCGTTCGGACTTATCGATGGTCCCGGGTTCAAACCCTGCCCGCTCCCATCCCCCGCCGTCCTGCGGGAGGTTTGGACTAGGAAGTAATTATCTTCAACTCTGAAGGAACATCCGAAATAAGTAAAACATTTTACAACATTATATCACTTTCACAAATGAGTTTAGATGTCATACTATACAAAAGTACTAAGTAAGCAAAGTTTCATTTACATTCTATGCGCTAACCCTGTTAATATGACTGATGGTTAACTAGAATGTCATATAGGCAGCACAGCTCATTCACAATTAGTTTTCCCAAATGTCAGGTACTCATAGTAGGTTAATGTATGTCCTAAAATCTTAAATAGCAAATGTTCTTTACTACGTTTCAGATGAGACCCCACAATCCAAAATCCAATCTAGCATCATGCACCACATTGTAACAATATTTTAAAAAATTCAAACACTTGCTGTAATAGACTAAAACAACACGAGCTTCAATAAACACAATGATTTTATTCGTCCTTATTTATGCTCTTTACTCCAGCCACTTGTTCTCTATACTCTGACTTCCTTTTACACACAGCCCCTGACACAATGCTGTTCACTCAAGCATGTACACTCAAGGTCCACTGGTCATTTCATACACAGGCACACACACTGCACTACCAGCCACGCAAAACACATACACTTACTATCACACTTGCATTGATGACCTATGTGTCATCATCATCATTCCTTTAGGTTCCTCATGAAACATAGGGCCTCAACAAAAACACACCACTCTCTACGGTCTCTTGCTAGTATTTTTATGGTTTCCCAGTTTTTTTCCAGTCCTCTCTGCTTCCTCGAGTGTACTGCGTCACCATGTTCTTTTTGGTCTTCCTCTACATCTTGTTCCCTGGGGGTTCCACTCTAAGGCCTGCCTAGCTCTGTTGCTGGTATCTTTTCTAAGGGTGTGACCAATCCATCTCTACTTCCTGTCTAAAATCTGCACCTCTATATTTTTCTGCCCACTCATCTCCCACAGTTTGGTGTTTTCTACTTTGTTGTACCAGTGTATTTTTAGGATATTTCTCAGGCATCTGTTGATGAAGATCTGTACTTTTTTTGTTGTCGCTTCAGTTGTTCTCCATATTTCAGAACCATACAGTAGGACAGCCTTGACATTAGAGTTAACGATTCTTAGTTTTGTCTTGTTTGAGATGTGAGGAGATTTCCAGGTTGATTTTAGCTGTGTAAATGTCTGACGTGCTAGATTTATACAACATTTAATGTCTTCATCTGTTCCACCTGATACACTCACTACACTCCCAAGTCCCAAGGTTTATAAAATTTTCTTCTTGGTCTATGGTCTGAGAGTCCAGTTCTATGTCTCCAGTTTGTTAATTGTTTATTGTTTACTTTTAAGTACTTTTGTTTTTTGGTGGTTTATTTTGGGGCCTACTCTTTTTCCTACTTGGCTTAAATGTGACCTTTCATGCATATTCTGTAGTCTGTGTGATAATAGGGCTATGTGATCAGCGAATTCCAGATCTTCCAGCTTTTGTGTGAGACCACCTTGGAACTCTGACAAAGAAAACAGCCCAGCGACTCTTTTTTCTATACAAACTCAACAGTTTTAAATTAAACAAGAAGATCCTTGAGACATTTTACGGCGCGAATGTACAGAATCTGCTAACATACGGAATAAGTTGTTGGCAAGGCAACGCCTCATCTAAACTGTTGCAACGTCTAGAAAACATCATTAAAAAAGCATCAAAAAATTACACTCACAACATTACCACATTTAAAGGAACTTTTTGAACAAACGTGCCTAAGAAAAATCGAAAAAATCTTGGAAGACAACGGCCACCCGCTCCATCAGAACTACGCCAGGTCGTCGCGAAGTGGGCGACTGCTGTCAATCAAAACAAGAACGGAGCGGTACAAAAACTCGTTCGTACCTCACTCGGTCAGACTCTATCACCGCCACTCATTGATCAGGGAACATGAAATGCACCAAGATACCTGTGTGTAGTCGCTGAATGAACTCTTTATGTTGTCTGTTGTATTTATGTGTATTTTTCTGTTGTGTTGTCTTTAATATGAGAAACGAGTCCTTGTAATCACAACAAATTTCCGTAAGGATCAATAAAGCAGTCTTAGTCTTAGATTCCATTGGATTCCTTTCACTGCATTAGAGTGGTGAAAGAAGGCATCACTGTTTGACTCCTGCTGTGGCTAGCCACTGTGGGTTACTTGGCAGGTGAAACCATCATAAAGGTTCTTGATTATGGTTATTTTATTTGTCTCATTACAGTCCTGATAGATTCTCTGTCGATACTATCAAATGCTTTTTCAAAGTTGACAAATGTTGCATAGAGAGGAGATTGCCATTTGACACATTATTCTACAATTATTCTGAGTGTTGCTATTTGGTCAGCACAAGATCTCCCTTTTCTGAATCTGGCCTGTTCTTCCCTAAGGTGTTCATTGCATGCTCCCTTTATTCTGTTTAGTAGGATTCTGCTGAAAATCTTGCTTGGTACTGACGACAAAGTGATGCCATTTCTCAATTTGTGATAAATCTCCACTCTTTGGTAGTACCTATGTGTATATTAAGACAAAAACGTACCATTTGAATATTGATGAAGCGCTAAGGGTACAAAGTCTTCTTCATCAACATCAATAAGAGATTCGTCTGTGTAGATTTTAAAGCTTGCAGACCTAAAAAAAAAAAAAAAAAACTTTGTTGACCAAATGGCTGCAATTGGAATTGCTGGTAGTGCAACATACTGCCACAATATTACTGTAAAAACCATCAAAATAGAAGGCATTGATAAAAATACAGTGAGGTGATTGATACGGGAATTTGAATCTATTTTTTCAAACTTATTTCATTCGATCCATAAGCAAAGTAGTTTGCTTTCATACAAAAAATAATATGTTTAAATGCAAATATTTCTTATCAATATTTATTACAGACAACCAGCTTTGTACATAAGTAATAATGATCTTATATTGAAAGAACATCTTGATTTTGATTCATTTGTTCGATTATTGTTTTTAAAGAGAATAAATAGGCTAATCTTTGGAGTGAGCTTATTACATTGAATGAAGTTAAATGCCTCGATCTAGGCCTATTAGACAGATCTGTTGCATATATCATAAGCTATCAAAGGCAGGTTCATCTATGGAACAACCAGATAGACCAGTTAACTACCTCACCCTAAGGTCAATGTTAGTCAACAATCACAAAGAGGAGTGGCTCAACCAATGGGCATCAGGAAACACAGGCAGAGGCATGTACAAAGAAATGACTACGCCTAACAAACTGGACAGTATTAACTTCCTCCCCCGCAAAGAACAATCTACAATTTTCCAACTAAGAACAGGACACACACCACTATTAAATTACCACCTGAACAAAATAAATTCCACACAACTCCCCCTTTGCAGACACTGCGCCCACCCCTTTGAAACCGTAAACCATATCCTCTTTGAATGCCCCTCTCTAATCCACCTTAGGTAGACCCTACTTCCACTACAGCCCAACATAACCAACACCCTGTAGGGCAGTGCTGAACAACTAAAGAAAACAGCACACTTTTTTTCCTTGGCACAGTCTGCAAAAGAGCTCACAGCTCAGCAGCAATAAAGCTGGCTAGAAGAAGAAGAAGTAACAGTTACTGAAACCGCAAATAAAATAATTAATAAGTAATAATTAAGGAAGATGTTTCTAACATGCGTTCTTTGCATTTAATGTTTCTTACATACGTTCTTTGCACATTAATATAAAACAAAGATGAGCATGTTTGGGTGTGTGTATTTTTTTGCCTTGTTTTAAAACCTTTAGAAAGAAAGCTAATTTCATTGTTTAATTCTTTTGACTTAATAAATAACAGAAAACCTTACAGTAAATTTTAAAATCGCATAAAAGAAATTGAATAATAGTACCTCAGTTAGATCTAGCAAACAAAGAAATAAAATGCTGGAGTGTAAAAAAAAACAAACCTTGACCTCTGTAACTAGTGGATGGGTATAATTTATCTAAATGCTCGACTGACCATGCCAATGTGTTATAATAAATCTTTTTTGACTGACCACCCAACACTATTGCGTTCATATGCCCAAGGAAAAAACAATGCGTGATGGTTAACGCAAACAACTATACACACTACACTTGGATTACATGTGTAGGCTCACAAGGTATATCTGACCAGGTTGTTGGTCTGAAATTCATGAACACATACATCTGACTATTATACAAGGCAGATTGCACTTTACTTATGAGAGATTTACATTAGTAACTAGTTAAATATATACTAACATATTTTACATTGACCTTCCTACACACATCCTTTACAGTTAGTAGCAATACAGATTTTTAGAAATACTGTTAAGCATGAATAAATCAATCAGTAACAGAGTTTAAAACAATAAGGTATTAAAAAAAAATTAATACCAACCAATATAGGTATGTTATTTAACATTTAATAGTTTCCTAAAATGTTCAGCAACACAAGCTATTTACAAAACACTTCTAAAGGTATTCGGCTCCGGCTCTGGCCGAATATCAAATTTTACTATCTGGTCATATCGGGCTCCGACCGGATATCAAAAAGTACTATCCGGTGCACCCCTAATTTAAATTATTATTTTTTTAATTGTTATTTTTCAAAATAATGTAATGCAAACTACAGATATAAATTACATATGTTTTAAAGTAAATAGATTTACATCGATATGCACAAATTGTACCCATTTTTTAATCTTGATCTTATTACATATGAGTGTTTCTCCAGTACTGGTGACAAATAGTTATTGGTTCACTAAAAAGTCTATAAATCACAATTTTCTTTTCATTGGACTTAGAAATGGTTTTTGTATCAATTGTGATATTTTGAGCTTGAAAGGTGCATAGTGGAATTTTAAAATTGTAGAAAATGTTTGAAAAAGTGCACAAAATGGCATCTTTTGATGTAACATGAAATACCTGACTTAGCTTGAAGTAATATTCTACTAAAAGCAAGGATTATTGAACAGACATTTTTGTTGAAATAGGTTAACAATATAATGTTATTGCATTATCTATATCTTTTTATTTTATATTTACTTTGATATTACTTAGATGTCACCGTAAAAAAAGCGACACAGGTGCATCACATGGTGTCCCAATAAATTTGAAATTTTCAACCTTTAACAATTGTAAACAAAGTAAAGGATTCTGCTCCAAATTGTGTTTCTGTTACTAAAAGCATCAATGATTAATTTACACAGTGTAATTTTTCTTTGAAACTGTAAAAATGTATATAATTTTAGTAAAATAGGTCTTGGTGTCCCAGGTGAAGCACCTCAAACGCGCTTGACAAAAAGAACTTAAACTAAGTTATTAATGTGATGGGAATTACTTAATGGTATCTCTGATACTGTACACAATTAGCCCCATTGTTTTGGGAAAAGGCTACATAGTAATTAACAGGAGACATTAAAAGTCAAGGTGTCCCACATTTTTTCACTGTAGCACCCGAAACACTGCATGTTCAATCATACCAGAAAATCTCAGAGATCTATATATAAGTATTTTTCTCACCAAAGTTTTGGATTATAATAAGAATTAAGCTAATTATTATCAAGTTTGATCTAGAATACATAGAATACTATTTTTTAATCTAACTTTATGTAAACCTTATTGTTTTATCATTGTTTGTGGTGCTTCACGGGACACTAAACAAGTCTATCTAGTTTTGGATCTCGTTCTTGGTGCATTGAAAGTCAGAAAGCTGCACCTTTTAGTCTATGATTAGGTCATGTTTGAGGCAGTTATGTCTAATATATATTTAAAGGATTGTTGAACACACACACAAAGGCCTAGTACATTTATTTGTGGTTATAGAAAACTATTTTGTGAATCACTAATAAAAGAATAATTGGTAATGTATTTACAGACTTAAAAAAAAATGTATTTCAGCTTGTATTAACAAAAAAAACTATATATTTCATATTGGTGTCCTATTGTAGCACCCGCAACATCTTATGATATAATAGTCATGTTATAATAAATGCTTGAATTATCATTGAGATATTGCAGCAAATAATAGCCTATATATTTAGCTATAATGCAAGTATAGCATAAATTCTATTTTCTTATCAAAATTCATATTTAAAAAACTTTTACCAGTAGTGTTACAGGTGCTACGGTGTACCATTTTTTAAATTGAGAGCAAACATAGCGTAAGTGCTCAGAAACTTCAATTTCTCTATCTAGCTGCTTAATACAATAGAAATGTTCAAATTATGCTAAAAAAGCAGACAAATTAGCAGTTAGTTGTACTTTAATCATCAATGGTGTCCCAGTGATGCACCTGAAATGCAAAAGTGGGTACCCCTTTTGCCAGCACTGCTGAGGAAATGTACGTATTCCAATTCATTTTCTATTGATAAATTCTTAAAGTACAATGTGTGAAGAAGTGAATACACCTAAAATGAAACCAAAAACTTCCACTTTTAATTTTTGGCCTACTGTGACTTTTTTTGATACCAGTACTGGAGAAACACTCATATACTTTGATGCCATGAACATTACAGCTCTGGGAGGACAACCTAGGCATGGTATTTTGAAATTAAAATGTCTTTGGCAGGAAAAAAAAATGGTGGGGGGAAGTCAAGACACTGTATC
Organism: Biomphalaria glabrata; assembly: GCF_947242115.1. Classification (NCBI taxonomy): domain Eukaryota; kingdom Metazoa; phylum Mollusca; class Gastropoda; family Planorbidae; genus Biomphalaria; species Biomphalaria glabrata. The sequence continues at coordinate 5,731,847 of NC_074724.1, read as the reverse complement.
AATTGATCGACCATTAAAATGTGATGTCGGCCTCAAATACATAGAGTCAGTTGTACTTCTAGTCTAGACGTGTGGCGCCGGGTCAATAAAATTATAATATTTTTTTTGCCATGAGCTCATAATGCGCTACAAAGACACTCCTTTGTAGTATGAACAATGTTGAAGGGAAAGGGGGGGGGAGCCATCAATCGAGTACTAACGGTCAAGCCGTTAATTAGGTCACAAACACTAGGCGTGATAGATACATATTTTATATAGATACGTTGTTTGTGTGCATGTGTGTGACAAATACTAAGCATGCTCTAAAATACGTTTTTTGATCAACCAGGTGGCTTGGGTAGGGCGGATCTATCTACATCTCTAGGTAACACAGCTCACAAGCTACCATAGCTTTTTACCCCCCCCCCCCTCCCCTCCACGTCCCGATCGAAACAATATCTAGCACTGACTTTTGGGCTGTTACATACACTGAGCATACTAGATCAGTACCTTCGACTAGATTTGTAGAGCCATGTATGTTTTGTTTTTAGGTCAACCACGTAAACTGTTGTGTCCTTCAATGGCTTGGGGAGTGCGGGATTATCTATTGGTTACCAAAGCTAATTAGGCTCTCCCCCAAATAAATACTATCTGGATTTATAAAGGGTCTTATATCTCAAAATAGCTTAGGCTTAGACCTAAATAAGTACTGCTACGGTAATATGTCGGCAACGCATTACTGGGCTTAGCACCTTACACTTATGTGAATCGTCAGTTTCTAAGCAGAGATGGGCGATATGGAGCAGCACCTTCGATATGGAGCATGTCAAAATGACTAAAATCTGTCTGTCTTGACATGGCATAAAAAGTAAATGATATAAATAACAAAATTGAAAGATTACAACACTTTTGAAACACCATACTTTTCACAAAATTGAAAGATTATAAAGCTTTTAAAACACCATACTTCTTGTGTGTTTGATAGTTTATTAAGATTTTGATACTCGAAGGTAGCGCTAGAAAAATGTTCGAAACTTTAAGCTCTTGAAAGCATCGACCTGACCCACTTAAACATCAAATATAATTTTATTTAACTATGACTACTATGAGTAGTATAAGTAATAGATCTAGATCTAGAATAAAATAATAAAACATAGAGTAAAGGATGGTTGTCGGACACCCGGGTTTCGTCTCGCATATCGGACACCTCGATGTATTATTATTAAATCTTCTTTATTTGAATGTTTACTACCCAACTTCCGCATAAATATTGCGCATGGACTATTTTGTCACACTTCCGACACATACAGCTGCCTTTTATATTGAGAGAAAGTAATTTTATCTGGGGTCAAAGTAGACTACTGTAAAACTTAGCTTTTTTTCTCCCAAGGGGAAGAACGAGATAGGGTCTGGAGCTAAGACGATCTTTAAGCCCCTAGATGCATTACCCAATTAAAACCCAGATATAATGCTTCTAAATAGGCACTAGAAATTGTACTACCCAGACTCTCCTTTCCCACTTAACATGTAAATAGGGGGTGGCCAACAAGTTTTACCTTTCTGAATAAGAAAACATATCGTCATATGACGCTAGTCATCAAAGGGAAATAACTTGACACAGTACTTATGGGGAAATAAACAAATTGTTATTGTTTTTTTTTAAAACATTTACAAGAATAATTTTGTTGTTTGTTAAAATAATATAGTAGAAAATGTATATTTAAGTTATGTATGTGATCTTGTGTGTGTTTGTTACATGTTTTACAAAAAAAAATTTGTAACATATTTATAAAAAAAAAAGTTAATGTGGTTTATGCAAAACGTATAACCATTTATTTTAAACCATTTAATATGCAACAAATATGTACAAATGTTATAGCACTTAGGTGCACATATGTATACAATAATAAATTGGCATCAATGGGCAGCTGGAAAAAAAAAAGTCACAATATCAATATCATTGTAGACCTCGAGCCTACAATTATTGATCGACCAGGTGCGCTAAATGGCCATTGTGTGAAACATCAACATTCTAAGAGATTGTCAAAATCAAAAGAGAGTATACTACATGAAGTCTCTCTCCCCCCCCCCCCCCCCTTTTTTTCCACATCTCTTAAGCATACTACCATTACACGCTCTAAAAAAAAAAAAAGCAGGTGAGAGAGAGAGCAGGAGACTAGCAATTATCTGACTGGTACCATAAAGGATAAGGTGAGACAGGCACGCACTGCGCTAGTGGAACTGTGATACGGGGAAAAAAAAGTGCCCCGTAGGTAGACTAGAGAGAATACTCCTCCTCTTCTCCCCCCCAATAGAGGCAATTTTTTCCCCTAGCGCGACCAGCTAGGCTAGGCCCAAAGTAGTGGCCGTGGTGTGACATCAGTTACAAGCCGAGAATGAAAGCGTGGAGCGTGGGAAAAGTGATAATATGATGGCTTGTGTCGTTGCGCTAATGTACAGAATAATAAAATTAAGGATGAAATGTTTTAATAATAACATGTTTAATATATAGAAGACATCTATTTCCTTTGAAGTGTCCGATAAATCTCCAAACCGGCCAACAACTTTTACAGAGACAAAAATCATGACGAAAACTTTTACGCATCAGAAAACCCAACCTACCCCTCTTCACATCAGATCTAATTTTAACTATGCGTAGTGATACATTACAAAATAGCTATTTTTATAGACAAAAGGATGACGAATTCATTGACACCATCAGTTTATTCATAGGTTAGACCATTACGGAGTTATGAATTTTGAAACTTAAAAATGGCCGGAGAATGGCTTAGCGTGTCCGACAACCATCCTTTTGTCCTTTACTCTAGAGTAGATACAATCGTAACAATCAGTTTTTTCCTAGGTCTAATCCTTATGGAGATACACACATTTAAACATAAAAAATGTTGGCGACTGAGCTTAAGCCTTAACTACCTTACATCTAGATCTAATCACAATATAATGTCTAGATCTAATAAATTAGATCTATCTACTTTGGATGTTGTTCTGTATGCAGCTAATTTGCAGAAAAAGTAAACAAACAGTAAAAGTAAAATAAAAATCTTAAAAGATTATGAAACGAAATAAGTAATTAGAAAAGAAGGATGCGCGGAACAAAAAAAATATGAATAAAAGGAGGTCATAATAATAGACTTTATATTTGTCACCGATGCTTCCAGTGTATTTCGAACTCGGGGCGCGACGTCCTGACGAGGAGTTGGGGAGGCCAGTTACTCAATTTACTTTTTAAGGGACATTCGTCATAGATCCATAGATTCAAATATTTTGGCATTGATGGTCCATTGCATAGGGAGAGAACCAGGGGCGAACTGGGTATCAAAATCGGCCCGGGCATTACCATACAACCGGCCCACAAATGTCTTGTCATATCATGGGCGTAGCCAGGAGTTTTTCGGTGTGTGGGAATTTTTTTCTACCCCCCTCTGCAATGTAGGCCCTATATGTATGTAATTACTAATTAATCTTCATTATTCCTTTCGGGCGTTTTTTTAGTCTAGAATAGGTTCTTACTGCGCTTGCGATTCACAATAAGCTCCGCTTGCAGCCGAACAGCCCAAAGTAGTGACTCCTGAAAAAGCCTCCAGCCCTTGCTGTATTTTGATGTTTTTTCTGGCTTCATTAACTCTTGCCACCAGATCTGCGACCTCCTCGGATAAATCCAAATCATGTTCACCTAATGGGAGACTCTTTAATTTTAGTTGAAATTCTTCGATTTGTATGTTATTACTTTTCACGTATATAGTAAAATCAAGAAAATCAAGTCGAAGTCTACATCATACATAGGTCTGCTTGTAATTATGTAATTTGTATAGAATATATAGAGAATCATGTGGCTAAATGTTTTTGTTTACGATTGGTGAATGAGGTCCATTAGGACACGTAATGTATTATTATTATAGCTTTTATATAGCGCTACTTTCATGCTTATAGCATGCTCAGAGCGCTTTGGTCCAATCTCATTTGTGGACCAGTGGGGGGATATCTAGGAGTTGGTTTTCCGTGCTGCCTTTAGGCGCCCTGTAAACGCAACTCTGCCCGAGACGAGCCCCCTTCTAGGTAGCCAAGAAAAGCCAAGTTCAAGCGCATTTAGCCTCTCGACCACGCTTTTTTAAAAAACACAAATATCAATACAATGGTAAACTTAAGCAAAGCGGAAGCTTAGTATTTTTTTCAGCATGAACATAATGAAATCTAAAAAATATGAAATGAATTTCAAGTCTCACAACTACAATATGTTCAATTGATGGTAAATCATTCAAAGTCAATACGAAAATTCAAGCATTCTTGTTTTTCATTTGTCTTTTAAATATAAAATTTCTTTTTTCTATCACACGATTCTTAGTCCTTATTCACTCTAAAGCTAAAGTCTCGGTGTCCATTTAAAGAGAATTCTTGACTCCCTGTGACGACTTCAAAGCAAAGACAGAATGGATATATGGGCATTCCCGATGGGCGGGTACCCAAATGGGCCGATAGGGTCATCTAAAGGGCCTCATGAATACCACTATGGCACGTGTTAAATTTGCTAAAGGTTTTATAATATTCTTTTATATAATTGGCCCTCTGAGTGTCGCGTTCGATAAAAAAATCATTTATAGACTCTACATTGTAGGTCCAAATACTTATTTAATCTAACATATTTTCCGAAATAATATAATAGCCTACATCCGTAGACAGTGCTACTAGCAGGTGGCATCATCCTTTTATGGCCTACACACTTAGCGATGAAAAATCAACATAAGGTCTATATTGCTTATATAGATATAGGATGTGCGTACATTTATTGTTACATTATTCAACGTAACACAATGATTTTGTAGACAGGTAGGCCCATCATTGAAGGCCCAATGTGTAATATACACTTTATGTACCGGATTGTATAGAAATTCCTGGGCAGATTTTGACACGCAGTCCGCCCCTGCTTCAAAGCCACTGGACCACTCATATTTTAATACTTTGTGTTTCATGTTTATGGCATGATTAGGAATTTGGCGGGAAAAATTACTTGTCTCATAAAAGGGAAACTTTTGACTCAGAGACAATGACGCGACGAATTAATTATTTCTAAATCAAACAAAATAATCACAAACACTTAATTAACTAATTGTTTAAATATTGTTTTTAGTGATCCATGTCTTGTCAGGGTCAACGAATAATTGTACAAAATTTATTTTAATCCGAGAATGGGAAGTGGGAGAAAAAACATGTTCAAACTTTTTTACCATAAAGACAAGAGAGAGTTGATATAAGCTTTGTAAAAAAAAACTTCTAGGATTTAGGAAGTAAACACAAGACTTTTGGCAGCCATAGAGTGAGGTCGACTTGCTTATATCTTTGGCCTTTCGCATGTGTTATTTGTTTACCTTATTTGAAAGTTACCTCTAACTTAACTGCATAAGACACAGCGCGTAAGCGCCTAACACCTATGTTAACTGTTAGTATTCCAAGCTGTTGGCAGGGCATGTGACCCTCTAGGTGGCAGAGTGCATGTTGACGATGCCTGGATGCATCTTTGTTTCCGCAAGTATTTGTTAACCAGATGTTATCTTTATCTTTTAGACCAGTGATGCCCAACTATTTTCGGCCGGCGGGCCAGTTTAATTCCGACACTCGTGTCGCGGGCCACATCATCGAATAGATAAAAAGAAATAGAGAATAAATCATTTTAAATAGTTTTATTAGAAACCCGTAGCACTTTTTGGCCTACGTACACACGTATGGCTATTATGTAAGATCGGTTTCATTTGTTTTATTAGTGAAACGTTTGTCTACTCAATGAAGTGCTTGTAAACATATTTAGGCGGGCCGGATAAAGCCACATCGCGGGCCGTATCTGGCCCGCGGGCGTAGTTTGGGCATCACTGTTTTAGACTATGATCTCAGTTACAGTAATTTCTCTTAGTTGCCTCTTTCTGGAAACGCAGAAACGTCTTCATATGTTTTCTTGCCTTTCGTTGTGCTGGGCGGAAGTGGCCAATTTCATATTTCCACAACTCAGGTTTACAATCTATTTAAACGTACATAATATGATTCAAATCAACTGACTTAAATTATTTCGATCTAAGATTATTGAAACTTTTTCTTTATTTTGCATTTCATTTCTATTTCATTTCTCTTAAGATGAAAACTTTATTGATAAGGAACTTTCTGTTACAGTCACATTAGTATAAGATCTGGCTACCCCCCCCCCTTTTTTTTTCCTCATGTTCCCTAAACACCTGCACTATTACTTCGCTACGCATTTTTATTCACGTACCGGTAGTAGGAAAGATAACCTTTTTAAAGGATGTCAATTATGCTCTCCCTTGGATTACAGACGCGCAGGTTTCGTTAAACCAAGACTGGGCCATACTTCTCAGCCTCAACTGGCAAATAGGGAGGCAAAATAGAATTCCCGTTGAGGTGCTAAGGGAGGTGAGAGCCAATGTCACCATCCACTCACCGTTTCTCTAGCAACAGTTTTAACGGCAGACCCCGGTGACGGATTATGTGGTACAGAGAAGAATACAGTTCTCTAAAGTTCTCACTCAATATCTCGGGATACGAACCACTAGTAACAACAATGTATCTAACTACATTTTTGATCCCTCCCAGACTGAGCAATAGTTAAGACAGGGCAATGCATGGGAAGCTTTCAAGATCTTTAAGCGCTGCAAGAGTCTTCGACTCGAACTGTTAGGAAAGTTATAATAACAACTAGGAAATACACTATTGCCTTTCACTGTAGATTTCATAGATACCTTAGTCTGTTCGTGGCATTTTACGTCTCGAGAGACGATCTTTTCCCTTTGCAACTTCTTGTGTGACCAAAGAGGCCAATCCTTGATACACAGCTGCGATCGCAGGTTGGACATATATAATCACCAGGCGCCGTTGCATTTTCACCCTTCTTTCTGCTTCTGATGTGTATGACATCTGCAATCCGTGACCCTTCCTTTATGCTCTCTCTCCACGTGGATTTGTCCAGTGCCACCTCTTCCCAGTTGCCAGTGTCGATTTTGAAGAGCTTCATGTCGCGTTTGCATACATCCGTATAACGTAAAAGTGGACGACCAGCGGCTCTCCTGTCTTCTATTAGATCGCCATACAGGATGTCCAGTGGAAGTCGACCTACTGGCATTCTACGAACGTGGCCAAGCCAGCCAAGATACCTTAGTATTATTAAATTAACCCTCGTGTTACTTGTGGAAGCTGGAGCTGATTTAGAGCTTTGATAAGCCAGGATGCCAAAGTTTAAACTGTTTCCAGTCTATGAAAGTTTTATCCCGTTATTGAATGGCAGCTTTTAAATGTAATTTTGTCAGTATCTTCATAATGTTTGAAAGTCTATTGAATGTGACTGTCTGGATAACCCCATTAGACTTTCGTGGGTTTGATTTAAGAATGACCAGTGTGTGTAATTGGAATAGAGGGTAAGTAACCATGTAACTTGTAATTGTAGACCCATGCTGTTGACTGAATTATTGTTTGATGTATTTTAGTTTTTGTTGATAACCATTGTCTATCCACTTCGTGTGGGTAAGTTCATTGAATTTTTTGTACATTTTGGTTGATAATGTTAAGGGATATTGTTTAATTGTTTACAATAATACTAAATTGAATTGTTTTAGGCTAGTGTCTGTGGCTTGAAACCATGTATGTAAAGAAGATGACAATTTATAAGAACCAAGATGAACTTGTACTAGAAGCATTTCAATGGATTTAACACTTGATGTAGGCGTATAGAATCTTGATTTTGAATATCTGCTATCTAATCAAGTATATATTTTTGTGGTTTCAGGATATTGATTACTACATCTGATTACCATTACTATTTTACCTTTTCATTTATTTTATTATATTCTATGCGATTTAAATAAACATGTTCTGTTCTGTTCATAGAAACCTTTAGTTTTTATGTTCTTGACAGTTTCACTTTAACATCTTTAAAACAAAATAACATAAAATAATGACACAAAGTAGTTAAAATTATATTTTTTATTGTAACAAATTTTGCACATAATTTTAATCAAAAATAATATACTTTAGTGGTTCTTAACACCATTTAAGTGTATCTATATTATGACAAAATGATGAATGTAACCTATTTATTTTACAACTGATAAAATATGTCATCTGGTTTTCATACAGTACAATACCATTTTAAAAATCAAATTTCAAATGCTTTTCATTTCATTATAAACTAAAATCAGTATACATTTAAAAACTTAATAAACCTAACACCCACTTTAGCATTACTCAAACCTAAAAAAATGTAAATGTCTATAGATGGGTCAAAAAATTGTGCCCTGTTTAAGAAATGTTTCTTTGGGATTATCAATTAATTTATAAACACAATCTGGACGAGCCATTTATCTGAACAAAGGATCTTTTGTCACTAATGTACAAGACCTAGTTTAGGAAACTAATCATACATAAGCAATATAATACAACAATAAACAAATTTTAAAATTGAATTTTTTTATAAAAGGAATTTTTAAAAATGGATAGCACTTGTACAGATTTCTAAAATTCTTGTCCAGTATACATGAAGTAAAGAGCTTTCCAATCAATACTCATCATCGCCAATGAAAAAAAAATCTGAGGGTAAAAAGGAATAAAATTAATCTAGTGAATAAATGTTTTTTCAATTACTTCTAATAGGCTCAAACTGGAATAACCATCTTCTGAGTAGAACACATACAAAATATCTAGAGCACAAATGTGTATTACAAGAAAAAAATTATTTAGTGCTGTTAAACATAATGTTGTCTCAATGTACTTGTAGTAGTCTCAATGTAGAAGGCACCCAAAGCAACATGCTTGCATCATCAAAGATTGTAACCATGCTTGACACAGCACTCAAGCTTTGCCTACAATACTAACAAGAAAAATACATTTTTTTTTAAATGTTCAATGCATGTGGAAAAGATTTTTTCCTGAAGAAGGAATGGTGCACTGCCTGTGATTCCCTTGCTTTTCTTTCCACACTTAAAATCCTAGAAAAATTATCAAAGATGAACAATACACAATTTGTGATGTCATAATTTAAAGTAAAAAAAAATTTGTAAATTACTAGTATTAAATCTTATAATCAATGTGAAAATGAAATAAACTAATTTGAATATTTTTATCTACAACTACGAACATTTTTTAATGTAGATTGTTACATACAAACTAGGTAATCTCCTGCAGATTTGTTTTTATTCCTTCCCAACATTGTGGACTGCCCTGTAAAATTTATTAAGCTCATAAGTTAATCACTCATGTATTTAGCCAGTCAGCCAAGACTGTTGCCCAGGATGTGGCATTCGAGGAGCCATACATGAGATAGGGAGTTGAGACATTTAGGTGAATGACTATTCTTAAGTTGAAGGAATATGGCTGTCATTCACCTTTCTCACTACCCTACACCCCGGGTTAGTACTTAGTAAAAACAAGTCCGTCTGCGTTAATTTACAGCAGCATTTCATCGCATACGGTAGAAATCACGTTCGGTGAGTCACATTTGTTTCTAATTTCACTCAAAGCTCACAACCAAAACTCGCAATCGTAACCCAACATTCAATCCTAACCTCTGCCTTTCGGACAAGGCAATATCTAAACAATCCATTTATTATTTCTTGTGGTACCGGGTAACAGTCAGAATTAGTAAGGTTAATAGCATGCAAAAAAAACAAAAACATGCACAATAATAATTTCTTTAATCAGAAAATTCTCTAATTGAAAATTTAAAAAGAATTTCAATTATATCTATGAAGCTGAAAAATAGATGAACTGTCATAATTGCTATCATATGAATTAACAGTTCATTATATCTGAAAAAAAAAATAAAAAAAAAATACTTCAGTGATATATGCAAGTTCAAATCCACAATATTTTAAAAAGTAAGGAACCAAAATGAACCAAAATGAAATAATTATAAATAAATTATGGCTTTTATATAGTGCTACTTTCATCCTTGTAGCATGCTCAGAGCGCAATCTCATTTGTGGACCAGTTGGGGGAGGGGATATCTGGGAGAAGGTTTTCCCACGCTGCCTTTAGGCGCTCAGTAAACAACCCCTTTATAGGTAGTCAAGCCAAGTCAAGTTCAAGCGTACTTGGCCTCTTGACCACGCTTCCCTCGCTACAACGAAGTGACACTATGCTAAACAAATTAAATAAATCAAGAAGTTGTTGACACTTGTACAGAAGTTGGATGTATCTTTCAAATGAAATAAATCAAGAAGTTGTTGATACTTGTACAGAAGTTGGATGTATCTTTCAAATGAAATAAATCAAGAAGTTGTTGATACTTGTACAGAAGTTGGATGTATCTTTCATTGTATGATTGTGTTTCAAAGGAGAAAAAGTTCATAACCTTTTAGGAAGAACATTTTTTACATTTCTAAGAAAAAATTATGCAACTGTAAACAGGAACAAATGTATAATGTATGATCTCTTTCAGTGATTATATGAACACATAACCAATTGTCTCATAGGACTAATGTTTAACATTAGATATAATTGTATAAGAAGATATACGACACCTATCACAATAAAAATATTTCTGTTCGTCTGGCAATGAAATCATTGAACAATATGTAACTTGTTATCAATTTTGCATGTAATGTTAAAGAGAAACTGGGAGTATAAACGTACATCTTGAATGCTATTGTACTATTGTTAACTCAAATCATGTACTGTTTTTATGTAATGCACAATTGTAAAACAAATTTGCTCAAGGATATTAAAGATTATTATTATTATTATAAAGCTGCATTTTTTTACCCACAGAGAGAAGATAGCACAATCTTATATCTCTCTTGTATGTAACAACACAGAAAAGCAAACTAAATATTTTCTCACAGGAACACTAAGAGACAGTAAAGATACTAGTTAGAATACCCCAACCAGATGCTGTAATTGAGTTATATCACAAAGATGATAAAGTGATAGTACATTATGAGGAAAAGGATTGTATAAAACTGTATAAAATTAGTGTGTGTATGATCAAAAGAACAAATAGACCCAATGCAGGATCTTTTTATAATTTCTAGCATTGTCATACAAAAGGAGGTCCAGAAGTTTAGCATTTTAAAATCAAAGTAAACATGTTTTCTTTGGTGTTCATTGTATGCACCCATTTTGTTGATGTAGTGCAACATTTATCTTAAAACATCAGCAAGTGATGTAATAAAAAGCTTTCGATTCAACTATGTATTGTGTTTGTTTAATCACACAAGCCCCACTGGTCAACAAAGCACATGATGCACAACAAAAAAAAAAGGATGCAAAATATAGAGTCCAGTTTAGCATTTCAAAACTCTTAATTACCAAATGAATGTGTGCTTTAATCCTAAAAGAGTTTTGTGCACAGCCCAGTGTGAATATTTAATCACATGCCCCAGTAGTCAACAAAGCACATTATATACAAAGGTAAATAAAAAAGCAAAATATATTGTTAAGTTTAGCATTTCAAAATGCATAATTACCTAATAAATGATGTGTGGATTAATGCAAAAGTTTATTTGCACAGCCCAGTGTAAATGAATCACAGGCTCCAAGGCCAACAACGCACATGATATTTATCGGTAAATGAAAATGCAAAAAATATAGTCCAGTTTAGCATTTCAAAACTGAATTACCAAATGAATTGTGTACTTTAATGCAAAAGAGTTTGTGAATGTTTATTTAATCCCACATGCCCCAGTGGTAAAACAAAGCAAAGTGATATACAACGGTAAATAAAATGCAAAATATATAGTCCAGTTTATCCCACATGCCCCAGTGGTAGAACAAAGCATATAATATACAACGGTAAATAAAATGCAAAATATATAGTCCAGAGATAAAACAAAGCATATGATATGAAACGGTAAATAAAATGCAAAATATATAGTCCAGTTTATCCCACATGCCCCAGTGGTAAAACAAAGCATATGATATACAATGATAAATAAAATGCAAAATATTTAGTCCAGTTTATCCCACATGCCCCAGTGGTAAAACAAAACACATGATATACAACAGTAAATAAAATGAAAAATATTTTGTCCAGTTTAGCATATCAAAACTCAATGTTGTGTGTCTTAATCCAAAAAGAGTTATGTGCACAGTGCAGTGTGAAAGTGGAATGATGTGAATGCATGTTAAAAGAGGAAGAAAGAAAAAAAAAATGGAATAATTTTAAAGAAGATTATTATAAACATATTCACTGAACCAAAATTAAAGTGCTCATAATCTACTATTAATGGTTTTGTTTTGGTGTATGATTAAAGAGTCCCATCTGCAACACCTGTTGCCCAACATAAAAGTAAAACACTCGTAATGGATCTCCTGTCAACAGTAATTCTTAACAAAAGTCTACATCTAGTGACACTGGTATTGGTAAAAAAGGAGAGATTAGCCATGAATAGAGAACAAGCAAAATACAACACAGACTTTTTAAGAAAAAACAAAGGTTATATAAGGTGTAGTTGTATCAGTTTGGATAAGTCATGTAGCTAAATTTTCAATAGTAAACAATATTATGGACACATTCATTGAGCCAATATTAAAGTGTTCATAATCTACTATTGATGAGTCTGTTTTGGTGTAGGATTTAAGAGTCTCATCTGCTCATAACAAAGTGAGCTCTAAAGCATGGTTATAAAATAAGTGTAGTCGCTCAATGAACTCAATGTTGTGTCGGTTCTATTTATGTGAATGTTTCTGTTGTGTTGTTTTTATGAGAAAAGAGTCATTGTAATCACAACAAATTTCCATATGAATCAATAAAGCAGCCTTAGTATTAATCTTAGAAATCTATTAGCTAATCAGGCTTTGCTACAATCCAATTTATTTAGTATATTACATTTTATCCAACTAAAGACAATATAGCACAGAAATAAAGCACAGTCCACAAGTGTACAACAGGCCATATCAATTATCCGCATAGTAAATATAGATTGAGGATCGAATCAGTTAAAGTATAAAGAAGGTGAAATCATTCAAATGTATGATTATGTTTAAGTTTTTTGTTTTAGTTTTAAATATACAGCTCATTGTATTGTGTAACTGAAATACAAGTGGTTCATTGTTATTAATGCAAACTAATTATTATTCCAAGACTGCAAACTAGTTATTACAAGACCTTATTTTTTACGTTAAAATATTACAGAATAGCAAACTTAACATTAGAAAATATAGAATGACTAGGCAGACAGCAAAAAAAATGTATCAGACCACAGACCAAATGCAGGTCACACCTGTGGTCTATACAAGTGAAATACTGCATTTTTACTGTAGCTCTATGTATGTAAAGTTTTAGTAATTCAAATGAAACATACAACGAAATTGAAAAACGTAGGCATAACTGTGTTTAAGATGTTTATATACAAAAGATGTAATAGAAGAGTTTCATATCTTCACTACATCATTTATACAAATGTTTACTGCAGTCAATCAATGGTCAAAAGAACAAAGAACCCAATCTCGTAAAACGGTTGGTGCAAAAGTTTGAATTTATTGTGTCATTTTAAATCAAAGTAAATAGTCATTTGTATATCACTTATATTTATGTACGGAAATTCTGGTCCAATAAAGATGCAATATGTACCCTTAGGAGTTACATAATGGTATTCTATTGAGCGCTCACAAACTATTTCAATGCAAAAGTAGTAGAAAAGAAAATTGTTTTAATGCAAAGGGTGGTAACTAAGAGGTGTGTTGAAAGTTGTGATATGTGTTTCAGTGCAAAGGGAGGTAAAAACTACTGTGTTCCAATACAAAGTGAGATAAAAAATACTGTAGGTTTCAATACAAAGGAAGGTATCAACCTTTAAATGCAAAGGGCAGTAACAAAAATTACTGTTTCAAAAGAAAGGATGTATCAAAAACTGTTTCAATGCAATGGGAAGAAACAGAAAAACTACTGTATGTTTTTGAAACATATGAAATGCAACTAAAAGTAAAACAAAAATACTATAGTTTTTCAATGGAAAGGCCCCGAGGAGGTGGAGGAGGTGAAATAAGGGTTTCCATTTTTTTAATATAAAATTGAATATCAAAGACATTTAAACGCAATAAAATCAAAGGCATTATAATACAGAAATATAGTCAAACTTGATACAATCAAGCCGCACAAACTATCTTTCTCTCTGTCTAAATAAATAATAAAATAGACGTGAAGTAGGTTCTGGTGTGTGCGTGTGTATGTGTCCAAGTATAAGTGCGTGGGAATGAGAGAAACATAATGGGGTAGGTAGAGAAAAAGAGAAAACCCAGAAATTACTTGTTTTTGGTTCCTTTATTGCCCTAGATGATACAATTGAACATTGGAAAAATAATGAAAGTATTTTTTTTAAAATATAGATGAGCCAAGATACAAATGGACTATGCACTGTTGCACATCTTTATTAACCTTGTGGAGTTAAGAAAGCAAGAAGAATAAAAAGTCATCCATTCTCAAACAAAAAAAAAAAACCCAGTGAGCCAGAGAGTGTACCCCATTAAACGAAATATCAAAATAAATTTTTTAACATGTAAAGGCAAATAAAATAATGTAATGATTGTTGTGCATGTGTACAATATGTACAATCGAAGTCTTTTAGAAAGTTCACCAAAAATGCATCACTCTGAAACCATTTTAAACCAAGAATTATAAATCCCTTTAAAATAAGTTCCGCTAAGTGATAATTAGACAAACTACAAATAGCCTAAAAATAGGAACTAAAAGAGGGAGCACAAATGTCCTAGTGGTTAACGTAATGAATTTTTAAAATATGTCAAGGAGATTACAGAAACAATGAGATCCCAAAGTAAAGTAAAAGTAGATTTTCATATTACTTTTTTGAAGTAACATCTGTAATATACAAGATAAGTGACAGTTATGAATTAAAAGTATTAAAGAGGAAATCTACTTTCTTCAGCATACAAGAAATAATTTACAAATACAAGTTCGCCAATACAAGATTAATTAAATTAAAATCAAAGTAGTAAAGTTTATACTGGCTGTTATGTGGAATACTTTTATCGCACAGGTAGTTAACAGAACACAAGATACCCACAAGTCAACCAGATCACAAAACAAGCAGTTTAATTTAGTGGACATTTTAAAATAACATAACACATTCATGGTTATGCTAGTTCATGATATCTAAAATGTAAGTCAACTCCAATATCTAGGAGTCTCTTTAAGCACCAAACTCTCCAGGGAAGACCATGCTATATTGGATGTATCTTCATACATGAAACTGGAGTATACACAAAATATTGAATCTCTAGATCTACATTTTATTCTCTGATGGGAATATAGTTATTACAAATAAACATTTTTCTGTGATAAAAAGTTGAATGTATGACTTTTGCTTGTGAGAGTAATACCAGTTCTCAAAGTGCCAGGATACACACTAGACACATATTAGGTCTACAATTCTAATAATTATAAGATGGGAATGAATCATGCCATTTATAATATCCTATACTTTAAAAAAAAGTAACTTACTGAATATATAGCAAGCTTGCTTTCTTGAGACTTGTCCACCCATTATTTTTGTTTCCACAGGTACTGGCTCCTCCATCAAAGTATCAACAGCAGCATCTTTTCTCTGTTATAGGGCTGCTGTTGGCTTAACCAATATCCTAGACCGGTGTTTACCAATCTTTGGACCTATATGTACCCCTTCTAGTATTTTCTTAACATTAAGTACCCCTCACCCCCCAAAAATGCATGTTTTTTGTAGGCCTGCATACACTTAATTAAAACTATTACAATTACGTATTCAATTAGTTTATTTTTGCAAGCTTCAGAGACATTAAATGTATTCTTTAAAAAAAGGAAGCCTAGTTTTTACGTTGAAAAAGTGGGTGTGTCTACAAAAGGTTTTAACATCCCTATTTCCTGATCTTTGTAGAAATTTATCTAAAAATAGTACCTCATTTAAGTTTGTAATAAGTTAAAATTGATAAAAAAGGATTTAGAAATTATATTTCATTCAAATTTATTAACTGAACCTAAATAGGTACTTTTAAAAAATCAGCTCAATTAATTATGTGTAACTCATACCCCCTTCAAACGCTTACCATACCCCTGGGGCAATGTATATCCCACTTTGGGAAACACTGTCCAATACAAAAATTGTTTTACTTACCAAATGTGTAGCAGGCTTTCTTTCTTGAGACTTGTTCACTTAATTTCCAATTTTGTTTCCAGAGGTACTGGTTCCTCCCTCAAACACAAGTATCATCTTCTGTTCCTTGACTTTTGTCGTAGGGCTGCAAATCCCTTCAAATTTTTCAGTCAGCAGCTCTTCTTAGTTTCAACGTTTTGAACAACTAAAGAAATTTAGAAAAAGAAAATGTTCAAGAATGTACAATAAAAAATTGAAGTGTTTTAAAAAAGAAAAAATTTCCCCTATCAGACCTTGTAATCTATGGAGCAGATGATGTAAAGGTCATCTGTTTTTATGGGCCATGGTTAATGAGGGTGCCATGGTCAGCACAATGACTAACTAGTGTCAGATACCCATTAAAACTAGGGGGACTCAGGTGTCCTAAAGAACCTAAAAAAGAGAGAATCCCAGTCTTCACCCAGGTTCCAATGTGAAGTGCCGTAACTCCCAGCCACCTCACCTCCAAAATGTTTTAGAATAATTCATTTTAGTTTTGAAACAGGTAATATTTTGAATTTATTCCTACTTTATATTAATTTTTTATTATTCATAAAAAAAAAAATGCTAGTGTAGGGATCTAACCATTGGCTTAATTAGTGCAATGGTCTGTCAACTTCACCACCCAGCCGATATTGACTTGGTGCGAAATATTAGCTTAAAGACTTTTGCCAACCAACATCCAACTTAAAATTCCAATCTATCAAGAAAGTGTAACTAATCAAAATTGTAAAAAAAAAATACAAGATCAGCTAAAAAAAGGCTCAGTATGCAGAGTAACAGTAACAATTACTTAGGTTCTTTTAAGTAGCTAAGAAATTTCTTGCAAGGGATTTCCATCATCTATCAAGGGATTTCTGTAAATCTTTTTAATGCTTTCTTCCAAACAAATACATCAGCTGAAAATAAAAAAGGGACAATATGCAGACTATCAGAAACAAAAAGTTGTTCTAGATTATTAATATCTTATAAATTTAATTTCAAAAACTACTTGCCAAAATATATAGCAAGTGATTTCCAGCATTGGTTTCCTAGGTAAAGGTTTCTGTAAGTCTTGCCAAAATTTCTTGCAAGGGATTTCTGTCATCAGATTTCTAGCATCTGGCAAGGGATTTCTGTAAATCTGTGTTCTTTCTTCCACACAAATGCATCAGCTGAAAATAAAAAAGCGACAGTATGCAGACTAACAGAAACAAAAAGTTGTTCTCGATTATTAATATCTTATAAATTCAATTTGAAAAACTACTTGCCAAAATATATAGCAAGTGATTTCCAGCCTCTGTTTCCTAGGTAGAGGTTTCTGTATGTCTTGCCAAAATTTCTTGCAAGAGATTTCTGTCATCAGATTTCTAGCATCTGGCAAGGGATTTCTGTAAATCTGTTCTTTCTTCCACACGAATGCATCAGCAGAAAATAAAAAAGGGACAGTATGCAGACTAACAGAAACAAAAAGTTGTTCTCGATTATTAATATCTTATAAATTCAATTTGAAAAACTACTTGCCAAAATATATAGCAAGTGATTTCCAGCCTCTGTTTCCTAGGTAGAGGTTTCTGTAAGTCTTGCCAAAATTTCTTGCAAGGGATTTCCGTCATCAGATTTCTAGCATCTGGCAAGGGATTTCTGTAAATCTGTGTTCTTTCTTCCACACGAATACATCAGCTGAAAACAAAAAAAGGGACAGTATGCAGACTAACAGAAACAAAAAGTTATTCTCGATTATTAATATCTTATAAATTCAATTTGAAAAACTACTTGCCAAAATATATAGCATGGGATTTCTAGCATTGGTTTCCTAGGTAGAGGTTTCTGTAAGTCTTGCCAAAATTTCTTGCAAGGGATTTCTGTCATCAGATTTCTAGCATCTGGCAAGGGATTTCTGTAAATCTTTATGTTCTTTCTTCCACACGAATGCATCAGCTGAAAATAAAAAAGGGACAGTATGCAGACTAACAGAAACAAAAAGTTATTCTCGATTATTAATATCTTATAAATTCAATTTGAAAAACTACTTGCCAAAATATATAGCATGGGATTTCTAGCATTGGTTTCCTAGGTAGAGGTTTCTGTAAGTCTTGCCAAAATTTCTTGCAAGGGATTTCTGTCATCAGATTTCTAGCATCTGGCAAGGGATTTCTGTAAATCTGTTCTTTCTTCCACACGAATGCATCAGCTGAAAATAAAAAAGGGACAGTATGCAGACTAACAGAAACAAAAAGTTCTCGATTATTAATATCTTATAAATTCAATTTGAAAAACTACTTGCCAAAATATATAGCAAGTGATTTCCAGCCTCTGTTTCCTAGGTAGAGGTTTCTGTAAGTCTTGCCAAAATTTCTTGCAAGGGATTTCTGTCATCAGATTTCTAGCATCTGGCAAGGGATTTCTGTAAATCTGTGTTCTTTCTTCCACACGAATGCATCAGCTGAAAATAAAAAAGGGACAGTATGCAGACTAACAGAAACAAAAAGTTATTCTCGATTATTAATATCTTATAAATTCAATTTGAAAAACTACTTGCCAAAATATATAGCATGGGATTTCTAGCATTGGTTTCCTAGGTAGAGGTTTCTGTAAGTCTTGCCAAAATTTCTTGCAAGGGATTTCTGTCATCAGATTTCTAGCATCTGGCAAGGGATTTCTGTAAATCTATGTTCTTTCTTCCACACGAATGCATCAGCTGAAAATAAAAAAGGGACAGTATGCAGACTAACAGAAACAAAAAGTTGTTCTCGATTATTAATATCTTATAAATTCAATTTGAAAAACTACTTGCCAAAATATATAGCAAGTGATTTCCAGCCTCTGTTTCCTAGGTAGAGGTTTCTTTAAGTCTTGCCAAAATTTCTTGCAAGGGATTTCTGTCATCAGATTTCTAGCATCTGGCAAGGGATTTCTGTAAATCTGTGTTCTTTCTTCCACACGAATGCATCAGCTGAAAATAAAAAAGGGACAGTATGCAGACTAACAGAAACAAAAAGTTATTCTCGATTATTAATATCTTATAAATTCAATTTGAAAAACTACTTGCCAAAATATATAGCAAGGGATTTCCAGCATTGGATTTCTAGCCACTTTTTTTTAGGTGCTTTCTCTTCTACACAAATGCGTCAGCTAAAAAAAAAACAAAAAAAACGACAGTATGCAGACTACAAAAAAAAAAAAAAAGATAAAGTAAGAAACAATCATTGTATTTGTCCAAACAAATGGACTTTACTTTGACTACAATTGTCAACCTCAGCATTACTACTAAAACAATAGTTGCCAACTAAAACAATTGGAACACCAAACATACTGACACATACACAGATTGAGGTAAATACAATGTTACAGTAATGTAACAAAATTAAGCTCATTTTAAGTTATCTAATAATTTTGAAAAAAATACTTGCCAAAAATATCTGATATGTGAATTCTACACCTACTCTAATAGCTTCTGCACTTGATTCCAGAGACACCTAAGTATACAAAAGCTGTTTAAAAAAATGCATGTTATCCATTTAAAATCAGACTTGCCAATAATACTTTGTTATATATGCTGCATCTCTCTAACTTGGATTTCCACTGGTTCCCGGACACTTTTCAAAGGCAACTTCAAAGTTATACATCAACTGAAAAAAATTACAAGGGAACTGCGCAAGTATGCAAAGCAACAAAATATTTAAACTTTTATATCTATTTTTTTTAATTTTAAAAAAGTCCTGTTTGCTGCACCTGTAGATCAAAGCAGGAGTTGATAGAGGCATTCCTATTAATTCCAAGAAATTTTCTAATTAACATCAATATTTGATATGCTTAGTGGCCTGAAAATTGCTTCAATTACAAAAGAAACAATGCAATAAACTGGACATAAGATTAAAGTAGAAATTGATAGTGGCATTTCTATTAATTGTGAGAACATTTCTAATCAGCATTTAGTATATTAAAAAAAAGTATAAAGGTAAGATTTTAATATTAAGAAGATAATACTATTTATAAATAGAAAAAGTAAACTGTAAACTAACAAGTTGATATAGGCTTAGCAAACTATTGTGGTACACATTAATATATAGTTTATAAGTATTTCAAGCATCTCAAAAGTATTTTGTAATAAAGTAAATAAGGCAATTAAGTAAATAGAAGAACCAAGCACGAGTTAATTTTGGCTTTGTAAAATATCACAGTAAATGTTTATATTTCATTGCATTTGGTTATAAAGGAAACATGCAATAAATTTAATAGCAAATAAACAATGCATTAAATAAGAGATAAATTGAGTAAGATAAAGTAAGAGTTCATATTTGGTATTTCAACAATCTAATATTTGATATGCTTAGTGGCCTCTAAATAGCATTCAATAACAAAAAAAAAACAAAAAAAAAAAACAATGCAATAAAAAGGAGATAAGATCAAAGTAGAAGTTGTTAGTGGAATTCCTATTATTTGTAAGAACATTTCTAATTAGCATTCAGTACACATTAAAAGGTACAAGGATAACATTTGATTACTAAGAAGATACTATTTATAAATAGAAAATAAAAAGTTGATATAGGCTATCCAAACAATTGTTGTAAATAATACCTAGTATCCATCAAGAGTTTCAAACATCTAATTTGTATTAAATATAAATGTATCTTGTAAAAAAGTAAAAAGGCAATAAAGTAGAAGAACCAAGTACTAATTAATATTGGCTATGCAAAACATCACATTAAATATAAGTATTTTATTGCATTTGATTATAAAGGAAACATCGTGTAATAAATTTAATAGCAAATAAACAATGAATTAAATAAGAGAAATAAAATACGATAAAAAAGTTTATATTTGATAATAGTTTCTAACATCTAATATTTTATATGTGCTTCAACCATCTAGTATTTATACACGCTTCAACCACCTAATATTTCATATGTGTTCGAATTTAAACCATCTATTATTTGATATGTGTTAGAATTTCAACCATTTAATATTTGATATGCTTAGTGGCCTGAAAATAACATTCAATTGCAAAAGAAACAATGCAATAAATTGGAGATAAGATCAAAGTAGATATTGTTAGTGGCATTCATATTTAATGTAAGAGCATTACTAATTAGCATTTAGTATACCTTAAAAAGTATAAAGATAACATTTGATAACTAAGAAAAGATTTATAAATGATAGAAAGTAAAGTGAACTAAGAAGTCGACATAGGCTTTGCAAACAATTGTAGTACATATAAATACAAAGTTTTAATCCATCAAGTGTTTCAAGCATCCAATGTTTGTATTAAATATAAAAAGGTATTTTGTAATTTAATAAAGTAAAAAAAAAAACAAAGTAAATAGAAGAACCAAGTATGAGTTAATTTTGGCTTTGTGACACATCACAGTAAATGTATATTTCATTGCATTTGGTTATAAAGGAAACATGCAATAAATTTATATGCAAATAAACAATGCATTAAATAAGAGAAATTAAGTAAGAGTTTATATTTGATGTGTTTCAACCATCTAGTATTTCAAACACGCTTCAACCACTTAATATTTTATATGTGTAAGAATTTCAACCATCTATTATTTGATATGCTTAGTGGCCTGAAAATAACATTCAATTGCAAAAGAAACAATGCAATTAATTGGAGATAAGATCAAAGTAGATATTGTTAGTGGCATTCATATTTAATGTAAGAGCATTACTAATTAGCATTTAGTATACCTTAAAAAGTATAAAGATAACATTTGATAACTAAGAAAAGATTTATAAATGATAGATTAAAAAGTAAAGTGAACTAAGAAGTTGACATAGGCTTTGCAAACAATTGTAGTATATATAAATACAAAGTTGTAATCCATCAAGTGTTTCAAGCATCTAATGTTTGTATTAAATATAAAAAGGTATTTTGTAATTTAATAAAGTAAAAAAAAAAAGCAAAGTAAATAGAAGAACTAAGTATGAGTTAATTTTGGCTTTGTGACACATCACAGTCAATGTATATTTCATTGCATTTGGTTATAAAGAAAACATCAGGAAATAAATTTATATGCAAATAAACAATGCATTAAATAAGAGAAATTAAGTAAGAGTTTATTTTTGATGTGTTTCAACCATTTAGTATTTCAAACATGCTTCAACCACCTAATATTTCATATGTGTTAGAATTTGAACCATCTATTTTTTGATATGCTTAGTGGCCTGAAAATAACATTCAATTGCAAAAGAAACAATGCAATAAATTGGAGATAAGATCAAAGTAGATATTGTTAGTGGCATTCATATTTAATGTAAGAGCATTACTAATTAGCATTTAGTATACCTTAAAAAGTATAAAGATAACATTTGATAACTAAGAAAAGATTTATAAATGATAGATTAAAAAGTAAAGTGAACTAAGAAGTTGACATAGGCTTTGCAAACAATTGTAGTATATATAAATACAAAGTTGTAATCCATCATGTGTTTCAAGCATCTAATGTTTGTATTAAATATAAAAAGGTATTTTGTAATTTAATAAAGTAAAAAAAAAAGCAAAGTAAATAGAAGAACTAAGTATGAGTTAATTTTGGCTTTGTGACACATCACAGTCAATGTATATTTCATTGCATTTGGTTATAAAGAAAACATCAGGCAATAAATTTATATGCAAATAAACAATGCATTAAATAAGAGAAATTAAGTAAGAGTTTATTTTTGATGTGTTTCAACCATTTAGTATTTCAAACACACTTCAACCACCTAATATTTCATATGTGTTAGAATTTCAACCATCTATTTTTTGATATGCTTAGTGGCCTGAAAATAACATTCAATTGCAAAAGAAACAATGCAATAAATTGGAGATAAGATCAAAGAAGCTGTTAGTGGCATTCATATTTATTATAAGAGCATTACTAATTAGCATTTAGTAAACCTTAAAAAGTATAAAGATAACATTTGATAACTAAGAAAAGATTTATAAATGATAGAAAGTAAAGTGGACTAAGAAGTTGACATAGGCTTTTCAAACAATTGTAGTACATATAAACACAAAGTTGTAATCCATCAAGTGTTTCAAGCATCTAATGTTTGTATTAAATATAAAAAGGTATTTTGTAATTTAATAAAGTAAAAAGAAAAGCAAAGTAAATAGAAGAACCAAGTACGAGTTAATTTTGGCTTTGTGACACATCACAGTCAATGTATATTTCATTGCATTTGGTTATAAAGGAGACATCATGCAATAAATTTATATGCAAATAAACAATGCATTAAATAAGAGAAATTAAGTAAGAGTTTATTTTTGATGTGTTTCAACCATTTAGTATTTCAAACATGCTTCAACCACCTAATATTTCATATGTGTTAGAATTTGAACCATCTATTTTTTGATATGCTTAGTGGCCTGAAAATAACATTCAATTGCAAAAGAAACAATGCAATAAATTGGAGATAAGATCAAAGTAGATATTGTTAGTGGCATTCATATTTAATGTAAGAGCATTACTAATTAGCATTTAGTATACCTTAAAAAGTATAAAGATAACATTTGATAACTAAGAAAAGATTTATAAATGATAGATTAAAAAGTAAAGTGAACTAAGAAGTTGACATAGGCTTTGCAAACAATTGTAGTATATATAAATACAAAGTTGTAATCCATCATGTGTTTCAAGCATCTAATGTTTGTATTAAATATAAAAAGGTATTTTGTAATTTAATAAAGTAAAAAAAAAAGCAAAGTAAATAGAAGAACTAAGTATGAGTTAATTTTGGCTTTGTGACACATCACAGTCAATGTATATTTCATTGCATTTGGTTATAAAGAAAACATCAGGCAATAAATTTATATGCAAATAAACAATGCATTAAATAAGAGAAATTAAGTAAGAGTTTATTTTTGATGTGTTTCAACCATTTAGTATTTCAAACACACTTCAACCACCTAATATTTCATATGTGTTAGAATTTCAACCATCTATTTTTTGATATGCTTAGTGGCCTGAAAATAACATTCAATTGCAAAAGAAACAATGCAATAAATTGGAGATAAGATCAAAGAAGCTGTTAGTGGCATTCATATTTATTATAAGAGCATTACTAATTAGCATTTAGTAAACCTTAAAAAGTATAAAGATAACATTTGATAACTAAGAAAAGATTTATAAATGATAGAAAGTAAAGTGGACTAAGAAGTTGACATAGGCTTTTCAAACAATTGTAGTACATATAAACACAAAGTTGTAATCCATCAAGTGTTTCAAGCATCTAATGTTTGTATTAAATATAAAAAGGTATTTTGTAATTTAATAAAGTAAAAAGAAAAGCAAAGTAAATAGAAGAACCAAGTACGAGTTAATTTTGGCTTTGTGACACATCACAGTCAATGTATATTTCATTGCATTTGGTTATAAAGGAGACATCATGCAATAAATTTATATGCAAATAAACAATGCATTAAATAAGAGAAATTAAGTAAGAGTTTATTTTTGATGTGTTTCAACCATTTAGTATTTCAAACATGCTTCAACCACCTAATATTTCATATGTGTTAGAATTTGAACCATCTATTTTTTGATATGCTTAGTGGCCTGAAAATAACATTCAATTGCAAAAGAAACAATGCAATAAATTGGAGATAAGATCAAAGTAGATATTGTTAGTGGCATTCATATTTAATGTAAGAGCATTACTAATTAGCATTTAGTATACCTTAAAAAGTATAAAGATAACATTTGATAACTAAGAAAAGATTTATAAATGATAGATTAAAAAGTAAAGTGAACTAAGAAGTTGACATAGGCTTTGCAAACAATTGTAGTATATATAAATACAAAGTTGTAATCCATCATGTGTTTCAAGCATCTAATGTTTGTATTAAATATAAAAAGGTATTTTGTAATTTAATAAAGTAAAAAAAAAAGCAAAGTAAATAGAAGAACTAAGTATGAGTTAATTTTGGCTTTGTGACACATCACAGTCAATGTATATTTCATTGCATTTGGTTATAAAGAAAACATCAGGCAATAAATTTATATGCAAATAAACAATGCATTAAATAAGAGAAATTAAGTAAGAGTTTATTTTTGATGTGTTTCAACCATTTAGTATTTCAAACACACTTCAACCACCTAATATTTCATATGTGTTAGAATTTCAACCATCTATTTTTTGATATGCTTAGTGGCCTGAAAATAACATTCAATTGCAAAAGAAACAATGCAATAAATTGGAGATAAGATCAAAGAAGCTGTTAGTGGCATTCATATTTATTATAAGAGCATTACTAATTAGCATTTAGTAAACCTTAAAAAGTATAAAGATAACATTTGATAACTAAGAAAAGATTTATAAATGATAGAAAGTAAAGTGGACTAAGAAGTTGACATAGGCTTTTCAAACAATTGTAGTACATATAAACACAAAGTTGTAATCCATCAAGTGTTTCAAGCATCTAATGTTTGTATTAAATATAAAAAGGTATTTTGTAATTTAATAAAGTAAAAAGAAAAGCAAAGTAAATAGAAGAACCAAGTACGAGTTAA
This sequence comes from Biomphalaria glabrata, assembly GCF_947242115.1. Classification (NCBI taxonomy): domain Eukaryota; kingdom Metazoa; phylum Mollusca; class Gastropoda; family Planorbidae; genus Biomphalaria; species Biomphalaria glabrata. The sequence continues at coordinate 5,706,256 of NC_074724.1, read as the reverse complement.
TTTTGGCTTTGTGACACATCACAGTCAATGTATATTTCATTGCATTTGGTTATAAAGGAGACATCATGCAATAAATTTATATGCAAATAAACAATGCATTAAATAAGAGAAATTAAGTAAGAGTTTATATTTGATGTGTTTCAACCATCTAGTATTTCAAACACGCTTCAACCACCTAATATTTCATATGTGTTAGAATTTCAACCATCTATTATTTGATATGCTTAGTAGCCTGAAAATAACATTCAATTGCAAAAGAAACAATGCAATAAATTGGAGATAAGATGAAAGAAGTTGTTAGTGGCATTCATATTTATTATAAGAGCATTACTAATTAGCATTTAGTATACCTTAAAAAGTATAAAGATAACATTTGATAACTAAGAAAAGATTTATAAATGATAGAAAGTAAAGTGAACTAAGAAGTCAACATAGGCTTTGCAAACACTTGTAGTACATATAAATAAAAAGTTGTAATCCATCAAGTGTATCAAGCATCTAATGTTTGTATTTAATATAAAAAGGTATTTTGTAATTTAATAAAGTAAAAAAAAAAAAAGCAAAGTAAATAGAAGAACCAAGTACGAGTTAATTTTGGCTTTGTGACACATCACAGTCAATGTATATTTCATTGCATTTGGTTATAAAGGAGACATCATGCAATAAATTTATATATGCAAATAAACAATGCATTAAATAAGAGAAATTAAGAAAGAGCTTATATTTGATGTGTTTCAACCATATAGTATTTCAAACACGCTTCATCCACCTAATATTTCATATGTGTTAGAATTTCAACCATTTAATATTTGATATGCTTAGCTTAGTGGCCTGAAAATAACACTCAATTGCAAAAGAAATAATGCAATAAAAATATTAAATTAGGAATTGTTAGTGGCTTTCCTATTTTAGGAACATTTTTAATTAACATTTGGTATACATTAAAAAGTATAATGATAGCATTTGATTACTAAGACTATAATACTATTTATAAATAGAAATGAAAGTGAACTAAGTTAATATAGGTGTTGCAAATAATTGTACAAATAAATATCAAGTAACCATCAAGTGTTTCAAGCACCTAATGGTTGTATAAATATATAAAGAATAAAATATAACTAAAGGTAACGTGTAATTAAGTAAAGAGGCAATAAAGTTAATAGAAGAACCAAGCATGAGTTAAATGTCTATATTTCATGTGTATTTGTCTAAAACATCTCTAGAATTAGCTATAAATGACTTTTAAAGCAAAATATGCAATGTCATAAGAATTAATATGAACAATCCATTATAGGTGTTTCAAGCATGCAATATAACTTTTTGGTATTAATGTTAAAAGGCATTGATAAAAAGCAATTAATTACAAAGGATAAAAATGCAATAACAAGGAGATAAATGAAAACCCAAGACAAGTTAGAGTTAAGGTGCTTTGAGAACACAGACAAAATTTTAAAGATAAAACAGAAATGTATTGCAATAGAGAAATGTTTAAATCAGCCCTAAAAGGATCAAATTGAATTTTAGTTTATGTACATACATCATTTCATTGTTTTTGAATGAAATGTTGAATTTCCCTGAAACACACACACATGTGCCAATGCCCAAGTGTGCATCTAAAGGTTAAAGTTGTGAAATTGCATTCTAAGTTAAAAATTACATTTAGGCTAATTTTAAATTTACATTTGTAATTGTTACTTATACTTATTGTATACTTACACTAGTCACTACTGTCATTGTCAATACTCCTCAGCTTGCTGGGCACATTCATTCATTGATCGTTTCATGTTCTAGTCTAGATAGATTTAGTACAAGTTCATGCGTCTGTCAGTGTAGTATTCCAACTCAGACACAAGGGAAGATCTTAGCGATCTTCGAGGACCATGGCCTTGACCTTGACTTCAGACTTGCCACCTGAAGACTTGTGACAAATGATCCTATTGAGTACGAGTATGAATATGATTATTTACTACGATAGTTACATAGTACGAACCTAAGGCTAAAGAATTTAAAATAAACTAGAAACCTGTTTCTGCGTATCTAGTCACGTAATCTAAAAAAAATACCCCAATGTTTATAACTAGATCTGCATTTTCTATGTGTGTACAAAATGAAATAATAGATCTAGATCTCGACTACTTTCAAAATTCACTTTGCACGGACTTTTCAATGATTTAGACAAGAGTTATGGAACTTTCATTTCCTTCCTACGTTATTTTTTCATTTCTCAAATTTTCTTTGTGACTTTCATAGATTGTAATCTTTCATAGATACAGAAGGACATATATAGACCTAGATATTGAATGAAAGTCTATTAGTTGAATCTTAATTTAAAATTCTAATCCATTCGATGAAAATGTCTACTAGTCTACTTAACTTTTACTTTATTATAAATTCTAGCTTAAGAGGGAGATTTATTCAATTAAATCAGTTATGAATGAATAATAATAAATAAGTAGGCTTACTGATAACGATAATGTCTACCTTCTTAATAAGCATAAGGTTAGCTTTACGTATATCTGAAATTTTTTCTTTATCTTGACTTCTAATATTTTACGACACAATTTTCTTGTAAAGAAAAAAAAAAAAAAAAATGCCTCGATGCAAAGAGCTCTAGCGCCGTGGGTCCGTGAAAATGTAATAACTTCGAGCGAAACGAGAATTTCGAGATCACGTGACCTGTTGTAAGATCTGCTCAGGTTGGCTATTTATATATATTGACATTATAAACAAAAAGATGTCTAGTAGTGTCAGTGTATCAGTACACATCAACATAGGCCTACACACTTACACACATTGGCGTATTTAATAATAATTTAAAAAAAAACGAAAGAAAATAAAAAAACTAAAAATAATTTGAAAGATGAAATAAAGAATGAACAACCGCCTGTTGCTGTTGTCAGTCTGTCGCACACATTAGACAACACGCTACCGTAAGCAAGCTATGTGCTGGTGTTGCGGGCCGCACGGGCCATCAGATGGTGGGAGCATCAAACTGAGGACAAACTTTCTTAGTAAAACTACACATTGTAATTGTTTGAAATCTCTTAATGTAACGCACTTTTACACATTTTTTAAGCCTTGCATATTGTAACTTCACTGTTCAATGCACGGGTTATGAACAAGTTTATGATAGTGTTTTTTTTAATTACTAATTTAGTAATGGTCCAATCTATATAGTGGACCAGTGGGGGGAGGGGTATCTGGGAGAAGGTTTTCCAACCACTCAGAAAACACAACAATGCTAGAGTCGTGATTTGAACTCAAGTCCCCTTGTAATGTGGTAAAGGCGTAGCCAATCGGTTTTAGCCTCTCAGTCACACATCACTTGCTTGGGGGGAACCTGAAGTTTGTCTGTGACTAGCAACAATAATGACAACAAGGCTCGAGATTTAAATAAGCAAGAGTAGAAAATGTGGAGATATTATCTGTAGAGAATCTTAGACATATATTTTTTTTTCTATTTTTTTAATTAGTCATATGGTTTTAGAACCCATGGGCATTCTCTTCCCTTTTCTTTTTGAAGTTCTGGATCGTCACCGTTGACCGTTGGTGTTGTTGTTTGTTTGTTTTTTATGTAGGGAGCGGCATTCAGGAGTTTATGGACATTTAAATTTTCAGCCTCTACTGGGGAAGAAGGAAAAAAGAAGACGCCTATATTATATATGCCTATAGATGGCTATGCTTGCCCTGAATGTGCTAAAATATGTAGGTCAAAGCTGGGGCTGCGCAGCCACGGGAAATACTGCATTCCTCACTAATCTTCGGACTCGTAGACAAGCCTTATAATTATTATTATATAGATAATAGATCCATTGTGGACAACCGGATTGTCTGCATTAGATGTGTTAAAACATGCAGATCAAAACTGAGTCTGCGTTGACATGTGAAAAACTGTACCCAGTCTCTGGCACTGACGGGACTGAGTTTGCTTGTTACCGTTGTTTAGCAGAGAAGATAGAAAAATCACGTAAAGACCACATATAGTGTGCGGGTTTTTCCGATTTAATTACACAGGCTACTATGGACTGTAGTATATAGGCTGTATAGAGGGAAGGGCCAGATCTAGAGCCAGAGCTGTGTCTAGTCTCTAGACTGTATATAGGCATATGATATAGATCTAGGTCTATAAGTATATATATATATATATATATATGTGTGTGTGTTTGGCTATATATATATTATTATTATAGTTACTTTCTTATCTTAAAATTCCTTTATTTTTTATTTTGTTCAAGCTCATACTAATACTAGTGCTACTATCAGTAACCAGTCATACTCATAGATTAGAACTACTAGATCTAGATTCTAGATTTAACTAGATTGTCGGTAACCAGATTGTCTTAGATAAGAGATCTACTTTTTATATCTAAATCTAGTACTTAGAATTAGTCTTAGACTTAATCGATTTGACCTAGGCTAAGAACTCGATCGCATTCGTATTAGACTTAATTGATTTATAGATTTGATAATCTGAATCATAATCTGATAATCTCTTAATAATCTGATACTAATTTATTATTTTAATTATTTATATGTAGATATAGATCTAGTAGATGGTAATCATGAATGTGAGCGTCAAAAATTAATGATTACCTAGATCTATATTATTCTATATTAGTATATAGTCACTATATAGACTTAATAGACCTAAGACTGAAATATATATTTTTTTGACTTTAGTCGTCACTTTAGACAAATAGTTTAGATTACTCTAGTCTAGAGTCTACTCGTCACACTCATCAGATCTGCTAGCTAGGCTGTGTTATGTATAGTCAGAGAGTAAATCTAGATCTAATTATTCTAATAAGACTATAGATAATAAGTATAAATATTATACATAACTATAGTATAGTATACTATATAATAAAGTATAATATAAGCAGGCTACCTATTAGCCTATTATATAGGCCTACCAGCAAAGACAAATTGTTATTACCGGGTAATAAAAATAAAAATTTGATTATGATATCATGATAGGCATATTTTTATGATAGATTTAGAATTTAGATCTATATTATATTATTTTGGCCTATAGTATAGTATATTACTATAAAGTAGGCCTATGTATTTATAGACTAGTCATCTATCATCTAGTGAATTAATTCTAGTGACCGTATAGACATATATATATTATGTATATATATAGTGACGTCTATAAAATTCTGAAGTATGCAGTCTATTAATTTTTTTTATGTAGAATATTAGTTGACTTGTAACTTGTATATATATATATATATAGATAGATCCAGGGCTTTTTGTGTGTGTGACGGTACTCAAGGTACGGCGCACATCGGCACCTTTTTAAATGTGGGGAAAAAATATATTAATAGTTTAAAGTTAGACCATTCACCTATTTTTTTTTTTTTTAAAAAGCACTGTATAGATCTAAATATATAGGCCCTAGAATTTGGATCTAGCTTATTTAATATTTAATTTATACTTGTAGTAGCCTATTATACTTAAAGTTACTTGACTAGGTTTAAGCTAGTGTATGATAAGTATATATTGTAAATTAAAACAAAATTAATTTTATTAATAATAGGCCTATGTACATAAACTATAACCAGAGTGGAATTCATATTAATTACAATTGTGTAAGTGCATTAACATTTCCTTTTTGTACAGCACAACTTTACCTTGTTGACTGAATTGTTGATACAGCCTGCTAGAGTATTTTGATGAGATTAATTTTTGAAAACAATTTATTATTTTATAGAACATCCAACATAATTTGTTATGTTTTTCAAGCTCTATTGCAAATTTGCAATTAATTAAGCTTTTAAATCTGAAATAGACACATTTATTATATACCTCACCACACTAAATATGAGCTATTGCAGCTATTTAGGAAGAGACAGATTCTTTAAAGACCTAATTGCAACAAAAAAAAACAACAATGATTTTGAAGAATTTAAGACATTGATTAATATGCATGACTTAGATTGACCTAGGAACTCACATGGGACGTAATCATCTTTTTTTTTGAAGTAACATCTGTATTTGATAAGATAAGATAAATACAATACATTCTAATTATTTTCTATTAATTTTCTTTTTTTTTTATTTATTGATATCATATATAGTTTTTTTTTATAAATATCTTACCTGTTAAAAACTTTGTCTATAGTAATTGTATATATAAGCATTCTATGCAATGCCTGTATTGGTAAAGCAGGACAAGAGAAATTACTTCCTAATTTGCCTAGAAAAAGGACTATATTTCTTGCCCCTCATTTTTGAGGCAGACACTTTGACCCTAAGTTGTAGAAATGTCTGGCTTTAACTCTGTTGTTTACTGTAAAGTAAAAGTTCCTCCTTTCAAACCTTGCAGATGATGCTTTGAACACACAAAGTAACTCATGAAAAATAGAAAAATGGCTACATCTCCTTTATGAATTGGCTTAAATTTTATCTAAGGCTGTTGAAAAGAAACCAGTCTCTCAGTGGTCCTCAAGATCTGTAACTTGTTTCTTTTGCATTTCTAGCCTTAGGCTTAATGCTTATATGTTAAAAAAGAGTAATTTTACTGATCAAAAGATATTTTCTCTGTTGAATCTGTGAGTGGTATATTCTTTGAAAACATTACAATGGAAAGAAAATATATCTTTCACAGAGTTCCATGTTTTCTCAAATGTTTACCTATTAACAATGTGAAGTAGATATATTATACTTAACATATATTGTTTTAAGGTCAGTTCTTTACTGGCATGTTTTTTCAATTAAATTCTTAGCCCTCTTTTGAAAGTTTAATTTGATTTTTTCCCTCTTTTATATAAGGCTTTGTCAACCTTTGTGAGTGCAGATATCTGGTGAACCCAACTCCGACTGAACAATATTTTTATGTCTTCATTTTTTTCCTAAAAATAAAGGAATGGATTTTAAAATATTGAAGTGTCTTCTGAGATTTGATTGTTTTATAGGTTTCTGGTATTTCTTTGGATTACTTTTTTTCTGCCCCAAACCTCCTGCAGAATAGCTCACGAACATCAAGATTACTGTTCAAAGCCCATACTACACCACCAAGCAGCCATAAAATTGTATAATTGTTCATGGTTTTCTGATATGGGCTATAGATTGTTGTCTCAATGGTCCTGAGTTCAAACTCTGCTGCCATCCCCTGCAGGATGTTGGCTAGGGTGTAATTTTCTTTAGGCTTAAAGGAACATCTCAAACCTGTGAAACAAACCAATTGGAAATTCAAACCTTCTTTATAAACAAAAATTGTTTTTTGTCTTTTTGCAGATTTAAGGTAGAGATCTTAGAAAAAATCAAATCATCTCCTTTGGGCTGAAATAATTTGACAGCAGTACCTCAATTTCTTTTAAATTCTTTCATCTATTTTGTGGCAGTTTTAAAGAATGTCAGGAGGAGCAGGTACTTTTAAACTAAACAAAAAACTTGACTGAAAGTGTTTGACTTTCCTTGAATAATGTAGATTATGCTGTGAACCTCCATGAGGTTTTAGCATTGAATCATTGTGATGATATTTAGAAGCTCATGCCACATGGCTAAGCAGCATATATTTAAAATAAGTTTAAGAATCAGTTACATCATGCTAAAATAAATCATTTCTTAAGATAAAGATAAGATAAAAATAAAACTCCTCTTAAATTTCTTCTTAAGTCCTTTTTTAATCAACCTACTTTCTAGTCCCATTCAAACCCTGTTTTATCAATCTAGTCTTAGTTATTTGAAAACTATATACCCAGTATATAGTGGTTAGCTGAATAGGGCAGCAATTAAAGAGAAAAATAAAGTTGAATTTTCCATACCTTAAAAGCACCTATCTACTAAGAATGAAAAATAGAACATCATACAATAAGCATCTAGGCCTATATAACTTGTTTTATCCATCAGCTACCAATTGGCTAAACCTGTTGATTTAATTACAATATACTATTGTTAAATGCCTTGATCATAACCAGTGATGCCCAAAATACGGCCTGCGTTCCAGATCCGGCCCGTGACATGCTTCCATCCAGCCCGCTAAAAAGTTGACTCAAGAGAAAATCCCCCAAAAAAAATTTTCACTAAGTATCTTACTTTACCTACATTAGGGCTCTCACTTTTTTCTAATGGATTACAACCAAGGCATTTAACATTCATGCGTTCATGAAATAGGACTATAGAATCTACTAGGAAAAGTGAATGGATCTTTACTTTTTTTGTAGAACATGATACCATTGCTAGCCAACATTTTTTATAAAGAAAGTGTGGCTGTTTTTAAAAAAACAAGAACAACAAATTATAAACAGATCTTATGCCTTTTTAGTTTTGAACTGTAAAGAGAAAAATTCAAATATCCCAATAAATCAATGTAAGTACTAGATCTTCTGGTTTGAAATAAAATAGTTTCAGGTCAATTTCATTAAGTTTTTGTATCTTTTCCATCATGCGACACTAGTGTTGGAAATTAAAATGGCCCGCAGATTGAATTGATCATAACTGATTCTTTAAAGATTTAAATATGAACTTTTGTATCCTAGTATCCAGGATACCTGTGCTTTGCCAAGGTGAAATAGGTGATATCTTGACCCCCTCCCTTTATTATTTTGCCCTCTAATAGAACAGCACATATTCAAATGCTCCCCCCAAACATACTTTGAACTGTGAATTTTAGTAACCCTCACCAACCCCCACATATACTTTTGGTCCATGAATACTGGTAGCCCTCAACTCTACCAGAAACACAAAAAATAGTCCTACATACATTTCATTTTTTTTTAAATTACAAATCACTCTGTCTGTCTGGTAAAAAGTTGTTCATGTTTTTTCTCCCAAACCCATTCTCAGATCAAGTCAAAACTTTGAAAAGTTTTTCATTGGCATAGACAAGACATGAATGAATAAAAATAAAAAAATTAACCAATTAGTCAATGAATTACTGATAATTAATTATTTTATTTGATACCAACAAGGGAAATAATATTTCAATATTCACAGTTTATGCTATGCACAGTTTATACAAAATTTAATCAATAAGAAAATTAATTATTGATAATTATTTATGTAGTTTAATATTGAATAAGTGAAATTAGCTCTACATTATTGAGAGATATAGTTGTAAATGGAGAGTTATTTTCCTTACATAAACGTTTTTTTTTTTTGTTCTTTTTTTTTTAGCAGGATTTTTATATTTTGCTTGTTACTTTTGTACACAAAAATATTTTTATTTTTTTTTTTTAAAAAAAGGAAACATTAGATTGCTTTTATAAATATCTGATGGCGAGTGATAGGAATTTTTACTGGTAATTTATGCTTCTAAAAACTGCATGCTGATGAAATCACAACTTTTTGAAAAAGTACCTTGCTGTTGAATTCAATTAATTATAATTAGATCATTATATGCTACTTTTTATGTATTTTATAATATAGTTATATATGTTAAATATATTTGTATTGCAGAAGCTGAAGATGCTTTAAAATATGAAATTTATACCAAGCTACCTAATAAGCCTCTTGAACTCAAGGAAGTGAAAGCTGTGGATAAATATGGAGATGATTTAACAGTTGGTCAGGTAACTCAGAGAGATTGGTTTTCTGTAATCATAATTCTTTTTTTTTTTAACTAAAAATATTTCAATTTGTTAAAATGATTCAATAATTGCAACAGTCTGAACAGTTCTTATTGTGTTTAATGGAAAAATTAATAAATAAAAAGCAATGTGATTGAGTTCAATTTAATAAGTTCATCTTTGATTAGTTGAGACATCTGAACTGTTTTTTTTTATAACAATTTATATTGTTGACAAGATATTCTGGGTTTGATTTTGTGCTTGTCATAATTATCTGTCACCTGGAGGCAGTGGTTGTACCAAGGTTGCTTTGTGTCTGGGGCAGAAAGGTCTGTCAACATTCAACACCCCACCACCACCCCCCAACAATAATGTATCTCATTGTTTCTCAAAACTTTTACTTGTGGCGCCTTTGGAAAAACAAATCATTTGCTGTCCCTTATCCAGCTTCAGTGCTGTAGGCACCACAGTGAGTCAGGAAGGATTTAAAAAATGAAATATACTTACATGATATTAGGAATCCAAATTTTTTGCAATGACTGTTATAGCTAGTCTGTTAAGATGTTGTTTCTTGTTGTTTTTTTTTTTCATGTATAATTTCAAAGTTAGATACTTTATTTTCACTAAAACAGAAAGATTTAAAAACTCCTTTATCCCACTTTCGGTCAGAGTGTTACAAGATCAGCTTTCGTCATCGAGAAGTACATAGAAGTCTAATTCATAAAGCACTGTTTGTGAATGTGTATGTGTTTTGTGTGTGAATGTTGTTCAAATTCTTAATCAATATTGTTTTTGTACAGTAGTTTCGCTGAGCTTGTCAATTGTAGTAAAACTGAATTTCCATTTGATTGGATCAATAAAAATTATCTTATCTTATCTTAAAGTGTTTTGTAAACTAGAAAAAGTTCTTTTAGGAGATAGTGTAGAGACACCATGTTTCCCTACAACCAATAGATGAGATGAACCTCAGTCATTCTAAAGTGGCAAATAGCTTAAAAAAATGTTCTATGACTAGATTAGATATCTAAAAGAAATATATTTGATGTTATTGCTGATATATCAGTGTTAAAAGTGTTATAGTTTGTGAGTAGTTGCTAGAACTATTTGAAAGTAGCTCTCAATATATACAGGAGGCACTGTAGCTGATTGGTAAAGTGATTTGCTTCTGAACCGGGAGTCCTTGGTTTGAACCCTGGTGAGGATGATGATTTTTTATTTCAGGATTTTTAAAGTGCCTATGAGTCCACCCGACTCTAATGGTTACTTTGACTCTAGTTGGCAAAAAGTAAAGGTGGTTGGTCATAGTGCTGGCCACATAAAAACACACATTAACCTGTGCTATTAAAAACAGATCATCTGCCCCATAGATTGCAAGGTCTTAAAGGGGAACTTTACTCTATACTTACAGTACTCTGGCATCATCTGGAATATCTATAAAACACAAATAGAATCTTAACATCAATTCTCCTTCTCGCTGACCACCTTCTGACACCTTCTTGGTCCTGCTACTTCCAGCTGTACTCTTGTGGCCCTGAAGATTAATACCACATAATTGTATCTAGTAGCAAAACTGGTTAAATGCTTAGTAGAGAGTATAAGGTTTAAATTGTTGGTGGTGATTTTTTGCATAAAAATTTAAAACTTTTTTACATACACACTGTTCTAATAAGTTCCTGACTATTCTTGGGAAAAGTAAAGGTTGCTGTCTTTGTTTAGTTAACAGCATCATTAAAGATTGATAACAAAAATAAATTTCAGTTACCATATAGACTCTGTGGGGCACGGTGGCTGAGTGGTTAAGTGCTTGGCTTCTGAACCTAAGGTCCTGGGTTTGAATATCGACGACGACTGGCTTTCAAATTTTGTGATTTTAGGGCACCCTCTGAGTCCACCCAACTCTAAGGTGTACCTGACCTTAGTTGGGGAAAGTAAAGGCTGTTTGTCATTGTGCTGGATACATGACACCCTGCTTGTTAACCGTTAACCAAATTAACAGATGAACTTAACATATTCTGCCCTACAGATCGCAAGGTCTGAAAGGGGTACTTACCTTTGGAGGCACAGTGGCTTGGCTTCCGAACCAAGGTCCCAGGTTTGAATCTTGGTGAAGACAGGGATTTTTAATTTCAGGATCTTTGGGTGCCTCCAAGTCCACCCAGCTCTAAAGGTACCTGACATTAGTTGGAGAAAGTAAAGGCAGTTGGTCATTGTACTACCCACATGACACCCTTGTTAACTGTGTACCACAGAAACAGATGATCTTTACATTATCTGCCTTATAGATGGCAAGGTCTGAAAGGGGAACTTTACTTTTCCAAACTTTTATATAGACTCTTAGGTGTTGATTTTGTGGATGATTTACAGTGTATGTGACTTATCAATGTTTATTTCTTCCTTTAAATTATAATTTTAGACAGTTCTTTCCCCCCCCCCCCAAAAAAAATAGTATTTCTGTTTATATAAGTTTCTCTTTATAATATCTTGAAAATAATTTTTAAAAGATAACACTTTCCTAACAAAAATATGTTTCTTAACATCTCAGGTGACAGAAGAACTTTTCAAAACTGCTGGCATTGCAAATCCTAAGCAATACAAAATGGTTTTTGTTAAACTACAAGAGGCTGTTCCTGCACCAGATAACAGTCCCATGATTGAATTTAGAGACCATCTCACCGGGGGATATGAAATGCACTTTGAATGTGAGTAATGTCTGTATTATTTTAGTATTTAAATAGACCCTGGCAGACATCTGCTTCAGATGTGGAAAAATATGCAAGTTGCAACTGGGTTAAACACTGCACTCATCCTTAATCTTTGGAATCAAAGAGATTGCCATTAAATATTGTAGAATTTGATGTTGAATTAATGAAATGTTATTATTTAACAAAACACATGAGACAAAATGGATATTTTACAGTATATTTCCTAAGCATTTTTTGATCACAAATATGCTCAAAAACAAAGATTTAGCATGACAATTTTCACTCTAAAAATCCTATTTATCATAACTTAGTACATTATTACACTGTTCTAACTACACTTTCTATACAAAATATATTACAAACTTTTTAAAAAAGTTCATTTTGTTTAAATTTTTTTTTTCAAAATCTTTTTACAGTCAAATAAATGGTTTGTTGAGAAATTTTCCTATAACTGACATTCTGTGTGTGCATTTCAAGAAAACAAGGAAATACTTTGTGTGTTTAAAAAAAATTATATTTGTGTAATGTATTTATTTGTGATAAAAGAATGTATCTTTTTTTATATTGATTTACATGGAAATTCTAGAGATATGTTAAATAGAACTAGCCTTAATCCTCCACTTTTTAATTTAAATAAGAAGGCTTAGCTATAGCCGAGAAAACAAATCTGGCTTATGGGACATATGGATGAAATTGTTATGTTATAATTGGTTGGTGCAATAACCAAATTCGACTGTATAATAGGATTTGGTTAGGTACTTTTAAATTGAGTCCTGTTAAGTGTATGGTGAAATTAATTGGATTCTACTATTTTTTGTAATATTCCTGAAGACAATTTATAACATAAAGTTTATGAAGCTGCAATTTAAGGTTTGTTCTTCACTGGATGCTTCTGTTGATGTTTGATGATGTGAGAACTTTCAGACCTCGTGAGAATCTATATGGCAGATGATGTTAAGGTCATCTGTTTTTATGGCTGATAGTTACTGAGGGTGTTATTTGACCAGAGCAACAACCAACCTCCTTTACATTTCCCAACTAATGAGAAAAAATCCCAGTCTTCACCGACATTTGAACCCAAGACCCCTAATTTGGGACGATAAGTACTTCACCACTCAGCCACCTTGCCCCACTTTAAAAAAAAATCTAAAGAAAAATTGATTTACCCTGTTCAGTGATATCTTAATTTACATGTAAACCATAAAGAAAAATCATGACTTAGTCCAGAGTAATTAATATCAGTGGAATGCATTTAAAACAAAAATACCTTAAACACTCTGAATATATATTATTACATTTTTTTTTACTAATCGTCAAAATTGATTATATATTATTACATTTTTTTTTTACTAATCGTCAAAATTAATTTATTGTTTTTATAGAGAAACAATTGTCAAAACTATACCTAGCCTAAGTTCAAACAAGTGTGTAATTAAAAACAAGTACAATATTTAGCAGACAGAGAATAAGGAAATGAATATTTTTTTATTCCATCATAGCCCCCACTAGATTGATAATCCTCAACTTTTGTTGATAATCAATAATCAATTTTAAAAATTCACAAATTATATTCCTGTCACTTAAGCTATATTATGTTACTTTTTTGGTAACTCAAACTTTAAAAGTTGTCAACATATATGCATTGAAACTAAAACTGAAAACATGTTTTCATTTCAAAGATGTTTTGCATTTTTAAAAGAGACAAATCTAGCACATTCCTTGTTTCACTGGCAACAAATAAGTATGACGTTTCTCATTTCATGTTTTCAAATGCTTAATTACTATCTCTCTATCTCTTCTATCCATGTAAACTAAATTGCTGCGAAGTCCGAAAATTTTATTATATTGATCCTAATATACTTGAGGGATGATTATAATGGGCATAATTTGCATATATAGAGTCTAGATGTTGTTTTTTCTTTTGTCTTTTTTACTTTCCATAAATGATGTTAAGGTCATCTGTTTCTATGGCTTATGGTTAATGAGTAGGGTGTCATGTGGCCAGCATAATGAAAAATGACCAACCTCCTTTACTTTCCCCAACTAAAGTCAGGTACTCAGTAGGGTTGGGTGGACTTGGGTGCACCTGAAAAATCTTATTCCTTACAGAGATTCCAATCCAGGACCCCAGATTCAGAAGCCAAGTGCTTAACCACTCAAGGCTGGAGCTATTGGTGTGTCAGTTTCAACACATCTTTTTTAGATTGTTACTAAAAACAGATGTTATTATTATTATTGTGCATTATAAATAAATGTTCAACTATTAATCCAATTAATTAAAATATGTCAGCATTTTTTAGTTGTTTTTTTTTTAAAGTTGGTAATTGAAAAAAACATTATTCTGGAGGCATGAAAAATGAGGAGTGCTGATAGGGTGTGGGAAGGGTTAATATTGACTGAATCTCTGGACCTCTCTCCGAATTACTATTCAAAGTGTCAAGATCTATATCTAGTCAGATTTTATCAACAGTTGTATCTTAGAAGCATCATTGTTCTAAATATAAAATAACATAGTAAGAGATGCCAGTAAAAACAAACCATGGGATTAAGAAAAAATATTCTGTCGACATTCTATTGAATAGGATAACACTAAACTTTGTTACTTTTTGTTTAATAACATACTTTTTATTATTTAAGTGAGTTTTTTTATTCTTTTACTTGCTGAGATATATAAAAGTATGATATTGTGACTAACTCTTGTATGTTTACTTTTACTCTTAAGCGCCTTATAGTTTTATTAATTACCAATTTATGTTTACATTTAATGAATATTTTATGCTAAAATCTAGCTATTTTGTGTACTAAAATGTAGTTATTATTGCATGGAAAAATTAACTGTTCCCATGAACTTGCCTACTTTTTTTAGAACACATTGTCAATAACAAATAAAATTCTTGTAAAAGTGTATCTTTTTGGGGGGTTATTTTTAGTCAAAGTAATTAAGAATGGATGATGTAACTTTAGCTAATTTTGGAATAGAAGAGTTCAAAGTTGATATTCATTAATTTTAGCAGCTTTCATTTCATTTGCATTCTGAGCATCTATAATGTGAATGAATCTAATTTTGTCTGGAATGTTTTTTTTTTTGTTTTTTTTTGCAAACAATATTTTTTAAACTATTCAATTTTTTATTACTTATAATCTAGTTTTGTGAAATTTCTTTCTTTACTTTTGTATTTAATTTAAATAGCATGACATTTTAAACTCTTTCTCTCCTAATTGACAATATCATTGTTCATTTTAACCTATTCTGCAGCCTAATAGACAATATTATCATCAATGCTTGAAAAGTCAGTTGTTTTGTTTTCTTTTCTCCCTAAATGATTTTAATTGCTTCTAATTTAATCTTGAATAGCTTCCCTTTGGAAAAATATTTTTTTTTAATTTTCATTTTGTTTTTACCAAAAACTAAGTTTGTAAAGAGAATTGCTCACAGTTGGTAAGTTTTTAATTTTAGATAAAGTAAAAAGTAAAAAAAAAGTTCCCCTTTTAGACCTTGTGATCTATTGGGCAGATGATGTTAAGGTTATCAGTTTCTTTGGCCAACGGTTAATGAGCAGTGTGTTTTGTGGCCAGCACAACGACCAACCACCTTTACTTTCCCCAACTAAAGTCAGGTACCCATTAGAGTTGGATCGACTCAGGGGTGCCCTTAAAAATCACGAAATTAAAAAATCCCTGTCTTCACTGAGATTCGAGCCTGGGACCTCAGGTTTGGAAGCCAAGCACTTAACCATTTGACAAAATTTTATTTTGGTTTTATAAACATCAATTTTAGGAATTTTCCATCGTTTGGGGGCCCCTGAATTTTTGCATAATCTTTAATTTTTAATATATAAAACACTTATTTGGGGCCCACCTCAAGTGGGGGCCCAGGGTGGATATTTTCACATTCTCCCCCCTCCTCCCTCCATCCTAGCTACGCCACTGCTCCATCCTCTAGATTGATGTCGAATCATTATTAAAAAATAAATGAAATTTAAATGTGAGAGTAAGAATTTTAAATAAATAAATAATTTTCTTGTTCTTTTCAATAAAAAAGAACATTTTATTTTGCAATAATACGAGCTGCGTGAATAAATATATTATCATTTGAATCCCATCATATAATTAAGTTGTCCATCTCTATGCAGTAAAATATTCTAAAATACTAAACTATGCCTTATAGAATAAATAAACAAAGTCATAATATGAAAGTGTATTCATATTAATTTGTATAGTTATTTGAATTTTTTTTTTCTTTTGTCATTCTAATGTAAATAATCTTTTTTGAATTTTTTCTGTACTAGTTAACACATCATATAAAATACTATCAAGAGATATATTATTGAAGTGATTAGGCCTATATTTAGTAATTAATTTTTCTATGATTAACAGTGAAAATTCATTGAGCCATTTAAGACCTAATATCTTTAGTTATATAGGTCTGTGATTTTGATATTTTTCAGGTTTTCCCGTTTTCATCGGGATTTTATTTTTTCACTCAATTTTGTGGAAAATCTATCGGAATTTTCAAAGCTATTTTTGTAGTGATCTTCTGTGTAGGAGTAAAGAATCTTAGTTGTAGTCTAGTTCTAGATCATGATGTGAAATTATCGCTATAAGTATAATAAATTATACTAAACTAGACTCTATAGTCTATAGTCAATCTAGTAAAATCTAGTGTACTTTAAATCTTACTCTTAAATAATGATTATTTAATTCTAGGTCTAGGAATCTTAATGTAGGTATGTGACAATTTTTTTTTTTATAAAAAAAAATTGTTGATAATAATAATTACTTAAAGTTAAAGTACTCTACTCTATCTGAACTTTCTAACGATGTAGAGTGACAAGAGTCTATATAGGTCTATATGATATATAATATATATATTACTATAGTTTTGTACAGTATAGTATAGACTCTAGGGTATGATCCGCCTACAAATCTATCCTCCTTCTGTATATACTTCTATGACTATAGTGTCACTAAGTATTATTTTTATTTTATATAGATCTAAAGTTTATACTGATATAACTGATAATGACTGATCTAGGAACCTAGATCTATAATCTATATAAAGATTCCATCTAGATCAGGGGTTCTCAATCTGTGGGTCGTGATCCCCTTGGGGGGTTGTTTGACGATTTGCCTGGGGTCGCCTAAGACCATCGAAAATATGGATTGTTATTGTCTACTCTTTTATTTCTGTATGTGTGGGGGGTCGCTGCACAGTGGTGGTGGTGGATTGTAAAAAGGGGTCACCGAGCTTAAAAGGTTGAGAACCGCTGATCTAGATCTAGATTTAGTTATTCTAGTTACTAGAATGTATCAACTATTATGCCTAGACAGCATTGCAACAAATGAATTGTTGTACATAGATTAATTAACAAAGTCTTAATGTAGGCCTCTTAGCAGATTAAAAAAAAATGTCATGAATTTAAAAATATTAATTGACTGAAGCTATCTAGTACCAGGCTGAAAAGCCATGATGCTATTTATATATATATGTTCTTTTATTCTTTGAATTGCTTAGGGCCAGTATACCAGATAATTTTTCTTTGTTTACAAAGAGTATTCAATCACTAAGCAGAACAATTAGTTATATGGTATCTGTCAGAAATCGCACAGGCAGTAGTTAATCTAAAACAGGATTATAGGAAATTGAGACTGAATAGTAAAATTATTCATTTAGGGGTGGATGTTCTCACACAAACAAACAGGTCTCTTTGCATTATATTTGGAAAAAAATGCTATACTATCCATATTTTAAAAAAATGTTGATTTTTGAACCGTTAAAAAAATTCTACATTAGATAGCATAAAACAGGAGCACATGGAACATAATATTTGCACCATGTAGCTTTGAAAGAGGTAATAGCCATCTACAATAAAATTAGACTAATTCACTCTTTGGTCATGACCACATTCTGGTATGCTTGCCAATCTTGGATGCTAAATGTAGAACTAGAGAGGAGGATTCCTAGTCTAACAATGGAATTGAGATTCGATAGAAAAATCTTAGGTATCACCTACAAAGATAGTATCACAAATGAGGCGATTCATAGCAGAATCACAATAGCCATTGGGCCCATGATGACCTGCTGACCACTGTAAAAACATGCAAACTAAAACTTAATAGCCATATCACAAGCTCTTCAGGGTTTTATAAAACCTTCCTTCTGGGAACAGTACTTGGAAATGGAAGAAGTAGCAATGGGAAGACAACATTAAAGCATGGACAGGTCAGTCATTGAAAGAGATTTTATTCTAAGCAAAAGACAGAGGAAGGAAGTAATTGATCAACTGATCATATATGTGGTGCCCAATGATTCAACAGATAAAGAGACAGGTAAAGGTGAAGCTTCGAAAGATCTAACTCTCTCTGAACTTCAAAAAAATTCTGTGGACATAAAATAAAAAATAATATCAACTAAATTAATGTGTGTTATTGAACTTTGCAGATAAAGCTTTGTGTTGTTCTGAAAAGCTTCATTCTGATGTGTCAGCATTCAAGCTCACAATGGCCGTTTTTGAACCAGGTTTAAAACAAACTTATAAATCTATTAGAATGCAATATTAAACAATAAATGTATATTGAAATATTAATTTAGTAATTTGCCTTAAAAAACTTTTTCTTTCTTTGATACAATCTACCCATCTTTTTCTGTGTATTTTGCTTTCTTTCACCCGACACTGTGCCCTGAAGAAAATTAAGGAAATTCTGCACATTTTAAAAATATTTAATTTAATCTTTTTTTGTTTTGGGATTTTAAAAATAAATTCAAAATTAATTTATCAAAATTGTGTCACAAGACATTGATAAAAATACATCCGTTTTTTTTTATATAATTTTAGAAAAGGGGTACCCATTTTTTTTTCTGCCTGTGTGACATAAAAATTATCTACATACATTACATCATCAACATCATACTCCATTTAAGAGTCTCAAATCCTCTCTTGCAAAAGCTCTGGACAGAAACTCTGCTGTTGTGTGTAATGCACATTAGTCACCATACAGGTGGCATCTGAGACCTGTTGAGACAAAGATCAGCAAATAAAAAAATAATATGACACTGTTTCCTCTTCCTCCCCACCATGCTAAATATAAACTAATGGGAGTGTCCCATCCTGCACTGTGTTATGTGTTATATTATCTTGCTCAGGCATGGTCATGTGCTCCCAGACTCTGTTGACTTATCTCACCATTCAAACCATTTTTCCATTTCTATTTGTTGGATTGAGGGACTTGTTGGCTGAGGGGTTAAGCGCCTGGCTTCTGAACCTGGGGTCCTGGGTTCAAATCTCAATGAAGACTGTGATTTTGAATTTGGGGATTTTTTGGGTGGACTAACTCTAATGGGTACCTGACTTTAGTTAGGCAAAGGAAAGGCGGTCAGTCGTTGTGCTGGCCACATTACACCTTCCTCATAAACCGTTAGCCAAAGAAATAGATGATCTTAACACCATCTGACATTTTGAAGGTTTGAATAACATAGAATCATGAGCTGGATATGGTCCATGGACCTTAGGGTTGCAGTGTTATAACTTGTAGGGGTAGTGGTGACTGTGTTATAAAGTGCTTGGCTTCTAAACTGAGTGTCTTGGGTTTCAATTTCTGTGAAGACTGGGTTTTAAAACTTCAGGATTTGTAGAGTCCAACCAACTCTAAAGGGTATTTGAAATTAGTTAGGGAAAGTAAAGGCAGTTGGTATTTGTGTTGGCCACATGACACCCTTGTTACACATTGATTACAGAAACTGATAACATTTACATTATCTGCCATATAGAATACAAAGTCTGAATGGTTTTTTGTTTTTTTTACTATTACTTGTGACAATCAATTTTAAGTTTTTGACCAATGAAATTATTTGATGATTGACAACTGTACTTTTTTTGTGACAGAATCAGAACTAATGAACATTGAAATGAAGGTAGTTTATCCAGGAAATCATCCGAATGAATCTCATCTTGTCAACCCTGAGAATCTTGTTAAAGAGGTACACATTTAACATCAGTACTACTTCTATGTTAAAAAATGAAACCTCAAAAGAATTAGAATTATTTCATACTCTTAGGCCTGCTTGTTGGTTTTGTTTTCTTATTTTTATCAATTCTTGTTACAAAGGATTAACATTGAAATTGTAAAAACAAACAAATTTAAAACTGACCACATATTAAAAATGAAACTTTAGCTTTTTTTTTTAATATATATATATATAATATATATATATATATATATATATATTTTAATTTGGCTTTTTTCATTTTTTTTTCTATCTGCACAGGAGAAAAAGATTTTATTGAAAGAGATAAATGTTACTGATCCAGAGAATTATGTTTTGCTTCTAGTTGGTCCTAACAAACTTCAAACAGTTTTAGATGATTATAGGAAACTAGAGTTTTATACTAATGAAATGACTATAAGCACTGATTATTATTTGGAAGTCAAGACAAAAGAGTAAGATATATATATATATTTAAAATATATACTTCATATCATACATTACATTAGTTGACACAAGATTTCATTTACTGATAGTTATTTTCAAAAATATATAAATAAAATGGATATTTTATATTGAACATTGTTGTAAGTGTCACGTGTTTATTTGACTTGAAGATCCTGATGCTATAAACTTGTGACATATGTGGGTTCAGAGATGCCTTGATTATAGTTCAAACACTTTAATAATCAATGAAGTAACAAAGTGCTGATATGTTTTCTCGAGTTTTAATTATTTAAAACTTGAACTTGAAATAATAAACTTATGTACAAAGATATATATAAAACAGATACAGGATTCAGTGAAAATGTTCAATAAAATGAGTAAATATTTACTTAAAACTTAGCGACTTCTAAGCCTAACTTTCTAGCTCTCTCTCTCATCTCAAGATAACACTCCGCCTTTTATATCTCTCTTTAGAATAAAGAACCGTGACATCTCAATACCCATCCTTGACTCGTTTACATTTAATTTCCCTTTTAATTGTTTTTATAATTTAGCCTACATTAATTATGTCTCCCTGCTGTAGCCTTGAACTAAGTTTTAATCGGCGTCTTTCTGGCATTAAAGCTTGGGTACGCTGACCTGATTTGAGATAGGTACAATGTCCTCATTTTGTAAACAATGAGGTGTCACTAGGGACGTGACAGTAAGTATCAGTACCTTAAAAAGGTAGTTACATCAATAATTTGAAATGGCATAGCTTGAAAAGCAGTGTATTTTTTTCTCCTTGGTATATTAAATTTTTATAAGATAATGCAGGAAGTTTTTGCTGTAAACATTCTCTAGCTGGCTGCAGTGGGTCATTTAATATTTGTTTTTTAAGTTATTATTAATGTAAATTACCTTTTAAATCTTGATTTTTAAATGTGTTTATACAAAAGGGATACATCATGCATCCTTAGTTTTAAAAAGAAAAAAAATGCCCAGTGTCAGGAACCTATGGGGAACTTTTGCAAATGTACCAACCATTATTTAATATGGCAGAATTTAAGTCATTGGTTAATATGCATGCCTAAATGCATAACGCGTAGGATGTAATCATCTTCTTGTTTGAAGTAGCATCTGTATTATATAAGATAAGAAGAAGATAAGAAATCATTAATAGTGTTGGTCAATGGCTTCAAGTATAAAATTGTTTGGGAGTCATTTATGAATAGAGGATATGAAAGGGAAGTTTCGATAGTAAAAAAAACCAAATTAACTGAATTCTATAGATCTAGCAACAAACTACAATTTTATACCTATTTATATTTAGTAACTCCGGAAGAAATTAAAGATGGATAGCTGATTATAAGAGTTTTAGCCAATGAATTTAGCTTGTCTCTTACTAAGACCTAATAAGGACCTTATAAGGAATTTACTTTTTAAAAACTAAAACTAGATGGACATGTCATTTTCTTTAAATGCAAGAAGGCAGTCATCCACATATTGCTGTTATTAAAGTTTCCTTTTCAGACCTTGTGATCTATGGGACAGATGATGTAAAGCATCTGTTTCTGTGGCCCTTGGTTAACTAGGGTTTCATATGGCCAGCACAATGACCAACCGCCTTTACTTTTCCCCAATTAATATCAGGTACCCATTAGAGCTGAGTGGACACAGAGGGCCCTTAAAATCCCAGTCTTCACCAAGATTCGAACATGGGACCGCCGGTTTGAAAACCTAGAGCTTTACCGCTCAACCACTGTGACTCAATTGCTCTTATTTGGAAAGCCAAATATTTCAAAGGCTTAATTATTTTCTAATTTTATGAAATACTGTCTGAAATTTATTAAAAAAATACTTAAATGACTTTGAATTTCTCTAATAGCCTCTCTCTGTTAATGTTTTTTTTTTGTTTGTTTCAATTACAGTACTGCTACAACCATTCAGGCAAAACCAGTAAATGCGGATATTTTTAATATTTCTATGAAATAGTAACATTTAAGAAAAATTACCTTACTTTTAGTGCCATAAGAAATTGATGTTTGGTTCTTTATTGCTTGAAATTTTTCATTTGTTGTGTTATGTTTACATTGTTAATTAAATATTGATTTTTGTTTGTTATTTAATAAGCTTATTTGTTATTTTAATTTGAACTTAAATAGCAAATATAAATTTAGCTTTTTTAATTCAAAACTTTCTTTGTTAAAAGAAATGAAATCTCCACCGCTATATTTAGGTAATTCATATTTTTTTTTATGTCTGCTCCAAGTGTTAGAAACTTACACTATCTAGTTATTTTAAAATTTATATAATTTTTTAATATCAACACCTTCTGCCATGAAGTTGAATTTTGTCCCCACAAGATGTTGATTGCCCTTACCGCCACTCTTGCCAAAATTTTGTTGTTTTTTTTTTACATGTTACTATTAAGCATTAATACCATTATTTTAAATGGCAAATAAATGCAGCATTAAAAGAAGCTTCATTAAGTGTTCTAGTAAACAATGAACTTTTGTTTTTTAAAGTTACTGGAAAGGCAGTGATGGGCAAACTTTTTTAGGAGCAGCCAAAAATTTAGCAAGCTATCATATAAAAAAAAATTAAATACTGAAATTTGTTTTTAGATATATGGCTATAAAAATTTACGTAACACTATGTAGGAATACAAACGATTCATGTTTTTTATAGCAGTTTAAATTTGGAAGCAGTTATTCTTAAGTGCAAATGAGTTGTTCATCATTAATCTATTTCTGCCACATATCTTTTTTACTGCTCGTAAATTTGTGAAGATGCCAACTTCTCTAAATGAGATATTACATTTTTCATATTTCGAGCTTCATATTTATTAGGTACTTTCAAATTCATTAACCTTCCACAAATTCATGTAAAATGTTTGGCCCTTTTGTTGTTCCCTTCAAAGGAATGCATGCTAATGTTTTAATTTCAGAACATTTTTCTTTCTTTTATTGCAAAGTTTCATTCATATATAAATTCATCCATATTAATGGAGAAGTTACGTTTACTTATCTTAGAAATTTATTGTAATAGACAGTTTGATTGAAGTCTAGAAGTTGTTGTTTTTTAAATAAACTCTTTTTTTTAAGGACATGAAACTTTATTCAAAACATTGTTTAACAAAGTCACCATCAGAAAGTGCTTTAATTATTACTTTTACAATACACAACAATAGAACTAACATTTGTATCGAGTTTGTTATAGCACTAGACTATTTTTATTATGGATTTGTTGGATTTTTAAAATTTTCTTTCATCATTATGTATGCATAAATATTTAAATAATGTTGATTTGTTAAGAAGTGAAGTAACATTATAGTGCTTATGAACGACATGCTTTAATTGTAAATGAGAAAGACTTGTTTATCGCAGTATTACTTTAGTGTTTCATCTCATATTGAAAAATGAAAAAAAAAATTATTATGTTTGAAATTATTTGTAATTATTATCATTGCAAAACATGCGGTGGGCCAGATGAATTTTCTCCACGGGTTAGACTTGGCCCAGGGTCTGTAGTTTACCCATCACTGTCCAAGGAGATTGAAGGACTTGATGTCCTTGGATGTTTCTTTAACTAGAAGAAGAAAAAAACAACATTCTAATTAACAAAGTAGCTAACAGAGGGAGTAGAGACAAAGTTATAACTCTTATTAATAACAATTACCAAATATTAGAACATGAACCAATAAAGAATAATTGACAAATTGTTGTTTTTTTTAATAAGCTTCCTTTTGTATTGAAAAGAATATAATAAATTTTTGTTTTATATCTTAATTTTTACAACCGAAACAATGATTATTTTATTAATTAAAGATATTTTTTTTTTAATGTATCATTCTCTTATGCAAGAAGTTTTCTGAATTATTGCATTTCATTATAATATTTTCTTAAATTTGTTCATGCAGGAGCTACTAACTGCTGTTTAAGAGTTGAAAATGTGATATAATTTCTTTCTTTTTTTTTAAAGTGATTAACTGCATTTGGTTTTAAAAATATATTGCTGTTGTTTTAACAGTTTAAAGTGTGTTTGTATATTTTATATATTATATATATATATTGTGTGCCACCCCCACTTAAGCTGTAGCATGCTCAGTGTGGTAATGTCCTACATGCATTTTTGTGGTCTGGGTGTTATAAAAAAATGGTAGTGTTATCTTTAGACATATGAGAAATAATTTAGTTGCTCTAATGTTTGAGACTGCACTAGAATAAATAATAAAATGAAAACATGTACGAATTAATTTATGTTACGTAATGTGTGAATATATATATACACTTAAATCTCGAATGGATTCGCATTTTACAGTTGATTGTGTCTCACACAAAAGATGTAAATTTAGCACCAACGCTATCACTAGGGACAGTTACGGAAAAAAGAATACTAGCCATAAGGGGCAGACTTGGCCGAGTAGTTTGTCCATGTCTAGACTGTACAATGACGTTAGAAACATGCACCACAGGAACTAAACCAATGAAGTCGAATACAATCAACAAAACGAACACCCAAAGACATCTGCTCAGTGCCTGAGATATCTACAATGTCTTTACTAAAATACCCAGCAAATGCAGTTAATTCATGATGTATTTTTTTGGTTTCTTGCTGCTGCCAGAGCTCCGTTGATCCAAATCAACGTTTTGTCTTGGACGTTGGCATGTGAAAAACTTTCTTGTATCTATTCTTTTGTAAACTGGTAGGCCAACACGTGTTTCACCTGCTATTTTATTTGGCGCTGTCACCTACCGCAAGACGTTCATATATTTACACTCTTTACTTTTGTTCAAAGAAACTAGAACATTTATCACATCGAAAGATAATCGGCAAGGATTTCTCCACCAAGGCAAATATATATATATATATATATATATATATATATATATATATATATATATATATATATATATATATATATATATATATATATATATATATATATATATATTAGAGATGGGAATCGAACCCAACTTTTAAAGTTCGGGTTCGGTTCGGTCAGATTTAAGTTCGGGTTCGGTTCGATGACGAGTATAGTTCCGGTTCGGTTCGGTCAGGTCCAAAGTTCGGGTTCGGATCGGTTCGATGTTATTAAATTATGTAATAGCGAAATTAAGTTATTAGGCTTAATGAAATTTATTAGTTAAAATAAATTCATTTGAATTTTTACATAAAACAAATACTTTGCAACATATAATAGGCCTATGGGCAATACTCATTCCAAAATAATGTTGCCTACATTAATTTCAAGAGTTGTAAAAAATGTCTTAATGAGTCAGTTTCACACACCTATATATAGTAGGCCTATGGTCAGTTTTTTTTTTTCGAAACAGTGTTGCATATACAAATTGTAAGCGTTGTAATAGTTTCTTCATAGAGATAGAATTAAAGATGCGGCAGGTTTTCGCTCAAGTCGGCAAGTGGTTTAATTCCGGGCGGGACGCGGCGCTAAGCGTATTCTAAACTTTATCTCATAATAAGAAGAGAGAATTTTTAAAAAGCTAATATTTATGTTTTCTTTCAGAACGCACTATTCATTTAATTTTTAAAAAAGTCGAGGGCCATATTAAATTTAGTAATAAAGAGGCAGACCTGGCCAATAGTATTATGCGAGGGACATTCTAGGTAGGCCTACATATTGCACACGTACTTCTGTAATTGGCGTGATCTTTTTAAAAAATATTCTTCGTGTTAAGACGTCTCTGTCGCGAACTTTTTTTTTTCATACATAAGTCGTCATTATAATGAACAGCAATGAATAGACAAAAAAAACAACAACAACAGAAGAATCACACTAGCGGAGATGTTTTAAAATGTGTTCTTCAAAGCGTTTTGACCCATATTGTTGCATACGCGCCTCGCAAAAGCAGTCTACATTTAACAAGGTCTTAGAAGATACAATAATGACATCTCCTACTTAATATATTTTAATTTTTAAACATATAATTTTACTAATATTCAGATAAGTTACACTGAAAAGAAAACATTTATTTCGACGCCCCCTTTCCTTGTTAGTTGGTTTGTCGCTTACAAACAGCTAGTACAATAAAAGTTTTTGAACCAATAAAGATGTTTTATATTTTTACTTAATAAACTTTAAAAGAAATTTCTAATGCGAGCAGCTCAATATAGCCTAACTGTTATTACAATATTCACATATTTAACTTGAGAAAGAGATGTAATATTAATGAAATATACTGATATTTAAACGAAATCTAGCTCACCTCAAAACAACGTCTTTACTCTTTCATTTCTCAAAATTGTTTGCCGTTTCACATTTTCGTTACTCTAATTTCATCATCCTCATCATACATGCATACACAAATCAATCCCTTAACCTCTTCTTACCGCCGCCAGGAAACACACATACACTCTATAACACCCCTTTTTGTCAGAAAGTTGCGCCCCCCCCCTCCCCCAATTCGAGGTACTCGCCATCCCCAACCCGTATTTCCTATACGAAATACTTCACAATTTGTAAACATACAACACTAAAAAGAAATGTAAATACCGTTATTTAGAAATTAAATATTAATTTTTTTAGTAGTTCTAATATTAAATATTTATAAAAGAGATTCCGTTTTAAATTGACTCTACTATTAAAAGAAGATAATTAAATATATTTTATAAACTAGAATACTTATGAACAGTAATGAACTTATTGAATATTTATATCTATACTCTATGGTCGGCCAAAAATATTTCACTTCTAATTAACAGCCATTTCAATTAAAGTGACAATATTTTAAAATTGACTTTCTGCTTACTAGATCTACAGGGAGGGCGGGCTAATCGGTTCAAAAGAAATATTGCAAACAGCCCGCGAAGATTCAGGGACAGGGAGAGCTGTCAGTGTCGATTTTGAAGAGCTTTATGTCGCGTTTGCTACATCAGTAGGCCTATAGGGCCTACTATTGCAGTGGACGACCAGCGGATCTCCTGCCTTCTGTTAAATCACCACACAGAATGTCTTGTGAAAGTGTGGCAATCATAATAACTAAATCTATGTGCAAATGAAAACAAATCGTCACAACTAACATGCTATAGAATATTTGACACCCTGTATAGCGCAAAGGATTGCAAACCTATAATAAAACGTACATGGACTACAGATTTGCCTATTTAGTTACAATAAAAGCATATTTTTACAACCGTATTTGTAAAATGTTTTGTTTGTAAAATGTTTTACATGTTTCGGATGTTCCTTCAGAGTTGAAGATAATTACTTCCTAGTCCAAACCTCCCGCAGGAGACCCAATGTTAAGTGAATAGAAATAGAAAAGCAAAAAATTAAGACCTAAAATATGCAATGAATTATAAACTGTCTTGTATCACCTGTATCTATATCAAAATCAACAAATAAGATAAAATCAAATAGCGCTGATGGCACCAATGTCCAACATGGACAATTCATGATCACCAAACTAGAAATAACTTTTCCACATGTCAACACAAGGAAGAAACAATGGTCTTCTAACATATATGTAATCTAACAAGTACATCTAAATATTTGTGAATAAACCTTGAATCATAGTAGAGACTTAAATAGTACATCTAAATATTTGTGAATAAACCTTGAATCATAGTAGAGACTTAAATTAGAGCTAGGCGAGAAAACATAGTTCTGCTTGAGATTTAATTCACGTTTCGCAACACTTAAAAAATTCTTTCAGTCCTTTGCGAGACCCCAACCAATCGGAGGTTAATTTAAGGCGGCTGCCTAGCTTACCTGTGAGTAAGGACGGTCCAGCTACATTAAGATTGGAGGAGGGTATAGGTCGGTCGAGTGTAAGTTAATCAAGAAAAAAAAAAACTGCTCCTCTATCACACTAAATTTGTTTAATAACAATGTGTGGTCGGGGTGGGTAGCGATTCCACCTACCGCATCTCCCTCTCTTTTCGTAAATTCACTAGTAGTAAAGTAGTAGCCCATTACATTCTGTTACAAAGTCCCGAGACAGTTTTTTCTCTCCTACCATACCATTTTAGCTGTTAAATCCCCCTCTTCTATAAAACAAAACCCAAAAAAAAAATGCAAACGACAATCCTCAAATTCCAAGAGCACAGTTAAGGAAGATTTTGATTTTAAAACCCCCTCCAAAATTTACGATAAACCCCCTCTTCAATATAAAAAAAAGCAAATTACACACTCAAAATTTTGAAGAGGTTTTGTGTTTACCCCCCCCCCTTTTTTTTTCAGTAGGGTTTGAAGATTAAATATACCTCTTCAATAAAAAAAAAAAAAAAAAAAGCTAATTGCGCAGTCAAAATGTTATGAGCGTAGCTAAATGGGTTTTGACTCTGTTTTGAGTTTAAACTCCCCTTTAACGGTGTTTGAAGGTAAAAAAATACCTCTTTAATATTAAAAACAAAGCAAATTATAGAAATTCTGTGAATGTAGACAAAGAGGTGTTGAGTTTAAACTCCCCCACCAGTGGATTTTGAAGCTAAAAAATACCGTTTTAATAGCCTATATTAAAAAAAAGCAAATCACATTCTAAAATCAAAGAGCGTAGCCAAAAGGGTTTCGAGTTTAAACCCCCCGCCAGCGGGGTTTGAAGCTAAATAATACATCTTCAATGTAAAAAAAAAAGCAAATTACGCACTTAAAATGCTATGAGCGTTGCTAAAAGGGGGTTTGAGTTTAAACTCCCCTTCAGAGGGGTTTGATGCTAAAAAATACCTCTTCAATATAAACAAAAGCAAATTACACACTAAAATTATTTGAGTGTAGCCAAGCCAATTGGGTTGTTTTGAGTTTAAACCATTCTCCTACAGATGGCTTTTTTTTAAAGTTTAAAACCCCTCCAGATGGTTTTGAGTTTAAAATCCCTTTAGAGAGCGTTTTGAGGTGGAAAACCTCCAATTTCAATATTAATCTAAAGCAAACTACAGTTACCAAATTCTATGACCTTAGCTAAATGGGGTTTTGAATTAAAAAAAAAAAAAACTCCCGAGATTTTTTAGTTTAAAACCCCCAATAGATGATTTTGACGATAAAACTTCCCTTTTCGATATAAAATTTAAAGAAAACTACAGTCAACTAATTCCAAGAGAGTATTCAAGAGGGTTACACATTTCTATCAGTGGCAGGGCTCCATTAATAAAGTGCAGTGAATAGTCATCTGCAAAATTGAAAAACACTAAATTTGGCTCAACACAGATGGCTAAGACAGATTTTAGGAGTCATTTAAAGAGATCGGGTCTAAATCAAGGAAATCCTATTCCGAACTGGGAGTCGACCCCTTAGTAAGATTGTGACAGAGCGGGACATGTTCTCCGACAAAATGAATTACGCATAATAAGAGTTGCGATGACATCCTATTAAGTAGGCCTACAATGTAGCGCCACACATTCATGGGAAGAGGCTTCGGACATTACCAGTGACAGATTTTTGTGGAAACAGCTTGACGGCAAATGCGCTGAACGGCGCCGGAGGGTATAAGTCAGTAAGAATAGCACATTAGTTTTTAAAATAAAACTTTTTAATAGCAGGAAAATGCACTGTAGATACATCAGAATATGCATTTTGTTGGCTTTCAATACCAGAAATATTGCTTGGCGGCGGGCGTTGGGGGAGCTCAGCGCTCCCCCAGACCCCTTTGCTGGCAAAGGCGAAGAGTCTACATTATTTCCACTAACTCCAGGGAGAAATTCTAGGGTACAATAAACGTCTTCCGAAAGAATGAAAGTTCAGAAAATAATAAAGATTGTGTACACACACATACACACGCATACACATAATATATTTTTTGCGGTTGGGGGGGGGGGGATTACCCCCGAAAAAAAATCCTGGCTACGCCCATGTTGTGAATATTACTTATTTTTATATTGTTCATTGTTTTACATTCAATAGTTTTATTATTTCTCTTTATTCTATTACGGTTTTTGTGTGTCAGGCTTACCGTATATCTCATTAACCATGTTCATTAAGCAGTCATTTAAACTAAATTAGCCAACTAGTTAAATTTATTAACTATTTGTAATTAATTATTTTGTTTGGAATCGAACAGGTGAAAGAAATTGTACTTAGATGATGTGGTGATATATTTTTTTTATTCGTATAAAAGCAACGAAGACGTTATGGGTAGCCTATATGGCTACAACATATATTATATATGGCAAGCTTAAAGTTAGAGCTTATATATTTATTATAATGTGAATATTTTTTTCTATTAATTTTTTTTTCGTCTTCGTAGATCTATGTTATTACTTGTATTACAAAATTTTTATTTAGTCTTTAGTTATTGCTTTAAGTACAAAAGCTTGTTTGCATTCTAAATGAGTTTCGCTATTAGATCTTATAGTAGTTATAGCTATAAAAACAAAGACAAAATACAGAGAAAAATAAAGTTGGCAATTAAGGGAGATAATGGCGTATTTTCAATGACAATACACGGTAATAAGAAAGTTTAACACCTATTTATTTGGTACATATTTTAATCTGCTTCTGCTATAACATATTATTAAAGTATAAGACTAATAGAAACTTGATTCTGCGTACATCTAGTCATACCATATCGGGCTGATTCAGCCTAGGCAACACAATGATTGAATGAATTCAATCAATTCAATGATAATGATTCTGAATGAATGAACTTTAATGAACACATTCTGATTCTAATCATTCTTTCTATTTCTAACATTCTTTCTATGGAATCTATGCTCTAAATTACTCTAAAATGTGTAGAGTAGAGCAGTAGTGGCCAAAATAGACTTGGACTTGTGGACGTGTATGAATAATTAGATCTAGGGTAATATATATAGACTATATAATATAGTAATATAGTACCGGTATATTATTAATAGTATATACTATATTATATACTATATATATAAATTATAGATCTATAGCCTTATAGGTCTAGATCTAGATCTAGAAAAAATTCTAGAGATCTAAATAAAGTATAGTATCTGATATAGGCACTTCAACAAAAAAAATTGTTTTGATCATATTGTTTTGTAATTGATATCATTAAATTGAGCTTGGTTTCCCATTTACAAAAATATCAAATTTATGTTTCTGTGATAAGTAGAAGCAAAGTTATGATTTTTTTTTTGTATTTATTTTTTTTCCTTTGGTTTTTATATGTGTTAATAACTGCTAGATCTGGAATTTATCTAGATTCTATATTTTTCTTGTTAGCCTTCGAATCTGCTCTGAACCTTCTCTAAATTTAGTGATCTTATTGAATTATTCTTACTAATTCTAATGGTGTTAAACTACTCAAATTAAAAAAATGTGAATAGAATTTATTTCACTGCTCTATTTGTCTAGAATTTGTACTAGATTTACTATGATTAGTATGATTTAGATTCTAGAGATCTAGAATTATATGATACTATTGATACTTTTTGAACTTAAATATAATCTGATATTCTATGGCCTCCTTCAGTCACAAAGCGACTATGGATCATCTCGGTCAGATGAATGCCTGGACATTAGCTGTGGTCGGAACGATGTCGCCCACACATCAGTAACCCCCTCTCGACGTAGCTGATGTATCCAAAGAAATGGCAGTGCCGATACAGTTTGGGGTCAGCGGCATCGCAGGTTCTGCCAGAGTGTAGCACTGGGTGCTGCAAACTGCTTTAGGGTCGCCAGCTCCTGATTTTCCTCGAGGTTGACTACTGAAGCCTTTCCCATGATTGTGTATAGCTGCAAGGCAACAGAGGTTTGAATTCAGAGTTTTCCTTCTCCTAGGTGGGTAGCCAGCCATGGCTAATGAGCCCCTCCTGCCCAAAGCTTACTGGTTAAGGCGCCAGTTACTCGCCTTTGCCCCTTTTCCTGTTAGAGAGAACAGTTCCGCCGGACTCAATATCTGAGCCACACGTGAATGCCAGGAGTTGGACTGGTTGTCAGAGGCTATTTGAGACGCATTGCTATTTGGAAGCATTTTATAGGTAGTGGAGTGCTTACATCCATTACCACTTCGACAATGACAACCTTGCGGATTGGTTTCGCAATGTGATATGTCATAATATTAAATATAGGCATAGGGCATACACTGTAATATAACATCAGATTTCTTTACCAATTAAACTATATAGATCTATAATATATTCCAAATTAGACAAGAAAAGTCAAAAATACATTCATATCATAGTATTAGTACATCTAAATATTGATCTCTACTATAGACATATCTAGATGTATATTACATTTTTATAAGATAAGAAACCAAAAATTAGATCTAATTGAATACAGTTGACTCTTGAAAATCTGACATATTCAACAGTGTATACATCAGCTGCATTTAAGTGTTGTGACATTAACATCTTGCCACTTTCAATTTGGTTCTTGCTGTGTTAAGTGAAAATGATGATGCTGCATTCTTATGTGTCTTTCGATGATTACTAGATCTTTCCTGTCATATTTTTACCAAGCTCATATCAACTCTGTCTGTCTGGTAAAAAGTTTTTTTAGTCTCAGATCAAGTTGAAACTTTGCACAATTATACATTGACAAGGCATGAATCATTAAAATAAATTAACCTATTAGCCAATTACATACTGGTAATAAGTTATTTTGTTTCATACCAACAAGATAAATTAATCCTTCAGTATTCACATATATATGACTAATATGTAGGGTTTTGTCCCATTTGACAATTGATCACATTATTTCATCTACTACACTTCTAGGATCAATTTGAAACTTTAAACAATTATTTATTGTATCTAACAAAACATGAATCAGTTAAAAACATTAACCAGTTAGTCAATTAATTATTTTGTTTGATATCAATTAAGGGAAATAACTTCTACATTATTTATAGATATATTTGTAAGTGCAGAGTTCTTTCTCTCAGAGAAAGAACTTTGCTTTTTAAAAAAAAGATTTAAAAAAAATATTTTGCTTGTTTAGTGTTGAAGTT
Source organism: Biomphalaria glabrata (assembly GCF_947242115.1). Lineage (NCBI taxonomy): Eukaryota > Metazoa > Mollusca > Gastropoda > Planorbidae > Biomphalaria > Biomphalaria glabrata. Next base: position 5,672,745 of record NC_074724.1, on the reverse strand, counting down.
TTCTTATGTCTTGTATGGTGGCATGCAAATTTGTCCAACATATACACAAAGCTTTCTTGAAAAATGAAAATTTCTCAGAAGTATGTCCCAGGTGAAACTTCCACTGTAATTTCTTCAGTTTATTACATCAGACTACCTTTTTTGACATTCTGAAATCTATTGAAGTCAACACAAATGGAGTGAATATCCCCACGTTAAGGAAGCTCTGTCTCTTCATTTATATTTTGGCCTTGAAAGTCTAAGAGAATATTATATATAGCTTCATAATAGAATGTTCTTACCATATATAGTTATATTTTTCTAAGAAGTACAGATAAACTTTGGTAATCCAACCCCAACAGCTTTGCAGACTTTCAAAAGACAACTTTTTTTGTTTTGCAGCTGTCTCATTTACTCTGTGTATTTTATGGCTTCATGTTGTTATTTTACTTTAGGGTTGTTTTTTCTAAGATTATAATTAACCAATTTTCGCTAAAAATTATTAAAACCACTTTTTTTTTTCATAGAAGCTTTTTAAAACTCATTGAGTGAAAACTGTTGCTGAAAATCCAAAAATTTGAAAGTCATTCTGAAACTTACGACTTAGAGATTGAGTATTCACTAATCTAGAAAGGCATGGCTAGGATGTTAACTTCAACAATATAGGTATGCTTATTTTCGTTCCATTTGTTATGAATTGCACTTCTGTTAGGTATGCTTATTTTTGTTCCATTTGTTATGAATTGCACTTCTGTTAGTAATAATAATAATAATAATGTTTATTATTTGAGATTGCTTTTTTAGACAATAAACTAATTTTTAGAATAATTTCACAATTGCAGATAACTAGACATTGGATGCTTTTTTTATGTTTTTTGCAGACATAGAATCTATTTATCCATAACTGCACCTAATGGATGGCGGTAAATCAGGTTTGAGTTTAATTACATTAATTATGCACAATTAAGTACCCATTAGTTCTGAAGCATTTCTACATTATCATTAAGTCTGATATAAACATTATTTAATATTATGTATGGCCTCCTATATTCACTAAATGACAAATATAATAAATCGTCTCATAGAAATGATAAGATGAAAGCCCGGGCATTAGTTATTATGGAATGATATTTTCCACACAGCAGTTCCCCCTTTCCTCGCAGCTGATGTGTTCAAAGCAACAGCAGGTGCTAATAAAGTTTAGGATCAGCAAGCTCTGCCAGTTGTAACACTGTAAGCTGCAAGCTGCTTAAGAGTCAGCCCGCCTGATTTTTTCCCAGGGTTAACTCCCAAAACCTCTCCCTTGTTTGGGTATAGCAGAAAGGCAGCAGAGGGTTTCTATCTCCTACTTAGAAACAAAGATTTACTGCTGCATGAATGACTGTATCTCCTACGTAACTTCAATAATCATCAAAGTTATAATCATATAAAAATATATTAATATACTAGCTGATACCCAAACTTCACTGTGTTGAAAGTCAGTTTATGTTAATTATTCTGGTGAAATCATTTATTTTCATCCTTAACAGCTCACATTATAATTTCTTTCCCACACACAATGAATTCAGTGAATTTAGATAGGGACACTTCTTTCCACAATTTAGGCCTCTTCACTTATATAGACATTTTTTTAAAGTGTTTTTAGAGTGTTAGTTGTTAATGATACCCCCACATTGAAATAGCTGATAGAAGCTGATTATATGACACAGTTGTTGTGCGACAAGGGTGTCTGACTGTGACACACGGTCAAGAGAAGTGTACCTGTCCCATTGATGGACTGGAAGTTGGGTGTGTTGTCAACAATGAGAACAAAAACATCTAGCGGATTCCTTGTGAATGAATGTTATCTTAATGTACATTGTATGATTATTAAATTCCTTTCAATTAAAAGACTTAAAAGGAACTCGCATCAGCACAAATCCTTTCATTATTTCCGGTTATTTTGTACTTACTAACTTACTTCTTCTTTCAACTCTCAGTGGAGCATAAGACCACAACAGCACACTTTTATTCCACTGTCCGTCAGGGTATTTTATGCTATTCGTCATCAACAAGAAGTACATAAGAGCCCAATTAATCAAAACATGGTTTGCAATAAGGGTAACCTCAATGTAAACAAAATTCCACTATTATATTTTTTGTTCTCTTCACTAGAGGCATCCGTAATGAATATAGAAATGATGGTAGTTTATCCGGAAGGACATGAAGAAAAGAGACTTTTTGTCACACCTGGAAATCTTGTTAAAGAGGTATGTAAGGAAAGTTTAGGACTACTGTACATTTTACTGTCAGAGAAAGTTTTTTTTTTTCAATCTTGCAGTTTGTTTTTTTTTCAATTCAAGTAGGAAACAATAGGTTGATCATATATCATCACCAGCTTTGAATATGTAATTTAAAATAGAAGTTAATTTAACAATATATTTCACATCACCTTTATTAATTAATAAAAAAAAAATTTTTTTTTTCCCTTTTTATGGGCTTAAGTACTCTTTAAAAGCCAGAAGAAAAAAACATTACTTAAATTAAATAGACAACATTATTTAACACAGCTAGAGTTCAAATTCTGACTCAAGTAGAGTTGTGTTTGCTGAACACCTAAAAGCAACATAGAAACCTTCTTCCAGATACCCCCTTCCCCACTAATGCACAGAAGTTTTTGGAAAATGCACTGAGCATACAATAAGATAAAAGTTGTGCTATACAAAAGTAATTATTTTAAAAAAAAGGTTTATTTCTGCATTAAACAATGCTCTATGATGATTTAGATTATTATGTATTTTTAAATATTGGTAAATGATGTTTCACATTTTCAATTGTGAAATGGTTTTTTGAACTTCGATTTTTTGTTATTATCTGGTCAGGAGAAAATGAAATTGCTTCGACACATTAATATCGAGGATCCAGAGGACTATGTTTTACTTCTAATTGCTCCTAACAAACTTCAAACAGTTTTAGATGATTCTGAGTATTTGGAGACTTATTTAGAGGATATGGCTACTAGTGCAGAGTCCTATTTGGAAATCAGGAGAAAAAAGTAAGACATAAACATTCCTTTTCTTTGATAAGATTTTACTTACGTTTTAATGGCATGTACAAACACAACACATATAATATACACATTTTAAAAAGTAACTTAGCTGGTTACTATTATTGTGATTGCTGGTACAATAACACTAAAAAGATATTACTTTACTTTATTTTGAACATTTAGCTTCTCTAAATGATAGGGGCTTGTTTTTCCTTCTCTCACCACTCCAGTAATAAAATGAGCATTAAAAAATTAACATGTTTGTCAATGGATCTAAGTCAAGAATATATTGGTATTTATTCTCACTATATGCATGTTACGGTCATATTGACTTGCCATTTCACAAAACGGCCTTGACGTGACGTGACCAACATTTCTTGTATGCTACTTGAAATTAAAAGTGTATTAGCTAATTTGGATGAACACTTCACAAAAGGATGGGAAATCACTGGCCTATACCTGATCTTCTGATACAAGACTGGCGCAGCTTTAGATTCCTGTGTAAGATTGGCTTGTTTCATTGTGACAATAATTGTCAGTTTGTCTGCTGTATTTTTAAGGCACAGTCCTGTCCTCTGACAGTTCCAGCTTAAAGTATAGACGAACTAGGCAGCCATGTAGGGTCTCTAATCACAAAGGGCTCAAAGAATTATTTTTTCTTGAGAAAAAATTGGGAACCATGGATCAAATCTCAAACATAGCATAACTCTATGGCTCTATTTCTACTAACCTTGCTCTAAGTCGCTACTATGATTCAAGGTTTATTCGCAAATGTTTAGATCACTTGTTGACTACATATGTTATAAGACCATTATTTCTTTCTTCCTTTTGGTAAAATGTCGATAAGTTAATTCTAGACTGGTGATCACAAAATTATCTATATTCGCGCTTAAAGAGTTTAACTTATTTGTTTATTTTGATATTGAGACAGATAATTCATTGCATATATTTTGGTCTTAATTTTTTTATTTTTCTATTTCATTTGTGGCCACCCTACTCTTCTACATCTTATGTGGCCTCCCTATTCCTTTCACCTAGGCCTCCCTATTCCCTTCACCTAGGCCCTCCTATTACCTATGGCCAGCACTCCCACTGACTTGCCTCTTATTGATTTCTTTTATTATTCTGAATGCAGTTTCATTGTGAGCATTATTCCTTGGCTCACGTTTGTATAGTTTTCTATATGCGTGCTTTTCAATTAGAAGATGGATCTTGCTGTAAGTATCAAAAGTAACAATGGCATTTCTTTATCAACGCTGACATATTATATTATCAAATGCTAAGTACATTTTAATTTCTTATCATACTACAAACCTCTTCACTATCACTGACCAATCGCTAAAACTACACTTTATTCAAATAAAACTACCAAGTGATCAACAAATGGATGGCATTTTAAAAATATATAACTGCTGAATAATTTGAATTATCACAACAAAAGTTCATCTTTTGATGGGTAAAGCACTTGGCTTCCGAACCGGGGGTCATGGGCTCAAATCCTGGTGAAGACAGGGATTTTTAATTTTGTGATCTTTAGGCACATCTGAGTCCACCCAACTCTAATGGGTACCTGACATGAGTTGGGAAAAGTAAAGGCAGTTGGTCGTTGTGCTGGCCACATGACACCCTTGTTATCCGTGGGCCACAGAAACAGATGACCTTTACATCATCTGCCCAATAGATCATATAGTCTGAAAGGGGAATTAAAATAATCATTTAGGTACTGTATTAAAAAAACACAAAATACACTAAAACTCCTCATGGCAATTTTCGACTGATTTTTCCATGCCATTTCATTATCTAGCTGGCCATAAATTTCGCACATTTGTTGTTAAAAAAAAAGTTTTTGTTTTGTTTTGGGTTGGTGAGATGGAATTTCTCCTATATATATTTCTGTAGCTGGCTCTTGTTTATTTAATGGTTAGATTTTCATGAACACTAACTTAATTCAGTCAGGGTCTCTCGTAAAATTAAACTAAAAAAGTAAAATTTTAAATTTGTCATCTTTTGCTATTTATCATTAATTGCTAACAAAAAAATATAATACATTGCAATGTGATTTTTTAAAATAAAAGTTTACCTGATGTCTAAAGCTTTTTAAAATATTTTTTATTGATAACATTTAAACAATTTCTTATGCTGGCTACATTTGTAATTTTAAAAAAGCAAGTATTTGTGTTGTTTTATCACTATAAAAAATGTAACAAAAGTTGTAACTTCGAGCCAGAAAAAGTTGTACACAATAAATAACTGACTTACCACGATCTTCTGTTAAGAGAGATGTTCATTTTAAGACATTTTCATGGTTGCTTTTTTTTTTGTTTTTTGTCCCAAAAAGGATTTGGGCCCCTAAGAAAATAATTTGTGAATTATTTTGATGCCATATAGGAGCAGAATTTCATTTCATTTAAGAGTGTCATTTCTTTATTATAGTCAATTTTTAACTCAGACCTTATCCTGCTTATTGGTTTTGTGGCTAAATAGCATTAACCACTTGGCTGCCTAAAAGAGGTACAGTGGCTGAGCAAAAAAGCGATTGGCTTCCTAACCAAGGATCCCAGGTTCAAATCCTAGTGAAAACTGGGATTTTTAATTTCGGGATCTTTGGGCGCCTCTGAGTCCACCCAGCTCTAATGGTCACCTGACATTAGTTGGGTAAAAGTAAAGACGCTTGGTCATTGTGCTGGCCACATGCCACCCTCGTAAACTGTCTGCCACAGAAACAGATGACCTTTATATCATCTGCCCTATAGACCACAAGGTCTGAAAGGGGAACATTTTTGACTTTACTTGAGAGATGGAACTAGAAATCCAACCTTAAAGGATAATAGAAGTTTTAAAATTAAGATAGAACTCATACTTATTTGTTTTTTCTGAGCCCTCAGCACAGAATCCCCTCACACTTCTCACCACAGTTCTACAAAGAAGATGGGATGTGAGTGCACTTGGGCATGCTTAAGTAGCACCATAAAAAAATAAGGATAATGTTTTTACCTTTACTTTACCTGGACCGTTGGGGCACCAAGCAAGACTTGTCAACCGTCTTTCTCCATTCCTCCCTGTCTTTTGCCTTGTTTAGAACCTCTTTTAATTCTTTCTTTTCATTTATGTTGTCCTCCCATCGCTTTCTCTGTCTGCCTCTTCTTCTTTTTCCTGGTACTGTTCCCTGAAGGAAGGTCTTTGCGAGCCCTGAAGATCTTGTAATATGGCCATAGATTTTAAGCTTGCGTTCTTTTATTATAGTTAGCAGGTCATCATGGGGTCCTATCACTGCAGTAACCCTGTCTCTAATCTCTTAGTTTGTGATGCGGTCTTTGAATGATAATGTAGAAAAGATTAAACAATACAGCTTCTTCCTTGTAATGGATTATATTTTCCTTTTTTTTTTCCAGTGCTGCTTTTACTGTTATACAAAGACCAGTTAATACACAATGGATGAACATAGCCTTAAAATAAAATATTTTATTTATTCATTTATTTTTGCTACTAGCATTGCCATCAGAAATTTATATTTTTATTGTTTTATTTGGTTTTACTTATTATATTTATTTATGGATATTTTTCACTAAAGTTTTTATTATTTTACTCTGTCTGTCTGGTAAGAAGTTTGTACACATCTTTTCTCCCACACCCTTCTCGGATCAAGTTGAAATTTTGAGAATTATTCATTGGCATAGAATGAAATAAATCAATAAACAATATTAACCAATAAGTCAATTGATCAATGGTAATCAATTATTTTCTTTGATACCACCAAGGGAAATTAATCCTTCAGTATTTACAGATATGTATATATATAAATGACTTTAAGAAAGCATTTGATAGTGTCCACTGAGAATCACTATGGAAAATAGCTAGAGAATACGGCATCCCAGAAAAATTTGTCCAGATCTTACGACACCTATACAGTCAGTTTAGTTGCTGCATTAAAACAGAAGGAGGAACAACAGAGTTTTTTTAGCATCGAGACAGGTGTGAGACGGGTGTATCTTATCTCCCTTCCTTTTCCTCCTAGCCATCAACTACATAATGAGGAGAGCAATGAACCAGACTGCCTTTGGTATTCCATGGCGTGAACAAAACCGAATGACTGACTTGGACTTTGCTGATGATGTTGCACTACTCAGGGCTACAAATAAATACATACAAGAAATGACGGGGAGCCTAGATAGAGAGGCACCCAAAATTGGCCTCCGCATAAACTTGGATAAGACTAAAATTTTGCGAGTGGGATATAAGGCAAAGGGTTCCCCTTCAGACTTGGCGAGTCAAAGCTTGAAGAGTTGGACAAGTTCACGTACCTTGGCAGCATCATAAATAATGATGGGGATGCCTACCATGATGTAGCGTTCCGAATAGGAAAGGCAGGGAGCATTTTCCAAAGGCTGCAGCCTATTTGGACTCGAGACAAAAATACACCTTTTCAACACAACTGTCATTCCAACTGCAACATATGCATGTGAGACATGGAAGTCAACTGTCAAAATTGAGAAGAGACTAAATGTGGCTCAACAAAAATGGCTGAGACAGATTGTAAGAGTCAGTTACATAGATCGGGTCTCAAACAAGGAAATCCTATGCCGAACAGGGAGTCGAACACTTAGTGAGGTTGTGACAGAGGGTCACATGAGGTTTGTGGGACATGTTCTATGACAAAATGAACTATGCACATCAAGAGTTGCGATGACATGGAGGCCAATACAAGGAAAGCGCAAACAGGGACGTCCTCGTATAACTTGTTGTCATACTTTCATGGACAACCTCAGAACAGTGGACACCAAGTTGGAGGAAGCTTCAGATATTGCCAATGACAGATCTTTATGGAGACAGCTTGCCACCCAATGCGCCAAACGGCGAGGGAGGACCTAAGTAACTAAGTAAGTAAGTATATATAAATTGCTTTGGGTAAAATGAAATTTGCCTCTCTTCATGTGGTTTGCAATATGCCTGTCACTATCCACTGCCAATCAGGAGGAGGTTTGGATTTATCACTTTCTCTTGACTAGGAGTGTTGTGAGTTCTCATAACCAAAGCCTTCCCCCTCTTTCAGGTCAGCAGCTGTTCTTAGCAGAATATTATATATAGAGAAAGGTTAGTACATTCTTGTACATTGTCCAGCCAGCTTTTCTTTGGATGACCCTTTCTTCTGTTTCTTTTTGAAAGTGAGTCAATTCTGGGGCGTAGTAATCTTCAATCCTGGTCCAAATCTTACAAGTGAGGTCAAGATGTAATGCTTTTTTTTACAATTAAAAAAAAATTAATACTTATTTCTGCTTGTTACTATTTCTACAACATTTGATTTTTTTGATTTTTTTTAAATTTTTGTTATTGTTGTTTTCTTTTTAAATTTGAATGAATATTTTTACTGATATTGAACTATTGAACTGTTTATGTTTAGAAGACAACCAATTAAAGGAATTACATTTATTCACTAAAATAGAGACTACCTCTTCTAATAGATGCGATTCTTTTCAACGCCATTACTTTTAAAATGTATTGCCAATGTTGAGTGGTAGACATTTTCAGACTTAAGAAAAAATTCACTTCATTAACTTTATTTTAAAAATCTTAACCTTGTTAGGAATATATCTCATGTACAAAGTTTGCTCTCATATATAGATTACATAGATATGTAAAGAGAGAGACTTTTAACGAAAGTTTTGGAATATAGATGTTCGTATTATAAAGTCAATGGAAATTATGAAAAATACAAATTTAAAACATCTTCTTCTTTGTTCTCATTGTTATGTTGGAGCATTCAGATTACTAGACCAATATATTAGATGAACTGTGCAGTGGTTTCCAAATCAGGTAGCTCTCCTTAATAGTTTTCTTTCAGTTGGGGTTTTGGGACCAGTGTCTTTTACTGGCCTCTTGGTAAAGAGAGCAGTTTTGGAGGACATGGTCGGCATTCTCTGGTGACACTCCACAAGGGCAGATTTCACTGGTTCTTATTTTTTATTTAAACGCCATTACTTTTAATATGTATTGCCAATGTTGAGTGGTAGACACTTTCAGACTTAAGAAAATATTCACTTCATTAACTATATTTTAAAAAATCTTAACCTTGTTAGGAATATATCTCATGTACAAAGTTTGCTCTCATATATAGATTACATAGATATGTAAAGAGAGAGACTTTTAACGAAAATTTTGGAACATAGATGTTCGTATTATAAAGTCAATGGAAATTGTGAAAAATACAAATTTAAAACATCTTCTTCTTCTTTGTTCTCATTGTTCTCTTGGAGTGTTCAGATGACTAGACCAATATATGAGATGAACTGTGCAGTGGTTTCCAAATCAGGGAGCTCTCCATATAGTTTTCTTTCTATTGTGGTGTTTTGGGAACAGTGTCTTCTATGGGCCTCTTGGTTCTCTGATGACACTCCACATGGGCAGATTTCACTGGTTCTTATTTTTTATTTCAATGCCATTACTTTTAAAATGTATTGCCAATGTTGAGTGGTAGACATTTTCAGACTTAAGAAATAATTCAATTCATTAACTACCGGTATATAAAAAAAAAATCTTAACCTTGTTAGTAATATATCTCATGTACAAAGTTTGCTCTCATATATAGATTACATAGATACCGGAATGTAAAGAGAGAGACTTCTTACGAAAGTTTTGGAATGGAAATATGAAAATACACATTTAAAACATCTACAGCTGTGTTGTTATTAATTGCTTGTATGTAGCGCATCTTTCATGCTTATAGCATACTAAAAGATGCTTATATCATGCTTGAAAAATGCTTATAGCATACCGAAAGATGCTTATAGCATACGCAGTACAATGTTTTCTAGTCTCTTTTGAGGACAAGTTGGGGGGGGGGGGTTGAGTAGGAGGTATCTGGGAGAGGATTTATGTCCTGGCTTTATGAAACTCAATCAAATTTCAATACTTTAATTAAATTACAATGATTAATTATTATTTTTTTTAGAAGCCATACTTTGAATTTTCAGGAATATTCCAAATTAGGAATGTGAAAGGAAGGTAGTCTTTAATAAACAAAAAACATTGAAATAAAAGAAATGGCTTTACTAATTAAGCCATGACTGTCATTTATGTTTAGTTTTAATTTTGCATATTATTTAAATTATTAGAATTTTTCTTTTTTTTTTTTTTTTGGGGGGGGGGGATGTCTGCAAGTTAAAAAGTAACAAACTTATATGATTTACTCATAAGACAATTGTTTTTAATCCTTTACAACTGTTTCCCAAACTTTTTCCTTAACACTTCACACATTCTGAGTATTTTTCTTTTATTTATTCATGTGGTGGCCTACTATTAAATTATTCCAGTAGTTCGTGAAATACCTTTTCGAGCCTCGTGGAACATTAGGGTTCTGCAAAACACAGTTTGGGAAACACTGCTTTAAAATATAATAATTGATCTTTATATTTACAAATTTTACGTATAGGCCGACAATTTATTAAGTGTGTACAGTTAGATATCAACCAATGTGGCCCCTGTGATCAATGAAACTCGTTAGGTTAGGTTAGCCTTCTGACACCAGACTTCTGGTCGTGCGGTATGCGCTTTGAACTGTCATCACGATGTTCCCGAGGTTCCAACTGTTCCCGCTGCCATCTCTGTTGTCCTGCAGGAGGTCTTTGCTAGAGAATGTAATATTTTAATATTCATTTCTGAAGGAGCGTCCGAAATGTATAATACAAAACACAAGCCAGGGTCGGGTAACACAGGGGTTGTCAACAGTACTACACATTGACAGATCCCATGACGCAGCTGAGAACAGGAAATGGCTGGGTATTAAAAAAAAAACGGCCTTGACATTGCACGTTCCAAACTATGGGTATCCCCTATAGTACCTGTTTTCATATAAAAATGTTTTGAGAATGCGTTGAAACGTATGAATGCGTGGGTTTACGCAACATATTTTTTTGAGGTTATGTGCCCTAATATATGCTATCTCCACGCTTATTACAAAATTGGCTGTACAAGTGCATCCTTGATTTGTTTGAAATGAAAACTTTATTACGTTATTCTGAAACTTTGTGTTATTACTAAAAGACTAAAACATAACAGCTGAAAATGGAACTTAGTTAAAAAGTTCTTTTTACCGTTTAGGTCTACATTATAATATATGCAAGGCATAGGAAAATACTTAATAGTCGAACTTTTCGCTGCAACTTCAATATGATAGTCCCCAATCAAATCTGTGTAGAATTTATCAGTGATGCCCAAAATCCGGCCCGCCGAAATGTTGGCACAAAGTGTAGAAAATCTCCCATCTAAACAAAAATGTTAACAAATGTTATGGCCCTCAATGGTTTTTAATTAATTGGTGCCATGACCTTTAATATTTGTACGCTTATTAAATTGGACTGTTCTTGAACCAGAAAAAGTTGAACGGATCTTTACTTTTTGTGGAACATGATAATAAGCCAACATATTTTATTAGTAGTGAAAATGTGCCTGTTTTAAAAAGAAAAACATGTGAACGGCATTATAAAACAAATATGGCGACATTCTTGATTTAAGGCACGAATAAAAGATAGTTTAACTACGCCTACAGATTGGAGGATCGATTGGAATATTTACTAAAAAGAGAAAATGAGTCTTTGTAAAGCTAGCTACAACGTTGCTCCTATTTTAAAGAAGAAATCAAGACATTTTCTGGCGCGTGAAAAAAAAAAAAGATAAGCTTCAAATGTCCAATCCATTAATCTAAGTACTAAATCCAAGGGTTTCAAATCAAATCGTTTCAAATTCAAGTCAATTTCAATTCGTTTTTGTATATACCTTTTCGTTCATGTGGCCCGCGACACGAGTGTCGGAAATTAAAATGGCCCGCAGTCCGAATTAGGTTGGGCATCACTGATATATATATATATATCAATGTGGTGCCTTGGGGCTTCTCAGCCGTACAAATGTCGACGTCCAGAACATCTTCCTCTTCTTACGCAGCCCTACGTAACAGTATAAGCACACAATTACATTTTAAGCCAAGCTGACTGCAAGATATGACCCACAATAAAGTATTCTTTTTTAAAATTCTACAACAGCGATTCGGACAGTTATTATAGGACAAACACACTCGGCTCTCAATGTCCATATCACCATCACCACTATAAACAAGTCATCGCCCTGTTCATATTCTGTTTCCCACACTTCTGTTTATGGAAGGGTGTTGTTTCCCTTTCCTTGGATAGATTCGATATGTAACTTTTCAGAGTTGGACTTGTAATATGTAGGAAATATTTTCTTGCTAAATTCTTAAAAAGCTGAATCTTATATGTCAATGACATTTCTGAGATTATGCAAGGTCTACGTTCAAGATGTTTGACATGTCCTCATCGTGTTTTGTGCACAAAACTCATTATTGGTTAAAACTGTTGTGCCATGCTCTAGCGGAAACAGTTCAGTAATTTCATATTTAGGCCTTACTGTATTTCTTGGCAGAGGATTCCAAAATCTTTATATATATATATTTTTTTTTCTCTTTATTTACCCTTATTCTTAATTTAAACTCTATTTACACCTTAACCCCTCTCCACGTCGATGGAGTCATATTGTAGAAAAAAAAAATTTACAACGTGAATTGTACAAGCTTCAACTATTAAAAACATGTTTTAAAATCTCTTAGTGTGAATGAGTTATTGAAACTCACAAGAATTGACTATAACCGTACAAAATAGCCTAATAGGCATAAGGTGCTTTTCTGTAAGGTTTGTAAAAGAACAAAAGAAAGGTGGGTGTTATCACGAAGCTTAGTGGCTGTCATTTCAAAGAGTCTTGTTAAATCTTTTGCAGAGCACTATTTCACCTTTATTTCTAATGGGGAGAAAAAAAAAAGAAATTAACTGCATTTTTTTTTTGCCACAGAATTTCAACAATTTAATTTTTTTTTTCAGCTCATCCTTTCTGCTCCTTGTTTGGTCAAGTTCCCCTTTCAGACCTTTTCAATTTCTAGTGCAGATGGTCATCTGTTTCTTTGTGTGTCATGTGCCTCATGTGGTTAGCATATGATAATCCCTGACATTCACAATGACAAATTCAGTGAATTCTGCATTCTAGTTCTATTAGAGCTAAAATTCCCAAGACTTAATGAGTATTACATTCATCGTGAAACTACTTGTATTGTCTGTTACACACGAGCTCTATAGAAATACGTACCTATTCTATCCAAAATAAATAACAAAAAGGGTTTTAGCAGCTTTCTAAACGGGAATTTCCAATGAATGATCGCTTAACCAATGAAACAACGATATAGATTAAACTACACAGAATAACCTCAAACTATATTCTTATATATAGATATGTCGATAAGAATATTTTATGCGGGAATAACCGTTAATGGGTCTTTGAAACGCATTTAAATATTAGAAACATTCGTTTCTGAGTTTGCCATCAGTAGTGAAAGGGCATTATAGATCTAGAGTTGTGACTGAAACTTAATAGTAATACTTTTAAATAGACTAATTCAGTCTATTTTATAGACAATTTTGAGTTAAGATTCAACAGTTAATTTTTCAATGTCAGTAGGCCTACCCTACTTAGGCTTAGGATTCTAGATCAATATTAAAATATAGTCTAGATGTAGGCTATAGATCTAGAAATCTAGTACGTCATAATTCATAAGATTGTAACTTATTTTTAGGCTAAAATGTCTGACAGCGATTTTGAAGAAGCTGGTAAGTGATCTTACAATTGTCAAACAAAACCTTCGAACTTCAGTGTCTTCAGTGTGAAGACTGAAGGAGCTAATGAGGAAAGTTTTTGTTATTTTCTCAACACATTCGAGCAAGTTAATGCATATTTAACGTGCTGCTTCGGTTAACTGTGTTGATAATTAACTAATCAAACTTATTCATAAAAACTCCCACTTTTTATCTGTCAATGGATAACTTAGTCTTAATTACTAACCCTATTTAAGCCTATTACTATTCTCTTGGCAAGATGGCTGCTCCCTGTTTACTGTTATAAGAGATGAGTTAAATTTTTCGTTTTGTTGTATTAAAATCAAACCAAATTCATTAAAAAAGCTATTTAACTAATAAACTAATATCTTTAAATTATATATTTAACTTAATTCAGCATTTTTTTCCACTAATTAATTCAAATTAACAACTCTTAGCTTAGGACTAGATCTAGTCTATATTTATTATTATTATTATAATTATTATTTTAGATCTAGACTCTAGTCAGTCTAGTGTTAGACTTAGACTTTAATTAAGGCTAATTAAGGCTTTAGATCTACTAATCATCTACTAATACTACTAATAATAACTAATAGTAATATTCTATATAGTTAATTATACACGTAAATATATTGATCTAGAATTAGATCTAGATCTAGTCTAGGTCCATATTTTGAATTTAATAAACCATTTCATTTGATTTAATTGTCATTGTAAATTAGCTTTCAATTTAGATTTAGACATAAATTAGGCATTGTAAACCTTAAACTAGATTTAGACTAGACCCCTTTAAAAACTAAAATCAACAACAGTCATCATGAAATTGCTCTGGCTATTTATCCTAATAATTACTTAATACACACTATCTGAACACAGAACCAGATCTACCTTAGTCAACACTAAACTTAAAAAGGAAACAACAGTCATAATCAATCATCACACTTTAGATCAAAGCAACTTAAAAAATAACCTAACATACACATCCATAACACTAAAGAAGATTACCCATCACAAATGGAAGTTCTCAATCAGACACAGCAGAAATAAATACCTATCACTGTTAATATTAATAGCAGGAGATGTAGAGTCAAATCCAGGGCCTAGATCTAAAGATACATGCAACATCTGCAAAAAAGTATGCACCATGAAACAAAAAGCCATTCAATGTGACACCTGCGATGAATGGTACCATGCATCATGTCTCCATATGAATACACCTGTGTATTATGCCTTAGGCAACAAAGATGCATCATGGCACTGTGTACCGTGTGGGTTACCTCAGTTTACATCAGGACTGTTTGATTCCTTTGATGCAGACACTTCTAACCCATACAACATCCTAAACACCATCCCAAACCAAACTCACCAACCACTAGCCAGATCCACTCCTGTTAAACCTAAATCTACTAAAATTAATACAACAGCCTCACTAAACAAACCTACTAAAGATGTAACACCAAAATACCTTAAAACCTTAGTAATAAATTTTCAAAGCATTAGGAACAAAACAGCAGACTTAGAAATTTTATTAGAATGTGAGAAACCAGACATAATTGCAGGCACAGAAACTTGGCTACATCCTGAAATTTATAATGCAGAAATTTTCAATAGTAATTATGAAATTTTTAGAAAAGATAGGGCTGATAATCATGGAGGAGTTCTTTTAGCAATAAAAAAACCCTCTTATAGCAGAAGAAATTACCTTACCTAACTCAAAAAATATAGAATCAACATTTTGTAAAATTAATACCACCTCAACATCCCTAATAATAGGCAGCATTTACAGACCATCAAATTCTAGTTTAGAATACATGCAGGAACTATGTAATCAGATTACTACACTTAAAGAGACAAATAAAAATGCAGTTTTTTGGATTATGGGTGATTTCAACCTACCTGATATAAATTGGAAAACACTAACCATAGATAAAAACCAAAACCTTAAGGACATAAATGAGCTTTTCATAGAAACTTTACACAACCTAAGTTTAGATCAAATCATTAAAAAGCCAACTAGATTAAACAACACATTAGATCTCTTCTTAACCAACAGACCTGGATTAGTAGTTGATTATGATATTATCCCTGGTCTATCAGACCATGAGATCATAAAAATACACAGTCAGATAAAAGCAGTAGCCAATACAAAACCCAAAAGAAAAATCTTACTCTGAAATAAATGTAACCTAACACAACTACACCAAGCTGCATTAAACTTTCAACAAACATTCTTATTAGAAAAAGACATTAACCAACCAGTTGATGACCTCTGGAATTTCATTAAAAACCATCTTAAAAGCATTATAGAAAATCATATACCAACTAAATACACATCAAACAAAATAAATAAATGCTGGTTTAATAATAGACTAAACAGAAGGAAAACCTATATAGAAAATTTAAAGAAACTAATGCAGAAAGAGTTTACAAAAAGTATATAAAAATTAAACACTTAACCCAAAAAGTAAGCAGACAGCTGCAGAGTGAATACATAAACAATGTAATATCTAAAGATAACAACAAAAACCTATGGTCATACATTAAGTCTAAGAAAATGGAAACAACAGGCGTAGCGCCATTAAAAGATGAACATAACATAATACATAATGATAATGAAACTAAAGCAAACATCCTAAACAAATATTTTGCATCAGCATTCTCAGCCCCAGGAGACAAAGACATTACTGAATTTGAACCAAGTAGACAACATAGAAGATATAGTAGTACAAGAAAATGGAATTCAAAAACTATTAGCCAACACCAAACCAAATAAAGCTTCTGGACCTGATGGTATTCCAGCTAGATTACTCAAAGAACTAAGTAATGAGCTAGCCCCAGTGTTCAAAATACTCTTTCAGGCTTCACTTAACCAGGGCAGAGTACCAAAGGACTGGAAAGAAGCTAATGTCACCCCCCTATTTGAAAAAGGAGAAAAATCTGACCCAGGAAACTACAGACCAGTATCACTTACCAGCATCACATGTAAAATCCTAGAACACATAATATGTAGCAACATCATAAACCACTTAGACAAACATAATGTCCTCACACCATACCAACATGGCTTTAGGAAATATAGATCATGTGAAACACAACTAATAGGACTAATTGATGATTTTTCAAAAGGTTTAGATAATAGTGAACAAATAGATGCTATCTTACTAGATTTTTCTAAGGCTTTTGACATAGTTCACCACCATAGTTTGCTTAAAAAATTAAAATATTTCGGCATTAATGGTCCACTGCATCAGTGGATTAAAGACTTTCTGATAGGGAGAGAACAAACTGTAATAATAAATGGATCTAAATCAACACCGATAACAGTAAACTCAGGTGTACCTCAAGGAACAGTCTTGGGTCCACTACTATTTTTAATTTACATAAATGATTTACCAAATTGCATTACTTCAGGAACAAAAGTCAGATTATTTGCAGACGATTGCATAATATATAGAACAATAAAAACAACACAAGACACAGATATTTTACAAAGAGAATTAGATGAATTACAGAAATGGGAATCAAATTGGAGCATGTCTTTCCACCCAGAAAAATGTCAGTTGTTAAGAGTAACAAAAAAACTAAAACAAATTAATTCCACTTATCTTATTCATGGCAAACCAGTAACACAGACTAAAAACGCAAAATACCTAGGTGTTATAATAAATGAAAAACTGTCATGGAATCCACATATTGATGAAACTACAAAAAAATCAAACAAAGCATTAGGATTTATTAAAAGAAATTTCTATAAGTCAAATAAGAACATAAAACTAAAATGTTATTTAACCTTGGTTAGGCCAATAATAGAATATGCATCCTCTGTTTGGGACCCCTCAACTCAAGAAAACATTAAGAAACTAGAACAGACACAAAATAGAGCAGTGCGATTCATAACAAACGAATATTCACATTTGACTAGAGTAACACCTTTAGTAAAATCACTAAATTTAGAAAGCCTTCAGGACAGAAGGCTCAAAAGTAAAGTAGCAATCATACATAAAACACTGAACCATAATCTTCAAATACAAAAACAAAATTTAATAAAATACTCTGAAAGACACAAAGATAAAGGCACATTCCTCGTCCCATATGTTAGGACAAATTTGTACAAATACTCCTTCTTCCCTAGTGCTATTAGAGCATGGAATGGGTTGCCTGAGCTAGCCAGGAAAACCAGTGACTTGGCAGAATTTAAGTCATTGGTTAATATGCATGACTAAATGCATGACGCGTAGGACGTAATCATCTTCTTTTTTGAAGTAATGTCTGTATTATATAAGATAAGTACGTAAACCCTCCAGCTTTTCTATCCACAGTAGAACTCAACAATGAAAAGTCCTCCTTACATTACTACTGATCTAATAGTAAAAGGGAGCATTTTTTCTTTATAGTAGTTATTTAATACATTAAATGTTGTTTTGCCTTTATTGTCAGTTATCAGTTTTATCAAAATAAGTTTTTCATGGATTTCTCGTTGCATAATAAAACGAGCATATACCAATAAAAAATGCTTCACCACAAGGTACGGTGGAGTCGTCCACTTGTAATAAAGAAATAAGTTGTTTGGAAATAATAAAAGAAACTTTCAATGTCACAACTCATTTCATCAATAGGTCTTTTAATTGTCTTGTTGCTTAGAGGAATATCAGATGTAGGTTTCAGTACAAAATAGTTTTTAAAATCTTTTCAACGGCTGGCAAAAATCATTTTTTTCGCCTATAGATGGATGTTTTCCTTATTTCACAATAAGTAAAAGATATTCTAAGACACTTGCAAACCATCATCTTTTTTTTTTCTGAAAGCAAAGATTTTGTCCACTGTAGGCGTCTTTTCTCTACTTTATCATTTCCTATAAAAGTGCGGGTGCCACTGCGGTCGCAAAGGTTGCAGTGGCCTAAGGTTGACTAGTTTAAAATATTATAGTAGGCCTAAGCCTATATAGCACAAGGGTTCTATTATGTCTCTTATAGGGTCTAGATCTAAGACTCTACAATGACTCAATGTTTATTTGCAAACTATTTCTTAGACTGCTTATGTTGAAGACCCTTAATGTTGTTTTTATGAATCACATTTTTTTGGTGTTTTCATATTGATAATTCATTTGGGGCCACCAAATTCACTTTGCATAGGGCCTCCAATTAACTAAGGCCGTTTCTGCTTGTACATTAAACAGTGAGGTCATGCATATTATGCATTTTTATAAAGGCCTATATTTTATATTAAAGATCCTGTGTCCATTTGTTTTTAAATTGTGGGTTTATAAATTTCCGTCTACTAGATTCAAAGCAAACCTAAGGGAAGAAAGGAATGGGCAGCTCTCTGGTTATAGATGACTTGCTTTGGACTGTCATCGTGATTGTTCTAATAAGGTGATTGTTCTAATAAGGTTTGATCCCTGCAGAAGGTTCAGACTCAATATATATACACTATGTATCGAAAGTGTTATAATGAATGAACTTGCTTTTTACACATTTTTTTTTTGCATGTTCATCAACAAATATTGAATTTGATTTGGTTTCACCTCTCTGGCCATAAATATTATCAAAATTTGTTTTTTAATAGTCTTTAAGCAAGTACATTTAAAATGTGTAGGCCTATTTTTGATGTTGTTGTTTTTTAATACTTATCAAAATGACATTTTTAATGATTTATTAGGAGGATTACTAACAAGTAACATTTTTAGATCCAACTTGTTTAGATTGAACTCAAATTGTGCATGCATTATATTAAGTTAATATCTACTGCCTATTTTTGCTTCTTCTTGGCTGGAGTGAACTAAAGTCTAAACAAATATTACTGTTATATAGCCAGTATTATTAAATTTTTAGATCTAAATTAAATATATGGCTGGCTTAATTAAAGTTATTACAAAGGTCCTGTTATTATATTACTCATGTCTGGTATTATTAATGTAAAACATAATAAGTATAAAAATAAACTATCACAAGTTATTCTAATATTATTATAATTATCAGAAGTAATAGGTTCCACAAGGTTGTTAACGCAGGGATGGTATTGGTTTCTAGTTCATCATTACCTATTCTTCTTCTTCTTCTAGCCAGCTTTATTGCTGCTGAGCTGTGAGCTCTTTTGCAGACTGTGCCAAGGAAAAAAAGTGTGCTGTTTTCTTCAGCTGTTCAGCACTGCCGTACAGGGTGTTGGTTATGTTGGGCTGTAGTGAAAGTAGGGTCTGCCTAAGGTGGATTAGGGAGGGGCATTCAAAGAGGATATGGTTTACGGGTTTCAAAGGGGTGGGCGCAATGTCTGCAAAGGGGTAGTTGTGTGGAGTTTATTTTGTGGTGGTAATTTAATAGTGGTGTGTGTCCTGTTCTTAGTTGGAAGATTGTAGATTGTTCTTTGCGGGGGAGGAAGTTAATACATTACCTATAAAATGCTTCCAATGGCATGCATCTCAAATAGCCTCTGACAACCAGTCCAACTCCTGGCCTTCATGTGACAGGAGAAAGGGCAATGGCGAGCAACTGGCGCCTAAACCAGTAGGATCTGGGTAGGAGGGGCTTGATAGCCCTGGTCGGCTACCCATCTGGGAGAAGGAAAACTCTGAATCCAAACCTCTTCTGCCTTGCGGTTATACCTAAACATGGGAAAGGTTTCGTGAGACATGCCCGAGGAAAAATCAGAAGCTGGCGACCTTTAGGTAGATTGTGGCACACTGTGCTACAGTCTGGCAGAACCCGTGGCACTACTGATCCCAAACTGTATCGAATACTCTTTTACTTTGGTCACATCATCTGCCCGGAGAGGGGGAACTGCAATGTAAGCGACATGGTTCTGACCATAAATAATGCTCAAACTTTCACCTCACTTCTCCACAAGATGAACCATAGTTGTTCTATGACTGAAAGAGGCCAACCAAAAAAAAAAAGTAGTAATTATTACGGTTGTAGCAAAGCATTGTGTGAATGAAAAATGTTGCGAAGTTGGATATTGAATGGAAGTGAGATTAAAAGGAGGAAGCTAGAGAAATATGAACATGAAGCCAGAGAAATGATTATGTTTACATAATTTGTGATAATATCAATTTAAGTATTTTCTAAATTGGAATCTTAGAGTATCTGTGTATTATTGATCTACTAATTTTCAAGAGTCTTGTGTGGTAACAGTAATATAATTACTATTCAGCAATTATATGAACTTTCTTATAATTCTGTTCTACGACTAATATCTATAAATTCAAATTTAAAAATTGGTACTAATTTTTATGTAATCTAGATTCATATCCCTCACTTATGTTTCAAATCATCATTTTTAATGTAAAAGGGACCTGGTGGCTGAGTGATAAAATGATTGGCTTCTGAACGTACAAATTTTGGTGAAAACTGTTTTTTTTTTTTTTAAGGACAACCCTTAGTCCACCCAACTATGATGGGTATCTGGCATTAGTTGGTCATTGTGCTTACCAGTTGGCACCCTCTTTAATCATCCTCCATAGAAACAGCTGTCATTAACATCATCTGCTCTTTTGATTGTAAGGTCTGGAAAGGGTTACTTACCTAGTTTTTTTCTTGAATGAAAATATAAAGTACAACATACATGTACTTACATGATAATTATAAAAAAAAAAAACATTTAAAATTAATTTTAATTTAAACATAGTAGCAAATTTAATGTAACACAAATGACAAATGGCTATCAACTTTGCAAGCTTTATGTGAGATTCTTAACATTGCTGCCCAGGATATGTATACTCTTGCTGGCCTCCTTCAATCACAGAGCAGCTATTGTTTATCTCATAGGGTACCTTTTTATGTGATTATATCTCTCTAATTTGGAATGATATACCCGTCCACATATATCACAGGTCAAGGCTTTTCTTCTATAGCTGAGGCCCATGATTTTTCACTGTCCATAGCTTATGTATTAATTAATTGGCTACAAATACATCTGCATTTTTGGTCATTACAGAGAGTGAAATTCACAGCATTGAAATGAATATTGTCTACCCTGATGGAAATCCTTCTAAATATAGTCTTTATCTAGAAAATACAGTTAAACAGGTATAACTTAAAATGTCATTACCTTATTACCCATAGAGAAACTTATATCATATATATTCTCCAAATTACATAGATCTAAATATTTATTGGTAAGTATGTTAAAAAAAGTTTGTAAAATTTGTAATTAAACTTTTTAGTTTGTAACTAAAAAAAAAAATTAAACTAGGATTAAACTTTTTTTTTTAATTAAACTTTGGCGTTAACTAATTTTTTTAGTTAAACTAAAAGTTAGCAACTTTTTAGTTAACTTTTGTACATCACTAATATGATAATGTAATGTATAAATTTACCACCTATGTTGCAAATTGTATTTAACATCTGAATAGTAATGTTGTATGGTGAATTTTTTTCCTTTTTTAATACATACAAACATTATAAAAATTCAGTTTACAATGATCAGTAGGTAATGTTTGAAAAAATCATTTATTTGTTGGAATACTTTGTATAAGAAACAAAATAAATTAAAAAACAAGAACTAGACAGTAGCTTATTTTGTTGTTTTCTATTAGCCATACAATGTCTTGTTCTCAAAATCTCAAATGATCATTTTGCACATGATTACAAAAGTGGCATTTATCAATAGGCTCTAAAATTATGAATAATACTATTAAT
The DNA here is from genome assembly GCF_947242115.1 of Biomphalaria glabrata. NCBI lineage: Eukaryota > Metazoa > Mollusca > Gastropoda > Planorbidae > Biomphalaria > Biomphalaria glabrata. Next base: position 5,650,438 of record NC_074724.1, on the reverse strand, counting down.
GTCTTAAACAAATTTACTTATATTATGTGAGTCTAAAAGTACAGAATACAAGTTTTTATATAAACAACCTTTTCTATGTAGCATAATAATTAATAAGATATTCTCAACAATTCTAAAAATTAAGCAAGAGTGCAGTATTTTAAGGCATTTTTTGTCCTAGAATGAATGACAATATATCTCTTTTCATAGTAATGAGATGAAGGCCTAACCATTAGCTATGAAGAGATTATTGTCCAGGAGGGGCAGTGGCTGTGGAGGTAAAGCACTTGGCTTCTGAACTAGAGGGTTCTGGGTTCAAATCCTGGTGAAGTATAAGTTTTTTAATCTCTGGATCTTTAGTATGCCTCTAAGTCCACCAAACTCTAATGGGTACCTGACATTAGTTGGGTAAAAGTAAAGACGGTTAGTCTTTGTGCTGGCCACATGACACTGTTATTAACCATGGGCCATAGGAACAGATGAATTTTACATCATCTGCCTTATAGTCCACATGGTCTGAAAGCAGACTTTTCTTTTTTTTTGTCTAGAATATTGTCCCCCACACAGCCCATGTGTCCAAAGCTTGAAATAATTGTGTTATTACATTTGTTATTTGTCTATTTTCAGGAGAAAGAAACAATGCTCGATATTAGACACATTCAAAATCCAGATGAATATGAGCTTGTGATGATTCAACCACTGAGACAAAAAACTGTTTTAGAGGATTCAATAACTATTAATGATTATGCAACTGACTTAGCATCATCTCATGAAACTTATCTAGAGATAAGAAGGAAAGGGTATGTTCATTCATCTTCTGCCTACATGTATACTGTAGTCTAAATCTATCTCTTTAAAAGATATAAATACTTATACATGAAATAGAATATGGTCAGCTGTCTGGGATTGTAATAGAGTTTTTACTCAACAATCCTAAGCTCAACCTATTTGTCCCATCCAGGAGGCTTAGACAAAGTGTTAAAATTGTACACAAATATAAAAAAAATCTTATGGTGTCTTTTTTTTCTGTAATGTTTCAGCAGAATTATATGTAATTTAGACATTCAGATTCACATGTTTTATATTGATTTTTAACTTTCTTCAAGTCTTGTTTACTTACCACTGGGAGAAAAAAACATGTTTGTTATTGATAGGTTCTCATCTGGTAGTTATTTTAGATCTTTCAGACACCTTTTACGTATTATATTTTTTTCTTGAACTTAAGTACTTTATTCATACCTACATAGATAATTTATGTATAATTTGAAATAATATAGTTTAATTACTAAGGCAGTTTGGTTGTCTTCTCATTTTATTGTGGATATTTTATGGATTGAGTGTAGGGGTGCACCGGATAGTACTTTTTGATATTCGGCTGGAGCCGAATATGGCCAGATAATAAAATTTGATATTCGGCTGGAGCTGAAGCCAAACACCTACATGACTTTTAAATAGCTCGTTTTACTGATGTTTTTGCAAATCTTCTAAATAACATACCTATATTCATATTAGGCTATTTTAACCATCTTGTTTTAAACTTTATTACTGATTGATTAATTAAAGTTAACAGCATTTATTAACAGATAGGCCTATCATAAACTAATCTGTGTAACATATGAGATGGTGTGTGTTTATGCATGAGGCCACCAATTGTAAAGACATGTGGGATGGCCAATATAGAATGTATAAACATATATTTAACTAAGGTAAATCTTTCAAAAGTTAAGTACAATCTGGGTTGTATAGTGGGTAGATGTTTGTGTTCATTTATTTCAGACCATCAGCTGGTCATTAGGCTTGTGTTTTAAAGGCCACAAGCCGCTTAAAGTCTGAGCCTGATACTGATAGTAGCTATTTATATATATCAAGTAATACCAGCAATAACGAGGAGTTACTTGACACTCTGAAATTATTAAGAACATTGTTATCAAATCAAGACACACATAGCACAAGAGTAAGATTCGAAGTCAACACGTTAGAAAAAGTAATTCAACAGTGATATTTATTTACAAAATAATGCATAATGCTAATTTAATGTAATAATATAATAATAATAATAATATACACATCCTTTAAAAGTTAAAGCATTATAAAGCACGAAAATAAATGTATTTGACAAGTTCTAAGTTTCAACAGAATTCCTTAGTTGTTACATTAAAGTTGAATTATATTTAAGAAAAATAAGTTTTTCAGCATTTTCTGATATACATTTTGTAGGATAGTCATTGATAATTCACCCAGTGATGCTGAACAGTCTTTCAATATCTCAGCGCTCTAATTGGCATTTCTCTCCAAATTTGTTAAACCATTCTGGTTTAGAGATGGTAAATGTCTATAAATATATTAAGTGTCATGAACTAAACAAATAAGGATTCTTCTCCAAGTTAACAAACTCAGTTCCCTCATAAGGCATGACCTCTAGACAGTGTCAACAGGTGATCACCTGTCTATTTATGAACTCAATGTTATGGACTAAACAAACAAAAGATGGTGGGGGTTGTTTAAATATACCTCTGGAGATATACCCTCACATCTAGACAGATGTCTTGTCAGCGTGATAGTTAAGGAATATTACATGTTAACTAACTAGCCCATGTAAAGGTCAAGACAAAATTTTAAAATGTGTCAGCCATTGCTGTTATTTATTATTTTTATGTAATTTGAATTTATAATGTAAAGTTTTATTTCTATTTAGATTAACACACCTTGTCTTTGTACTAAAAGATGTTTGGTGCATAGACCTAGTTTTAAAAGCACATTCTATTATTTGAAACATAAACGTTAATGTATTTCAGAAGTGACATTATTGAATCATGTCCACTTTATGAATATTAGCAGATTTTTATTGACATAGATATTTAGTTGGACAACATTCGACGGTTTCGCCTTCATTAAGTATTCAACTTCCTGTTTTCAGCACAATGCGCAGCCTTCCAAACTTAATTATTATGGCAGATTTTTAAAAGACGCTCTAAGAATTCAAAAACATTTAGTACTGCATCATTGAAATGTTTTATAAATGTTAAAATAAAATATTTTTTAATTAATATTTTTGGCTTAAATATTTTTTCAAATAAAAGAGTTTGATTTATTTATAATGTATGTTTTTTTTATTGTTTTCCAGAACACAGAAAACATCTGAAAAGCAGCCTGGTGGTTTAGGAAACGTGGGTTCTTGTATAACATTAAAGTAGTTAACTGAAAGCAAATTTAATCATTTACATTTATGTCACATTTTTGTTTTTGTTTTCCCCTTTTTTTTTTATCATTGTCTTAAAGATTTATTTGATCATTTTTACAACTTAAAAACAAATCATTATCTAGGAAAAAAGAGAGCTTATTTTTTTAAACAAATTCTATTTTTAAAAAACTAGGATACATATGATATACTACTAGTATCATATCATTTTACAAGATACCTTTTTTCAGTTAGTATTGTACTTTTTTTTGTAGTGGATTTAATAGTTTACTAGTTTCCCTATTATGCAGTCAGGTTAGCCTTAAAGGGTTTGCAATTCTTCAGACTTTAAAGCTGTGAAACTATCAATAATTACTGGTTTGTTTTTTGCTGTTGCCTTATAGCTGTAAAACTAGCAATAATTACTGGTTTGTTTTTGTGACTGTCTTATAAAAACATGCACACATGACCCTACCCTATCTGGAAGAACTTTTCAACAATGCCTCTCAGTAAAGTCAGAAAAGTTTTAGAAGTCACCAACCTACCACACAAGTACAACTATGTCACTTCTTTTCAAAGTGAATAACTTGTGTACATTAAGACAAGAAGTGAATGCTCTTAAAGCTCCTTTGGTCCTTACTCTGTAAGACTGTATCAGCACTGCTCATTGACTGGGGGATATGGAAAAGATCAAGATGTATGAGTGTTTTAGTGACTTAAGTTTTTTTTTTCTATAAATTAAATAAGACCATAAAGTTAAAATGTTATTTAACCTTGAATAGGCCAAATACGAGAGTATGCATCCTCTGATCGGAACCCTTTAGCTCAAGAAAACATAAAGAAACTAGAACAGACACAAAATAGAGCAGTGAGATTCAAAACACTTCAATATTCATATTTAATTAGAGAAACACCTCTAAAAAAAATCATTACATTTAGAGACCCTTCATGATAGAAGACTAAAATATAAAATAGCAATTATACATAAAACACTGAACCCACTGAACCGTAATCTTCAAATACAAAACCTAATAAAATACTCAGACACATTTCTTGGTCCAAATGCTAGGACAAATTTGTACAAATACTCCTTCTTCTCAAGTCCTATTAAAGCATGAAATGTGTTCCCTGAATCAGCAAGGAAAAACAATGACTTTGCAGAGTTTAAGTCATTGACATAATCATCTTCTTTTATAAAATAACATCTTTAATTTATAAATCTCGAGGAGTCTGTTAATGACAAATAATTTCTTGTGATTTAATCATAAATTTCCTTGTAGGAACAATAAAAATGTCTTAGTCTCAAATGTTTCTTGTATTCTATACATTTGTCAAATAGCCAATATTATTTTATTATTTGTTCTTAATGTTTGTTTTCATTTAAACAAATGTCAAATTTTTAAAATTAAAATATAAGTAAGAACTTTCAATCATTTATGTCATTACTGCTACTTACACAAGTAAGATATATAATATAATTAATCCACTAACTTTATGATTATTTTTGTTTTTCTTTTGTACTCTTAAGGGTTTGCAAGAAATGTTGAGCTTTGCTTTTTAACTTCATTTATTGAGACCATTTACTGTTTACATCAAGTCTAATAAATCTCAAATTAATTAGCAAAAATGTTATACTAAGTCACTGAGATGCATATTATAATGATATACTCGCATATATGAACATTCTCTTTAAAATGTTGATTGCTGATTACATTTGAATCTATCTATGTCAGTGCATGAATGACAGAATAAAACGTGTTTTCCCAACAGATCTACTTCTCTATTTGTTGTTTGTAACTTTGTATCACTCAAGAATTTAGTTTTTACCATTGACCCATAGACCTGTCTGCCAGGTTCATCTATCCTTCTGCATCATAAACTACTACAGCAAAGTATATTAAATTCCATTATTTTTGCCAGGTTGTCCCTCTTAATTCCTTTCTCCAACACCACAGCTACTTCTTTTTGAAAAAGCTTTATATACTCTTACTTGACAGTAATAAATATTTGAATGTAATATTATTAAAGCAGGTTGATTTATTGATTTCTATTTTAATGAACTTAATTTTTTTTTTTACCATTTCTTTTCTGTCTCGATAGAAAAAAACAACATTGGACAAATAAGTTCACTTAAGCCTGTTTTGTGCTCATTGTTTGTCTTTTTTTTTTTTGTTTGTTTGTTTTGTAGCTGATGAAGGCTTCGTGGGGCAAACGCCCTTTGTTGCTTGGTCCGGTATTTTCTATACAGTCATTCACCACTGCAGCAGTAAATCTTTTTTTTTTCTCCCAAAAATAGTATTCAACCTTTAACTGATTTTATTATCAGCCCCCCCCCCCCTCCAAAAAAAAAAAAGGTGTAGATTACAGAATATATGTGAACATCCTTTTAAAGTGCCACTCAAACAAAACCCTTTTTTTTTTTTTTTTTTGTCAAATTAGATAAAGCAAACAGCAACATATATTAAATATTTTATATGTAGATATATAAACACATTTCTATATAACGTCAAACAAGAATCTATAGCTAAGCACTTACGCCTATATTATATAGTTATATACACACATATATATATTATAGGACCTAAACGTTTTGAAACAACGCTATTTCATATGGTTTACATTAGGCTATAAAAAGTAATAGTCGACGAATCTTGCATGATGGTCCAACAGACTAAGGTAAATGGTAGAAAAAGTAATAATAAGACGTTTGTTCACACACTCAGCTAAAAATAGCCTGTAACGGATTTTCCCAGAAAGACGTTAAAAATATAAAATTATAAAATATAATTCCTTCCGCAGTTTCAATCAAGGGATTGTTGGGGGTTTTTTTTGATGATTAAAACATGTAAGTTCATTTTGTATCTATCATTTTCAACCTAAATGTAAATTTAGTTTAAAGATATATAGTCTACTAATGATGTAGATAAACTTTCTTGAAAATGTATAAAATCTAGACCACTATAATTTAGTATATATATATATAGTGCCTGTTAGTAATATAATAAGACAATAAGATCTCATACAAATGATTCATACAATGATAATCTAAACATATACTATTGTAAACTATATAAACTATTGTATAGTTTCCACAGGACTAGATCATTAGATCATAATATTATAATTAGGCCTATATAATCAACTTATGATACCTAATTGTATTAGTTAATTCGTGCTAACTCTCAGAAACGTATTTCTATGTTTGTTCTATAAGCTTCAGATGTTCCTTACAGATTTCAACATTATAATACATCCTTGCCAAAGCTCCTGCTGGATGACACAGGGGATGGCAGCAGTCACAGTATAAACTCTAAACTTTCAAATCTTTACTTCAAGTTTTATCTTTGTTCAAGTTTATCAAATTTTTCCTTTCAACCATTCAGAATGTATATAGCTGTCATTACATTGACTTAATATGTAAAGTAAAAAAGTAGGCTAAAGTTTCCCTTTCAGACCATGTGGTCTACAGGGCAGATGATGTAAAGGTCATCTGTTTCTGTGGCCTACAGTTTACGAGGCTGTCATTTTGACAGCACAACGACCAACGTATATATTAATCCTTTACTCTTCCCAAACTAATGTCAGTTTACTTATGACGACTTTACAGCAAAATAATTAATTAATAATATAAATAGAGCTGAGTGGGCTCAGATTCGCCCAAAGATCCCGAAATTAAAAATCCCAGTCTTTACCAGGATTTGAACCCAGGATTCTGTTTAGGTAGTCAAGCACTTATTTACCTCTCAACCACTGCTAATTGTTATGAACTCTGCCTGAATGAGCATTTAAAACAATAAACTTAGGTGCATATTAAATTTTCAATTTAAAGTTCTTGTCTGCGACAATGCATACCTATTATAATCCATGTAGGTCTGTATTGTAAAATTGTGTTAGCATGGTCAAAATAAAATAAGAGAAAGTCTTCGTGAATAATGCAAGATTAATACAGCAGATTATTAAATCAATAGGCCTACAGAGAGAATCGTTCATATGTTGAGATGGATTTTAAAAAAGCATAATTAATAAATGTTTTACATTTGTTTAGTTTATTCACTACATTCAAGAAGAACATTAAGATCTATCTGTTCAAAACTTTTTTTAGATTAGTTTGTTATTTTAGCTCTCGTGTTTATGTTTGTAATGTTATCACAGCACCTTGAGCCTATATCGTGTTTGTTAACAGTGCTATATAAATTAAATTGTTATAATTAATTTATTGTTATTATTATCAATTTCAGAATCAAGACTTGGACTCTGTCTAAATGAACTTGACAAAAAATATATAACAATAACAAAAAGTTGAATCACAGTTGTCAAAGTTCTTGCAATTGACAGTTTCATGGTGTAAAACATCTTACACTAGACATTTAAAAAAAAATAGTGCTAAATCAAAAGATATATTGTTATGATAATTTGAGTTTTGGTATGGTATAGTTTAGAGCTGAATGCAATACAATTGAGACTAACTGAGTTGACCATTTAAGGTAAATTATTTATCAGCCTCTTTTATTATTAATCAGCGTTATTTTTTTTTAATAATTTAAATTATTTATATTATTAATTAATTATTTTGTTCTGATGTCATCATAAGTAAACTTCCCCTTTCAGATCTTGTGATCTATGGGGCAGATGATATAAAAGTCATGTGTTTCTATGGTCCACAGTTAACGAGGGTGTCATTTGGCAGCACAACGACAGCCAACTTTACTTTTCCCCAACTAATGTTAGGTACTTATTAGAGCTCGGTGGACTCGAAAGTAAAAATCCCAGTCTTTGACAAGGATTCGAACCCAGGACCCTCGGTTCGGAAGTCAAGCGCTATACCGTTCAGCCACTTCGCATCCAAGTGTATATATATTCAGTGGTGTAGCTAGGGTGGGGGGAGAATTTCAAAATCCCCCCAGACCCCTATTTGAGGACCGCCAAATGAGTGTTTGAAATTGTCTTTTTACATTAAATATTTTTTCTCGAATAAACTTCAAAGTTTTCACAATTATATTCAATGTACCTGATAAGACATGAATCTAACAAATTAACCAATTAGTTAATCAATTATTGGGGATTAATTATTTGTTTGATAATGAAATAAGGTGAACTAAATGCTACTTAATGAGAGATATGGGTGTATATATGAATTTAATCCCCTTCTTACGTTTTGACACGTTCATCTCCACTTCCCATTCTTGGATCAAGTTGAAATTTTGCATAATTATTCTTAGTCAATGACAATACAGGAATCAATCCAAAAATGAAATTGGTACTGGTAGTTAATTAAATAATTTTTGTTGTCTTATAAAGCAGAAAAGGTGTTAAACCCTGCCATTTTCTCCCTTAAATACTTCTTAACTCTTTCTCTCCGTAATTATTTTTCCACGTTTGGACGGAATTCTTCATTGCTCATTACTATTTCACTACCCTGTTACGATTAAGCTTCAATAGCTTTGTTGTTTTGTTATCAGAAAATATTTTATTTGGTATAGACTTAAAGGGGAATGCATGCTGCTTTTATATTACACAAAATAACGTTTATAAAATTAAATATTAATTTAATTTAATGAGGTCAAATCAACGATGGTATCGTTAATTAGGAGTGAAAGAGTTAACGCTATTTCTCTCTCACGTATTCTCCGATCAAGTTGATACTTTAAAAATTATTTCTTGTACCTAAAAAAAACAACATGAATCAATTAAAAAAAAAACAACTTATTGGTCAATTAATTATTGTTATTAGATAAGCTTTGTTATTTTAAGAAATTATTTTTTTTTAACTATTTGGCTGTTTTAAATCTCTATCAGGTACCTGTGTTACAGTTTTGATTTCTAATAATGGATAGCAAAAAATTTCTATTCGAAGCTGGTAAATTGATTATCTGCTTAGTGCATGATTTCTTTGGTTTAAAATGATAAGTTTAGATACATTTCTCTAAATAAAAGCCTTTAAGATTATTAATGCACAAATGAGTGCATTGTAAAGTAGAGTATGCCAATACATTATTGTTTTTTCATCAGAGCTGGTGAATTATGTCAAGATCGATGTTGTATTACCTGATGGACAAAAGGAAAAAGCCACGTTGAATTTTGAAAATACAATAAAACAGGTATGATCCTTTCAAAAGATTTTCAATGATAATAATAATTATATACAGCTTCATTGCAATCTGGCATGCTTTTAGTGCTGTTTTGCTAAAACGAATATAACATAGGCTCGGCACAGAGCAGACTGGTTTCTGGAGAGGCAGACCATGCACTGAACAGGTTTTCGCCCTACTTATCATCATGGAGGAGGCACAGTGGTTGAGCGGTAAACCGAGGCCCCGGGTTCGAATCCTGGTGAAGACTGGGGGTTTTCATTCCGGGATCTCAGACGCCTCTGAGTCCACCCAGCTCTGGTGGTTACCTTACATTAGTTGGGGAGTAAAGGCGCTTTGGTCGTTGTGCTGGCCACATGACACCATTGTAGAACTGTTGGTCACACAAATAGATGACCTTTACATCATCTGCCCTATAGATCGCAAGGTCTGAAAGGGTAACTTTTAAACATCATGGAGCAAAGGGGGGAAAGTGCATATCATGGTGTTGCTTGTAGAGGAAGAGCAGGAGTCGTGGACCGTATTTTAAAAAAAAAAACAGCTACAGACTATCTGGGCAAATAAATCAATCAGCTTGAAGATCAAGATCCACCTCCTCAAATATATTCATTGTACCATGACCACCTATGCGTGCCAGAAATGGAAGTCATCCATAAAGGTTGAAAAGAGACTAAATGTGTCTCTGCAACGATTCGAATCCTGGTGATGACTGGGATTTTTAATTTCGGGATCTTTGGGCGCCTCTGAGTCCACTCAGCTCTAATGAGTACCTCACATTAGTTGGGGAGAAGCAACGGCGGTTGGTTGTTGTGCTGGCCACATGATACCCTCGTTAACCGTAGGCCACAGAATCAGAAGACTTTAACAACATCTGCCCTATAGACCACATGGTCTGAAATGGGAACTTAACTAAACTAGGCAGCTGCCTAGGGTCTCCGATTGGTGGGGGCCTAGCACAGGACTAAAAATTGTGAAACTTGTAGAAACTCTCAAATATTAGCACTAAATTTGTATTATGAGGTTGTTTTTTTTTTTGCAAATGTTTACATCTACTTGTTAGACTACTTATGTTGGAAGACACTTATTGATTGTATTAATTGCTTAATATTTTTTCGGTGTATTTATTTATTTTAATAATTCATTTGGGGACCACCAAATTCACTTTGAGTTGGGCCTCCTATTTCTAAAACCCATAGTATTTTATATGACAGTCTTTCTCCATTCCTCTTTGTCTTTTGCCTTAAACAGAATCTCTTTCATTGACAGGCCCGTCCATTCTTTTATGTTGTCTTCCCATCACTTTCTCCTTCTGCCACTTCTTTTTTCTGGTACTGTTCCCTGAATGAAGTTCTTTGCGAGCACTGAAAACCTTATAATAAAGAGCTTCAGTTTGCCCTTTTTTAAAACAATAGTTAGCAGGTCATCGTGGGGTCCAATCGCTATATATTAATCCTGTTTCTAATATCGTCGTTTGTGATGTGATCTTTATATGTGATACCTCGGATCTGTCTGTAGCAGCTCAATTGCTAGGATCCTCCGCTCTAGTTCTGCAGTTGGCTTCCAAGATTCACAAGCACATATATATAAGAATGTAGCCATGACCAGGGAGTGCATCAGCCTGACTTATCGAGGGCTATGCTTTTGTCTTTCCATATTGTTTTGTTTTTGTTTGTATATATATATATACATATAGCCTATTGTTCTGAGCTAATATCTTGTCTAACTTCACTTCTATCTCATTAATTACTCCACATTAGCCACAGAACATTAGGCCTACAGGTTAATAGTACAATTGATAACGACTTTTACTGTTGCAAATGACACATTTATTTATAACTGGGAAGTCCTTCTAGTCTTCATAAACGTCGCTACTTCTGTAACTATCATCTGAAACAACCTACTTCTTTACTATCGCCATGTTGCCCTTCTTGTTCGCCTACTCTACTACGGTCTGTCTTACTACGTCAGTACTTTTACAGTCTACAGTCGCTAAAACAATACAAATATACTTGTCTACTGAAACTATCAAACTAACATACTCTCTAAACTTGTATTTAACTATATATATATATATATATATATATATATATATATATATATATATATATATATATATATATATATATATATATATATATATATATGTTTGTTTGTTGTTGTTTTTTGTTGTATTTTTTTTGGTGGGGGAGAGGGGGTCAATGATCTTACTATAAAAACTTTAGATATGTTATTTTGCGTGTTGAGACTTCTGAAAGAAGAGACTTTAAAATGTAAATTACTACCTACCAACAATATTTGTATCTTTTGTTGTTTTGCATAATCTTTAATTAACCCTTTCATCAATTTGTTTAAGGAAAAGGAAATGATTCTGGAAAGAAATAAATTACGCTATGCAGACATATATGTCATGGTTTTGATGGGGGCTCACAACAGCCGTACGATTCTTGATGACAATCGTCTTGTCTCCCATTATGCTAATCTACTGGCCACCGGAAGTGAGCCATATTTGGAGATTGCAAAAAACAGGTAAATATTTGTTTTTTAAATCTACCTAATTTTCTCATTTAAAACACAGAAGACAAAATTCACATAAGGTTATTATTTTATTTTGTAAATATATATTATAATATATATTATGTTTATATTATTTCTCATAGGGCCATTAACATAATGACAATTTTTTTTTAAAATCGTTTTCTTGACAATAATTATTAAATTTTCCTAATTAACGAAGTGTTAATCTATTATTTGAACAATATATGTCAAATCTGAGGAGTGTATACATAGCATTCTATTATATTTTCAGCTCTGAATTAGAGAGACCACCCAGACCAGTTAACCCTGCACAGTTTGGCATCACACTAAAGTAATTTAAATATGTCAAACAGAAATACAATGTATATATAATATGTGGAATCGAGTTTATATATTTTTAAAGCTTCTAAAAGTAATATTAAGTGTTATACATTTCTGAAACATTTTATGATGCAGAGTAATGATAATATAGAGGTCAGCACAATGGAACAAATAGACGAGTGGTGTCCTAACATTTTTGACTTATATAACCAACCTATTCACATGCGTAGGCTTACATCTGACTTATATAACCAACCTATTCACATGTAGGCTTACATCTGCATCGTCTGCAAAAAAAAAAAATATTTTCAAGGCCATTGCAACTGCATCTTCAACAGCTTCAGCTAGCTCTGTGGGCAGATATTTGGGGGAGACAGCACTAAATCAAGTGACAGATAAGGTCAATGGGTCATAGTTTGGGCAGCACTAATATATATATATATATATATATTATGTATATAAGCCAACTTATTTGTAATTTATCATTGTAAGTTACTCTCTTATTGTTAATTGACTGTTTTGTTTTTTCAATGAGAACATTTATAACGCCCTTAAAAGACAAACAAAAAATTGAATGAGAAACTAAAACAAATTTGCATTTATAACTGTTTTGGAATAAAGCCTAATAAAACTGTCACGCGATTCTAGGTTATCTGCATCAATCTTGATTAGAGAATATAAATGTTTTATTTTGTAAAGAAAAAAAAATAAATTCGATTTTGAAATTAATCTGCACATACTGTTTTGGATTATGAAGTTTTATTGCAGTCTTTATTTATTGTTTCAAATAAATTGCCACTTAATGCCAGTGGAAAAAAACAAATTGCTATTTAAAATGTATATATATATATATATATATATATATATATATATATATATATATATATATATATATATATATATATATATATGATAAATCTGCAGTCAATTATGGCTTAATAATCGAATATGAGAAAAATCCCGTGCCCCTTCTTTCAAAACCAGTTAGCTAGAGTTTCTCTCCTTGCTTTAATGCCAGACACTCGAACACGCCAGAAATATTAAAAACATTGAGAACATTTGTACAAAGCTTATATCAACTCTCTGTGGTAAAAAAAAAAAAGTCTGTACACGTTATTTCTCCCACATCCAATCTTAGATCATGTTGAAACTTTGCACGATTATTCATCAGCAGAGGCAAAGAATCGGTTTTAAAAATTAACCACGTAGTCATTTATTACAGGTAATTAATTACTTTGATTGATAGTTACAATGGAAATAAATGATTCAGTTTTGAAAGAGGCCTACAGTTAAATGTGTGGGGTTTCATTACCTTTGATAATTGAACACCTTCGACACTCAGTCTCGAGTCGAGCTGAAACTTTAAACAATTATTTATGGTACCTAACAAAACGTGAATCAATTTTTGAAAAGTAACCGATTAGTCAATTAATTATTGGTAATTAATTAAAGAGTCCTTGTAATCACAAAGATTTCCATAAGGATCAATAAAGCAGTCTTAGTCTTAATCTTTTTTTTATAAATCTTTTGCTTGTTATGCTATTTGCTTTGTTTAACTTGTGAGCGTGGTGACGACTAAACACGTTCAAAAATGTATGGTCGAATCTAAAAGGAGACGAACATGTATTACAAGGTGGGATGGGGGGGGGGGGATTCATTAAGGAGAATGTCGAGGGTTAACATTCGCTTCCCAGTAAAACTCCAATATGGCTGCTAAGACTGGGCGATGCACATGAAGCCAGAAATGTAAGCGCATCGATGGAGTATAATATCATAATAGATAAACAGAAGTTCGTCTTTCTATAAATCCACTTTTTGACAGGGTGTCACAAACTCCTTTGAGACTCACTGTGACATGAAGTGATTTTGTAGTAATTTAATTATCTCGTGTCTCGTAGAGTAAGGAAGCAAAGCATATTTAGTTTTCAGCCGCAATGTAAGCCTATATTTGTAAGGAACAAGGAATTTATTCTGTACGTGAAGTGTAACTATATTCTAGGATGTTAATATTTGTGCCTTTGGGGCTGGAATAGCCAAATTATGTTTACTCAATAAACTTATTGTCTGCTACAAAGCATCTTTATTCAATGTATTTAGTGCAGTGTGTTCGTTGTGCAAGTACTAAGCTCTTAGAGACATTCGCGTTAGCGGAAGTAAAGAAACACCAAGATACAAGATGACAATACAAGATGACTACACACTCATGTAACCCACCAACAACAAGTGTTACACAGGCAAAAAGTCATCATCGTGTCCTTTACACTTTACAGCTTCACTGTGAACTCAATTTGAGGGCTGGATGCGCTGCTATATCAATATCAATACATACACTCTTATGTATACGAGTCATAGCCAAAGATATTTGGCATACGTTTTCGATCCCAAAGATTAATGAGAATGTGCAGTGGTTCACGTGACATCTCAAGCCCAGTTGCGACCTGCATATTTTGTCATATCTAATGCATACAAAGTCGTTTTCTTGTCATCTTCTGCGGCTGTCGTCGGCAAAGGATTTTTTTTCCCCTAAAATTTGTGTCCCGACGACTCCTCGAGAACTCTCCAAACTGACTATTTCAGAGGCCATCTGCTGCCAGCTACTTTCCCCTATGCCACTGAGGGTTAATCGGTAAAGTATTAGTATCCCCTTCAGACCGATCTACGGGACAGAATATGTACAGGTCATCTGCTTCTGTGGCCTACTGTTAACTAGGGTGTCATGTGGCCAGCACAACGACCAACCACCTTTACTTTTCCCAAACTAATAATACCCATTAGAGTTGGATGGACTCATGAGCTAAAATCCCGAAATTAGAAATTCAAGTCTTCAACAGGATTCGAACCTGGAACCTACGTTTCGGAGGCAAAACGCTGTAAGGTTATACGCTTCCGGTGGGCACCTCTGTTACGCCTTTCTCTCTTTAAGTTCGCCAAATAAAGGTCGTCTTTAATGGGCAGTGTTCGAGCCAGCACAGTTGTAGAGTGGTAAGTAGCTAGTGCTTCTATACTGACACACAAGCTTCTAGAAGAACAGGGTTATTTGTAGGGCACGCAGTACATTTGTTTCAGTAGTTCATCGCACGTGGCTATATATTGTGATAGGCCTTGCCCATGTAGTTGTTGATTGTAGTTGTCTGACTTCGAAAGATTACTCTGGAGATGTCTGGGTTTCTTGTACGGGTGTATTCGATGTACTTAAGTAACAAGAAACAAGACCTACAAATAGAGGCGGCCCTATCAATGCGCGGGGTCCTGGGCGATTGTCATATGCGGGGCCCCTAGCCTTAAAGGTAGACAATATATATATCGTACCACGTCACGCTAACGGAATCGCCTACCTCTAACGCAGTAGGCCTTATTTTTTGTTACAAAACATACTACCGTACATAAGTAGGCCTACTGGCCTTTTAACTACACAAGCTCTCGACATTAACTTATGGATCTGATACGTAAAAGACATCTGCTCTTTGTGGCAACCATCAAGTGTGTAGTCAAGGATAACGGGAATGCCAACATACGCTCGTTTTGATTCCTATATTCGAATTAATGGTCGTGAGCCTCGGTGTTCTTAATTCGTCAAAGACATTCTTGAATGGAAGGGTCGAATTTGTCAAGCATCTCAACCAAGTCTAAAAACTGACCGTTGTTTGGTGCATAAGCTTTTTCTGTTTTCCCACGAAATGCGCTGTTTTTTTTAATCACTAGAATTCTTGCTAAGACTGCACGCGAATGCAGTTTTTTGTTTGTTATTTGTTCTAGCTTCAAGTTATCCATTGCAATACCATTTAGCACGGTGGCTGAGTGGTTAAGCACTTGTCTTCCGAACCTGGATTTCTGAGTTCGAATCTCGGTGAAGACTGGGATTTTGAAATTCATGATTTTTAGCGGGCCCCTGAGTCCATCCAGCTCTACATGGTACCTTACTTTGGTTAACCGTTGGCCAAAGAAACAGATGACCTTAACATCATCCGTCCTTTAGATTGCAAAGTCTGAAAGTGGAACTTTACCATTTGACATTGGAATGTAATCCAACCACGCTGACACATAATAATAAGTATGGATAGCTGCCTGGCCGTGCGGTATGCGCCCCGGACTGTTGTTCGATCGTCTCAATGGTCCCAGGTTCAAATCCTGCTCGATGCTATCCCCAATCGTCCTGCTAGAGGTTTGGATTAGGAAGTAGATTATCTTCAACTTTGAAGGGACATGCGAAACATTTAAAACATTTTACAAACAAACATTTTAACGTGATTTACAAAAACCTCGTACTGCTGAATTTTATTATCAAGATGCTTCCAGTCGCAGCAGCTTTCGTTTGCTGATTTTCCTCCAGTAGCTATCATGTAGAACAACTTAATAGGAAAAGAAAATACTGTCTTTAGTCTTTGGTGTAAGAACAAAGTGTACAATAAGAGCTACTATGGTCCATTGACTTTCGCAGATCCCACATCCCAATGAAAAATATATCTTCGCGTTTTTTTTGTGTGTGTTTTTGTTTTCTTTGTTTTTTTGTTTTTTTTTTGTGTACACTGAAACACGGGTTTTCACACGGCCACCCGATGTAAATACACAGTAGCCTACTGGGGGGAATGAATACGTCATCGTCAAACTTCCTGGATGCTGATTGGCCGAAAAAGCTGTTTAGCAAATCAGCTAAAAAAAAAAAAAACTAAACTACGAGCTAGGTCACAGTAGGCTTATCAAACAAGAAATTCTTCTCAAACACCCTCGTCCCTTTCTTGTCTATGGCGGACTAAAGTAACAGTATATTTATTGTATACGTACCAATTCTTTTAATACTGCAATGTGACATAACAGTGCTGCAGGACTCTTAAGTTATGAAATGAACGATTTTGATTGGTTGCTTTCGGCTACGTGTTTTATTTTATAACAAGGTGAACTGTTCAACAGTGATAGCCGCTTAGAATGTACAGGTCATTGGATGCTATCTTTACCGAAACTGAACGGTATTTGGAAACCAAAAAGAGCTTACATGGTAGGCTAATTTGTATCACATAGATGCAGGAAAAGGCTTCCAAAATAGTGGGCAACTACTTCTAGTTTATGAGAACTTGTCTGGTTTTCGAACCTGATGGTGCCAAGGGAATCTCCTATCGCGGGGCCCCCTTCAGGCACGGGGCCTAGGGCAGTTGCCCCACTTGCCACTCCCTAAGGCCGCTACTGCCTACACATGTAACAAGTAGAAAAGACGAAGTCCAAACCGTTATACTAATACAGATGGCGTTTAATATTGAAAAAGGCCACGGTCGAGTCTCTGTCTGTAATATGACGTTATCCCAATGAAGTCCTCACACCAACTGACTCTCTATTAACATAAATAATCTCTAACCCAACTAAGTCGTAACGTCACTAAATGTCGCGTTCAAAGTCCGTCAACTTTGGTGCGTCTCTATACAAACTAATAATACTAAGTGTCTCACAATATACAAACACACCTGGTCACCTGGTCATGGATTAACGTGCTGTCACAGTCTCAGTTGACATTGCCAGATTTAATGTTCACGTCATGTTAAGAGTTTAAAAGACACGTGGAATTCCTGATTATTCATCCTTTTAATTTGACCCCTAGTTAGCACTGCTGCTAATTCAGTGTCTCTCTCTGGCTCTAAATTGATGAGTTCATTGAGGGAATCAGTTTGTGAGGCTTGGGTATAGCCTACATATTTTCTTTCTGTTTGGCGTCGGTTTGTTGTCATTGGTTGGCATGTTTCCAATTGGTTACGTTTATTTTCCAGCCAATCCATTATTTCTTTATCACTAATGTCTCTTACACCATCCACATTCTCTATAATGAGATCCTGTGCTGGTGTGTCCATAACTATCACCTTTCTTTCACCAGTGATCCATGGTGAGTCAATGTGAACAATGGCCGTTTCACAGATATAAAATTTTTCTTTGTTTGCATATGTGATCTTGATTTTGTCTTTAAGTTTCTGGCCTGGCTTCAAAAATTTTGCATTAATCACTGTACATGAAGCTCCACTGTCTCGTAGTGAGCTCATGTGACCATTCCATTTACAAATGCAGGATAGAAATTGAGCTTTGACATGTGCTGACAAGATAGGTAGTTACCAGACGCCCGCAAATCCAAAAGAAGGACAGAAAGAAGGATATAAGTAGATCAATACAAAGTAAAAATGTAAAAACTAGGACAAATATCGTGTATTGGTGAAACATATCAGTAATCAGAAACTGTAACACTAAAATAGGGCCTACTAAATATCGTATTACTTAGACGTTTTCATTAGAGTGTACTTTTAGGAGAAGAAAAATTCTGACCGAGTCAATGGAGATTCTATTTCTTTCTTTTACTTAACGACTTCCTTTTCATCTACTGTGCGCTGAACAGCAAACTCTCTTTTTCAAAAATAATAATAAAATAAAAAAAAATATTATAAAAAAATTGAAAGATCGTCTGGGGCTCTAACAGGTTTCACTGTAATTATTGTTAAATATTCGAACACAACTTTTCTTGTTGGAAATAATTTCTTAAAAAAACGTATACATGTCTAACCCATAAACATGCCCATTATGGCCCAGTACTGTTTTTGATTAGGGTTATCCCCCATTGCCCCAATTGCAGCCCTAAATAGTCCCATGTGTACATTTTAAGTCGATGCCTATAATACCGTATGGAGATGTCCTCCATTTGCGGACGTCTGAAAATATGCCAAGGCGATTTTTTTTTTCCTATGAAAAAAATTGAATTTACGTTGTAGTTACACAATTACAGCCTAGTTAGGAGGTGCGCCAATGGCTGAGTGGTTGGCTTTTTAACCGGAGATCATGGTTTCGAATCTCGGCGAAGACTGGGATTTTGAATGTCGGGATCTTTAGGGCGCATCAGAGTCTATATGGTACCAGGGTACCTGACATTAGTTGGCGGTTAAAATTCATCGTTGTGCTGGCCACCCTCCTTAACTGTGGGTCACAGAAACATATGACATTTACATCATCTGCACTAATAAAAAAATAACGAAAGGCATGAAAGGTGAACTCATAACTATAGGCCTAGTTATAATATAAATCCATATGTAAAAAGCCTATTAATTAGAGTAACTATTATACACGACAATGTATCCCCCCCAAAAATATTAGCCTATCAAGAGAAGTCGTACAGTCCAATGTAAGATCTTTGGTTGGATATATTTTTATGCAAAAGGATCAACTAAAAAAAAACGTTTGAAGACATTAAAATGGCTATAGAGGCTGGGGAGGGAGAAACAGGGAAGATCTACATTTTTTGGGATTTTCCCAATTCATAATAACGTCATCTAAACATTAGAAAAAAATGCAGGTCTATAGGCCTATACAGGCCTCTAAATCCTGGTCTTCTAGTTACTAGAGACGCTCTGGATTAAGTAAGCAGGCCTATTTATAGGCTACTTAAGATTTAAGAAAAATCTTATTTTTAAAATAATTCTTAATTATTTTTTAAAATCTGAATATATATATATTATATATGATATATTAAGAATTATTTTAAAGGTGTAAAGGTTGAAATATTTTTTTTTACTAATGTATATATAGATTATGTATATTAGTATATATATTTTATCAATACAGATCTCTATAGGCTACATAATTTATAATTATTTAGGAAATGGTACATCATTTGTAGATCTATATGTCTTTACTTTCAATGTAGAACTGCAGAATTTTAATGACAATCAAGTCTGTAGGAGCAAAGGCAGTTCAATCAATATATGGCCGGCGAAAAGAAGATTGCTTTTGAATTTGAAGCAGGTATTTTTTTTTTCCCTTGTAATTTTGATTAGGCATAGGGGCTACTTATCTACTTATTGTAAATGAATCTTAATTGATCTCTTAAATTTGCTTTCATGAATTCATATTTTATGAAATAATATAACTCTGAATAATTAAGAGCAGTAAATACAACATGGCTATTAAGAGTCAGGATATATTATTGAACTTGAGCCCCCTTGATAGGTAGCCAAGTGGTTTATATACCATTCAGCCACACATCTACCATTCTTGGTAAGAGACCATAGGGAAAATAAATGTGTTACATTTACAGTATTTTAGAGCATCTCTCAATCAATCAATCTTTAATTGAAATGAGCACATGACATTTTGTTAGGAAGGGATAAGTGGTTAAACATTGTCAACACATTAACCTTAAAATTTAAACCTTTTTTTTTCTATTGATTGCTATTGGTCCTAAGGAAATCTTTAGTTCAGTAGGTTTAATTATTTATTTACAGTTTTCATTTGTTCATGTTAATGATGATTCAAATCATTTATTAACTGACACAATGATTTAAATTATATGAATGAAATCTAATTTACTATGAAAAATGGTGGTTAGAAATTTTCTTTGCTAAGAATATACAAATTAAAAATTCTCTTTTTTTACATTATTTAATAATATAAATTTGTACAGAAGTGGAGCGCGGTGGTTGAGAGGTTAAGCACAAACCTGGGGACCTCAGTTCACATTTTGGTGAAAACTGGTATTTTGAATATTGTGATTTTTAGGGTGCTCCCCACTCCTGGGTCCACCCAACTCTAATGGGTACCTGACTTTAGTTGGGGAAAATAAAGTCGGTTGGTCATTGTGTTGGCCATAAGACATCCTGCTCATTAACCATTGGCCAAAAAAAAAAAAAAAACAACAGATGACCTATAGATCGCAAGATCTGAAATTTGGAACTTTACTTTTGTTTTATTATATAGAAGTGGATCCTGTAGATCACATAGATACAACTGTAGCTATTATAACTGGACAGACAGTGCAAGTGAGCTTACAGTTGAACAACACAATCAGGCAGGTCAGTGTACAATAAGTATTTCTAATGTAAAAAAATTGAGTCAGTTTTAGCACTGTGTGCTTATCTTAAAGTGGACAGTTTGGTAACCTCTTTATCTTCACTTATCCATTAATCAGATGAACCATTGGAGGCTCCACATGTATCTGTTGATCATATTTCTCCATGCCTCTCAGTTATTGAATGGTTTAATTATGATTGTCACTTCATGCAATGTAACAAGGGCTAGATGGCGTCACCATTTTGTCCCTCGCCTGACTAACACTGAGCACCTCTAATTAGGTGGTTTGTCTTGGTCCTGAATATGCGGCAGTTTCTGTCCATTTTGTGACTCCTCCACCTTGGCAAATGACCTTAGTGGAGAAGGCCTTTTGCTCAGTGGTGCCATGTTAACACCCATTAGACTTTAAAAACATTTTTTTTTAATTTGATAATGCTTTGGAAAATTCAGCAATAAGTTTTTTTGTTTTTTTAATGTTTTGGATGATCCTTTAAAAGATTATTACATCCTAGTGCAAACAGTAAGAGGGATGGCAGTGAGAAGGGTTTGAACCTAGAAACATTAACACAACAGTTCAGAGCACATATCACATGACCAGGAGGACATTTTTCTTTTAACCAAACACTGTTTCTTTGAATGCTATTGTTTAGAATAAAGTAAGCTGACACTATTACTCTCAATTACCTACGCCTATTGCATCACAAATCATTCCTATTTATCTTTCAACAAATGTATATTTGGACAAAGTTACAACACTTTAAATTTTGTGTACAACTTAGCTTTAAAAGAATTTCAGTGTACACATTTGTAAAAATCCATTTAAAGAATAAAATAATGTAGTTTTCATTTTGGGTGCTTTTTAGTTTGTATATGCTCATAGAAAAACAAATGTAAATTTGAATTTGATTGTAATATTACATTTTAATTTTATTATTTTTATTTTTAAAATATATTTCAGTTCATGAATATGATACCTCAAAGTTTCTGGTGTCAATCATTTATAATTAAATAAGAGGTTCTTAAAAATTACTTATATTAAATTAAAAATGATAAAACATCAGAAGAACAATAAAAGATTTTTTAAAATGAGTAATTTGTGTGTGTATTGGGGCTTGGAAATAAAAGTAACAATAATCCCACTGCCTTTCCACTTGCATTTCACTTGCGAATAATAGTTTGACCCCCCCCCCCCAGGTGCTTTTTGACGGAGGTCTATGTCTCAATATGCTCTAATACAGGATATAAACTAATTACAAAGTTAGTTTTGTCTGAAACTGTTGAATGTGATAGCGTGAAAGGCCCTTGATCTAGCATGTGATGATTCCACAGGGCATATCTAAGGTACAGTCTACCTTAAGCTTTCTACTGCAAAAGGGTTACATTTGGAGAGATAAAACATCAGAAGAACAGTAAAAAATTTTCTGAAATGAGTAATTTGAAAACATTCTTTATTTCTGAACAAACATAAGTAACATGCCTTTTTAAAAGTAAATATATAGATTATGTAGAACATTAGTAAGCATAAAAATTGAGGCAGATTCTGAATATTAAATTAGTTTCTCCAGCTATTTTTTCTTTGTTCTGTTCTTGGCTGCAATATGTAGCAGAAATTTGATTTTCACAGGAAAAAGAAAATATATTATTTCAAAACAATGTTGCTGATCCAGATTTGTATGTCATGATACTTTGTGGTCAAGACTCAAGTCGCAAGATTTTATCTGATGAAGCAACTGTCAGATTTTATAAAGACCAGCTGATGGAAAGTAATGCTCAAATAGAAATAAACCTACAGAGGTAAAAATTCTTAACAAACAAATTTTATACTGTGTTAACATGCCATTGAATTAATGTCTACTCTTTCTTATGGATTATTTTTTGTTTGTTTCAGCTATGCCAATGAACAACAAGCTTCAGCAGCTGATAGTCAAAAATATAACTTTAAGCTTAAGTGATAGTCAAAAGTATAACTTTATGCTTAATTGATACTGTTTATGCAAAAAAACAACATTATCTTGTTAAGATTTTTGTTTATTTTAACCTTAATTTTTTGTTTGTTTTTGGCTTTAATAAAATTCTAATTTCGGATTTATACTTGTAGACTTGGTACATTTAGTTAACTGCCAATTTTGACTTTCATTAATGTGATAAAATAAGAACTAGCTAGTCAAGAGTAACATGATCTCAAGAGTGACATGATACTATCTTACATTAAGATACTAAAAAAAAGATATGACTAGAGAACCATCATAAAGATAAAAGTATTTGTATATATATGTTGTATTGCATCCATTCTGCACTTATTATAATATTTATAAAAAAAATAAGTTGTGGTGGATATATTTACATATAAAAATTTAATATAATATTAGAAGAAGATTTAGAAAATTTAGGTGATCCAAATACAAATGGATCAATTTAAAAAATAATTGTTCTCTCATTCACAATCTTACTTTTTATTTTGTAGTAAACACTAAATAGAAACAGATAATACTGAGGCATCAATTTTTCTTTTTTCCTAATAAGTAATTTATTCCTTAACCCAATAGCACCTATTTCCAGGTTCAATAATCCTTTTCCAAAACAGAAGGAAGGAGAGGTAGCTCTGAATAAAAACATGTTTATAAATATTAAAAATAATAATTTAAAATTTAAGAACAATACTAATAAATAAACAATTTAAAAATAGATAATTATGTCTTGTTTAAAAAAAAAATTTACTTTGAATACCTTTAGAAAAAAAAAGCTTCAAAATACTCATTTTACCTAGTGGGGGCTTATACATTGGGGTCTGTTTTTTCAAAAAGTTCTTTAAAACTTAATAAAATGTGATACTAATCCAGTTTTCAGTAAAAAAGGAGTCCCAACTTTCTTATTTTTCTTATTCTAAATGAGTCATAATGGGCTCTCCTTATAGGAAAGTTTTAAAAATTAAAAAAAATATTATTATATTATATTATAAACTACTTTCCTGCCCATGTTTGGCACAGACTGTAAAATGGCTCTGTAATGCAGTGGGAACTTTTGGGTTAAAAATATAATATTGAAGATTGGTATATCAAATGTTCAATGGAATGTTAAATTGGCACTTTTTCAGATTTAAATATGGTTTCAACAAAAAAAAATGTCTTGCATAGAAACATTGCTTTTAGTTTTGTTTCTGAATTTGTTTAAATCACCAGGTTTCTTGCAGATGAAAAAGAAAAGTTATTTAATAAACCTAATCTATAACAATAATACCTCTATAGAAATGAATAAGGGAAATAAAAATACTGGGTTGATGGAAAATGTTGACGTTGCTGCTGATGGAGGTAAAGATGGACAGTTGGCTCCCTGGCATTCAGTGGTTTCTGTAACAAAAAAAAAACGAAGGTCAAAAAGACTTTTATCAATTTTACTTATTACACTTCTTTAGTATGTACCAGTTTTATCAAATGATGAGCTCTCTTACCAAAAAGCACAAAAGTTGAATTAGCTCTACCGAAGTTGTTCTCAGCTATACAGTAGTAAGTCGTGTAGTCATTAGCCTGGACATTGATGATCTTCAGAGAATACCAGCTCTCCATGGCCATTAAGTTCTGCAAGTCTTTTGTCTGCTTGTTGATATCAAACTTTTGGTTATCTGTTATCCTAACACGTCCATTGTTGATCACACGCTCCCATGTAACGGTTGGCTCTGGATGACCTAGAGAAGAAAAAAAAAAGGTAGTTATAGAGCAAAACAGAAAAGTGCTTATAGAACAAAACAGAAAAGTGCTTATAGAACAAAACAGAAAAGTGCTTATAGAACAAAACAGAAAAATGCTTATCTTGTATTAATGTGAAGAGTTTACAAAAAACTTGGAGAAGAAAAACTCTTAATTGAAACCTCTAATGCCTTGCAGCTATACCCAAACATGAAAATGCTTGAGGAGTCAACCCTGAGAAAAAAACAGGACAGGACCCAGTACTATACCTTGGCAGAGCCTGCGATACGGCCGTATAGGCACTTGCCATTCCTTTCGACACATCAGCTTCTATCAAAGGCAAAAAGAGTGAAGAAAGATGGTCAACAGACCTCGTGTTGCCCAAATGTGAGCAAGGGTTAATTACTATTTGTATTCTATTGTATTCTACTATTTGTATTCTATTACCTTGCACAATGCATTCCAACTTGGCAGAAAACCTTCTATTCTGTGCTTGACCAACAGAGTTTTGTACTACTCTTGTTCTTGGAGCATGGAACACCAAAAGTTGAGACAGATGTTCCGCTGGAGGTTTGATAAAATTATCAGCCACACAGCGGTAAATGCCCATATGCTGTATATCAACATTCACCAAGGGAAGTCGTTCACTCTAGAAACAAAGAAAACATATTGTATGTTAGACAAATATGTAAGATGAGTCTTATTATTATAATGTAGTGAGTGTATCAAGGGTGATTCTTCTTAAAAAAATGAATTTAAAACATTTAATACATTTTTGGGGGGTTAAAACACCACTGTTTTATTGCTAATATATGATGCCTATTATTAGCTGTATCAACATGACCAACATATTTCATCTCAGACCCAGACACAAAAGAATATGAGTCAACATATGTTATGGAAGCTAACAATAGTGATTATTGAAATTTGCCCTTGAGGAGCATCACCAGAGAATGCTGACCATGTCATTCAAAGCTGCATACTCTATCGGGTGACCAGATCAAAACACTAACCCAAAACCTCCCTATAAAACAAAAACTATATGTAGAGCTGCTGATCTGGATGGCTGCCAGATCGTGCGGTTTGTGCGCTGGACTGTCGTTCAGATTTATCGATGGTCCAAGGTTCAAACCCTGCCCGCTCCCATCCCCCGTCGTCCTGCGGGAGGTTTGGACTAGGAAGTAAATATCTTCAGAAGGAACATCCGAAACATGTAAAACAAACAATCTGGAAACAACTGTCCAGATCATCTCAGATATAGAACTACTGTCGTCCTGCGGGAGGTTTGGACTAGGAAGTAATTATCTTCAACTCTGAAGGAACATCCGAAACATGTAAAACAAACAATCTGGAAACAACTGTCCAGATCATCTCAGATATAGAACTACTTTGCCTAAACCATCACACATAAAAATTATTAAAAAAAAAAAAGAAGATTGCTAAGATGCTAGTTGGTAGACATAAATTTTACAATTAAATACTCCAAATGAATACCAATTTTTTTTCTGGCTGGTAAAACAATGGTTAATGACCATGCTTTTTGACCACATAACATTCTCATAAGTCAAAAGCATAGAAACAGGTGCATTTTATATTATGTGCCAAAAGACTGAGAGGGTAATGAGCGAATTGTTGCAAATGAAAGTTCATAAAATACCACTAATGTTTCAAAATTTTGTCTATGATTTTTTATCATGATATTAGTATATTTTTAGCCCACTAAAAAGTTGTAAAAAATTTACTGGTACTGGTACATTACATTTTGGAAGATCATCAATATTCCAAGAATTTAAAAATTTTATTTTTATATTATGGTTGCAAGAACATGAGCTAATTCTTCTTAAACTTTCATTAGCACAAGCTGTAAGTTAAAAAAAGCCACTGATGGCGCTAAGAAAATGAACATCCAAAATGAGATGAATGAACAGTTTTCTACAATAATGGAAACAGAAAAGCTTATTTACTCTGAACTGAGCCACAGGTGTTGGCAGCACGGGCAACAATCCACCATCTAATCGAACCCATGTAATGTTAGGGTATGGTATTCCAGTGGCAGAACATTGCAGACTTGAATTATGTCCCCTGTGAGCTTGCAGAACGGTAGTTGTGCCACTTATCCTAATTTTTGGAGAAGCTACAAAAGTGAATATAAACATTTTACCTTTATTTCATAAAGTGTTAATTTTTTTTCATAAAAACAGACACTGAGCCACTAAGACATTTTAGCAGTAATAGAGACAGAAGAAAGAAATTTTAGCTAAGCTTAAAGAGACACTTATTGACCATGGTACACATGCCTGAATATGACAGAAAAATGATAGATTCATTCCCTAATTAACATTTTAAGGTCTAGATTAATACATGGATGAGTGGAGAAAGCATGAAACAAATTTTAAAAAATGTCTATTGAAGATGATAGACAGTGCTGTTGTAGAAAAAAAAAGTATAGAAACAATATACTATATCTGTTGACATAGAAATATCTGTTAGATAACAAAGTTGCCCAGATAGTGTTGTGTGTTATCTTATCTTATATAATACAAACATTACTTCAAAAAAGAAAATGATTACATCCTACGAGTCATGCATTTAGTCATATTAACCAATGACCTAAATTCTGCCAAGTCACTGGTTTTCCAGACTAGCTCAGGCAACCCATTCCATGCTCTAATAGCACTAGGGAGGAAGGAGCATTTGTACAAATTTGTACTAGCTTATGGAACTAGGAATGTGCCTTTATCTTTGTGCCTTTCTGAGTATTTAATTAAATTTTATATTTAAAGATTATGGTTCAGTGTTTTATGTATAATTGCTAGTTTACTTTTGAGTCTTTATCCTGAAGGCTTTCTAAATTTAGTGATTTTACCAAAGGTGTTACTCGACTGATCAAATGTGAATATTCATTTGTTATGAATCTCACTGCTCTATTTTGTGTCTATTCCAGTTTCTTAATGTTTTCTTGAGTTGAGGGGTTCCAAACAGAGGATGCATATTCTATTATTGGCCTAACCAAGGTATTTCCTAGTTCTGGTCACGAATTAAAGCCATACTTACACTGGTAGGTTTTTAAAATCTTATTTTTACTTTTAACAGTTCCAGTTGTCAGACATTTTTGTATGTTTAGTTACAAACAAATATTTTGACTTTGAATTGTGTTTAGAATTGATTTTAGTGTTGTAAATGAAAATGACAATATTTAGAAAATAATTTCAGAGAAGAGTTAAACATAAAACTATATCTAGACTGTGACTATATAAATAACATTTCAAAAGGAGGAAAGGTTTTTTATCAAAAGATGATAAAATTTGACAAAATAAATATACCATACCTTGAACAGTCAACTGGCCCAGTTTAGTTGGCCATAGGTCATTGTTCACAGCCTGTATACGAACTGTACATTTGTAATAGCCTGCATCTTCCTGGCGAAGGCGTCGAATGATCAACATGAAGGTATCACGATCTCCTAGTTTCTTGCGCTGAACCTCATACTTCTTTAAACCACCAATGACTTCATTTTTCATGACCTCAATAGTTTCACCAACAGAAATGGTCTGTCTGAAATTAACATGGTACCACGTCACCTGAAATGTAGAAATATAATGATTTTACAAATAACAGATTATAAATAAGGTAGTGAAAAGCTACAGACATGACTGCACAAAAAAAAAGCTTAAAAATATTTTTTACTCAGAGTGTTAAATTAAGTGTCAAGGATTTAAAAGATCTATTACAACTAAAGAAGAATTTATAAAGACAGAAGTTATGATTAAATTATTGTTGGACTAAATTGGATTGTTTCCTCTCTAAACAAAGTGCTGGATAATATTAAAGTCAAGTTTTTTCTTACACAGGAGATGTGGTGGCTGAGTGGTAAAGCGATTGGCTTCTGAACCGGGGGTCCCAAGTTCGAATCGTGGGATTTTTTAATCTCTAGATTTCGGGGGGCCTCTGAGTCCACCCAGCTCTAATGGGTACTTGAAACTAGTTGGGGATAAGTAAAAAAGGTGGTTGGTCATTGTGCTGGCCACATGACACCCTCGTTAACCATGAGCCAAAGAAACAGATGTCCTTAAATTTACATCATCTGTCCTATAGAACACAAGGTCTGAAAGGGAAACCTTTTTTCTTTCATGTTACGTTTTTTGTATCAAATTTAAAGAAAGTTCCTATAAGTCTAACGTAGGCTATTACCTACAATGTCATCTCACAATTTATAACATCTCATTGAGTATTCTTCATTCACAGAAGAGTGTTATAAAACATTGGCAGTATGCCATTCTTCATTCTCACCAAGTGCAAGACTCTATGTCATACTTACAACATTTTGATTCAAACGAACAACTGTGCAATTGAGGCGACCAGTGCGACCATGAAGCTGGACTTCAGGCCAAATTTCATCTACAATTTGAGGCTGCTGGGCTGAAAATGTAAAATATAATAGATCTAAAGCTAAACTTCAGGCCAAATTTCATATACCAGGTATACAATTTGAGACTGCTGGGCTGAAAATGTAAATATAATAGATCTAGAGCTGGACTTCAAGCCAAATTTCATATACAATTAGATACTGCTGGGCTGAAAATGTAAATGTAATAGATCTAGAGCTGGCTGACTTAGGCCAAATTTCATATATACTATTTGAGACTGCTTGGCTGAAAATGTAAAAGATCTAGAAGTTAATCATGATTGGTTCTTATAAATTACAGATCAGATTCTATGTTTGTTCAAAGATGATGGGTCTAACTTAGATCAGAAGTTATACTATGAACTTATTCTACTCCACATCTTCAATCAAGTCAATCATTGAATTACATTTATTAAAATCACATTTTTTTGTGTGTAAAAGTCGCCCACGCCCGATACGATTAATTCAGTATATTTTTAGGCACAATATTTAGGCCTACTCTAGAAGATAATACCGAGTATGATTAATTTAAGTCACATAAATAAACATAGGAGGCTTATAAACTAATAAAGGCTATTATAATCTATATCTATCCACAGTCTAATCTGAGATCTGTTGAGTGGAGTCAAGATTAGCTGATATCTACATTAACTAACGTCAGCAAAGAATCAAGTGATATAAATTACTCTATTGTCTCTATTATTAGCATTAACTGAGCATAAAATATTCGTTGCTGGATTCATCATATGCTGCTGATTTTCATACTTGTGCCTTTTAATTCTAACACTTCAACATAGCCAGATAATAGCTCTATATGTAGCCTAGATTTAATATATATATCTAGTCTAGTTAGTCTAGTAGATATAACATTATAGATAGTCTATCTCTTTTGAAGTAATGATAGATGGGTCTTTTAATTTGTCATATTGTGTTTCATTGCTAATCTAGATTCTAGGACTACAATATATATTTATATACTTATATATATATATATATCAAATTATTTTCAGTTATACTGAGTAGGCCTACGCCGTGGTAAATTCTACGGATGTTTAGACTACTTAGAAGAGAAAAAAATCAATCGAACCTTTTATCAATGTAAAGCCAAGTAAAAACGAGATCAACAACAGTAGCATCTTAAATTCTGATCACCAATAAATTTGGACCCAGCGTGAGCTTGACAAACACATCCACAAAGTTTAACAATGATCTTGCTTAGGCCAAAGTCAGTGACCCGTGACCGTGCATTGTGATTTCAAATGACATTTAGAACACAAATGGAAAACTGACCAGTGTCGGTCAGGCAAAAAAAAAAAGGGGAGGGGGGTATAGGAGGGAGGCATGTAATTAATTTATTTACGTATTAATTAGGAGAAGGTGAATGAATTATTGGTGCCTTAAATAGTCCTACTTTGAACATTTAAGTCTGGACATAGTAGAGAGAGAGTGAGATTGAGACTAAATATGCCAATCCATGATACACAGCTGCGGTCACAGGTTGGGCATATGAAATCACCAGGCGCCGTTGCATTTTCACCCTTCTTTCTACTACTGTTGTGTATCCCATCTGCAATCCGGGACCCTTCCTTTATGCTTGCTCTCCATGTGGATCTATCCAACACCGAATGATGTAATAACTCACGAAAATGTTATAACTGAATAGAGATCGGCCTTTAATTTTAGTTTTTTCCCGCGCCTGTCGGAGCATAAGATCACGTGCGTCTTCCACAGCCTATTCAATTAAGGTGACCTAGACGTCCAGACCAGATACAGGCAGGGCAGTCCCTTTTTGGCCTTTCATAAAATATCCGGTCAATTAAAATGTCCCACTATCATCAGGAGAGTCGATCAATGTCGGCGTTTCCTTCTTGATTTTTATTTCATGTTCGCTGTTCCATTGTAACAGTTTTCGGTAATTGGACTGCACTTTGAAATTGCTTAAAAATACAAAATACACATGAACAAAACCTAATGTAAAGTGTTAGGCACTTAGTTTATATTATTAGTTAGAGCCGCACCATAGAAGACATATATTGAACGGGACTAGTGACGCTTGGGATATTTTGGGTTAGAGACTGAAAATCAGTTAGCGATAGGATTCTCTTGGGTAAAGACGTGTTTTATTTGACAGAGACTCAGACTGTGCCTCGAAGCCGAACCTCGAACCGGACCTCGAAGCTGAACGCTCGCTCAGGCAGGGTCGTGCACTCGAAGATAAAGTCGCCACTGTACTGAAGTCAACTGTAGATGATTGTTAGATTTCAATCAATTAGGCCTACTCAGCAAGCGTTTGGGTTTCTTGTTCGGGTGTATTCAATGTAGTTGAACGACAGCACATAATCAACACACATCGATTTTAACTAGTGAAAAGATGTGTTCAACACTGATGAACAATGAATCCAATAATCCAATAAAAGGCAACAGTCAGAGTCTCTGTCAAATAAAACACTTCTTTACCCTAGAGAATCCTATCGCTAACTGATTTCCAGTCTCTAACCCAAAATATCTCAAGCGTCACTAGTCCAGTTCAATATACGTCTCTAACTAACTAATAATATAAACTAAGTGCCTAACAAAAGCAATCATTATTAAAGGTTTTGTGACGCTAAGTTTTTGACAGCGTCCAGGGATGCTTCGGGACCACAATTAATTGAAATTGTTTCCCCTGATAATACGTTTCCTTGCATGCCACCGTTCGCTGGAAAAGAAGCTAATTCGTCGATTTAGAATATAGTAGAAATTTGGCTATTGAAAAAACAAGGCGGTCAACTCTGAAGCCTTCGGTGGAAAGACTATTTAAATTAAATTCTGCTTTGAAATCATATTTCTTCAAGAGAAGTGCCCCACTATGATCAAAACTTCTTTGAAAACCTCTGTGCTGCATTTTGTACACAATATTACAGCAATACGTCATGCAGAAGTTCTGTTTATAGAGAGACAAAATGTCATTTTCTGCCACTGAGGAATTGATTCAGAAATGCACAAACAAAAGCGTGTCAATCTTCCTCCTCAATGAAGTATGGATGCGACGTAATATTTTGGATGACTCGTGTTGGTTAGAAGAAGTGAGTGTCGACAATTGTAAACTTTTACGAACATTGCGTCGAGTATTTCTAAGAGAGACGCGGCCTATTCGACAGGTTAACGCTTTCAGATGAATCTCACAGAAAGATGATCGATCTTAAGAAAATATTTCAGAAAAAAAAAAGAAAGTAAAGTAAACCTTTCAGAAAGCCTACAATTATTTGAATCCTACACAAACACACAATGAAAGTAATATTGCAAAAAAAAAAATAATTTAAAATCTTTTTTTATTACGTGCCATGATTGACGTGTCCCGCTTTTGCTCCCCTAATATCTTATCACCTTAATTATTTCCAACTGGTGTCTACTGATTTTAGTGAAACATTGTGCTGAAACATTGCTTAGCGTATAGAAATCTCATTTTTAGGCCTAAGCCTATATACATTGGCGTACCCGGGATTTTTTTTTTTTTGATCCCCTTCCCCACCCGCAAAAATATATGAATGTGTGTGTGTACCAAGAGCGTAGCCAGGGGGATCGGAATTTAGTGACTGATTTTTTGCTTTGATTCTTTTTATTTTAGGTGTGATTTCAATACTAAACCATCACTTGCCCCAGCGCACCCAAGGAGATTTTGAGTTTAAACCCCCTACCAGCGGGTAAATCCCGAGCCCCCACCGCTCCTGCTGGGGGATTTCAATTGGGTAGGGAGGATACCTATCTACCTATAGCTGCCTATATATATGATAAAGAAATAATTGAAAAACACATTTGAAGTTGTTGAATATTCAAAAATGCACAGTAAGGTAACAGTGGTCTATCGAAAATAGGATGTATTAATGGCTGACTGGGGTTGAGCGGTATGCGCGCTTGACTGTTGTTCGATCGTCCCGGGTTCATACACTGCTCGGTGCCGGTGCCATTCCCTTTGTGCTGCAGGAAGTTCGGACTAGATAGTAGATCATGTTCAACTCTAAAGGAACATCCACAAAATAAAATCAAACATTTTACAGGACAGCATGACAACGAGACAAAGAAAGTTTGAGAGCCACTGCTCCATAGCTTGTAATAATGTAAAAGATGTTCATAAACTGCTTCGAAATGTTAGTGTCAGTCGTTCAAAGGGAGATAATTAGTAAAATTTGAAGAAAAAAATCTAGATCTATTTTATATGCCAGTGAGTGATTTATTCGGCCTAAAATAGTTTAGGAAATTTCCAATTTTCCCTGCCTGGACCAGATCTATTTTTACCATGTAGGCCCTATGATATGATTTTTACATACCTAACTCCTTATCAGTTATCTTTGCTCATATGTAGATCTAGATTATATGACTGCATTTTTTAACCAGGGTGAATTTATAATTTAATAGATTCTTTAGATCTAGGTTGATCTTAAAGTACCTGAAACAAAAAACGGTAATTTTTACAAAAAACAAAACACGAAAGTTTGCTACAATATCATGAAAATGGCAATGCCGCAAATGCCTTCAAATGGTCAAAGTCAAGATTCTCAACGACGTTTAGGTTAACAAAACTTAGGAAGTTAAGTGTTCTGGATTCAGGGTGTGGGTGAAGTCCGGTGAAGATATATATAGATCTACGAATTCAGGGTATGGGTGAATGTAGCGTTGACTGGAATACATAAATAAATTAAATAGAAAGTTTTGTCAGTTAAAATTGGTAACCATTTGATTCGTAGTAGAAAATCAAAATTTATGAAAGAAAGATGCGATTGCATGACTACCGAAGCAAAAAGACGAAAAGATGACCATTTTATTCACACACGTTTAAGTGTTGTAAGGGCGCAATCATAGATCTAGATCTTTAATATAATATCTGTATTAACATAAAGGTCAACAATTAACTCTTTAATTTTAATAAAATAAACTGCTCTCTGTGCAGAGCTTGGTGTAAAGTCAATGCATGGGCTGCCCTCATGAAGATGTAATATCCTTCACTCCAAAGACGTGTTGGAGCAAGCTCACATCCCTCCTCATTAGTTCTACCAACCTTAGGAAAACCTAAGTCCCCAACCGAAAGTAACTCAGTTCTACAAATAAGTTGAATATATAGCCACATCCTTTATGTTGTTAACATCAGACATGTGCTTATATTATTGTCAGCATTAGATGTGGCAAAATATGCAGGTCACAACTGGGTTTGTGTGGTCTATGTGAAACATTGTAGGCCTACTCATGCATCATTTATTTTTAGAATTGAGGACAATTCCTAATTATTAATACAATATATATATATATGATCAGAGACAATTAATATTAACTATTAATTTAATCACCATTATTTGACACATTCCTTTCATATGTTATAGAATGAATTCTGCTTAAATTTAATTTAATTAGCAACTATTTATTTTTTAGTTATTGAACATGCTAAGCAGATTTATAGTTTATTTATAATTTTTAGCTCCTTAGGTTCTAGACTAAAAATTTTTTTAGCGTGTTGGCAAAACATTTTTTAAATACTAGATCAAATATATATCATTAATTCTTTTTATGTGTGTAACAGAGATCAGTGAATATATGATGCATAACGCTTGTTTTAAAAAAATCATTAAATAATTAAATAGAAAAAAAATAACATCACTAGTTAACAATAATCCCTAAAAATCTGATATCAAGTTAGTTGGATTCATTCATACCATTGCCTAACCATTTCTTTTTATTTAATTCAAATCGAAATCTGAGTTAATATGAGTTTGTTTTCTCTGTCTTATATGCTAAATGTTTGATTTATCCACAGTAAAGAAAAAAACACAAAAAAAACAACAGCAAACTGACTAAAAAATTTGTTGTCAAAACATTTCAACTGTGCAATCATTGTGGTATTTAATTTGAGTGTTTCTTAAACATGGCTGCAGTTTCTGAAGGATATCAATTTGAAGCAGGTAAGTATAAAATATAAGGAATTGTAATAAGCAGGTTGGCTGCCTGGTCATACGGTTTGCACGTTAGATTGCTGTTCTAACCTATTGATGATCCCAAGTTCAAACCCCCTGCTCCCCCCCTTCCCCCATCATCCTGCGGGAGAAAATTATCTTCAATTCTGAAGGAACATCAGAAACGTGTAAAACATTTTACTAAGAATTAGATTTAGTATTGAAAAAGCCATAAGCTATTTGAGATATGTTCAGATATCATGTCAGCTCTGTTACTAAATATGATTTTCAGATAGTGGGTTTAACTTATATACAATTACGAAGTATATAGATACTGAAGTAATAAATCTTTGAAAGTAACTATATATTTCTTAATTCTAAAACTGCAGTCAATTTCTGTAATATTGACAAGATTCAGAGAATGACCAGAAGATTTAATACCTCTAACATACTTGTTAAATGCTAATATTATTTCCTGCATACTCTTGTATTTGATGGAATTGACTGGCCTCTGCATTTACTAAAATGTATTTTGCACACATTTGTAGTTTAGCTTACATAATAGCACATGACTGTTTGGTTTGGTGGTATGTGTTTCAAACTACCATGGCGATGGTCCTGAGTTTGAATTCTGTCATCCATTGCCATTCTGCAAATGGTTTGGACTAGAACACAACAATCTTCTTTTCTGACATAACTTTTATCATTTTAAAATAAGTCATAGAAATAAAGAAAGAATAGAGGCATTAGGCAAAGATCAAATCTATAACTTTACATTTGGAGAATCTGCTTAAACCATGCAAAGATACACTTGCCAATCAGCCAGGGGCATATCTAGGAATTTTTTATCGATTGGGGGCAGGAAGGGGGTAGAAAATGACCTCTTTGGGAGCCCCTGCATTTTGCACCCCTATTACCAATGGCTCATATCCCCTCGTGTAGGGAGGAGGGGTGCCTGGGGGATTATCAAATTGTCTCCCCCCCTCCCCACACCCTGGCTACGCCACTGCAATCAGCTGTCATATCCATTGAAAGAAAACTTTTAAACAGCAGCTTTAACTAGCTAACAAACTTTGAAAAGGAGGTTCTTTGTAAGAGACTACTTCAGGAAAATTTCTGTTGATATTGTCACTGATTTTCGACTTAAAATTCCATATTCATGTTTGTCTTTTGTGATTTTTGCAAATCATGTTTTACCTGCACAATATATTTCACAGAAACCAAAACAGTGGAGGTTCTTCTCCTGCCCAAGAAGATAAAGGTCTTGTTTCAATTAAATACATCAGATAAAGTGAGATCAGTAAGTAGCCAAAATAATATTACTGTTAATTTTTGTAAAGGTGTGTTTGTTTGTAAAATGTTTTACATGTTTTGGATATTTCTTCAAAGTTGAAGATAATCTTCTTCCTAGTCCAAACCTCCCACAGGATGACTGAATATGGCAATGGGCAGGATATGAAAACTGTACCATTGACACACCAAACGACAGTCCATCATGCATGCTGCACTATCAGGTAGCCATCTGGGCTGAGTGATAAAGAGCTTGGCTTCCAAACTGAAGAGTTTTGAGTTTGAATGAAATTTTGAGCCGAGATTTTTAGGGTGCCCCTAAATCCACTCAGCTCTAGTGGGTTCCTGATTTATGTTTAGGAAGTAAATGTGGTAACTTGACGAGCTGTCCAGATGATGCCTTAGTTAACCATCGGCCATAAAAATAAAAGAGCTTTACCTCATCTGACACCATAATTCATAAACTCTGAAAGGAGTACTTCTACCTACCTTTAAATACTTATGAAAGTTAAAAACATTTAAAAATTATTAAAGAAAACTTTTTTTTAGTTTTATTAAGGTCATATCAGGTTATCTATGGTAAGGGTGTCATATATATATATATATGTGTCTTTTTTTTTTTTTACTTGTGCCTATTTTTTAAAAAGTTTTAAGTTAAAAAACATTTTCTTTTTTTTTTTTTTTAGAAACGTTTAGGTTTTTCTATGCAGAAGTAATTATCTGTGATGCTTCTAATAGATTCTTCTTCTTCTTTTTCGTAATTGTCATAAGAGTTGAGCCTAAGACTCTTGGAACTCTGGGCCTCCATCAGCCTGTCTAAACAAACTTCTGTCTGGGAAAGATTCAAGCAGATGAAAATTATTATACCCATATATTACTGATGGCTCATATCCCAAGATGCTCATATTTGAGGCAAGGCCAAAGCCTGAGAACACAGAGGAAATAATAGATAATATATTTAATATTTTAGATTTTGTAAAGAAATATTTTCAGGATAAATTTGACATATATCATTGTGATCTTTAAGTCAAGAAAAGTGTATCTTTTGAACAACTTTTACCAAAAAAAATAGTGCATAAAATATTTTTTTTTAGTAGCTGTTAATTTTATCATTATTATAGTTGTAATTAATGCTAATATTTCTAAAATATATGTCTATAGGCCAACAAATTGTAAAATGTAAGTATTCTTATTTAGATGTTACATGTTGTTTTTCAGGTGAAAGAAAAAATTCTAAGTCAAAATAATATTCCATACCCTATCAAATATATGATAGTGCTAATAAGCCTTCATGGAGATAGAATAGTACTGGATGATAATTTGGCAATGAGTCATTATATAGACTATTTACGACATGGTAGTCTGGAAGTTACATTGAAAAGGTAAGAAAAACCTCATTGTAAAATATAGTTAAAATGTGATAGGATAGAAAATGTAGAGGAATTTTTGTAAATTGACATAAAGTGGAGCTATATGAAAGTTCACAACATTGTTGTGCTCTGTATTTAGTTTCTCTGCCAAGTCTTTACCTGCATTTATTTTTAAATACTTGTCTCAGATTAAGCTCTCTTCATTATGATGTTATGTATTTAAAAAAAAAAAAATTTCAGTTGAACTTTAAAGAATTTAATATCATGAAACACATTGGAGCAATGGTTAATGATTAGAGAAAGAGTTCTATTTGATCAAGCAGCTGATTCTTTAAAGCGCAAATTTGAATCAAATAAATTTGATCTCTTGTAAAAATAACATACTTAGTTTTTATTTTGCTGCCTCATAAGGAAAAGTCATTACTTTTTTGGTACTGTCTCTGTTATGTTAAGGAAAGTTCCCCTTTCAGACCATGCGATGGTGAAGGTCATCTGTTTCCATGGCCCACGGTTAATGAGAGTGTCATGTGGCCAGCACAATGACCAACTGCCTTTCCTTTTCTCAAACAAATGTCAAGTATCCATTACAGTTGGCACACTAAAGATGATGAAATTGAAAATTCCTATCTTTTCTAAGATTTGAACCTGGGACCCTCCGGTTCAAAAGCCAAGCACTTAACCACTCAGCCATCCTGCCTCCCATGTTAAGTAAGATTTCATTATTGCCTTCATTGAACTTGGGTTAGGTGTAACTACTTTTTTTGTCATCCAAAAGCAAATATCTCTTAATCATTGAAAAAAAGGGAGTTTTGTGTTTTGCGATGTCAGATCATGGAAATACAATAAGGCTTTTTAAAAAAAATATTGCCCTAAGTACTTTAGTTTACTGAGAGTATGGCCTTTTGTTTAAGAAATTGAGCTTACATTTTTAAAAAACTAACTTTTCACCTACATATTTTTGCTTGTTGATCCATTGTCACTGATATGACAACCATTTAAGTATGACTGATTTATAGTGGCCATCTAATCTATCGACCTTGTATAATACAAAATCTCTTTGTCACTTTGTTTCATCTTAGTTTGGTCAGCTTCTTTTTGCCATTCCATTGATTTGTATATTATTTAATCTTTACAGCTTAGAGATAGAGCGACCACCAAGACCTGTAAAACTTCAAACCTTTGGAATTACACTCAAGTAATAGAGAGCTCTAATGTAAATAGTAATGTTAAATTGATGCATTGTTAACTTAAGATTGTGTTGATTTATACTATATATGTTTAATATTGTTTTACTAATAAGTTTAAAAGTATTGAATTTATTCAGAGCTAGTATTCCCCTTTCAGACCTTGAGATCTATAGGGCAGAGGATGTAAAGGTCATCTATTTCTGTTGCCCACAGTTAATGAAGGTGTCATGTGACCAGCCCAGGGACCAATTTCCATTACTTTCCTACAACTAATGTTAGAGTTGGGTGGAGGCAGAGGTACCCTAAAGATCCAAAATTGAAAATCCCAGTCTTCATCGATGCTCAAACGTTTTAGCACTTTACCACTGCACCTTCCAATGCAGCTTTATTGTAAAATAAATTAAAGTGAGTCCCTGCATGACAAGTTAAATAAAAACCTCCTTTTTAAAATTAAAACTGCTGTGGCTGTTTATCATAAAGCTGAGACTGCTTTCTTGATCCTTATTGCACATTCATTGTGATTACATATGCTAGCAGATTGTTACACAGTAAAAATTATCCAAGGTTTTGTCATTTAAAGCTGTTCAGTTTGGGTTCAAATCTTGGTGAAGACTGGGATTTTGAATTTCAGGATTTTTAGGGCGCCCCTGAGTCCACCCAACTCTAATGGGTACCTGACTTGAGTTGGGGAAAGTAAAGGCGGTTGGTCATTGTGCTGGCCACATCACATCCTGCTTGTTAACCATTGGCCAGAGAAACAGATGACCTTAACATCATCTGCCCATCATCATAGATCAGGAGGTCTGAAAGGGAAACTTTACTTATATATATTTTGACATTTTTTTAAACTTTGAAAATTCAGGGCTGGTTCTTTAAGTAATATTTTGATGATAGTTTCTTTCTTATGCATAGATTCACTGTTACATAACTAATATACAACCCATTGATGATTGTAACTCATCTCTAGAAGCATGATTTGCTTCCCCTTTTAATTAATTTGTGGGCCATTACATGTGGGAGGTTTCTGGGTAATAAATGATATCTATATATAATAAATTGACCCAAATTTTTGATGATTTAATTCTTGTTCTGTGTTTGTATTTATTTATTTTTTGGCATTAAGGGGGATAAGTCAACTATTATTCACAATGCAGTTAAAAATTTAATTGTTATACATATAGGAAATGTATGGAAACATAATTTTTCACTGTAGTCTCCCATTGCTATTCAATACACTTGGTCCAACATAGTCTTCCTGTGATTTTCAATGCAGTTGGTCCATGGTTGCACAAGCTTCCTGAAGCCCACATAAGAAAATTTTTGGTTAATCTGCATATGCACTGTTTCTGTCACTATTTAATCTGAAGCAAATCTACAGCCCCTTAATGTCTCTGAGTGGAAACAACAAGAAGTCTGATTGGAGCAAGGTTAGGACTATACTGGGATTGGGGGATGTGCCAGTACTTCAAAGTTTTTTATGTATTTCTGCCCAAGGTAAATCTTCCTACCACACATACACACAGAACATTGCCCTTCTTTGGTGCAGAGTTGAGCAGTCATGGTTAATGGCAGCACATTGACAATGGTACTCACCTGTGCAGGCACATCAACAATTAAACCATGCATTCAACATCTATGCCTCATGATAGTACTACCAAAATAAAGAAATATATAATTAGAATAAGGATAATAACACAGCAAAGCTCTTCCTTAAGTTTTCAGACTCAAAGACATTCAGCTTTTTTATATTTTGAGAACTACGTAACTTTATATCGATTAACAATTTATATCCACCAGCATTTATATTTATTACAATAATTTTAAAGGTATATTAATTTTGGAAAACTGTACTATTCTAGCCATAAAGGTTAGGTTCGATACAAATCCACTCTGAATAGGGTCTATAATATTTTAAAAGTATCATTGGTTCAGTAACTGTTTTAAGGTAACATTATTAGTAAAGTTATTCTCCATCTATTTTTTTTTTTTTTTTACTATTGGGTATTCTGAATCCACTCAGTAATTGATTTTATTTCTTTTCTGTACCTGCTGTGCATGTATGCTTTAATTACACTATAAAATACAATAGTTTTAGTACTAAACATCAAGCTAGGCACATAATAATATAATTATTTCAATGAGGTCTTTCTATCACAAGTGAATTAGATAGATATATAATGCTTGCACAACTCACACACAAATTAAAGGTAAACTGAATAATATATTTATAGTTGACATTTTTTTATTAATAGAAAAATATTTGCATATTTCAATTGAGAACAAAATGTACTCTACATAAAGTTGACACACTCAAATGAACAGTTCCTCACTTTTTTTTAAATGGAAAAACAAACAACAGGGCCAATACACACAAAAAAAAAAAAAATACCAGTAAGCAAGGTATCAGATCTTAGCACTATTATGTGCAACAATAGTCCAACGAAATTTAATTAATTTTTTTTTCTTTCTAGTTTCTATGCAATAAAGCTTTCTTTCTCTCTCCTTATAAACATTTCCTTGATTAATTTTGCTATTTTTTTTCCCCACTCTGAACATACACAGAATAAAAAAAATAAACCTGTTTCATAAACTTGGAGGTGACCCACTCACTTTGACACAAAATGTTAACAAGTACAAATTTGCTTATATTGCAGAGTATATACAAAGAAAACTGATAATCCACATCCTCACACTAGAACAGTGTTTCCCAAACTTTTTCCTTAACAGGACACTTCACACTATTTGAGTATTTCGTGGAACACTTTTGCTTAATTTTTTAGATTAATTCACGTGGTGGTCTACTGGTTACTTATCTACATAGTTTGTAGAACACCTAATCAGGTGTAATGTTCCCCGGAACAGTTTGGGAACCACTGCACTAGAATAAAAAAGAATGTTTCAATAAAAAAAAAGACTGTGGAGTCAAAAACTTCAGATTTGTTCTAAATGTAAAATAGAAATAGTAGTGGAGAAAGATGAAACAATATTGAAACTATGAGCATGAGATTGCTTAGTACAAGACTATATACACAAGTTAAGAACATAGTATTTTATATAAAACAATTTAAAAAAGTGATATTTAACATCTGATATGCTGCAAAATGTTTCAAGTTATAGTGACAACAACAGTAACTTTTAACCATAACATACAGAAAGAACATGTGTACATTAACTTTGACTACACATGCCAAATCTTAAACAGCTTGTAATGCACCTAAT
This sequence comes from Biomphalaria glabrata, assembly GCF_947242115.1. Classification (NCBI taxonomy): domain Eukaryota; kingdom Metazoa; phylum Mollusca; class Gastropoda; family Planorbidae; genus Biomphalaria; species Biomphalaria glabrata. Next base: position 5,608,453 of record NC_074724.1, on the reverse strand, counting down.
TGACTACAGCACAAGTCACAAAAGGTTTAACTGGCATGTTTTACTGTCTTAAAAACTAATTTAGATTTACATGTCATCAAATTAACAGTGACAGGATTTTTTAAATAATAGTGTTATAAAAATACTGGTTAGAACAGTGGACATTTTAACAAAACTAGCTTTCCTAAATGTCCACTCTGTATAATCTTTTTTTTCTGTTTGTACACATACACATCCTAGGACATATCACTTTAGCCATTCATTCATGCTCTTAGAAGATATACAGTGTGCCTCTTCATTTTATGAATCAGTTAACTCAAGCCACATTTTTAAAAATTCCTTTTGTATAGGGCATCTTATGATGCTCAATGTGCTCACATCCAATTTGTTTTGTGGACAAGTGGGGCCTTGAGGCGCTCAGTAAACGCAGCTGTGAAACTCTAGCCCCCTTGTTAGGTAGCCAAGTGGGTTTCGTCTCTCAAACTCACATTCCACTTGGACATACTTCTATTGACAATATTTTTTATGAAACAGCAATGCATTTCTTTCTCTGCTCTAGTTTTCAATGATAGAAAGATTAAATGATGATATCATTGATTTCAGCAGCTTATGCAAAATTTTGAAAGAAATAACATGTATAAAGTGAACATTATTCATCATGCCATTGTTTACAAGTTGAAACTATACAAATATTACTAATGTAAACTCAATATACAATGTACATTCATTCAAGTTAATCCTGTATCTAAAAATATCAAACCAATGTGCCAAAAGGCATACATATCGATTCCTGTCCACATACTGGTTCAATGCTAGATAAAAAGATTTACTGCTGCAGGCATTAACAAGTATGGTTCTAAGCTAGAAAGATATATCTTTATATGATGCTTCATATTAATGAAATTCAGCTATTGATAACACAACCTTTTCAAGCGCGTAACAAAAACTTAACATTCCTTGAATATACTTTACCTTACAAGCATTAAGAACCCCCACACACACAAAGTTACTATTGTTCATGACAGGATTGACAACCCCCAGTGTCCCGGTTTTCAAACCATTCAATTTGTAAGAAAACAACATACAATTAATGGAAAGGTCACAAGGCAAGACTATTTATATTTTTTTTGTAAGGTAATTTACAAAGGAAAAAAAAAATGTTTGTACTATTCACTTCTAATCATATAATACATACATTAGATTGGTTTCCAGGAATGCATGCTTATGCAAGGAATGTTTGAAGTAATAATCGGGTTAACAAAATCACCAGAAAAGATAATACAACCAACTTAGCTTGTAAATTACCTTACATTACTCATACAGTAATTAAACAGGACAAAACTTTAACAGATGTGAACAAGGGAGATAACCAACATTAAGATGATGGACAACTCTGAGAAGCTTGCTGCTGATGGTGGCAGAGAGGGACAGTTGGCACCTTGACACTCAGTGGTCTCTGTAATGAAAAGATTTTTGCACAAGTTAAATAAAGAGAACACATAAAGAAATAATCAAGCACTGCAATTAAGTGTTGTAGTTTACAAGTTATAAAGACTCAGTACCACTTGTCTCTTAGCTACTGGCCACTATAATGCATATGTGCAAGTGAGAGGTACCAAGAGAACGACATTAACATACTAAAGAATCCCAGAGTACACTTCCTTTTCCATGTAAATATTTCAATTAAATATTTTTAATTTTGATGACATTCAACTTAAGTGTTTAAACTTAAAAACAATGAGCAACAAATTTATTGACAAGGAAGAATTGTTATTTTGTGGTTCTCTTGAGTATGTTTTTCTTTTTTTCAGACATTGTGACTAATGCCTATGAAGTTGGATGGACTCAGCAGCACCTTTAAATACTAAAATTCAAAATCCCAGTCATCATCAGTATTTGATTGAAGCCAATTATTTAAACGTTCAACCATCCTTCCCCCATAATGTTTTTTTTTATTAGCTAAGTAATGAGTAAAGTTACTATTTCAGATTTTGCAGATTCTGTTTTCTGTGTTGAAGTTAACAAGGGTGTCGTGGCCAGCACAACATCCAACCCTCTTTTCTTTCCCCAGCTATATCACATATCCATTATAGTTGGGTGGACTTTGAGACATCAAAAAAAAAAAAAATATATAAAAAATTCTTAAGTTAAAAATCCTGAAATTGTAACCCATAAGTTTGATCATTACAACACAAAACCTATTAATATAGGTTTTAGTGCTTATTCTTCTGAAAAAGAAAAGTTAGCCATGGCTTAACCATCATGTTAAATCTTTTTTGTAAAGTAGATATTTTAAAAGGCGCTGATACATCCTTAGTATAAGCTTACCAGACACCAGCACACCCATAGGAGGACAAAGACATACAAAGCTAAACAAAAAAAAAAAAAGTAACTTAAAAAGCTATTCTTAGACCTTCAGTGTATATGATGAAACATGTTAGTAAATCATGTGCTGTAAAACTACTAGATCATAATTTCTCAGACAATGTGACTTTTCAAAGAATTTCATCATTCACTTAAAAATAGAGTGCATGTGCATGATATCTTGTTAAGTCTACATTATGTGCCTATAACTAAATCAATGGTGAATCAATCTCTCTTTTGTGGACGAATTGTTGATTAGCAAGAAATGTTCTTTCCACATTGATTTGACTTGTTAGGCATTCCTTCAGAAATGTAGATAAATATAGCAAGCAATGTCAATGTCCCAGTCCACACTGGGGGAAAAGCCTTCTACTTAAAGATAATCCAGCCCATGCCAAATAACCTGACAGCCATTCATACCATAACAGTATGCCCACAATAATAAAAATTACAGAGATCTCCAGGAACAGGTTGCTTGTAAACATTTTTGCATGCCTGCTGAATATAGGACATGATCTCTATAAGTATGTCTGATAACTATTCTTATGTAGTATATGCTGTTTACTACAGTAATTGTTTAGCCTGAAAAATTAAGTTGTAGAACCTAATAAATTTCATTCAATTCTTACCAAAAAGCACAATGGTAGAATTAGCTCTACCGAAATTGTTCTCAGCTATACAGTAGTAAGTTGTGTAGTCATTAGCCTGGACGTTGATGATCTTCAAAGTATACCAGCTCTCCATGGCCTTTAAGTTCTGCAAGTCTTTTGTCTGCTTGTTGATGTCATACTTTTCATCATCTGTAATGCGGACACGTCCATTGTTGACTACACGCTCCCATGTAACAGTCGGCTCTGGATGACCTGCAGAGAAAAAAAAAAAAAGAAGAAATAGTGGTTACAGAACAAAACAGAAAAGAAGGTTATGTATTAAAGTTTGGTGTTGAATAATATTGTAAATAAAAACAACAAATATAAAAAATTCAATGAAGTATGCATAATATCTTTTAGTAATGTATAAATTTCCCTACAAGTGACTAGATATTTGTTTTACATGATTTCTACCTTAGTATTTGGAAGTTTACTTGAAAGGTAAAGTTTTTTAACTTTATTATTTGAATTTTAAACACTATAGTCAGCATGTGTTATGATTGATGAAAGTATTTTGCTTTAGATTTAAAATTTATTTTATCAGATGGGTTTGATTATTGTGAATTTGTTGAATCAAATATGAGTGAAGTTGTTTATTTATTTGAATTGATTATATTCCAGATACAATGTTTAATTCCAGCTGTTTTACCCCTTCATATAATCCAACTTGACTTAAAAGCACAATTCAAATTGAGATATAAAATTCAAAGCACTTTAATCCATAGATCCAACAATTGTTTTAAAATTCCATATAGCCAAACATTTGCTACACACATTTACAACAAGAACAAATGAAAATCAAAACAAATTAACCTTCTTCTCCCTTAATAAGGAGTTTGCATGCTTTTTAGAATACTAGCCTAGATTTTACTGGAAAAAATTGAATGGAAATTCCAGAAACTGTGATGTCACACATTTATTTCATTCACTACTCAAAAATGAAACAAGCAAGTTCAAAGCTAAACTCAAGATTTCTTTGTAAAGAATACACTTACAATCAAAATTATGCAACACAAAAGTTTTTATATTCCCCTCCCCTAACCCTAACCCACATTACATGTCAATTGCATTTTAAATTTTTTTTTTAAATTGTAGTGAGTAATAGGATCTAGCTGAGCCCAGAGGCGATTATTAATTATTTCAAAATTTAGACTTATGGTTTTTTTTTCTTTTTTTTTCCAATATATAAACAGTCTTCAAATCTGTCAAGTTATCTTAGCAGTTGTAACTGCTTTAGGTCTGAGATGTACTGATTTTAATAAAGCTTTAACTCAATTTTATAAAAAAAATTAATAAATAATGCACCCTGTAACTAGCATACAAAATTACCTTGCACAATGCATTCCAACTTGGCATAAAACCTTCGGTTCTGTGCCTGGCCAACTGAGTCTTGAACTACTCTTGTTCTTGGAGCGTGGAACACCAGAACTTCTGCTAAATGTTCGGCTGGAGGTTTAATAAAATTATCAGCCACACAACGGTAGATACCCATGTGTTGGATGTCCACATTCACCAGGGGAAGATTCTCACTCTAAGAAACATTCAAAATGCAATAATTTTGTTATTTGGTCTATCTTACTATGTATGATTGTTCAAGTAACATGCTGCAATGTTTGTTACACATTTTGACAAAATGCAATGTAAGTTACATCTGTAAATAAATATCCTGCGAAATGTTTCACTGGTTGTGGCTACTTTTGTTCCTGATACTGACCCACTCATACTAATTATTTTTTTTTATAAAAATTGATTATGAAATAGTACAATGATATCTATTGCTTTGTGTTTTATAAAAATTATCTTTTTTAAGGCCCTGTTAATATATTAATAGACATCAAAGTTCATTTAAAGAATATGTACACAACAAACACCTGATTTCATAAAACATAAATAAAAAAAAAAAAAGACTAAAATCTAGTAACTTTAAGGAAGATAAATGTTTGTTCTCAAAGTAGTGAAGCATGTGGTTTGTCTGAGCTTAATGGAGAGGATATTCACATTAAGAGCTTTTTATAACTTATATGTATTCAGTACTTGGTTCAGAAATGTAGAGTTCCCTTTTCAGAACTATCTATAGGGACAATGATGAAGAGATCATCTATCTATATGGCCAACGGTTAACCAAAGTGTCAAGAGGCCAGCACAATGGCCAACTGCCTTTAATTTCCCCAACAAATGTCATGCCATTAGAGCTGGGTGGACTATATTGATATTCAATATCTCAGTATTCATCAAGATTCTAATCTGATATTCTTAGGATCAAAAGCTAGGTGCTTGTAAAATGTTTGTAAAATGTTTTACATTTTTCGGATGTTCCTTCAGAGTTGAAGATAGTTACTTCCTAGTCCAAACCTCCCGCAGGACGACGGGGGATGGGAGCGGGCAGGGTTTGAACCCTGGACCATCGATAAATCCGAACGACAGTCCAGCGCGCAAACCGCACGACCAGGCAGCTTTAACTCTTTCTCTCCGTAATTATATTCCGCGGTCAGACCAAATTATTCATTTTACTCATATATATTGCACTACCCTGTTATGATTAAACTTTAATAACTTTTTTGTTTGTTATCAGAAAATGTTATATTTGATACACAATCAAAGGAAAATGCAAACCCTTTTTAGATAATTTAAAAATATGTTTATAAAACGAAAATAAAAGTTTATTTTGGATAGTGAGACTCCGAAGGTAAAACTTATTGACTATGGACGAGTCTCCCTTAAAACTAGATCTCAACTTGATCTAGGCAATATTTTATGATCCAAATTAAATAAAGTCTTTTTTTATGATATATATTTATATTCTCACAAAATGTAGAATATAACATATGTAAAACATTTATATTAATTGTCTTGAGATCACAATCCCATTTCACACCCCATATAAAAATTAATATAGAAAAATAGAGCCTTTTTAGCCCCCACTCTTTAAAAACATCGTTTTTTTCTGCAAAAAGACGAACAAAATGAAAAAAAAATCTGTATTTTTTTCTAAAGTGAAACTACTTATGATTTATTTATAAGCAATTAAAAGCCTTTTGTAAGGAAAGATAATAAAATAACTGACTTTTTAAGCATAGACGATAATATTGTTGATTAGGTTGCATAATGGGATAAAATCAATGATGATATAGTCGGTTAGGAGAGAAAGAGTTTATATTTAGCAACCAGGTCCCTAAGTTCAGAAAGACAAAGGGGATTTAATTACTGTTCATGCATGACTATAGCCATGAAACATCTTTATATTAATTGTTTTTTCATAATGCTTTCATAAGTATTGACAGTAATTAAAAGAAGAATCAAAAGAAAATAAGCAATGTGGCTGATTTTCTGCATCAGCAGGGTATCTTTTTTTTTAAAGTGTTAAGAAAAAGTTAAACAAATAGATACAGTCAGTTGACAAAGTTTTATAACAAAGACTATTAGATATTAGATCTGTCATAAAATAAGAAGATTGTCCTAAAATAATAAACCCAAATTGGCAATTTCAGCATCACAAAGAAACTATGAGCAGCCCAATAATGCAAAGAGAAAATATCTCTGAAGTTGTGGATTACACTTACTCTGAACTGAGCAACTGGAGTGGGAAGAACTGGCAACAATCCACCATCCAATCTGACCCAGGTTATGTTAGGGAAGGGAATCCCAGTAGCTGAACACTGTAGTGTAGAGTTCTGTCCCCTGTTCACTTGCAGCACTGCAGTTGTATCACCTGTCCTAATGGTTGGGGCAACTGTGACAAAAATATAGAAATACTTCAAGTCAATTTAAGATTGTATTTTACTTTTATTAGCAATCAAAATGAGAGGGGGTAAAATAACAATTTGTATTAAATCGGTAAAAAAATATTTTGCAATTTCTTAGACAAACAAATAATTACTTATTATGTAATTTTCACTTTCTGTATTTAAAAAAAATACACAATTCTAAAAAATAATTAGGAAAATCCCTTTATGAATGCTTCTATTAATGCAAAATACTGAAAATGAATTAGGAAAAACACTTTTTAAATGCTTTCACTAACTATTTAAATGTAATCTGTTATAGTCAAGATGGAAGGCCATACAGACAAAAGCAGGCCCAAATCTTAAAAGATTAAATGGAATGCTTATGCTAATTCTAAAAAACGCCATACTATACACAGTATTTTTTTTCCCCAGAAACTTTTTCTAATAAAACAATTTGATTTTACAATTGCAATTTAAGTCTTTTTATTTTATCTAAAAAAAAAAAAAATCAGTGAAATCTGTCACTAATTTGCTAATTCTAAAAGCGCCATACAAAGTTTTTTTTTTCAGAAACCTTTTCTACTAAAATATTTGAATTTGAATTGCAAAAGTCTTTTCACATTATCTAAAAAAAAAATTATCAGTGAAATATGTCAAAACTGGTTAGAATGATGATATACACAGAATTTCAACAGCCTGAAAATGAGCAACACAAAACAGTCCAGCACTTAAATTTCTTGCTGCTCAGTCTAATAGATTCTCAATTTGATAAAATGGAAACGTGGTTAACATTCAGTCTTGACCAGGTAGGTAATAAATAAATTACAAAGCAATATTTTACTACAGGAAATAACTATACCTTGCACTGTTAATTGTCCTTTCTTTGTTGGCCATTTGTTGTTCTCCACGGACTGTATACGTACAGTGCACTGGTACCAACCAGCATCTTGTTGGCGCAAGCGACGAATGACCAGCATGTAGGTGACGCGATCTACATTTTTTCTGACCTGAACTTCATACTTTCTTAATCCACCAATGATATCATTCATGACTTCAATAGTTTCACCAACAGATATTGTCTGTTTGTATTCCTCATGATACCATGTCACCTGAAATGTATTAAAAGAGTATTAAATAATTAATTAATTAAGCTCACATTTTAAGATAATTATAAGAAGTATAAGAAGAGTCTGTGTCGGCTCTATTGAAGTTGTTGGTGAACGGGTGTGGCGGGTGGGGGAGGAGCTGGCTAGGGCATGTGACCATTGACCACTGGGGTGGTAATTTTCATACGAGCGAAATGACTCTGGACCAGAAGAATGTTTTTTGGACAATCCGATGGTCTAGACGTTAAGTTCGCAATGTGCATTATCGCTAGGCTGTGTTGTCGTTTCCAGGGTCACTGGTTCGAGCCTTGGTCGACACAGTACCTTATTTTCATCTCATTTTAATTCACTACTTTCTCTCATTTAAAAACTTGGTCCCTGGTGCTGCTGTTCATTTAATATGTATGCATCATCGGTTTGGTTGCACAGTATTGCTAGCATAAAGTGGCAGATCTGAGCTGCTGTGTATTGTAATGTTCATAGTGAGACATGGCTGCTACTTTGTCACATTCTTCTTCTTCTAACCATGTTTTTGGCTGATGAGTTGTATGCACATTTGCAGACTGAAAAAATAGTGAGCTATTTTCTTCAGTTGTTCATCACTGCCATACAGTGTGTTGGTTATGTTGAGCTGTAGTGGTAGTAGGGTCTGCCTAAGGTGGAACTTTGTCAAATTAAATGTGATATAATTATTTATTTTTATCTGCCATTTTTATATTTATTAGGTTTTAAGTTACTAATTCAAATTAATGCATCATATTAAATCTGTACATACTACATAGTACTCAAGTCACTTACAGTATTTTCATTCAAGCGAGCAACTGTACAATTGATGCGACCTGTTCTTCCAATAGGCTGGACTTCAGGCCAAATTTCATCAACAATTTCAGGTTGCTGAGCTAAAACTGAAGAAAAATCAAGAGATGTCGTAAACAAATAATTTTTAAAAATCCTATATCAGCTATTAGATCTTCATGTAAACTACTATATATTATATCAAACAAAATCTCTAACTAGATGATAGATAAATAGATCTATTTAACTATCTGAATAATAATCTATTTATACTATACTGAGAGAATGTTTACTCTAGTCTATAGACCTCTTCAACATATGATAGTACATAACATACTACATGCTGAACTCTACATTCTCACGCTGTGACTGTGAGTTTAAACTAATTAAACTAAACTAGATCTAGTTTTATAAAGACAATAAAGACACTTAAAAGTGACAAAAGGTTTGAAAAAGTCTTAATAATGTAGATCTAGAGACTAGACCAATCTAGAAGTTGTTAAAGTTAAACTTTAAAGTGTTTAACTTGGTTTAAGTCATTAACTTGTCTTATAACTATCATTTAAGTTTACCCAATAAACTACTCTAGTCTAACTAGATTTATAATCTAGATCTATTCTAAATCAATAAAACAAACCTTTAGTGCTCAATAGAAATACTGCCGCTATACTATTAATAATAAGCGGTAACATTTTATACAGATTTAACAAGTTCTAGTTTAGACCTCATAAAATTATCCACATATTTTTGGAGGTCTTCAAGAGAAACAAAATATTGACCGGAAGCAGGAAGAAGAAGATGACAAACGCAGGTGCGCATTTTACATATGACACACAACGACACAGGTAGATTCAGACTAAAAGTAGGTCAGTTACAGACGACAGGTATTTTTTTCGTCAACGAGCATGCTCAAAACACCGGAAGTTCCTAGGTCTAACTCCTAATAAAAAAAAAACTAATGGTAGCGTTTGGAGTATAAACCTGCTTATGTTTTTTTTCAACCTGTCCATGAAAATGGGCATTTTGAAAATTCTTCTTTGTTTAAGTCTTCTACTTTGTGGTAGGTATACTTTAGAACAGGCCTTTGAATCATTGTTTTTGTGTTTTAACAACTTTTACCTCAGTTGGTACCTTTTTAATAATAGTCATCTAATCTACTAGACTAGTATTTACCTTTGAAAAAGGTGACACTTCCGTGTTTTTAACACTCTTCATGTCGTAGCTATTCTATATAGAGTAGTTTATTTAATCCGGACATTACATGAATTAGGACACTCGCTGTTTTTTGTGGTAATTACATCTTTATTTTGATGTTTAATATGAAACTAGTGCGCTGTATAATGTGCTTGTCCATTTTCCAATGATTCTAACCCAATTTCCTTCCATTTAGCTATCTTTTTATGTAAGAAAAACGAATTTCAAATTTGTATGTCAGGTTGTTTTTTCCTATGTTACCAGGATGACATTACTGTAACTTTACCTCTTCCTAGGGTTAACACTAGATATTTTTTGATTGGCTAAGTCTTTGCTAATGAGCCCGGCAATATATATTCTTGTTTTTGGAGCTGATTTAGGCTATTTAATTCATAAGCCAAGTTGTTTGATTCCATTATAAAAATAGGATGTTTGAATTAAATTATGATTTTCTTACCAAAATTTATTTCAAACAGCCAGTTTTGGGCATCAATGTTTATATTATATTTGTTTTCTGTATAGAGAAAAATGGGCAAATGTTTGGAGTGAGCTTGGTACATTGAATGAAGTTACTAGATAGATCTAGATTTATATAGAGAGAATATAGAGTATTATAGAGGATTCAGCTATTTAGGCAAGAATGGCTATCCTAACCTGTACTATACTACAAAAGATCATCTGTATTAGAAATTTATTAAATTAATAAACAAAAAACACAAACATTCAACACACATCTAATCATGCAAACATAAAATGTCTAAAAGTCTGTGTAGTAGTCACTATCCCAGTGACCTAATTTTGGTAGAAATCTTAATGATTTCATGTGAGGGTCTATGCCTGGGGATCTTAAAATTTAGTTAATGTTAATATAGAATTAAAATCCGAGTTTATTGATGCCTAAATATAGAGACTGTCTGAAATAAATTATTGTGTCCGGAATCAAATAATTAGGGTCAAATTTGTCTGTATTAAATGAAAACACATGGCCTCTTTGACCTTAAATATAATAACAAATATAGGTTAGGGGTACAAATATAACTTAAATTAAGGAAGATTTTGTATAGGCCTACTTCGTTTTCTTTTGTATGTTGAATCATTGTCAAATAATGCGCTGTCAAAGTACAACTTTGAAATTTTGGCCTATAGGTGTCCGAATAGCATAAACTACTCAAGATAATTCATAATACAAGATCATTCCTTATTTCAAAACCAAATGATTATAGAACAATTTCAGAAGAAAAATAGTTATGAATTTTCATTGTTTTCCATTTATGTCCAAAAATGGCATCTGATCTAGATTTAGATCTAGATCTAGCATTAAGCTAAAATATTTCTGAAGTGAATATATGAATAAGAAAATGCTGATACCTTTGATTGAAACCTAAAAACAAAAGCATTAATTATTATTGAACAATAATTAGATCTATTTATATAATTTCATTCTTTAATACATTATATTGCTTTAGATAAGTTGTAAAGATGAATCCTAATCTCTTAATTTTGTTGTGTTGTATAAAAACTGAACTAAAGGTAACAAATTTGATTGTTTGTTTCAGTGAACTGTGATGACCCTAAAGTGAACATTATTGAAACAGATCCACCTCTAGATCCAATCTCCAAGACCATCATATCAAACCAGGATAAAGATGTGCAGCTGAGTTGTGTAGTGGAGAACAAACCTTTGGATGTTGATGTGAGTCAATTTAGTAGAACAAACTCATATAGCAAACATTGTACCTTTAGATAACAAACATAGAGAATGATATGTTTCAAATGTAATTATAGGCTAAATATGTATCAATAAAAACTTTGTGCATCAAACCCATAGATGTTGCTTTAAGAAGACTAACATTCTATGCATTTGTGTATTGTCAAGTAATTTTAAAACTTCCTTTTTTTCTTTTTTTCCCAGAGATATTTTAGTGTGTGTGTGTGTTACCTTAGATAACACCTTTCATATATATAAAAAAATAAAAAAAGCAAAGAACAAATCCAATAATACAAGTTCTAATGCTAAAAATTAAAAAAAAAAGGAATCTGAATCAAAATATTGCCCCAAATGGACAATGTTTTTTTTTTTTTTTAACAATACAGAACTTAGATAATTCTTTTGAGAATTAGTTTCTAATTGTTACATTAATATCCTGTTAATTAAAAGATTCATGACTTTTAAGTAATTATTTTGTTTATTAAACAGGTGCAATGGGAATATCAGACCAAAAACTCCAATGCAACTCTTGTGCCCATTTCTACCGGCACTAGATCATATGATGCTTTTAGGTGGGCTATCGACAACCCGTCCCCCACAACATGGCGTCTTAGGATTCAGAACGTGCAGTTGACAGACGAGGGAATATACAGGTGTAAAGTTCAAGTCCAGTCACAGAACTATGTGAAAATGGAAAGAGAGCTTCGTGTTGTCAGTAAGTTTATTATTTATCTCTGTGTGAACCTCAAACTATAATTAATTATCATGATTTGATTTAATGATAAATACTATACAGTATTTGGCTTTATCAGTTAAATTCACTTGTTTCTAAGTCTTGTGATAATTAGAACTGTTGTGCCAAATGTTTTTTTTTAACACTTCTTCATTTTGATGCCAAAAATTTTTCCAGTGTTAAGAACTCAGTATGTTTCAATGGTAGCTACTTGTATAGAGTTATGTTCCTATCTATAGTTCAACTACTGCTAGCTTACAAGCTCGGTATCATTTACAAAGGCAGCGAGATACACATTTGAGACGAAAAGAAAATCCTGTGCCAAGGACAGAAGTAGATGACAAAAAGAAAATCTAAATTGACCACTGGTGGCAAATGGTTATGTCTGCACTGGATGTGGCAAACTATATACATAGCCACGGGAAATACTGCATTCCTCATTGGTCTTTAGACTCAAAGATAGCCTTATTATAATGTGAGGATTTAAAAAAAAATTTTTTGTGAATTGCATTCAAGATAATATTTTAAATATTGCAATTAATTCAATGTAAAGTACTTAGTCATCAATATAAAATTTATCGCATTTTCATTCACTGAGAAAATATAAACTGTTGATATTGTGCGCAAAGGTGCACACGTTCAATGTAATAAAGTGTTGTTTACCGCCATGACACTAATGGTAGTTATTCGTTTATTATTGACTGTGAAATTAGATAATAATCAACATGGTGGCAGCGGTCATTACAAACAAACTTAGGGAACAACAATTAAAGAACAACTCATCATTCCCTGTGACCAAGGGATCAGTTAAAGAAACTAACAAGATTTAATGACTGTGTGTCTTAGTGAACTATTGAATGTTGATTTTTAAATGTGATATGTTTCATATTCATTGAAGTGCATATATGTATGTTATGTTGTTTATGTTAGTTGTGCTTTTTTTTTTATGATACTCCGTGAAATGTTTTATTTATTTTTTTTTTAAAGAAAAAGGAATGTTGATATGGTGCGCAAAGCGCACACATTCAATATAATAAAGTATTGTTTTCCACCATGACACTAATGGTTGTTGTTTGTTTATTGCTGACTGTGAACCTAGATCATAGTCAACATGAACCATATTCGTTCTACAAGTAAAGAAGGTCAACAACAATTCAACTTATTTAAATTATTTCCATTTTACAGTGAAGCCCCAGATATCTGATCTGGACACTAGTAATGACATGACCAAAAATGCAGATGACCCAGCCAAGCTGGAATGTTTTGCTACTGGTATACCTAAGCCTTTAATCAAGTGGACCAGGATGGCCGGTGAGCTCTTACCTAATGGAGGTAAAGAGTTTCAGGTATGTGAAATCCATTTATTTTTTTTAGAATTAAGACCCATAATGTATATCTAAACTTGCTAACATTAAATTGTAGAAAAATTCATTTATCCTTTACTTAATTAGTATGTTATTCATTATCTGTTGATCAGGGTTAGTATTGCATTTTTTAAATTTAACACAGATTTTTTTTTTTTAACTATAAGGAAAGATGAAAGAGTCATTTTTATAATACAAATTTTTTTTGTATTATAACTAGGTTATTTTGTTTTGGATTTGAATTTGTAAAAAATGTAAACTATTACATATTTGTGGTCACTCTGTTTAGAAGACTTTGTGGCAAGTGCAGTGATTTCTTCAATTTAGATTGAACTTTTTAATCTATGTCATTTCAGGGTAATGTTTTGACTATTGACCGTATCCAGTCCAGTCATGGTGGTGTCTACAACTGTTTTGCAGAGAATTCTGCTGGCACAGACTTCCGACAAATTAGGATCACAGTTAACTGTAAGACCTTCTAATGTTATTTTATTAGTAGCATAAGTGCATATATGTGAAATGAATGCTAAACAAATTTATAAAGTATATTGTGTATTGGCCTCCCTTCAGTCATAACAACTATGGTTCATCTTGGTTTCTACAGGAATTTTTAATGGTTGGAATGATGTTGTCCAGCCCACACAGCAGTCCCCCCCCCCCCTTTCTACATAGCTGAAGTATATGTTACATATAAGATGGCAGCTCTAATTATTTTTCAAGCCTAATAAAGACACAAACCATTTACTTTTCCCCAACTAATGTTAGGTATCCATTATAGCTGGATGGACGTGGTAGGGTGGCCTAAAAATCCTGAAATTCAAAATCCCAGTCTTCACAAACATTCAAGCCCAAGACCCCTCATTTCAGAAGCCAAGCACTTTACCACTCCACCACTCAGTAAATGGGAGAAAATTATGTGTCTGGTTATGTTTTAGTTGTGTTGAGTGTATCTTCATTTGGAATGATACAATTTATGTTTCCTTATGCTTATAAAGTACAGCTTTAAAATTAAAAAAAAACAAAGAACAAATCCAATAATACATGTTCCAATGCTAAAAATAAAAAATAAATTACATTAGAATCATAATATGTAAATCACAAAAAAATATATATAAAGATGTCAAGTTCAACTGTAATATGATTTTTACAAATCAACCTTCTTCCTTATATGACTTCACATTTCCTTTATTATTATCCTTTTCCTGAGACACTTTGATGATATCACAAGAATATCCCTACCACTCGTATTAGATTTTTGTTACATTTTCACTAGTCTAAGCTCCCTTTGCTCTTGCTGTAGTTTTTGACATTTTGATGCTGAAAATAAATTCAATCCTTTAATTTTTAAATTTTATCTTGCAGTTCGCCCGGAGGTGTACACTGGCTCACCTATTGTGAAACAAGCCGTTGGGTACAACAAGGCTCTTGTTTGTAACATCAAAGGTTATCCTGCCCCTGCTCCTGAACAGATAGCCTGGTCCAAAGAAGGCAGACCAGTTTTTTCTACTAGCAGGTTTGTTTTCTACCCATTGAGTAGATTTTTCATTTCTAAATATCCACTACTCCCACTCTTTTTTTAATAACATTTTTTCTTCATAAACAGATGTTTTTTTTTGTTTTTTTTTTATTTCTTGTGGTTACTCCTGAGTTATCAATTTCACTCAAGGGATGTAAACTTCATTTTGACAAATACTAAATAAATATTAATCCATTAATGGTCCAGTTCTGTATTAATTGTTATTAAAGCTTGTTAAATGTCTGAAAGGAAGAAAGTGATTAACATTTTAATGAAGAAAAATAATTCTTTGCTTGTAAAAAAATGTTCCAGAACTGAGATCCGTAACATACCAGGTGCTTCTAATAGAATCACTAGTATCTTGGTTATAAGGGACATCCAGCAGTCTGACTTTGGAAGGTATCAGTGTTCTGCTGAAAATGAAAAGGGATCAAGATATGTAACAATGGAACTACAATGTAAGTCAAAGTTTTTTATGTCATTGTTGTCAACACTTTCATGGATAATGGAGTGTTTGTATCATCAGGCATTAATTTAGTGGGTTTTTTTATTCTTTAAGGTATTTTATAACATAAGAAAATTTACCCCTTTCAGACCTTGTGCAGTATGGGGCAGATGATGTAAAGGTCATCTGTTTCTGTGGCCCATGGTTAATGGGGGTGTCATGTAGCCAAAACAATGACCAACCACCTTTACTTTTCCCCATTAAGTGTCAATTACTCAGGAGAGTTGGATGGACTCTGATTTGCCTTAAAATTATCCTCCTGTCTCTCAGTCTCTGACGTCCTCCTTCAACTCCCTGTCATCAGCTCTATGTATAACCTAATATTCTTACTCAAGGTCACATCAGAATTCAGCCAATACAAGCATGCACACACATGCACTCAATACAAATTTAACTTTGAATGTTGTCATTTTTTTTTTCTCATTTCAGCTTCTCCTGTTCCTACGGCAGACCGTACTGGAAGTATCAGAAATGGTGTCACCTTCTTGTCATTCAATTTAGCCACGGTGTTTATGTTAGTAACTGTCATCCTGTTACACAATGTCCAACTACACAGATAGAATGTGTTTTTTTTTTTTTTGTGTGTAAGTTTCCTTCCCCCTCACCCCATCTACACTTTTTCCCAGTTCTGTCTTTAAACATTCTCATAATTATTGATTTAAATTGACATTATTATTTTTGTGTGTAATTTTATTCGATAGATGATCAGCTGTTCCTTCACTTCAGGGAAACTTTGGGGGAAAGGGAGAGGCTGTTGTACTAGTTCACTGTTTGACTTGTAGGTTGTAATTCAAATTTATTTATTTTTATATTGAATTGAGTGTCTTAGTTAATCCAAATCAACTTTTTGAACATTAATTTTGAAGCTATAAAGCTGAGCAAAAGTAATTAAGTTCTGGTATTATTATTATTTCTTTTTAGAAAAACTAGAAGGAAATTTGTAACAAATTTAATAGTAAAATTATGGTATCAAGTAACCTTGAAATATAGATCTAATAGTTTGTATTTTGTGAGGATGGTCATGAAATGTTATAGAAGTCAAGCAAATCTGTTCTCTGGATGCAAGTAATGGTGTAAGCAAAGATCTCAGGATCACTGTGGTTTTCTTTTTTTTAATGTAAATGTTTAAATTTTTTTTTTTCAAAACTTATAGCTTATAAAATATGACTTATAAACAATTGCTATAGCCTAACTTTTTTAAAAATAATAATTTAAATGATTTTTTTTTTGTTTTGCTAAAACACCACTAAAGCTCAATAATACATTTCACGATTTTTTTTCAGGGAACACTTTTTTTTTTTACTTTGTGTTTAGCCCAACAATTTTGCTGTGAATAGCTCTGGGAGATTTTATTATTAGACTATATATTTTGAGACTCCTTGTACACTTTTCATTTGTCTTGCACATGTCCAAGTGGACTGCTCATTCTTGTGTGTGGAAATGGATTATTAGTTGTGTCTATGTGTGTGTGTGTGTGTTGCATGTGTATGTGTACATGCCTCTGACCATTATGTACATAATCACATATATATTAGTACCTAGTTATAGATTTTAAACTTGTTTCATCAAAATTGACCATCTTGTGTGTAAATATGTTACTTTGAACACATTCCAACTCAAGTCAGCAGCTATTTTTTTAAATTATCATTGAGATTGTAATTTACTTCCCTCTACACATTTCTGAGATAGGCTAACTTTGTTTCACATTACTCTGATGAAATATAGATCTATTATTTTAGGGATAGAATTGAATGTGTTTTTTTTTTTTGGTTCTTGAATACCTTTTATTATTAATCAAATTCCTTGATACCCTAGGACCATTCCAATATACTATTAAAATGCAATTTTTATATGCAAAATTTCCATACATTTTTTTAAAACTATTTGTTTATCATTTCATATTTAAATCTTTCCATATTTTATAAAATAAGTGAGCAGCAGGTTTGTTTTATTCTTGTACAGATTTTTGTTCGATGAATTCTTCTTTGTCTTGTTTATCAATTACATTCCTTTTTATATACTTTGCATAATCTATACCAGTGCCAGGTTGCAGTACTAAGTCTTTAAAATAGACCATCATTTTATGAATTCTAAATTTATTGTATGTTATGTACAAAAGAAAATGTTTCATGCAGATTTTAGTTTAACCATCATGTCAAGGCTCTGAAAAGGAGTTGTTATACTATGATAACAAGGATGTCACAAAGAATTTTGGCTTGTAATAAGAGTTTAGGTTTATTTTTGAGTGACCCAAGAGCTTAAATAAGTTGTATGTATATAGTAGCCTATAAGATATTATCAGTTTATATGAAAGTTTAAGATTTGTATACATAAAAGGATGAGAATATTTTTGTTAGTTCTACTGTTAACATGTTTATTATGGTACTATTATATCTAATTTTTTAAAATAAAAATAAACTTACAAAAAAACATGTCTTGCATTTTGTGAATTTATAATTACCTTGTGTTTCTAGCGCCCCACAAAGATCCTAGCTTTGAGGTTAACAGACAACAGTGTAATAAAACTTCCCTAACAATCTTGGATTACATATGATGGACATACCATATTTTACACATTTAAACATTCAGCCATTATTCTAAGCCAAAGTGGAGAGATTGCAGGGTTTTCAATCATTCAGCCATTATTCTAAGCCAAAGTGGAGAGATTGCAGGGTTTTCAATGTATGGGTTCTAGATCTATTGTATGTTGCAATTAGCCCTTAGAGGATAACTTGGGAGGATTCATTTGTACTGTACATTGCATGACCAAGCCAATGACTTGTCTGAGGGTGGTGAATGTTAAATTAAAAATTAAACTATGGCTTTTATACAGCGCTACTTTCATGCTCAGAACGCTATGGTCTAATCTCATTTTTGAACCAGTTGGGGGAGAGGGTATCTGGGAGTAGGTTTTCCATGCTGCCTTTAGGCGCTCAGTAAACACAACTATAGTTGGGTGTCGAACCTCGAGCCCCCTTCATAGATAGCCAAGTTCAAACATACTTTGACCTCTCGACCACGCTTTCCCTTCTGGGAAGACTCATACGAGCAAGCTATCTCAGCATTGCCCTTTAGTCTGTCTTGCCAACTTAGTGGAGGCACAAGGAAAACTGTTTAGTTCCATCTACACTATGTGGATTTAAAAACAGTGGAGATGTGAATGTTTGGGAAGACAGCTTTAGGCCTACCATGTGGAGAGTAAAAAAAAAATGTTTTACTTATTTCGGATGTTCCTTCAGAGTTGAAGATAATTACTTCCTAGTCCAAACCTCCCGCAAGACGACAGGGGATGGGAGCGGGCAGGGTTTGAACCCGGGACCATCGATAAGTCAGAACGACAGTCCAGCGTGCAAACCGCACGACC
Source organism: Biomphalaria glabrata (assembly GCF_947242115.1). Lineage (NCBI taxonomy): Eukaryota > Metazoa > Mollusca > Gastropoda > Planorbidae > Biomphalaria > Biomphalaria glabrata. The sequence goes on along the minus strand of NC_074724.1, from coordinate 5,589,450 downwards.
AAGCAGCAAGACAAGCAAATTATCTCAGCAGACAAAGAAAACTTAGTTAATGTATAAAGAATGGCACAGTTCTACTTTCACTTCAGGAATGCAGACAGAATCTCTCTCCAAAATATGTCTCTACAGCCACATTAAGAAATGAGCCATAGCAGTCTGACAACTGAAGACTATCAACATTGCAAGACCACCCCCCACACATCCCAACTCAAATGAAATGATCATACCAGAAAGTATCTATCAAACCTGTTGTTAAATCCCCCATTGAAAAGTTGCCACTTATTAAAACATACAAAAACTCAATAACAAATTGTATCAAGGCAGAATTAGTTTATTAAATCAAAGGTAGGACAATCATATACAAAGTGGACAATTCGGACTGTACTGGTATATTTAAAAAGTACATTCAATGGTTACTGTGTTTAATCCTGGGTTGTTGTTTTTCAGTTATTTTTATAAAATGCCTCTTGGTTATTACATCAACTATTACTAAAATGTCAGTCCAACAATTTTGTCATTTTGAACAATGAAAATAAACCAGAAATAGTTGGGGTTTTTTTTTATTCATTTGATTAATTTTTTGGAATAAAAAGAACTGCCTAAATAGGATTCCCATGTTAAAACTATTTCACTAACATTCACAGCCCCAACATTCTAAGTAACGACTGATGTCATCATAGGGATAAATACACATGATCATGAATTAATGATTTAAAAAATAAACATGCACATTGCCAGAAATTGTTGTCCTACAAAGCTCTGACCAGTGATTGCAGTTTCTTTATCTAGAAGTTTTTACTCCAATTAAGTAAGAGTATGGCATATAATTTAATGAACTAATTAACTGAACACTATTTCTATTGCATGCTTTCACTTCTACAAGTGTGGATGTAGCTTATCTTCTTATCTTATAAATTACAGACATTATTTCAAAACAGAAGATCATAACCTCCTACTCATTTCATGTGTCAATCTAGTCATGCATGTTAATTAACTACTTAAACTCTGCTTAGTCATTGGTTTTCCTGGCTGATTCAGGCAACCCATTCCATGCTCCAAAAGCACTAAACACCATACTTGTAAGAATTCATCCTAGCATATGGAATAAGAAATGTGCTTGTTTAACTTTTTTTCATGAAGAACTAGTTTTATTAGATAGATATCTATCATTGGCTCTTACCAACTTGACATAAAATATATAAATGCACATTGATATTGAAATTTACAGAAACAGCATGAAAACAAAACTGAATGTGTATTATTCATACGTTTTTTTTTTGTCTGTTTTTAATTCATTTTACACAATTTTAAACTAAATAACTTAAATAATCCTTTCGTAATGAAATAAAATTTCTAGGGAAGGTCTGGGGTGTAAGCCATATTTAAACTTTTTTTTTTCTGATATAATTTCTTTTTTTTTTCTCTTTTAAATTGCTTTCATTTAGTGCATCTTTCATGCTAATGCAAGTCCCTTGATAGTTAGCCAAGTAGTATATGCCTCTCCGCCACACACTCTAACTCATTCTCCCAAATTCAGATTTATTTGATCTGGTTTCAGAATCAAAGAAAAGAATTTTAAAATGAGGCAAGGAAATTATTTTCTGTTCACTGCAGATTAACAGAATAGCGAAACAAGTCAAATTAGCAACATCACAACTTCAAGTCAGAGAAAAAAGCCTAATTCGATAAGCCACATTTTAGGTGACATAAAACAAACTATAAACTTGTATAAATATTTTTAAACATCTTTAAACAACTTTACTCCAATGATTATGTATAAAACTAATTTTAATTTTCTACTCCAAATAAATATCAAAAGGCTCAAAATGTTTCTCAACTGCATGTTGTTGGAATAATCAATACAGGTACACAGGATTTAAGTACATTTCTAATAATCCAAACCAGTGGTTAAGATCTCATTGATTATCCAGCAGCAGACTACAGATGAAAATTCCCCAAAGTTACAATATGAGATTTTGAACATTGCTTTCCTAAGGTTATGAACACACAGGATGAGAACCTCCCAATTGAAACACTATTCTATCTTAAATGATTGTTTTGGTTCACACAAACATTACACCTTAAAAGTAAGAGGTTATAATAGAAAGATATAAAAAAGACAATCTTTCACACACATAAAAAAAAAAATATTTAGAAACCAAGATTCTAAATGAAGTCACAAGACTAGACTACTTAAGAATGAACATTGTGGCATGAGTGCCTATAACATAGATAACTATAAGTTGCCATCAACATTTATCACTAAAAAAAAAAGACATTTTAGTATCAAAATTAAAAACCCATAAATGAAAATTAATAAATACACAGATTGAAGAGATTTCTTTTCTGAAAAGTTTACTAAAAGTGATTAACTTTAAAAGTTCATATTCAATGAAAATACATCACACAACCTTATAGCAGAAGCATCAGTTGTTTCAAGCATGAATCAGCAAATACTTAGACATAATTAACAAAGCAATACTTTAAAGACAATATTCCTCATGGCTTTAAGTATACACCAAACAAAACAAAAATTTACAATACACATAAAGACATTTTATTTTCTCAATTAAAAGCTAGCCTTTCTTAAGATCTAAGTCAGAAAACAATCCCTTGAATCTTGATTGGTTAGGCACTTGATCACAAATACCCAATGTAACTTTTTTTTTTATTGATGATGATCTAAAAATGTATTGTTATTTTCATTTGTTTATTCTAGTCACTTATGAGCACTCAAATCAAAATAGCTTTAATATTATTTTATATTTGGAATGAAAAAAAAAAATCTAAAATTCTATTGGTAATAGAAACCAGTCTTATAAGCTTTTTCACTGCTGATGTTCCAATTTATTGTGTTCTAAACTGCTAAACTATTACCGTGGTTGTACTTTATAAGATGATATTTTAGTCAATACAAAAAAGTACAGAGAAGACTGCAGGGCAAAGATGACCCCTGTGTGACTTAAAACACTTAGTAACTACTGCATTGACATTGAATGGGGAGATAGCAGAATTCTACCCAAACACTAATTTGTCCCTTGACTTTCACCGTAGAGTGCTTCACAGTTCACATTTCCATATTCCCAACAAAAGTTACAGACAGATGACATCCAAAAATAATAATTGCTAACAAATTCTTATAGACATTAGCACAGTATTTATTTCTTTTTAGCACCATTGACAAACATAAATAAAACAGCTTGCACAGTTCTTAGTTCCCTTGTTTAACATCTATAAAACACAATGAATGAATGTCACCATACATATTACTTTTCTACTGATTTCATGAAATTAATGTCTAAGCATTAAAAATGTTTACAATGAAGCTTTAACTCAAGACAGTGAAAGAAGATTCTATCAACCAAATGTCTTAGAAAATTATAAGGACGTCATTGTCTAGGTTATTAAAGATATCTTTCAATGCAAAAAAGACTACCAATAGTCATGGTGTTTAAAAATTTATCAAGATGACACACATAAAGATCAACTGTATTTTTAACCAAAAAAAAATAAAAAAATTTTGTGCCAATTATCTATCATAAAGATAGAGGTGTGAGGTTTGGGGGGACATGTCCTATGGGTAGGAGTAAGATGGAGGCTAATACAAGAAAAACACAAATAAGAATGTCCTTGTATAACCTGGCACTGCACCTACATGAAGGACCTCAGTGCAGTGGCACCAGCTTGGAAGAGGCTGTAGACATTGCTGGTGACTGAATTCTACAGAAGATATTGCCGCCCAATGTGCCAGACTACGAGGGATATTCAAAAATATATCTTCTATTTCTGTAGCTATCTTATTTGTATGGACTGGATGAGAAGAAACTAACACATTGTAATACAACTAGATATAAATACAAAAATCCATGCATTGGATAAAAGGAAAAACGTGTACTTAATACAAAAAAAAAAACAGATTATTTTGGCCAATAAAACATAAATACATCAATACTAGTGCAGATGTAATCCAACTGAACTGATACAACTCAAACAGAAGACTGGACAGAATACATATCTCAGATTTAATTTAAATATCATAGTCGTACAGAAGTCTGTACCATGGATTAACCAACATTGAATGGACAGCATACACAATGGAAACAAGTGTTGTACCAGTGTTGGTACAATGGATTACTTCACTTCCACAAGCTTCACACTCTGAGATTGAATTCTAAGTTTTAAAATATTCAAAACCTTGTAAACAAAATAAAGTCAAAAGGGTGATGGGGAATTATGGGAGCAGGGTCTCTTGATTGTTTTATGCAAACACAAATAAATTTTGCAGAAGAGCAATAAAAAAAAACTGCTAAATAAATACAAATCATTTGTAACTACAAGTAATAGTTGTTCGTTTAAAAATTGGAACTATTTCATTTTTTCAATTTTCTTTTTGCTTTAAAAAAAAAAACAACCTATGGGTAAAAAAAATATCACAGACTTTATCTGAAAATGTTCATTGCTTTTCCTTTAATTTAGGAAACAATTGTATAACTTAGTTTCAGTCATAATATAACTTGAACAACACAGCATACTTCTTTTTGGCCACTTCCAATGATAGAAAACAAGAAAACCTTTATCTAAATGACATCCTCCTATTCTTTAACCCTTAAAGTGCTGAGCAAAATGGAATTACAATTCTGATGTTTAGAGGCTAAACTGCCACACACGTTTTAAGGGTTAACATACAAAAACAAGTCAAATAATGGCATTTAAATGAAAAAGTTTTCAAGTCTGAACTGAAAGAGAATGAAAGAAACATCCTATGTTTAAATGTACTTTAAGTTGACCAATTTCAGTTCATTTCTCTCATGATGTAATACTTGCATGCTAATACTATCACATTCTCTTCAAGTAAAAGTTCTAATATAATAAAAAACAATTAGTAACAAAATAATTAGCTAAAAGCAAAGTTGTTTATATAAAATAAATTGTCTATCTACAAAACTAATGTACATTAACCATAATGAGCTTCAAGTATTAAAATTAAATGTTGAAATATTGTTTTTTTTTTTAAATCAGTTCTTGAGAGAGGAACAATTGTACACATATGTAGGCATTAAATTCTTAACTTCAGTGGTTTGATCTGGATGACTGGATCATTAAGATGACTCTTTACCAACTCTTTTCTTTCTCACTGTGAAGTAAATGAGACAAGTTATTAAGTCAAACAAATGTTCAACACAATCTTAAGTTGTCCAACCTTTTATGGCATGGTGCTACATAAATTTTGGACAGGCACATCTGGGGCTACATCACAAAAAAAATTTAATAAATTAAGTCTGGTGCTTCATTGTACATTTTGGGCAGAAGTTCTGAGGGGCTGGTTCATGGCCCACTGGCCGCAGTTTTGGGATCAATAAGTGTTCTTTAATTAACTGAATTGATCAGTTTGATGTAACTGTATATTAGTTATGTTTTCATGACCTGAAAGTGCAAGGGGTCTAAAGATGAAAGAAAGTGTTTTATTGTTGGCAATGTAACCTTAGAACTTTTGTTTTTCATTTTTGATGAAATGTCATGTACCAAATGAACAAACTAAGCCCTTCATCTGCAGTGAAGTTGAATGAAAGCTCATGTTCTTCCGTTCATGAAAATGAACTTTTCAATAAAACAACACTAAATACATAGAATAAATCAGCTGTGTTGAACTCAAAGAGCTAGTGTCAAAGCCAAGTTTGTACCAATGTTGACAAATTATAAACTATTCCTACTATTCCTAGTCAACTATTACTGCTTCACATCTATGGTCATTGACTGTTTGTGGGCTGTTTCCAGCTTTTTATTTTTTAATTGCTTAGTAGCTTCTGTTTTAGATTGTAACTACAGAGGGTTATATTCCAATTATTTTCTCATTATTTAATAATAAAGCAGAAATACTAAAGAGGAGAAGCTCTATACAGTGATATTTGTTTAATACTTTTCCCCTTCTAGTGTGGAAGATTTTCTGCTTGATTTGAAATTCAGTTATGAATATAATTCATTGCTATTCTCTTAAGACACTAATATGACTTGTATATCAATTGTTTTGTTGGTAAGCATAAAGAATTTCAAAAATGTGAAATATGCTAACGCAAGGCAGGCCCTGGAAGAGGTAAGTCATCAGTGATGCTGGGGATACTGGAAAGACATGGGAGGAGATATAGAAATCTGCTCGAGACCCAGTTTGGTGGACAGGTTGTGGACCTAAGCTCCCTGGGAGTTCACAGGACTACGTAAGTCATAGAATGGCAAGTTGTTTACTAGTAACTACTTTAGAGAGAAAGCATTACACTGTAATAGCCGTTGTATTTTATGTTAATTAGCACTTACAGGCATCAAGATTTTCTTTTAGTTTGTCATTAACTTTAATCCTGGCCACTGGGAATTCAAAATGAATGCCGAGACGTAATAATTTACTGTTTTCTTTCACCAGTTTGGCGATTTCCATTTCCACTTTATTGCCAAGTACTTCTGGTTTCTGTCAAAGAAAGATCATAGTATAATTAGCACAGAACGTACATTTTAGAGAAAAAAATTAGGAAAATTACATTTTAAACACAAATGTGAACAAACAATGCTTTGCGATTGTGCACCAGTAAATCAACAAACTGTTGTAAAATAATTTAAAATAAAATATCCCCTTTCAGATCTATAGGTCAAACAATGTAAATGTCATCTGTTTCTAAGGCCAATGGTTAAGAGGCTATAATATGACAAGCCAACAAACCTACTTTACTTTCTCCAACTAAAGTAAGTTACCCATTAGATTGGGTGGACTCAGGGATGTCCTGAAAATGAAAATCTCAGTCTCCATCAATTTTCGAAACCAGGACCTCTTGGTTTGAAGCCAAGCGCTTTACCACTCAACTATTACAACCCATAGAAAATAAGATTTAATTTCATAAGGTAGCCAAAGTTCTCTTTTTAGACCCTTCAATCTTTATGGCAGATGATATAAAGTTCAATCCGTTTCTATGGCCAACAGTAAACAAAAGTGTCATGTGGACAGCACAATGACCAAGTGCCTTGACTTTTCCCAATTAATGTCCAGTAGAGTTAGAGTTAGATTAAATGGACTCAATGACGTCCTGAAAATTCCCAAGTTCAAAATCATAGTCTTCACCAAGAATCAAACTCAGTTCAAAATCAAAGTGCTGTATAACTTGTTCACCACACCTATAGACAACTATTAGAAGTAATAACTGATGCAATGTGACATAGGATGCAAAAAAAAAAGAATTTTATTTATGCTTGCATTTCTTTTAGCTTTGAAAGACTTGATTTGTTTTTTCAAAAGTTATATTGAGGTAATTATTTGTATTTTTAAACACAAATTTTGCAAAACTTAATAGTTTTTTTTTTATACACTCATTTATTTAAAGACTAAAGTGTCGATGTAAATGAGAAGAAACCTTTAATGCGATGGAATACGAGAATGTGACCTTTCAACTCATCTGTTTTTTTTTTAAATAGCTTGTACTATTTCATAAGAGTAAAAAATAGAGTTCCCTGACCTGGTTAGCAACTCTCAACTCTAGTAACGACTGTGTGACATTGGCTGCCTTCAGGAGTTCCACAATACCCTCTCCTGAGATGAAGTTAGACTCCACATTGACTGTCTTTAGTGTGGAGTTCACACGCAGAGATTCACTCAGAGCCTTCAAACAGAAACATTCAACAAATAAAACTTCAGAATTAGCTTTCAAACATTCAACAAGTATTGCTGTTATTAACATTTCAAACAGAACAAAAACATTCAACAAAATTAACAGTGTTATAACATTTCAAACAGAACAGAAACATTCAACAAAATTAACAGTGTTATAACATTTCAAACGGAACAGAAACATTTGACAATTTTAATATTATTACTCTATAAGATAATAATGAGAAACATTAATGCACAGTACCAGAATTGAAATCATTTTATATCTAACACATTTTGAACTTTCAGGTAACAAGTGCTGAAATTATAGAGTCTGTAAATTTTAATCCCTAATAAAAGTTTAGCAGAAATAAAGCCATACAATGTACCTTGGCCACCCTGTCTGTGGCCCCAACACTGGCCATATCAAAGCGGACACACACTGTGTTGTCTTTCAATGCCTCACAGACCTCAATCAATCTCTCTATTGAAATGTTCTGTAACCAAAAAAAAAAAAGTCTAGTTACAAGATTTTCTTAGTATCACAAATATAGGTTAGTAATGTCTTGTACAATTGAGAGGGAAAAGAAAGGGAAAGTAAAAAGATTTTTTTAGTACTATTATCTAGTTGTTTTTTTCTTTCCATCTTCTACCTTGCTGCCTTTCAACTTCTAATACATGACGTCTGCAAGCAGACCCAGAGTAGTTAGAAAAGGGGGGGGGGGGGGGGGGGGGGAGAGACAAACAAGACTCTTTGTCCAAGGACTCTACTAATGGAGGACCTCTTTATGATTTTTAAAAATAAATGTATCTTAATCTTGTGTATACCTAATGGAAGGTATTTGGAGGAAGATGGAGTCCACATATACCCAGTTGTGGTGGTGGTCTGGTTGAAGCAATCTCTAAAATTTGTGAAATCATAGGTCAATAGATGAGATTTCTCCTAAAGCCAAAGAATAAGCCAGATACTCTTGTCCCCTTGGTCTGAAGTATTTGGCACAGTTATCAGGATCTACATTAACATTGTGAATATTTCAGTTGCTTGGTCCTTTACAGTAGAAGCATTCTTTCACATTTCCTGCACAAGCAAAAGTTTCAGAGAAGTCTTTTTCATTCCAAAGTGTTTGACACTAATCCTGTCACAAGCCCGAGACTGTTCAGTGTAGAGATAGACAAATAAGCAATGATATTTTGTACACATTTGATCTTAAAAAAGAACGTGACAAACCTTAATGTTGTTGAGATTTAAAGATGTGACAAACCTTAATGTTGTTGAGGTTTAAAGATGTGACAAACCTTAATGTTGTTGAGGTTTAAAGATGTGACAAACCTTAATGTTGTTGAGATTTAAAGATTTGACAAACCTTAATGTTGTTGAGATTTAAAGATGTGACAAACCTTAATGTTGTTGAGGTTTAAAGATGTGACAAACCTTAATGTTGTTGAGGTTTAAAAATGTGACAAACCTTAATGTTGTTGAGATTTAAAGATTTGACAAACCTTAATGTTGTTGAGATTTAAAGATTTGACAAACCTTAATGTTGTTGAGATTTAAAGATTTGACAAACCTTAATGTTGTTGAGATTTAAAGATGTGACAAACCTTAATGTTGTTGAGATTTAAAGATTTGAGTTCTTTGTTGTTGTCTTTCAACTGTTTGATACTCTCCTCCACATCAGTCATGTTGGGAGCTTCGTCAGGGATGATCTTCAGTTTCTGGGCTTGGGCATAGCCTGGGAGAACCAAAATGTTTACAGACCTCATCATGCTAACACTACCACAAACAACTGAGGTCTAAGTGTTCAATACAATTATAATAGGCTGTCTAAAAACCCAAACCACAATATCTTCAATTACAGCAACTCAGAATTGGCTTTACTTCTGAAAGATGAGATCAAGTTGATAAGACACGGAGGAGGGAAAGAAAATGTGGCACTATGATATGACATTAATGAGTTCAATTAGAGTGATAGAGAGTAACAAGGAATGAGAGGGTAGAAATGATAAAACCCACAGGCCTAATACTAGTATTGATATTAAATTATAGCTTTTATAAAGCGCCACTTTAATGCTTATAGCATGCTCAGAGCGCTTTAGTCCAATCTCATTTGTGGACCAGTGGGGGGAAGGGGTATCTAGGAGTAGGTTTTTCCATGCTGCCTTTAGGTGCTCAGTAAATGTTAACAATTTCATTTTAAATCAAGGTACAGGGCTATGTTGCATGTAAACATAGATGTAAGCAATGAAGCCCTATTTTGCCTAAATTTGTTCTACATCTAGAAGTAACATCTAAAAATAGATCAACATCTAGGTCTGGTTTGTTTTTTTTTTTGAGAGAAAAAGAAAGTTCCATAGCTAACTGAATATTGCGTGCCAGCAGATCAAACTTTTAAACTTAGTCTTTGACTTTGTTTTGTGTACTTATTATTAGTTTGTAGTTATTCCGAAGCCGACAAAGTCTAGTAGACCAAAACTTGTATTTACTGTAGGTGAAAGTGAAAAATAAAAAGTCTGACACTGGCAATCAGACAGACTGGCATTTACCAGCCAGGTTTTTTTTTAAATGTAATTTTGCAATCTTGCATCCATGTGTATAATAATTAAAATGTCTAGAAAATGTAAAGAAGAATTCAGTACTACCTGAGAAACCACCTTCATGTAATGGCCTGTCCTCTAGTGAAGCATAATACTGGGTCTGTGTCAACATACTGTGAAACCCAAGCACAGCTAGAAACAAATGTATATTGTTAGTACAGAACTTGAGAAACTGTCAACATTAAGATAATGGTCAACACTGGGCATTGGATCTGGAGTCTGGATTCAAACTCAAGCACCCTCGATAGGCTGCCAAGTGATTTTTGCCACTTAGCCACACATCCCACAAATTTACAATTCATAGATTAATGATAATAAAAAATATAAAAATTTGTTGTAAATACAAATATAATATAGATTTATATATTTTTCTGAAATATTTAATCTTGATTTAGGCCATCACTCTGCAATGAAGCACAGCCTTTTCATAGAATCTATACTGTAAATTTTGTAACTACTAAAAATCCTCTCACCTGCCAAATCAACAAGTTCCTCCTCACTAGCCGCTGTCAATATCTCATCCCACTCAGTTTCAACAGCAACATCGTCTTCATTAATAGTTGTCTTCTCCTGTTCTTTAGGAACAAATTTTTTTCCTGCAGGGATTATAAAGCACACAAAAAGTAATAAAAATTTGAAAACAGCTTTCTTTTCTTCTATAAACATAGTAAAACAAAAGCAAGACCTAAAATGTCTGAATGATTATTTGGAACTTTCTCAGGTTCTGCTAATTCTGCTAATGTCAATTCACTTTCCAATTAAATGTGGTCTTAGAAAGAGTTGTAATGTAATAATATTTATTGTCAGTCTTCAAAAATAAAAGATTATTTTGCTTGACTAGCCTAAATATCCTGCAGAATGGCACAGGATGATGACAAGCAAGATTCTAAATCCAAATCACTATGACAACAGTCTGAAGCACATACAACAGTGCCAGGATACAAGCCATTTGAAAATATCTTGTGTAACAGATAAGACTATTCAGCAGCTTGTGCAGATTTGGCTAAGTAATATTCAGAAAAAAAAAAAAACAACTAGTCTTTTTTATTTTTGATAGCTAGTTCAAATCAAGAGTGCAGTTCAACCCAGTATTTCAAGTAAAAACGCTAAACATAATAGAATTTAGAGTTCGTATTCCAAAATGAATTTTTGTTTGCAAACAATGACCTTTATTTATATCTTTGTCTAGCAATGTCCTGACCATCACACGATGATGATAACTACCAAGACATGATTGAAGACAAGCATACATACACATCAAATAGAAAAAGTGTGTTCAGACCTTTAGTTTCTTTGGTGAAAGGCACGCTGTTTTCCCAATCTTTCTCTTGCTTTGCCTTTTCCTCTAAAAAGTGAAGGAGCTTCTGTCGGTTGAAAGGACCTGTGGCCACTTTGGAGGTCTGGTCTCTGCATCTTTGTGATGGTGGGAGCAAGGAATTCTAAAACAGATGCAACCAACAATTAGCACTAATATAAAGTGATATAAGCATAATAACAATAAAAAAAATAATTTTCTGTACAATTATTCATAGAAACACTGAAATTCTAAATTATAAAAGTAAAGTTCCTCTTTCAGACCAAGCAATCTATAGGGCAGATGATGTAAAGGTAATCTTTTCCTGTGGCCCACGGTTAATAAGGGTGTCATATGACCAGCCCAATGACCAACTCCCTTTACTATTCCCCATCTAATGACAGGTACTTGTTAGAGCTGGGTGGACTCAGAGGAGCAGTAAAGATCCTGAAGTTAAAAATCCCAGTCTCACCAGGATTCAAACCCAGGACTCTGCCAAGTGCTTTACCACTCAGCCATCACATGTCCTAATTCTAGTAAAAAAAATTTAGTAAAAAATCACATAATACAGTAAGTATACTTTGGCTATGTTCATGTCATCTTTGTCTCAAGTCCAAATTAAAGTTAATAAGTTGAATACTTACTCAAAATAATTTACTCTGAATTTGGATAATTTTTTTTCTCTAAATTCCTTCATAAGGCATTTTCTTTGTTCCTTTTTGGTAAGGGTGATGAGGTTATTTATACATTTTTTTATGAAGAGCCACAGAAATATACTTAAGTTTTATTTCATTTCGTCTTTACAGTGTTAAAAAATAAAGCAAGTTTAGGTAAAAAGATATTGTGAATAATATCAAGGGAGATCTTAGCATTAATAGTAATTGTTTTTGAAAAATTGGAATAAATTTAAACTTGGTTTGGTTTAATGAACATTCACATAGAAAAAAAAACATTCCTTTTATAATTTTAGTTCTTATAGTTTTTTGTTTTTTTTTAATTTCATTAATGACAATCAAATTTTTTGATTATTTATTTTAGAAATTATCGTTGTTAACTGTTCTGTCATCTAATGGGTCATAATCATTTTCATTTCAATGCATGAGAAAAATGTAACTTGATATCTGAATCTTATTTTTTAAAAAAGCTGGTTAGATTTAAATTATTTTAATAAGCTACTTTGTAGAAACCTACATCAGGATCGAAATCTCCATTGAGTTCTTCTATTTCCTCGGCTGTCAAGGCATTCAGCAAGTCATCCAAGTTCTCTAAACTGATGTCAGGAACATCCACACTGGCAGCTTTATTTAAGACACTCATTATGGTGACAGCACAATCCCTGAGAAAAGAAATAATATTAATACAGATATAATGCGCTTTTTTTTTGTTTATGTTAGACAGGTATGACTAGTTTGGGGAAATTCCTTCATTGTAGAGTCTTAGATTTCAAATCCTGTTTAAAATCACAACTATGTGTAGCAAGTATGTGCCTTAAGCCAGTGTTTCTCAAACTCTTAGTAGTGGCACACCCCCCCGGCCCCAAAATTTTTTACCAAAATTCAGTTTTCATCCCCCTTATAAGCCGGGGACCTGGAGGAGCGCTATAGACTCCTACAATGAAGTCTGGGAAGGTTTCAAGAATGAAATGAAAAAGAAAGTAAATTATAACATAATTTTACGGTTTCATTTTTCATTAAGATTATCTGTTATGGCTTTTCCGCAGTGTCGAACCAATCAATGAAATAAACAGGAGGTAACCTTCAACTAAATCAGGAACACCGGCGAAATGCCAAACAATCAATATAAGTAGTCAACGCTAGTATCAAACAATAATAAACACTTTAATACTTAAGAAGGGATCCTTCCAATGTCTTTCATTAAAGCTGTATATCTATTATTTTGTTATTCCTACTGTTCTACACAAAGCGTCTTGTTTGTAGCGTCACTCAGAGCGTTCTTATTTTTTAGAGATCTGTCACGTCACTTGTCGCTAAGTAAAACTTTCCCCTTATTTCCAAAACAAATACTAAATACTAATCATGTCACAACAACTACAATATTAAGAATTGAAATTTACAAAATATCTGATTTCACTAAACCTAGTCAAGAAATAATGCTTCATACAGAATCTTTAGGTGTTTTGTATACAGAAAAGTTCTTCCTGAAGATAGAATTGAAGATGCAGAATTTTCCATTCCATCCCATAAAAGGGTCTGGTGGGATTGCCCAAGCAATTACAATGAAACTATAACTTCATGTCAGGATGTAATGCCTCCTTGAGAAGAGGTTACATAGTTAAAGAATCACTGCCTTAAGCTATATTTATAAAGCACACAAAATATTTTGTTTAAACTGTCAAAAGGGTTCTCTTTTTCTCTATATTTTTGATTATCTTCAAATACTTTGGCAATGTTCTTAAACACCCAAATGAAGCTCAGTGTTTTAAATACATGTTTTAAATACATGTCACTCTGTACCACTCTGTATGAGTGCTATCTGCAATGATTTTAATGTCAATAGCAATTATATATTGATGTGATTTTAAAATGTGAATGCAGTGTGCCCAAACCCACATTATAAACTCAAGACACCAGTCATATTTATGACTGGCATAACAACCAAGACTAATTGATGAGTACAGTAGTCTGGGAAATCAGGCTTTTCCTGCATCTGAAGAATTGCTGGTTGGATATTGTTTCAACCTCTAGAGATTAACACATTTTTACATTTATTGATATCTGTCACACATCTTTTGGGTTATCACTTCTCAGGTTCTTCCCTTAAAACTCAGAGTATATATATATATGTGTATATAAAAGTAAAGTTTCCCCTGTTCAGACCTTGCGATCTATGGGGCAGATGATGTTAAGGTCATCTGTTTCTTTGTATAACAGTTAATGAGCAGGGTGTTATGTGGCCAGCACAATGACCAACTGCCTTTACTTTCACCAAATAAAGTCAGGTACACATTAGAGTTGGGTTGACTCATGGACGCCCTAAAAAAAATCCCAAAATTCACCAAGATTCGAACCCAGGACCTCAGGTTCAGAAGCCAAGTGCTTAACCACTCAGCCACCAAGCCCCACATAGAAAATTCTCATAAGATAGTGAGACCAAGTAACAACTCACCAAAAACACTTTTATCACTTTCTCTCTAGTTCAGAATTTTTTCCCAGTGTTTCACAACAGATTTTGCTAAGTGACCCAATGTCACAATATGTCACAGATGAGCCTGTGACAAGATCATAGGTCATAACTCTGTTGTTTCTAATAACTACTTCTTTTGTGAGTCATTGTGAACATAATATATATGTATGCTTCTTTCTTAATTATGTAGAAGTACTAGTTAATAATAAACTAATTAGTAAATATACAAAGTAACATATATTATGCCCTGAGCCATTAATACCATTTATTTAACTAACAAAGAAAAGCAGTAGTAGCTTTTGATCTACACTTTGCTATTACTACAGTAAAGCAACCAGCATATAACATGAGCTACATTAATCAACTCAGTACAGAAGTAAGAAAATAACCTATAGATGCTATTACTACAATATTCAACTCAGTCAAGAAGTAGGTGTTTGGTCTATTAGATGCTGTAATCCATCCAGTTAAGTAGTAGAACTATATTGTAGACTATGTGAAGTATTATGAACCATTCACAACTCAAATTGTGGGAACAACAAAATCCCTTAGCATGGAAAGGAAAAAAAAAAAAGATTTCTCTTTATACTGACCTACTAGATCTTGTTTAAAAATATTTTTACATAACATAAAGACAGAAAGTAATGTACACCTAATTTGCTGGATTTCTATGTTGCTGTTCAATAAAAGTATCTAGCTAGTCAAGCATTTGGTATTCACTTTTCTCTAAATCTCAATTACTCCCACTTTGTCCTAAATAGTGGCAGAGAAAATGAAAGTCAAGTGAGGGGGGAAAGAGTCATGAATATTGCTCTTTAAAAAGGGAAAGGATATAAATAACGTCCAGGTGACAGGAAGTTTTGAAGACATGAATAGAATGAAATCTAGCAGTCAATATCAATGCAGTCAAGAGAACTGAGAGGGAGGATATGAATAATGTTTACCTAAAGTAATGAATACAGGGAAATGAAATGCATGCATATTTGTATATTTTCACATGCTTAGATTTTTAATGACTTTTGAGTTAAGGGGGGATGGCTAATGGCTTAACCCACCAACAACCCCCTTTAGATTTGAAATATAATATAAAGCATGTATTTATATAATAGATTAATGTGGATTTGGGCAGAATCCCATTGATTAAGATAATGTATATTAACTTGATCAATAAAACTATTACAACCATAATGTAGTAAACTAATGTAGTGACCAATGCTTATGTAATAACTTTTTGACCAATGTTTTATATATATAGCCTAGTGATTTATGATTATAAATATCCTTTCTAGAGACCACGGGTTTATAACATAATGTAACGGTTGATATCCTTGGTCCTGCCTTATGATTTATATCGCTATGTAAGTCAATAACGGTAAATATAATAAAGTAGTGAAATATGGTTTAGTAAAGGCGTATATCATAACAGAGACCTATGATTTAATCATCAGGTTGTCAGCCTATGGTTTATATAAGTGATGCTGAAACTCTTGCTAGTAGGTCACATTCAGCCCATGGCGTGTTGCTAGATGGCCATTCTTCTACACACGGTGCATAACCAAATTGCATATGGGCGTGAAAAAAAAAAGCCTTGATGTTTGGGTACATCTGGTTTAAATACAAATTATTACACACCCCCTTCCTTTTCCCACGATTTCACTCCCTCCCCCAAATACAATATATAAAGCTTGTCTAACATTACATCGATAGAGAGACACCCACATGTAACCGAATATACTAAAAACCTTTTTTCATTTTCTGCGATCCATATTTACCATCAACACGCTGATGGCGTAAACGTATGACGTTATTACCACACACACACACGCGCACATAAACATACATCTAAGACATCTAACCGTGACACACACGCGCTAACACTTTTCACGAACCAGCGCTAGTTCATCAAGCAGAAGACTGAAAGGTTAGCATTTACACACTCGCTCCCCCACGTCCTTGCTTTTGACTTACATAGATCTCTAAGTATCGACATACACGAAGGCCATGCTACAAGTAAAACGATCATAATTAGTCATCTACGTGTATATAATACTTACGGGTCACGCCCTGAGGTACACTACGCGAGACATACATACGCACACTTTTGCATGTTTACATGCATATTATATATATCTGAATCATGTTAAAAAAAAAGGTTTTCCTATGCCTACATAAAAGTAACCAAATAACTAATACGCTACGACGACTTACGTGTGCTTACTAAGGAGACGTGTGTCACCACAAAATGGGGGGCTATTATTCAATGATAGAATGATTTTAACGAGAAAATGCATATATATCTGAATCATGGAAAAAAAAAAAAGGTTTTCCTATTCCTACATAAAAGTAAACACATAACTAATATGCTACGACCACTTACGTGTGTTTACTAAGGAGACGTGTGTCAGCACAAAATGTTAGGCTATTATTGAATGATAGGCTTATAAGGACAGGACAGAAACAGAATCCAAACTCCCAGGGAAAAAAAAAAATGAATGAAGAGAACGCACCGTCAAGGCCTCAATGATTGACACGTGACATGCCAGAAACCAAACGCAGAGTGAGGACGCCACAAGCTGCACTAAAGTGAACCTCGAAATTTCGAAAGACTAATATTTGAACGAATGAACGGATTCCCCCCTAGTGTCTGGACACACCGACTACTGCCTTCAAAGTAACGTTTCCTAATTGAGACATAAAGGGATTGCGGGGTTTAGTACACTAACGTCTGTGGTCAAACATTGGTATACAATGGAGATGTGTGGCCAACTCAACGACCAGACGAGACTTGACCTAGCCAATTTGGAGCTAGGTGGACTTTGAAGACATGATCCAGCGACAACTCCGATTGACAAGGATTTTAAAACAGCCATCAAAACCTCAAGCCCATTTATTTCCCTTCACGAATGAATTAATTATAATTATAATTAATATGCAACACCAGCTATAATGCCCCGATAACAACCATCAATAGATTATATTACAAATAATAGTGGGGTTTTTTTTTGTAATAGTTTTTAAAAAGAAACATTGCATAAGGTCAATGTATCAAAACGACGAATATATCTGTTTAGTTATGAGAGTTACAAGTCAAGATAAAAATTCTGAGTAGTGTCGCTGGGTAAAATCATGATAAATAACAAAACGCTGATGAATATTTTAGGTATGGGTAAAAAAAAAAAAAGACTTACTGTGACCCCCGCCCCCTCCAATATAGGCTAATTTTTTAAAGTCATTTACGCCTATTGTACATGGAACGGGAATCTAGCTGCTGGACATTAATAGCCCATTGCACAGTGCCTAGTAAAAAAATAATAATCTCGTATCCCATCAAGTCGTGATTTTTCCCTGCAGAAAATCGCTGCATGTAGTCGCGCACAGTGTACTCTATCCACTAATCACACAACTCAGCAGCAGATCTACTGACGGTGTGAAAAACAATCCAGCATTCGTGGGCTGAGCAACCTACAACGCGAGGGGAAAAAAAAAGAGCGAGCCTGGAAAAAAAGAAAAGGGGGGAGGTGTCAGGAATACAATGTAGGTCAAGAAACAACGAGCAGAAAGATTTCCACAAGTACTGGTTCCAATCTCTCTAAACTACTAGATGTCTATATGTTTGGATGTCATTAGTTTAAACTGTTTAGGTGGCCCAAACACACAAGTACTCGACCCACTCACTCTTGGAGTCGGTCAACTCAGATACGCACGGCTAAGCAAAAACACGTTATCTCAAGGTCTTTTTGACCTATCGAAGAAACTGCAATCGTCTCCACCACATCAGGATTCGAACACGGGACCCCTAGTCTGGAAGCCAAGCGCTTTACTGCTCACCCACCGCGCCTCTTGAAATCCTTTTTAATAAGTAATTCGATAAAACTAGAAATTTGGGAAGAGACGGGTGAGATTCCCACTTGAACACCCCATTAACCTTCGGACTTGAAGACAAGCCTTATTATTATAGAGTGAAGAAGAGAAAATGATATAAATAAAAGATAAACACTAAGTTTACAGACAAAATGAACAATGTCAAGGACGCACGACTCAAAAGATCAGCGTTGCCAAGTAAATAAAATTTACTTTGTGCTACAAGAGAATAAAAAAAAATTTATATATTCAAATATATATATAGTCTGCTACTATTTCCGGTATTTTGCACACCGGATAAGCCAAAATCTAAGTGAGTTAGTCAAAGCGTTGCCTCAATCCTCTATACAGGCACTTATACTTAAGCTACCAGTAAAGCCTCAATATTAAATTATATCATTTATGAACAAAAAAAAATCAATAACAACGAACAACCAAACTGAACATCATGCATGCATTGGTTAGTCCTCTTTCTTCATAATACAATTGAATAACGAAGAATATATACGTGTTGAAATAGATCGCTAAAGAGGAAAGCTGTGGTAGTAATGTATAGTAAAACATATATGTAAAAAAAAAGACTAGGGATCAGAAAATACAGTGTGATGAGGCCAAGAAAGGTTTAGAGAAGCAAAGAAAATGTTAGCAGTTACTAATATACAAAGCAATCTAAAGTTGACGGATTGTGTCACTGTAAGTACCCACACTAGACACAGAAAAACTAATGCCCCTTCGATTTTAGTTCTGGAGGATTTTTTTTATAAATTTGGTACTAAAAAGGGTATTTTAAAACAATCTAAATTCAGTGTTTGTAGAGAGAGACTTTGAAGAATAGAAAATGTCCCTGATGTAGAAATATCTTTACTCCAAGCAGCAATATAAGAATCATTTGGTAGTGGTCAGGGTTCTAAAAAATGTGACAGCAAATCTAGTGCCCCCTGTGCTTCTAAGCTTGTCACAAAATGTTACCAATCTGACAAAATACATAGTACTGGGGGTAGTAATAGAAAAAAAAAAGGCTGACCTAACAGCAGAGTGATCAACAATCTAATTGTTTCACCCCCCCCCCCTAAACAGAACTAGTTCCATTCTTTCATTTGTAGTCACAATGAAACTAAACAGGTTGATAACATAAAAATACCCTACAGTAACAAAGAGGAGGTTATTGTGTCCGTCTATTGAAGATGACCTTTCTAGTCAAGATAGGAAAAGGTTAGTACTATACTTTTACCACCCACTGAAAACACCAAGGAAAGCTAAACCAATTAGAAATAGTAAGACACTTATTTGCATTCAATAAATGAGTCTATGGGTCATCATGAAAAATGTAATAACTAAGTCAATAGCTTCTTACACATTCATACACATAACATTTTTGCCTTTTTGTTACTTGGGTATGAATGCTTATTTTGTGTCATTCTACAAATTGTTTGCACTAATAATATATTGTTATAGTGCAATGTACAAGTTTACATTTTTGTAAGCCTACATGCACTAAGGCTCTGAGCTGGGAATAGTCCAGGTATCTGTACCTGAATCTTTTATAGTGTCATTCTATTTCTTGAAGAAGGAACCACTGGCTAACAGAATTGTAGTATATAAAGAAATCTGAAACCAATTCTGCCAAAGAGCACCTCAGATAGAGAGTAAGAAAGGTGTTGGACAAAGAGAGAAACGAGCAAAACATAGTGAACAAAGAGTCTCTTTCTTAACCATATTGAGAAACTTTTCTGGTGGTCGAAGGCATTGAGTTACAATGTTGTGATAAATTATTAACATCTGCTAAGAAAAGTATCAGTAAGGCCATGAGAATCAAGGAAGCAACTGTGTATCTCAAGAGAAATTAAAAAAAAAAAAAAAAAAAAAAAAAAAGCTCGGGGTTTAATTAGTCATCTGAGTTTTATAACAAGATAAATTTTTAATATTTAATAATGCAAGTTGAGTACCAAAGTTACAGTTAGATGTTTAGGGATGTCTATTGCACAGTATTTGGCCTTTTTACAGTCATTATAATTTCACATTATTAGCAGGGCTCCATAGTTTTTGAGTTTGTTGTGTTGAACAGTGATAGCAGAGAGTCGTAACAATAAGACCAAAAAAAAAGTCAGTGAAAGTGTAACATTGTCACATTTAGACACGTATTATATGTATACAATTCAGAGTAACTTTCATATTATTTGTATGTAATTTGAGGAATGTTTCAATTTTTATCATTACTGTAATAAATACTGGTATATTATTTATTATAAGTAAACTTGCTATATCTATAGCCTATAGGAAAACCAACGACTTGACAGAGTTAAGTCATTGATTAACATGCATGACTAGCTTGACACATGAAATGCATAGGATGTAATTATCTTTTTTGTTTTAAGTAGCCTCTGTAATATTATCAAAAAAAAAAATAGACTCAAGATTAATCTAGATTAGATCTATCTAGATCTAAAGTCTGGACTGGAGACACCAGACACTGAGACAGATACACAGGGTGATACAGAGTGAGAAACTTTCTTAATCTTAATTAAGAATATCCAGATAGATCTAATTAAATACTATAATACTATCTAGAAATCTAGATCTATATATATAAACTATATAAAAAATATAATTATAGATCTGGCTAGTACTAGTACTACTACTAGATCTAGCTAGATTGCTGCTAGATCTATTATATATAATAATAATATTATAATACTAATACTAATTATAGCATTAATAATACTAAAATCGTATATATAATATATAATAATATATATTGTATTAATATTGTGTATATATATATATATATATATATATATATATATATATATATATATATATATATATATATATATATATATATATATATATATATATATATATATAAATACTAAATAGGTCTAACTCTAAAAACTAGTAGATCTCTAATACTAAATACTTTATATTATATGTATAAAGATAATATATTGATATGTTAGATCTAACTTACTATTACTGGGACCAGCAGGTGGTAGAATACTATATTGTCTATATATATATATTCTAGCTAGATCTAGTATTACTTAATTACTAGATCTAGTAATTATAGATCTAGCTAGTAGTAGTACTACTAGAATCTAGATCTAGCTAGTTAAGCTAGATTGCTGCTAGATCTATTGTTATATTTATATTATATATAACATTATTATAAATAATTATATAGTAGAGTATAGAGTAATACTTACTAATACTTACTAAATAGCATTTGATTTATACATTTATATACTAAAATAGTATATATTGAAATATTGATATAATATAAAATGTATTGTATACTTTATACTCTACAGTCTACTACTACAGTCTACAGTTAAACACTAAAACAGTACTATTACTACTATTTTCTATACTTATACTTATGGATATATAGATCTAGAATACTTACTTTACACTATTTAGTTAATTTAGTCTATTAGTTTGGAGTACTATTATTATTACAGACTGAGACTCTATTATTATTAAGAATTAAGTATTAATTAAGTAGTATTAACGTTTTAAGATTTATTATCACTATAGTCGTATAGAAGACTATAAAAGTACTGTACACTGTGACTATACTCAGTATACTCACTATAAGTAGTATATAAATAGTAAGTATAATTATAATTAATAATAATTATAAATTATACTCAGTTATTTATTCAGTACTTAGTGACTTAGTCTAGTTACTGCTTGAACTGCTACTGATTACTTACATACTTAATATGTAACTATTTAACTAGATTAAAGGCTCTAAAAGAAGCATCAAGGTAAATGCAGGTATATATAGCTATTATTGAATGCATATGACTTACCAAGTAATTCGATATCCTTCAAATGTTAGATAATATCCAAAGAATTATCAGTAAAGGGATTGTAAAGAACAGGACGACTTAGGCTCCAAGTTCTTCAGTATTAGGGGGCACTTCCTGCTAGTCTAATTTTGATAAGCCGGTAGTATCGATACCTGTTTTTTCTGCATGGTAGATCTAAATACTAAACAATTTTTAAAAAGATTTTTAAAAATAAAATACGGTGAAATTTCGCATTTTACATATATAAAAGATACTAGATCTATATCTTGAATTTTAAAAGCTTAAATATTTAGAAGAAAAAGATCAAAGCTTTTGAATTTGTGGAACCTAGATTATATGTTTTTACAAGTACGGAAGTAATCGTTTAATTAAAATGGATCTAAATTATTTGTACCAAAACGTGATTTATGTAATATTTGGTTCCATAAAGATTAGAGATGATTGATCCCACACAGTATTCGTTAAAATTAAAATCATTATAAACGTTTTATAATAACTGTCTGGGATTATCAGACGTCCGAAAAAGAATGACGGTCTCATTGAATTAAAATGCAAAAATGTCCGGCTTCTACTGATACTTATTTTGTTATTTATTGAAATGATAGATTATATAGCAATACAATTCTTTCCTTAATCAATTCTATTCCTAATACACATTCATAAATGATCTTCCTTCGTGGTCGAAGATGAGCACAATTTCATGAACTCAAAGATGGCTATGGAGTCCAATCTTCACTTCGAAAAGCCGGCCGCATACAAGGCACAGATAGGTTGGTCTCTAATTGCACGTTTTTTTTCCCTCAGCTTTTTATTGCTCTGCGTTTCTTACTAATGGTTGATCTCTTTGTTTCATAACTTAAAATACCGACATTCA
This sequence comes from Biomphalaria glabrata, assembly GCF_947242115.1. Lineage (NCBI taxonomy): Eukaryota > Metazoa > Mollusca > Gastropoda > Planorbidae > Biomphalaria > Biomphalaria glabrata. The sequence continues at coordinate 5,566,249 of NC_074724.1, read as the reverse complement.
CGACTTCATGCCACAAGAAGTGACCAAGAGTTTACTAGTTTTGGATGTTAATTCCACTTTTTTTTAAGGAGCTCTTGAGAGTGTCTTTATATCGCTTGTGTTAACCAGAGACCAATGGTTACCTTCGATGAAGTCCAGTAGGGAATCGGCGCCGGAGGCGCCATTATCCCGTTGATGGTTAGAAAGGCTTTTATCCAACCACCAGGCCTGGACATGGGGTTCTTCACCCCAGTCCTGTCTGAGGGCACCCAACGGTAGGCGGCCATAATGGTTGACTGACTGGCAAAACCGGGCCGTGCCGTGTACACAGCGCACCGTCCCCGAATCTTAAGTCACCCGCTATAAGTGTCAGGGACTGCGCTAACTGCGGGGAGCTTGTCTCATATTCCTATACTGTAACCGCCACTATTCCGTGCAAGGGCCGCCAATCCAGCAATCCGGAACTGATGACGACCCCCTTGTGGAACGGCGTGGCGGACTTTTTGGACTGGGTTGCAGGTTACTTGTTCCATCCCCACCCCGAGTGAGATAAAAAAAACAAAAGCTCACCCAGGGAGACCTGCTAGAAGGCCTGGTTCGCTACTCGTTCTTAGCCTGTCCAGATCCACCTCTGGATGTTTCCACCGGAGGGCCACGCTGAGGCGACGGGTAGCTGGAAATCCTCCGGACCAATGGTTACAGAAGGCCTCATCAATGACCTTCAACGTCACAACCTGTGGGCAGTGAAGACCATGCAATAGCTCGTAACTACGTCGTACAGACCTGTGACGAGTCAACGAGCTTTTGATCTCCACTGCCCACAGGTTTCGACGTTGCAGGTTAGTGTTCAGGACTTTTATGACGAGTGGTCTCTGATGACGCCATTGAATGAGCTTTGCCGCACACATCTCCCATAAAAGAGTCGTTTAGGAAGATGATTTTAAGGTTTGGACCTACAAATTTACATGTACAGCTCATCGTAGTTGGGACTTTTTTGCTTTTCATCTGTGACAGCTGTAAAATCCATTAAATATGGCATGTGTTCAAACCTATTCACCAGGGGAATTTTTATTAGCGGCGGCAGAAGAAATTCAGCTTTTTTTACTCACATATAAATGATTTAGTTATACTTTTTAGGCACATAGTATCCCCAAACAATTGGATATTTACATAAAAGATGTTGTTTGTTAAGTCATGCCATTTGAAAGGACAGAAAGATGACTTTTTGGACTAATTTGTTCATGAACTGTGGTATCGTATATTCAAGGCTGTTTTTTTTTTATGAAGAAGTGATAGGAACTGCGAATTGTTATTTTGAAAAAAAAAAAACAACTTTTCACAGTCGCAGCATTGTGGATAAAATTGGACTCTTCATTGAAGTTAGATAATTGATCAGATTTAAATATCATGCTCTGCTATAAATTAATAAATTACGAAGCAAACAAAAACAAAACAATTGGAAATTCCGAGTTAGAATAGTGATTTATAAAAACATAACACCAAGTGGGACTGGCGGTCTCTGACGTCATCATCCATTTACGTCATAACATCAATGAAAGCACTCACTGCACCATTCATTCAAAAAGAGAATATACAATGTACATGAAAGGATTCAACTTCGAAGATGTAACGTATACACCAGTGATTCCCAAAGTGGTCTATATAGACCCCCAGGGGTCTATGAAGACTTCCAAGGGGTCTACGAAAGTGAAAAAATAAATTGGGGGTCTATGAGAGGTCCACGGGGGTCTACGATAACAGATTTTATTTAAGTTGGTCGTGACTTTAATTCTTACATTTAATTAATGTAATTCTGTCATACTATACACTAATATATCATTTGCACCTTAGTTAATCCTTTAAATATTTATCCTGATATTCATACAAAAAATTGTATTTAATTTCAAGACTTATTTAAATAGCTTAATTTTGTGTACTTGTAACTAATTATATAATGTTTAACAAAAAGAAATATAGTCTGTACAGCAATAATTATTTAAAATAAGGATTCATTCTTTCCTTGTCAAACAAGCGGTTGCCTAAGTGACTTTTTAAAGACGATATGAAACCAATTACGTTGGAGGATCATCTGAGATGATGCCACCCTTACAAAAATAGTTAAAGATTTGAAAAACTTAAGAACACTCAAATAAGGCGTAGCGCTTGCGCTATAAACTGCATAATGGTCGCAGTCTCCTTATTTTTCCACAGGGTAGCCCACGAAACCTTTCTCACGTTTGGGTAGGCCCAATAGTTGCAAGGCAGCAAAGATTGAGTTCTGTTGTCCTTCTGCTAGGTGGGTAGTCAGCCAAGGTTAATGAAAACAGTTCCGCAGATTCAATATTTGTGCCACACGTCAAGAAATACACGAGAAACTGCTCTTTGCGCAACATTTTACAATGGTACTTATTACTTGAGGCAAATGTATTAATTAATATTTAATGTTCGAAGGACTACTTCATAGAACAACAAAATCCTATATGAAACATAATATTCATAGCAACGGATGATAAACTTGCAAAAAAAAAAAATTAAACATTTCCAGTGTGTTTTGGGTTTTTCCAGCAATACATATTAATTGTTATTTGAATTGGTTTAAATTTGAATTTTATCATTAAAACGTTAGTTCTCTATAACTAAAAATATGTAGTTTTAAATTACTTTTTCACTCTTTAACTCACTACATTTAGAAATCTGTTGTTTTTTTTTTAATGTATGAATTAGCAAAAATTTGCAAGTTAAGCAGGGGGTCTACCGAAAACCAGAAAACATGGCAAGGGGTCTACGAGACAAAAAAGTTTGGGAACCACTGGTATACACTATGTCACAAATAGACCACCGTGCACTTTATGGCACAGAGTAGTATTTAAAAAAAAAATTAAAAATCAACAAACTTTCAATGTAGATTCTACGTATCTTACACGTTGATCACATATTTCATGATTAAATTATAATAGTAAAAGCCTATTCTATATTGTCAGTGTGTATCTATCTAATCAATGCTTCTCATTGAAAGCTCGTAAGTAACATATCAATGCAACAATATTTATTTACAAAAATGCATTTATTTCTGTTAGATATATACAGTCACAAAAACAAATGCGAGAATAAAACAAAACACATTAATCAATACATTTGAAAAACAGTTTTGAAAGACTTGTTGCTTAATTCGGTTTCAATTTTATTAACGTCTTACTGTAATTCTTCTAATTCTCTTCTAATTATTAAGTAAATAGAAATAGTCACTTTTTATTGAACCAGATGCAATGGCCCTGGACTGTAGTCCCGATGAGTCTCTGGTTCGAACCGTCGTGCGAGAGCTTTGTGCTAGGTTTGTTCCGAAGGAACAATCGAATTATGTGAAGCAAAACAACGAGAGTATAATCCTTAAAATTGGATAAAACGTGCTCCCTAGTTGATTAACACAACAGCGTGACATTGTCCATAATGTAAATTAGTTTACATATTTTTATTGTTAAGCTTGTAGGGCAAAACTAGCCACACGAATTGGACGTCACATGATCAGACCGTGACCTCTATGTCGAAGGCGCCGATCAGACCATGAGTGCAGATCTATATGCATGAGTTAGTTTTAGGTGACAAAAAGGCGGGAAAACGAAAGGTGAAGGCTGAAGATAGAGAGAACGTGGGAGAAAGGTTTTAGAGTTTTGGGAACGAGATTAAAAGGAAAGTTGTTGGACTTTTGCTAGTCAGTTGCAGTCAGCCAAATGCGTGTTTTTTACATTAAAAATTTAAAATTAAGCAAAATGCAGGATGAAATGATGGAAAATTCCTAGCTACGCCCATTGTATCTTATCTTATATAGTAAAGACGTTAGTTCAAAAAGAAGATGATTATGTCCTACGCTTCATGCATCTAGTCATGCATGTTGACCAATGACTTAAATTCTGCCAAGTCATTGGTTTTCAGGGCTGGCCCAGGCTATACATTCCATGCTCTAATAGCACTAGAGAAGAAGGACTTTATCAATATGAAGTCCATCCATTCCATAACAATTTGTGATCATTTCAATATCTTTCCTTTAATATCTTTTTGCTTGTATAGTACCAGACAGAAATGTTTGGACACTATTAGATAAGTCTTGTGAAAGTTTCGTGATAAAAAAAAAGGGAGGCTGACATATCTTTCCTTAATTGTTATCATGCATTGTAAAAGGATCAAAACATGAGGTAGACTACATAACTCTATGGTGTTGTTTGGTTAAATGTCCACTCAACTAAATACTTTCTTTTTGTTGCTTTTTCCCAAAGGAAACTTTACCGGAAGTAATGCTTGAGATCAAACACCGTTTCGTCCTGTCTTAAAGAATCGTTAAGGTGAATCTGCAAAGACTAAAGACTTGGTTCTCCTTTTCATTGCAAACTTTACGACATGAAGGCTAGTACTAAATTTTCCTTTCTTTGTTTACAAGGAAACTTCCCAACGTGAATGTTTGTACTAAACTTTCATTCATTTGTTGTTGTTTTTTTCCAAACCAAACTTCACGACGTGAATGCTTTTTACTAAACTTTCTTTTTTTTTTTTTTGTTGACCAAAGAAAGTTTACGAGAATATTTCTGTGGTTTAAGAACTAAAGTATTCTGTATGCCTTTCTCACACTGCTGTTCTATTTATAGATCTGGGTTGTAGTACGGCCAATGTGAAGTCTGGGGCTGTCTGTGGATGACAATATAGTAAATAATTTAGAATAATCACAACTGGCCTAGATAATGAAAAAGCACAAATAGGTGTTTCAATTTACTGCCAAATACAAGGTTGGCTGAGGGGGCTTCAGAAGCCCAAAATGCTTCCAACTTTTTTGAATATGAGACTATTTTTTAAAACGAATGGAGGTTCGGTGGCTGAGTGGTAAAGCGCTTTGCTTCCGAAGCGAAGGTTCTCGGGTTCAAAGACTGAGATTTTTTTATTTCGGGATCTTCTTAGTGCCCCTTTGAGTCCAGTCAGGTTTAATGGGTCGTTGTGCTTGCCACATGACACCCTCTTTATCCATGGGTCACAGGAACAGTTGACCTTTGCATGATAAATCGCAAGGTCTGAAAGGGGAACTTTAATTTTGGCCTACTTGTACATAAAAGTAATAACAATACTAAAAAAAAAATCTAAAATGGCCCTATAAATCGCAAAGTTTGAAAGGGATACTTAATGTTAACAAGCTTTTACATCCAGCGCCCTCATCAAGTCAACCAAGTTTCCCGCCCCCCCCCCCCAATCCCCTTCCGTTCTAAAGAGATCTCAACTCACCCGCATCACTTCTGTCACGTTCACTTCCACACTAATCCAGATGTACAGAGGCTGGTGAAGTATTTGTTTCACTTTGTATTTAGTTGTACTCAACCCTTCCATGTCCATCCTATCCTCGGCAGTCACCAGTAAAAGCTTTCTGGCCGGAAGAAGAACAATTAACATTATCGTTTAGTAAACAAATAAGTAATGTACAAAATATAAAAAAATCGATTTCTACTTCTTCAGACAATATAGTAAACTAAAGAGCGATTTTTTATTTGTTAAATAAAGGAAAAAATGTGATAGTTTCGGGGATTGAGCCCAGACCATTCACGTTAACCGCCAGTGCTGGATTTACCCAAAAGACACGTATGCTATACCTTAGGGCCTCTGCTTGCTTGGGGACCCCAAAAGGGATATTTTCAATCATGTTGAAGAAATAGCAAAGGAAAAAATTGCTTTACAAAGAACCATATATATCTAATAGCTTAGAGAGTCATATCAAGTCTAAATGTGTCCATGCTAACAACTTAGTTAACCAGCCACACTAATTTATGCGAATTGTTCCTTGAAAAAGGATTGTTTACTTTCAACGAGTATCATCATTATCTAGATTGGTCGTACATGTTAGTTGAAGTAATTGGTTTTACATAATAGTTTGGGCAACACACTTAGTGGCACTTACGAGTACATTTTTAGCGGCTCCCGAAAGGGGAAAAGACGCTATTTGTTTTGTGCGAAATGTCTGTCCGTCTGACCGTCTGTCCGTCCGTCCCGTTTAGATCTCGTAAACTAGAAAAGGTATTGAAAATCCGACATCACAATATTTTAGACTATTCAAAGTTCTGATGCAACGGCTACTTTTTTTTTCTTAAAGCGAAAAATCTAATTTTTAAAATCAGTTATGCAAGCAGTTTTTTAAAGAGAAAAAGCTAATTAGTATGCATTATAAGTTAGACCTAATTTCAATTGAATAATAATCTAATAAACTCCATTTTTCTGAACATTTTTTTATTGCGGAAATTTGTTATTTTAATATTTGTTTTTGAGGATTCGAATGCATTGTTTGCAGGATTTTGGACGCTCTTTGTTTCTGGCTTAGGAGTTTCGATTGCTCCTGTGTTTATTTGTCAGGGGAGTATATCGATATAGTTGAATTTTCTAATTGCAGTGTTAATTTTGCGTTCTCTTTCATATTTGTTATTTTCTTGGAGTCGGTCGCGTTCCAATCGCGTCATACTTCCTTTATTGTTTATTTCCTGTTCCTTTTGTTATTGTTGTGCATTCATTCAAAGAATGTCTTATCCGACGTTTTTGATTGAAAAAAAGGACTTAGAGGGTGGTCTTGTCCACCCGAAGGGTACTCTCCTGTTGAAACTATCTGGCAATAACGCCATGAAATCTTCTATTGGGAGCCTTTTAGAGGCTCTCAAGTTGTCAGCTGCTGAAGTAACAGCATTATATAGGTTCGAAAACCCTTATACATGGTTTTTGGTACCAACAACTGCGAAAGTAAGAGACAGACTTGTTGGTAAGTCTTTCGGTAGTGAGACTTCCTTCAAGGTTGAGATCTTCCCAATAGAGGAAGAAAGGCTGAAAATTACACTACATTGGGTATCGCCTTCAATTGCGAAAACCAAGATCGTTGAAATCATAGAAACATTTGCAGAGCAAGGATCCAAGGTGGAGGTGACGAAAATAGGTGCTTCGGACAAGTGGGTTTCCTTCATCAAAGCAAAAAAGATGCACCCATCCCACACTACATCCAGCTACGGTATGAAGGGGACCCAAAAATTTATAAAGTTCTAGTCACCATACCAGGTCGTAGGCAACAATGCTTACATTGTGGACTGGACCAGCATTGGTCAAATCAGTGCCCCACCCGAAAGGCCGGCCCGGCTCGAACTGTGCCTCCCAAGGAGAAACCAGGCCCTCTGAGCTATGCACAGGCGGTCAAAGAAGGTAATCCCAAGGAGAAGGAAATCGAAAAATGGTTGCAGAAGGATGGCTTCACGATAGTAGAGAAGGGAAAAAAAGGAGTCTTCAAAGTGTCGCCAAAGAAGATATCTAAAGTGTCGGATGTCGCGGCTTCATCTATGATGGCGGATGCAGCTACTTCGGTTGTTGCCAGTACACCAGAGATAGCTGTTGATGCGGAGGTTGAAACTCCCCAGAGTGTCGAAGACTTCAAACTAAAAAAGCGGTTCCGCTCTAAAGAGCATGTTAGGTCCGCTCCTGGGTCTCCTACAAAATTGAAAAGGAAGAGATGCTTATCTGTCTCCTCGTGTGAGGATCTTTTCGCGAGCCCGCGTATTATAAGAGAAGTTGTAAGCCCTCCTAACACGAGTCTTGATGTTAGTGCATTGGACATTCCTGAGACTCCACCCACATTGGTTATAGATGAGGGGGGAACACCCATAATTAACCACTAGAACTGGTTAAATTTACTTTTACACCCAGTCATGACAGACATTACAATCTTATCATTAAATATACGTAGTCTTAGAAACAAGCAAAAATACATTGTACACCTATCCAGAAAATACAGGCCAGACTTCATTTTCATTCAAGAAACAAATATAGACACACATTATAAATCACGCAAATACACATCCGACATAGGGCTGAAAGAGGGCTGGTTTAGCCTAGGTAACGAGTGTAGAGGGGTAGCTATTTTTCTAGTCTCAGATAGGTTTAAAGTAGTGCATGCATTTAATGACACCAGGGGAAGAATAGTAATCATTAGAGTAGAATCAGGAAATCAAACATTTACACTTGCAAACATCTACGCACCAGCAAAGAGCGCGGAAAAACAGGATTTTTATGAAAATTTAATCGATATACTAAACAATAATTATAGAGAGGATACGCTTATCATAGGGGGGGATTTCAATTACATAACTTCTGCATTAGATAAACAGACTACTTTGGCGGTGGGTCCTTCCTCTCGTAAAACCTTTCCGAATCTTAATTTCTTAGAGGAGATAGAGAGGAATTTTAATTTAGTTGATGCTTACAGGACACTAGAACCTATGGGTCGTGACACCACCATGGTGCATAGGTCATACCCCGTCTCGACGCGCTTAGATAGAGTGTATGCTCCTAATCATTTCTATATAAGTCGGGTGTCACATCTGGGAGAAACACTAGAATACACAGACCACAAAGCGGTGTTAGTTACTTTGGACATAAAAAACAAAGAAATTAAAAGAAAGTCATCCCACTGGAAATTTAACAATTCTCTGTTGGAAATTCCCCTTTTCGTGGAGTTAGTTTCTACTAATCTAAATTCTTACTTACAAGATATACAAGATCCACATTTCGATTTAACACAGACATGGCCTCTCCTAAAAAGTTCTATCAAGCAGCAAAGCCAGTTAATATCTACATTAGCTCAGGGACGTAGGAGGCAAGAATATGAACAACTCAAATACACATTATTACACACGGATGATGAAATCGTTAAAACAGAAACTCTTTTAAAACTAGAGGAATTAAACAAGTATACTTATAGGGGCGCTGAGATTAGGTGTAAAAATTACTTAAGTAATGAAGGTCCTAGTAAACTATTCCTATCGTTTGAACAGAATGTACAATCAAGTAAAATAATAAGCAACATCATAGATAGTGAGGGGAATAAAGTAGATGATTATGAAGATATTAAGAATATTTTTACAAAACACTTCACTACTATATACAGTGAAGAGCCAGTATATACTGATGCTCAAGATAATTTTCTAAAATTTTGCAACCAGCTGGACAAGACAGATGAAGATCTTTTAGGGAGTGCATTTACGCTAGACGAACTCAGGACTGCCCTGGACTCGACTAAGAACAATAAATCACCCGGTCCAGATGGCTTAACATTTGAGCTCTATAAAACCTTCTTCCCCCTGCTTGGTCCTCTCTTACTGCGACTATATAGCGACGCCATTAAACTGGGACATTTTCCTCCAAATTTTAACGAAGCATACATCACACTTTTACATAAGAAATCTGAAAATAACACTTCACCTAGCGACTATAGGCCCATTTCACTTCTCAACACGGACTATAAACTTCTCACAAAAATGATTTTCCTAAGAATGAAACCACTCATAAACCAACTTATCGGACATGACCAGTACTGTTGTATCCCGGACAGAAACATTGACGGCATGACGCATTTTTTACGGGATTTTATCATGTACAGTAAGGATAAAAACCTCAATGTGTCTCTTTTATCTGTAGATCAAGAAAAAGCCTTTGACCGAGTAAGCCATAGCTTCCTGTTCAAGGTGCTTGAGAAATGTAAAATAAGTTCCCTGTTAATCAGATATATAAAGCTTGTCTATACCAATGCAACAAGTAGATTGATAATTAATCATTCTCTCAGTAGGAGTATCCTCATACAAAGGTCTGTCAGACAGGGCTGTCCCTTATCCCCCTTCTTGTATATCCTTTGCTTGGAACCCTTCTTGGAATCTGTAAGATCTGACCCATCCATTATTGGGATAAATATACCGGGTCGTTCCTTCTCAACCATCAAAGTCAAAGCCTATGCGGATGATACAACCTTTTTTCCATCTTCAGAGCAAGATATTGAGAATATACTAAAGAAGTTTACACTTTTCGGAGAAGCTAGTGGTTCAAAAATAAATATAAATAAATCCTCTGTAATGGGACTAGGGAAATGGAAATTCAAAGAGAATTGCGCTTTCAGAATTGTTGATAAAATCAAGATTTGTGGTATTGTCTTTACCAGTAATCCTTTGTTCTATTGTAAAGACCAGTGGGAGAATATTTTTGTCAAAGCCTCAAACTTAATTAAACGTTATCAGCACACAGGTTCTACAATATTTGGTAGAGCTGTATTGATAAATAGTTTGGTCATTCCAAAGATTGTCTATTTAGCTAACATTACAGAGCCACCTCCTAAATTCATAAACAAGCTGAACAAGTTAATTAGAAGCTTTATATTTAAAAACACTATTAGGAGCATTAAGCACACTACACTCATTCAAAACAAAGAGGATGGGGGGATAAACTTGCAAGATGTTAAAACAAAAATACAGTCACTAAGGCTAAAATTTGTAGGTCAAGTAGTTAGAAACCCAACAAACTTTCCCTTGACAATTTACTATTATGGTTTAAGATTAAGTAGTCTTCTTCCAATACACAATGATACTCCTCACTATTTTGGTACAGTCACTCATCCATTTTACAGATCTATTTCAAGAGTTTTACCTGGTAATGAACATTTAATACACAACAAAACCAAAGAATCATACATAACACTTAAAAAGCTGTTACAGGAAAGCCTAGTGAATAGGATTAAGTGGGGGAGAGTTCTTGGGGTGACAGAATTCAAGGACACATTCATAAACCTACACAGTAAACATATCCCACCAAAAGCTAGAGAGATTAGCTATAGACTTATCTTTGGGATGACCCCTATGGTTAGAAGACGGGCAAATGACCGTGAATGTATATTATGCCACCTTGAAAATGCTGATAACGAAAAACACATGTATTTGGAATGTCCATTATTCCTTCAAGTTAGAAGTACTGTAATGGACCTATTGGAAGCAAACTGTGGCAATCATGTAAATGTTAACTTGTCTATTATTTTAAACAAGCTGCCAAAACTAAAAAATAAAATGATACATAACTTTAACTTGATTATTGTTTCCGAATACAGGAATCTTGTTTGGGCTACCTGGCTCAAATGTCTACATACTAATAAGGTGTTTGATCCTAATCACTTGGAATTAACGTTTAGAAAAATAATGGACTTTAGGGTAGAGAATTATCTAGTTTGATTTTCATATACCTGTATAATGCTCATGTAGTTTTTCAGAAATAGGGTGTTGGGGGTCAGGGATATCTGATATTGTGTTGATTGTTCTGGAGTAGAGTATACTTGTATCATTTTTCTGTCTTTAGGGGGTTCATTGGTTAGGTAGTATGTCTTTGATATTAAATAATATTTCTATTACTGTTATTATATTTTTAGGTTAATCACTTTTCAATTGTTTATGATTTAATACTTGTGAATTATGATAACTTACAAATAAAAACATATTAAAAAAAAAAAAAAAAAAAAAAAAAAAAAAAAAAAAGCCCACAAAAGAGGCAAGATGGCCCATAAAAGAGGCATATAAAGCCCAAAAAAGAGGCAAAGAAAAGAGGCATAAAGCCCAAGGATTCCTATGATGATAAAGCTAAAACTGAATAGCGCAAATTCTGAGGTTTCCTTTAAAAAAAAAAAAAAAAAAAAAAAAAAAAAAAAAGAGATTGAGCCTTTTCAAAACAATTAGATTAATTATAAGACATCAGTTAGGCCAGGGGAGGCGCGGTGGCTGAGCGGTAAAGCGCTTGGCTTCCGAACCGGGTGTCCCGGGTTCGAATCCTGGTGAAGACTGGGATTTTCAACTTTGGAATCTTTGGGCACCTCTGAGTCCACTCAGCTCTAATGGGTACCTGACAATAGTTGGGGAAAAGTATGGGCGGTTGGTCTTTGTGCTGGCTACATGACACCCTCGCTAACCACAAAAACAGATGAACTTTACATCATCTGCCCTATAGACCACAAGGTCTAAAAGGGGAACTAGTTAGGCCAGGTTCACATCTAACTTTACATTCACTTACACCTATGCTTAGATCTGCGGGACCGTTGGGGCACTACACAAGATCTGTTAACCTTCTTTCTCCATTCTTATCTCTCATTTGTCTTTGATATAATTTTATTTGGATGTTCTTTCTGAAAATATTGAAGTCTGCCTGGGTGGACCTCTTTGGGGGCCGATTTTGAGTTTGTGTTTCCACACAAACTGTCTTTTGTAACCTTGTTTGTTTTGAATTTGTCACAGCTATTTGGAATACGGCTAAAGTGATGATTTTTATTTCTTGTCAATGCACTGTGTAGAGACGAAAGCTGAGCTGGTTTGGTCATATTGTAAGACATGACTCACTTTGAAAAGGCATCCTTTAAGGTACAGTGGGAGCACGAAGAAAGGTCGTCCAAAGAAATGCTGAATGGACAACGTAAAATGTCTTACATATGCTGACTGGGAAAGGGGAGGGATTTGGTACGCAAACTGTCACAGCACCCATAAGACGAAAGTCCAGAACAAAATGTGTGTTTGTTTGTTTTACATGTTTCGGATGTTCCTTCAGAGTTGAAGATAATTTACTTCCTAGTCCAAACCTACCGCAGGACGAAGGGGGATTTGATCGGGCAGGGTTTGAACCCGGGATCATCGATAAATCCGAACGACAGTCTAGCGCGCAAACCGCACGACCAGGCAGCCATCCAGATAATGATATGACGATTAATTGCGTACATCTTAATCTTATTATGTTGTGTTTTGTGTAATTTTATATAATGTTTGTTAATATTCTAACGTATTTCTCACAACTGCTTGATAGATATGTGTATCAGTTTCCTATTTTTTTTTAATGTTATGTTACTGCAATCTGACTATAAGTCTACGTGGATACTTAAATGACTAAAGGTGAACTATATATTCATCTACCTGTCTACATTTCCTTGCTTCTTGTCGTTCCTGTCATGTTTCAACATTTGGTAATGATAGACACTGGAGTTCTCTCTTTTTACTTTGTAAGCTTTGGTCTCAACCCTGGGTTGATAGAGTCATATATCTAATGGTGAATGAACGGTTACTTATATAAAATGAAAACTAACGATTGGCTTATTGAGGTTTTATTTAAATCCAATTTAGTATTGAACATTATTGGTAGTGTCTTTGTCTTTATTTATTTGGGGCTGCCATAACTATACTAAATGTTTATAGATTTGAATGGATTTAATATATTCCATCTGTCTACTACTTACATACTTAGAGATCTACCGGGATATATGATGTAAAGCTCATCTGTTTTAACGAGATGTCACATGACAAGTACAACAAACAACCACAATTACTTTCCCACCATATAGGCTATCAGGTGCTCATTAATGTAGACAATTTTGTCAGCTCTCAAAGTTTTTTTCATAACTCACCTTATGAGTAGATCATCATCCTCCCCACCCCAGCCAAAGTAGAGGTTGGAGTTCCCGTTGACGTCCAGGAACTGTGCTTTAGTCAGAGCTACGATCCCCCCGAATGAGTTTTTATACATGACCCTGAAAAAGAAAAAAAAATTGGCAATTAGAACTAATAATGAAAGTTGTAAAACTATATTACAACATAAGTGATAATTGTTAATTAATGAGCTAGAACATTATATGCTGCTTCCAGCCAGTTCAAGGGAAACTCCGATGGTTTTGACAATTTTCGATATGTGTTTTGATTTACGCAAAATTAATATTTTACTCTTTGTTTCTTATTTTCAATAATAAGTTAGTAATTGATGTCTTTTTCTACCGTATTTTTTTCTGCGCATCCAAAACGGTCAGATTTTTACCGAGTTTCGATGTGACGCTATTTGATGTTATTTAATGCACTGATAAAAATGAAGCAAATATCGTCAAGTCCTTAGACTGAGCCAGAAAGAAATGTTCATCTACATATTGGTCATATATGATAAGAACAAGCAAAATAGTATTAAAAACATTTTTTTAACAAAGCTTATCTAAATCATTGCCACATAGCTCAGTACTGTAAGAATAAGCTCCTTTTTCTATATTAGAAAAAATCATTACCATTAACTGATTAACTTATTGATTAACTTTGTATTGATTTATATAATGTCATCAACTATAAAAAAAAATTATGCAAGACTTCAACTTGATCCGACAATGGAAAATGGGAGAAAAATGTGAACAAAACGTAAAAAAAGGAGAATACCTCCACATATACAGCCACATCTCTCAGTAAGTAGCATTTATTTTTCCTTTATGGATACTAAACAAAATAAAATAATTTCTAATAATTAGGCGTAAATAGCTAATTGGTTAATTTTTGATTAATTAATGTTTTGTCGGCTTCCCGGGGCAAAAAATTATTGTGTAAAGTTTCAACTTTATCCGAGAGAAATAACATGTTCAAAAATTGTACCAGACAGACAGACAGACTGTGAGTTGATATACGCTTTAAAAACAAGGGTCACCTTTCATGTAATGCTATTCCCTTATAAAAATGCTCTGATTCGACTGCAACAAAAGAACGGAACATTGATAAAGAAACAACTTTAGAAATACTGTAATATTGTAAAATGTTTCCATTTTACAGGATTTGTTTATGAAAACTTTCACGAGCTTTCTCCCGTGACGTAGATCAATGTTACGTTTTGTTTTTTGCCACTAAGCTGGATCTGATATGGATTTCTAAACGTTCGACAACAGCTATTCAACACGCAGTGATTGCCTGTTATATATGTCAGTATTTACTGTCCAAGGCACCTTTCAAAGAAAAGTGACAGAGCAAAATCAATACTCTTGATAAGCACTTTGTTGGGTAATGTTTATTATGTTTTTAAAGAGGAAAAGTAGGCCAATACTGTTTCAAGTATACGCAAGAGAGCACAGGTGTAGATGTTTTAAGCCCGTCGTAATAGATATCATAGTCTAGTTAATGTTGCGTTAGTTAATTTCTTAAAATGTTCATATTTAATCAATTATGTTCAGATTTTGTTATAGGGTCAAAAGTAAGAAACCGAGTTGAGCAAATCAATCAGCAAATCAACTTTTAGTTGTAATACAAATATGGTTTAGTAAACATCAGAAGAAAAACAATTGTGTACAGAAGACATCTTAGCATGTCATCAGCAACAGAACCGTACGGCACTAATTGATGAGGAAATCTCAGGCTCAATCCATCTAAAATCTAAACCAATATCACAATCAGATGTGCAGTTTAAAGGATCATGGGAATAGAATATATATAGAATTTGAATCATTAGTATCATACTATTATAAGTATTAGTATTAGCCTACATTAAGTACTGCTTAGATTTAAAGTAAAAAGTTTTCTGGGGTTTTTAAAGGGGAACAATATTCATTAAAGTCTCTATGCGCAATGTCAACTAGTGACTTATCTTATGATGTATCAGACCTATAAGAGTCAACATGACTTGTGTATAGTACAGTCCAAGATAATGTCTATGAGTTTTGTATTCATCAGCATTTCGTTTCAGATCAGATCATGTCTAGCCGTTATTGTTATTATAAGCCTATCGTTGGAAAAAAAAATAAGAATGGATTGGATAGTAATTGGTCAGATTAATAATACATTCGAATCCGGTTAATTCAACAACTGGTTTATTAGAACCAGCCGCTTATTCGGACTGAATCCTACAAGTACCGAAACAAATTCTATTAAATACTTTTAATTTTATTTACTTATTCGGGCCAAAATCCTGTATAATCGGACAAAAGAATGCTACAGCGAATACGAAAAAAAAAAAAAAAAAAAAAGCAACACGTTGCCACTAGCGCGGATGCAAATAAGGTCAGTGAGATATGGGTCCTGGGGCTCTTTCGAGGTGTTGACATGCTGTTTAAAGATAAAAATGACGACGGAAATGTGAACTTCAAGAAGTCGAAAAAATGCAAAGAATTTGAAACTATCGACAACCAGTTTTAATACTAGTATAAAAATGAAGATTCTAACGTTGCAATTATTGCGTTAGAAAAGAAACTTGTGACAGCATCGGAGGACCAGGGATGTGATAATATATATATATATATATATGGCTAGTCCGAAGATAGGTGAGGAACGCAGTATTTCCCGTGGCTGCGCAGTCCCAGCTGTGACCTACATATTTTGCCACACCCAAGGCAAGCATAACCATTGTCCGCAGGTGGTCGATTTAGATTTTCTTTTCGCCATCTGCGTTTGTCCTCGGCAGCAGATATTACAGTCTCCAGATCTAGATACAGTCTACGTTGTTTACACATTCACCATCATCAGAGAACAAGAAAACGCCGTAGCTTCCGGCGGCCATATTTACAATAATAATAGCCCTAGTGATACATAACATCGCTATTTCATGAAACAGAAAAATTACGACACTGCTATTACTGCATTTATCGTCACATAAGATATTTTCAAGTGAAGTCCGTTAACTCTTTCTCTCCTAATTGACGATGCCAACGTTAATTTGACCCCCTTTAAACTAAATTGAATTTTGAATTTATAAACTTTGATATGTGTTGTGTAAAAAGAGTATGCAATTTATTTTCAAATATAACATTTTGTGATGACAAACAAAAAAGCTATTCAAGTTTAATCATAACGGGATAGTGAAATACAAATGAGCAAAACGAATAATACTATTCATATAACATAATTACGGAGTTAAAGAGTTAAGAGAACGTGATTTATTACAATGGTAAGGTCTTCAAACGTTGACTGCAAAGTAGTAAGAATTTATTTTTAAAAGCTTATATCAATTCTTTCTCTCTAGTACAATTTGTTTTTACACGTAATTTCTCCCACACTCATTATCAGATCAAGTTGAAACAATAAAAGAATCAATATTACACAAAAAAAGTCAATTAAGTTCTTGTAGTTAATTATTTTCTTTGTCATCGAAAAAGGGAAATAAAAGCTACTTGTTGGGAGATGCTGCTGTTATTCCCCTTATTACATTTTGTACACACTTTTTCTCCCTATTCCCGATCTCGGATCAGACTGAATGATTATTCCTAATTGTTATTTATTACACAAACAAAATCTCACTTAGGCGTCCGTCTTCCATATTTCTTTAAGGCCACAGGAAAGTGTCGCGGGTTGTCAGCACAGCGATACATGATCCGATAATTCATAGGGACCAGATCCGTATCGTGGAAGATGTAGCAATTAAAGGCACCAACTTTCTGAGATTCTAAGAATCCAACATTTTGTAAAAGTGCTCTGTTAAATGGAACATCATCATCCTGGAAACAAATAAAAACAAAATTGCTAAGCTAGGCGTTCTTGTCAAACATGTTTCCAGAAAGTAGACAACAAATCAAGCAAAAACTAAATTGCCTATGACATTAAGGCATGACCTATTTACAAGTTCGCTGTTGCATCTCCCATTCTGGCTTTAGAAATAGACATTAAAATATCGTTTTCAAAATTTGCGATCTATAGGGCAGGTGATGTAAAACTCGTCTGTTTAAATGCCCATGGTTAAAATGTGCGATCCATAGAGTAGGTGATGTAAAACTCGTCTGTTTCAATAGCCCATGTAAAATGAGGGTGTCTTGTGGCCAGCACAACGAGCAATCATCTTTACTTTTCCCCAACTAATGTCAGGTACCCATTAGAGCCGTGTGGACCCAGAGACAACCTAAACATCCAGGATGTAAAAATCACTGTCTTCACCAGGATTGGAACCCGAGATCTCTCGCTTCGGATGCTAAGTGCTTCACCATTCAGCAGTAACTTAGTGTAAATAATAATGTACGATACCTATAAAGTAAATTTATTACTACGATACATATAAAGTAAATAATCAAGTACGATACCTGTTCAATGACAAAGAAAGTTACATCGGCTTTTTGTTTCTTCAGTAAAGGAATGAGCATATTGATGAGTACATGCAGGTGATGGTATCGATCTCTGAATTGAGGACATTAAACATGCAGACGTGAGACTAAAAGATATGAATGAATATAAAGAAAAAACTATGTTGGCTGGTGCGTCTGACTACTGGGTCTACCTGAACGGTATTACGATGGCCAATCGTTCTCTTGATTTACAGTCAGCTGGTTGAAGTCGCCCATCTTTGAGTTCCGGGTACATGTTTTGAAGAGTTTCTTTGGACACATCCTCACAGTCACACGTTCTGTTGCCTTCTGCGAAATCATTATAGGAACAGAGTGAAACAGGAACAGACTCAAACATAGGAACAGACTCAATCATTGGAACAGCTTAAACATAGGAACAGACTTTAACATAGTAACAGACTGAAACATAGAAACAGACTTTAACATAGTAACAGACTGAAAAATAGGGACAGCTGAAACATAGGAACAGAATTTAACATAGGAACAGACTGAAACATAGGAACAGACTAAAACATAGGAACAGCTGAAACATAGGAATAGACTCAAACATAGGAACAGACTGAAACATAGTAACAGACTTTAACATAGTAACAGACTGAAAAATAGGAACAGACTCAAACATAGGAACAGACTGAAACATAGGAACAGACTCAAACATAGGAACATACTCAAACATATGAACAGACTCAAACATAGGAACAGACTGAAACATAGGAACAGACTCAAAACATAGGGACAGCTGAAACATAAGAACAGACTTTAACATAGTAACAGACTCAAAACATAGGAACAGACTTTAACATAGGAATAGACTCAAAACATAGGAACAGCTGGAACATAAGAACAGACTTTAACATAGTAACAGACTCAAAACATAGTAACAGACTCAAAACATAGTAACAGACTCAAAACATAGGAACAGACTTTAACATAAAAACACATTAACACAAAACAGTCAAAACATTAATGAACAGCCAAATCGCGAAAAAGAGAATTTGTTATTGTTGTTGTTACATAAGTTTGAAACAAAATCGAATTATTTAATTAATATTAATAAATCAATAATTAGATAAACTTTTTTTATATACATAATTCAATTTGTTAGGGGCACGTAGGCTGAGTGGTTAAGAGCTTGGCTTCCAAACCTGGGGTCCTGGGTTCGAATCTTGGTGAAGACTAGATTTTTTTATTTCGGAATTTTTAGGGTGCCCCTGCGTTCACCCAGTTCTAATGGGTACCTGACTTTAGTGGTTGGTCGTTGTGCTGGCCACATGACACCATGTTCCAAAAAGACAGATGACCTTAACATCATCTGCCCCATAGATCGCAAGGTCTGAAAGGTGAACTTACTTTTTTTTTAATCCTTATATTCAGGTACATTTAGTACCCCTTCCATTCAAATTATTAGCATTCAAATATTAATAGGCAGAAAAGTATTTAAATGCAATGTCATCGATTTCAAAGATTAAGGATGCATGCAGTGATTCAGTGACTATGCAAAACCAGTTGGGACCTAGAATATTTTCCTGCATCTCATGCAGACAAAGCCGTTGTCCACTGGCGGTCTATTTCAGTGTTTTATCCGACTTCTGTGCCTGTCTTCAATAACGGAGTAGGAATAAAGCGATATTTACGTTTTATTCGATAAAATCGTGGAGCATTTCGATTCGTCCCTGTATTATAAGATTGGAACAAAATTATGATTATTTGCAGACGATTGCAAAATATATAGAACACTAAAAACAACACAAAATACTGAAATAAAAAAAAAAAATCAAGAATTAGAAGAATTGCAAAAATGGGAATCAAATTGGAGCATGCCATTCCATCAAGAAAAATGTGAGTTTTTAATATTAACAAAAAACTAAACCAAAAACTACTTATTTTCTTCATGGTAAGCCAGTGACACAGACTAAACACTTTAAAAATCTAGGTGTAAAAATAAATGAAAAGTTATCATGGAATCCCAGTATTGATGAAATTATTTTACAAATCAAGCAGAACATTAAGGGTTTATTAAAAGAAACTTTTACAAGTCAAAATAATCCAATTAAACATAAAACTAAAATGCTATTTAACTTTAGTTAGGCCAATATTAGAACATGCATCCTCTGTTTGGGATCCCTCAACTCAAGAAAACATAAAGAACCTAGAACAAATACAAATAGACCAGTGAGATTTATAACAAACGAATATTCCAATTTGATTGTAGTGACACCATTAGAAAAATAACTAAACTTAGAGACACTTCAGGGCAGAAGACTAAAAAGAAAAGTAGCTATAATACATAAAACATTACACCAGAACTTACAAACAGAAAAACAAAACCTAATGAAATACTCAGAAAGACACAAAGAGGTACATTTCTTTTTCCATACACTAGAACCAATTCGTAAAAGTGTTCCTTCTTCCCTAGTGTCATTAGAGAATGGAATTGGTTGCCTGAATCAGCCAGGAAAAACCAACGCCTTTGCAGAGTTTAAGTCTTTGATTAACATGCATGAAGGGATTGGCACTTCTCTTTTTTCTGCAGTGACGTCTGTAATATATAAGATAAGATGTGTACTAAAAAGCGGTGTGACTCTTTGTTCGACAGTATTTAAGTATGATTTCAGTGTGAATGACTCTATTTGAATGTGGATATGGGATTGAAATATATATATTTATCTTACTATCCTATACATTACCTAATCCATCGGGCTTCTCTGGACAGACTTTGAGCTGGTCGTCAACTTTATGAGCTTTCTGTAGGATTACATTTTCTTTATCGTCGTACGACTCGTCTTCTCTGTTCCTGACGTCATTTTTCGGCTCGGCGTCATCGTTGAAGTCAAAGTTGCCGACCGCACTCTCTTTCTGCAGAAGTTTAACTTTCATCTCGTCCCAGTTACGTATGAGCTGCTGGATGTCGTCAAGGTCATCCAGTGACGTCTGCCCGTCAACTTTGGAGTAGCTGAACCGAAGGGAAGGACAGTCGATTTGGTCTGTGTGAAAAGAGGATAGAGCGTGTGTTTTTTTTTCTTTGGAATATGCTATTTAAAAATAAATTGTATGTACATCACAAAGGGGGATTTTCATAATGGCGGAAAAACTATAAATAGCAATCTTTTTGATGTATCCGGCGTGCAGAATACAGGAAGTGTTGACATTTTTTTTCACGTTATATCAGTATTTTTGTGCAATCTAGATCTAAAAAAATAAAATTATATGTTACATAGGTTAGGGTTGAAAACAACAACAATTTGACTTCTTTGAACTACTTGACAAAACAACGCCTTGATCCAACTTTCTACACAATGTTCACGATCGATCAGTCGCGGATAAGAATTTATTTCCGGTTTCCAGTCTAGTAGTAGGCCTATAAACAAGTCTATGGTTAAGTTCCTCTTGAAAATCTCCAAAATAATTAATGGAACTAGGTTTGAAATTATAATAACGAAGAAATATATCACTATTAGAGCTGGATAACTTAACGTGTGTTGAACACATGCTTGCCAACATTGACGATGATAAAACTGTTCTTTGATTTTGTGGACTTTCACAACAAAGTTAAACACGAAAATCTCTTTATTTATTGTAGTTCGATTTTTAAAGATAAATTATCAAAATATTCCATACTCTGTACACCGAGTACAGATAGCTTTTATTTTAGTTATCATCCATAGATAGGAATGTCTCGTCTCGATGGTCCCGGACTCAACCGAGACATCGTTATAGTAGGCTTTCAAACTGACCTGCAGCGTCGCAACCTAGAGGTAGCGTAGACCAATAGCTCGTTGTACGTCGTACAGATCTGTGACGTAAAGAAGATTAAGTCGCCCTTTTCAGACCTTGCGATCTATAGGGCAGATTATGTTAAGGTCATCTGTTTCTTTGGCCAACGGTCAACGAGCAGGGTGTCATGTGGCCAGCATAAGAACGAACCGCCTTTACTTTATCCAACTAAAGTCTGATTCCCATTAGACTCAGTTACGCCCTGAAAATCCCAAAATTCCAAAACCTGTAACGTTGAAACGAGCTATATGTCTGCAATGCCCACAGGTTGTGACAGGTTGTGTAGGACGTAATCATCTTCTTTTACAGTAACGTCTGTATGATATAAGATAAGATAATATAATGCAGTTCTGAAGAAACTCTAGAAACATGTAAAAAAACAACAACATTATTTTTACCTGAACTAATGACGGTTGAGGAGGTTCTTAGCCAGATGTGGTAACAAGAGAGTAGAAGTATGTTCACCAGTACCACAGAAACAAAGAGCTTGTCCAGCCTCCACAGGCCTCGTTCTGGCATTCGTCGGTCACGTGACATTTCTGGTCAATGAATGAACATTTGTTTCTTTTAAACACATCTTTACAAGTGTGTTTGTGTAAGACTCAAATTAACTTAAATATTTTTGACAAAAACTGTTTAGACGAACTTAATGTGACTGCTAGTGAACGCGCAATTATAACGACATCAATTCAAAGCGAGACTAGCTTATATATAGATAAACATCATAAATAGACAGTTGAGGCTAGGCTTTTATAGGACTAAGATCTTCAACATCATAGTATCTTAGACTAGACCTTTCCCGTTCTGAACTAGACATTTATATTGATATACGCCTGTTGACTTATCCTATTGAGAGTGCTAGTTCAATATTGTATATGTCGTTATCTGTACGTCTATACGTCTATCAGCTAAGTAATACTACGCGCACAGAAACACGGAAGCAGTCTTCCGATCAACACAAACTCTACAGATCAATATTAAATATATTACATCACGTTAATTTTGCTGCCTGATTTTGTGGTGAGCACTCTGAGCTGTAATTTGGTGGTCTCGATGGCCCCGTCGTCTAGAGAAAGGTTTGAGTTAGGATATAATTAGGCTATATTCTAATAGGAAGGAACAGACGACGCATAGAAAACATTTTACTAGCAAATCTTTTGATTCGTGTTTCGTCTACCTGGCAGGTTTAATGCGTATTTTTTCTTTTTCAACGAAAGTGAGGTACTTATTAGAGTAGAGTGGAACCAGGTCTCAGGGGCGTCCTAAAAATGCGAAATTCAAAAACACAATCTTCACAGGGTTTCGAACACAGCCTCCATTCACATTTATTTAGAAGTAAAACACATTTATCTATAGAGTAGCTTAAGTTATACATCTCATATCAATAAAGGTTAAAAAAATATGTACATATTAATTTCTTACCATTGAATTAAACCATCATTAGGGTGAAACTGTTTCATAGCAAAAAACTAAACCTAAGTCTTTTCTTCAATGTCCTATAGCTCCATAGATCATATCGACTTCAAGATCTAAGTTCACGCAATATAAATTATCGATAACATTTCATTTAAAAAAAATAAAGCCTAAATCTACCATCAAAATAAGACAAACCCACATAGGCCCAGGTTAGTTCGGTTGATTTGTTATGAATGAAAGGTCTGCTAAACCTATCTGCACACACCAAACGTTTGGTTCCTTATAAATGGCATTTATGAAATGTGTAAACAGTCCCCGCCCCTTACACACACACACACACACACGCACACACACAAAAACACACAGACTCACGATACGTCTGCACAATCCAACGATTACAACTCGCTGGCCTCTCCACGCCGAAGTCTCGAAAAGATTAAAGTGGAACAGGCTTTTACGCCAAACCCTTTTCTTTTGTCAAGACACAGACCTATATCTACAAGACTATAGTGCACTGAAATTTAGATCTACCAGACAAGACGCACTATTCCCCGATTTTACTATTGTTGCTTTAAGTGTGTCGCGCAGTGGCACAGCTTCACCCCCCCCCCCATACCCCTTTCCCCCATATAATCTTAATCAAAATGCTTTGAAGTATATTTTTTAAATCACTCTTCAGCTCGTCAAGTTTTTTTTTTTTACATAATATTGTGTGCACAGTGGCGTAGCAAGGCACCCATGGTCCCGGGTTCAAGAATATCTTGGGGCTCTCCCTTCCCACAATACGACAAACTGAGTGTGTGACAAAAAAACAACAACAGTAATCTGAATGTAGTGGTACATCGATCAAAAGACATTCCAATGCCAGTTCAAGCATCGTACCTTTTTTTTTTGTAAGTAGTAATGTCATTAGGTTTGATTCAATTATAACTCTCTACAAGTCTTTAAGAGTCAATGTTTGTACAACTGCTAAACAGAATCAAACGACCTTTTTTTTTTACTTCGGTTTTCACAAAAGTACAACTTTATTTTCACTTTAGTGTCATCCCAAGTGCAAATGTGGGCCCCAACTGGTCATGAGTTCAAACGCAATGAACCCCTTCGCGCCTTGGTTGTTACGTCACAGACTGTGGGCCCCTAATGGTCGTGGGCCCGGGTTCTTTGAACCCCTTTGCGCCATGGATGCTACGCCACTGTCTGTGCAGAAGCGAGCTGAGTTGTAACAACCTTCGGCCACCCTAAATCTTTATCACTCTCTCTCTTGACGTTGCTGACATATATGTACGCCACTGAAAATACATTGTTCTAAAACTTATATCAACTCACGCTGTCTGTCTGGTAAAAAGTTTAAACGCATTTTTCCCACAACCATTCTCGGATCAAGTTGAAACCTTAAGCAATTATTTATTGTACCCAACAAAACATGAATCAATTAACCAAAAAAAGTCAATTAGTCAATTATTATTGTTAATTGATAATTTTGTTTGATGTCGAAGGAGGGAAATAACTTCTCCGCTATTGAAAAATATAGTTGTTAATGCAGGGATCATCTCTATAGATAAGCTTTTTTTAAAAGGTATTTTATTTGTAATTTTATAATTTATAATTAATAATTTTTAATCAACATGTTTGATACGGTGTATCTATAAGGTCCATATGTCCATATGTGATATGTAATTTTATAGGCCTAATTTATAATGTATAAATAATAATTTGTAATCAACATGTTTGATACGGTGTATCTATATGGCACATATATGATATAAATGACTGAAGGCGACTTATTTATCATTTAGCTATTATAATTTTTTAAGGCTCAACATTGATTTCAATTTGTTATATATATATAGCCTATATATTTCTAGGTGTTTCTATATCTGGATTTTGTTTACTCTATATTACTTATGAAGCCTTGGTAACGTTCAATCACTGATATTTCATTATTTCATCACTAACCAGAGAAAAAATGGATTTTTGTGTCATAGATATGTTGTTAACCATTTAATTTCAGTTTTTTATCAATTCAAACATCATAGAACTTTTTAAAAATTGTTTTTAGTTTTTTTTTTTGTTTGTTTTTTTTTTGTGGCGAAAAAAAAGGTATGCAATTTTCTAAGAGGCCACTAAACCATATTTTACTTTGCCGTGTTTTTTTTAAATTATGTATTTTTTTAATAGTAGAAAGTTTTTTAAGTGTTCGTGAATATTCTTAAATTACTTTATGGATATTGCTGCATTTCTTGAAGAACACTTGGTTTCCTAACCTCATCTTGAAATATTGTCATTCAAAGTAGAACATTGGAATATTTTTTTACCTGGTGGCAATTCAATAAGACTTTAGAAAAAATGTTTTTCCATACTAGCGAATTTTCATAATGGTAGAATTTAAAAACCGTACCTTTTTTTTAAATAATTGATTTTTTTAAATCTTTCTTAATTTATCTTAAATATGTGTCCAGTGCGGTTAGTTTGTTTGTTAACTTACCATTGTTACTAGCATTATTACGGATTTTTCAAAAGTTTAATTTTTCTTTTTTTTTCTAAGTTCACATTTCCAAACCAGCCAATGATTTTAGAACTTAATACAATACAGCAGATCTAAAAACGTGACAAGATTTTCCTCCCATACTAAGGATAGACGTTTTCCTTAATATCCTTAATCCTTGCTGTTCTTTTGTGCTTGAAGGGAAATATAATGGATCATCTACGAAGGTGGCGAATTACTTCTATAATTGGAATATTTCAATGTTATCAACTGCTAGTGAAACAATACCGTTTCCTTTCTTTTCCTTACGAAAGTCGATTATCATTTCTTGGTCCTGTTAACATTCAACATTCTATAAATATCATCAGGCCTACTGTTACGTTCCTTTCTAAGATGAGACTCTTTGAACAGTACAAGAACACTAAAACAGCAACCTCATCGTTTAGAACTCATTTAATGTCCATCAACACTAGAACCATAGACATACATAAATATAGACTGGAAAAAGGAAATAACTTCATGTAACTTGAAAACATATATATCTATTGTATTCGGATTTCCGAATTCTGAAAATTTGAAAAATTGCATGATCTTCAGTCTTAGAGATTAAACAAAACTCCTAGACATAAATAAAGTACACAGAAATGCAAGTCACAAATTTTCGTTTCATAAAACTCTATTATCGGCCAGTCTATATTTATTTATGTCTATGACTAGAACACTATTTTGTTTCTATCTCTCCATTTTGGGTTCTCCTCTCCTTTCAACACGCATTCGCACCGTTTCACATTGACACTAACATGCGCACGTAACACCTACAATGTTTTTCCTTTATGTAGTCATGTCTGAGCTCTCTATGAGTTAAAAAAAAAGGGTTTGGATGTTATCTGCTACGTGAGCAATTTTGCATTAAATTTCTTTATTAATTTATAAGTTAGATGATAAAATGTAAATGGTATAAATTGCTTATTTACTTTTCTTAATTTATAAGCTGGGACAAAGTAGTACTAGTCCTTCTTCCATATTTTAATTAGAGCATGTAAAGGGTTGCCTGAATCAGTTGAGAAAAACCGTTGACTTAGCAGCTTTAAGCCTCTAATTAATATGCATGACTTGATTAAAACATGGAAACACGAAGGACGTGGTTATCTTCTCTTTTGAAGTTACTTCCTTTACCTTTACCTATCTGTTGGACAGTTGGGGCACCAGGCAAGATTTGTCGTCCGTCTTTCTCCATTCCTCCCTTTTTTTGCCTTGTTTAGAACCTCTCTCAATGGCAGGCCCGTCCATTCTTTAATGTTGTCCTCCCATCGCTTTTTCTGTCTGCCTCTTCTTCCTTACCTGGCACTGTTCCCTGAAGGAAGGTCTTTGCGAGCCCCGTAGATCTTGTAATGTGGTCATAGGTTACTTCAGCAATTAATAAAATAAAACTGCTCAAAAATTGTATGTGAGTGTAGCATGTGTGTGTGTGTGTAGTGTCTGTGTGTAGTGTGTGCGTTTGTAGTGTGTGTGTGTGTGTGTGTGTGAGAAGTGTGTGTGTGTGTGTGTGGTAGTGTGTACTCAGACGACTGTTCAATAAAACGAACTCATTTATTTACAGAGGAACAAATAGAACTTTATTGTCACCACCTCAAAGTTGGTGCCATAGAGTAGAAACCCTAATTCTATATTGTAAATGTTAATTCAATATTGTGAATCTTATTCACAACTCATGTTGCCCTAGGGTGAACACTTTTGATCTTAGGTGAACCAGAGAGTTAAAGGCAGTCAGTCCACATAGAGATCTTGTAGCAATCACTTGATAGAGTCACTTCATATATAAGCAGTAGAGTTAGATGTTTAAAGTAGTTGGTTATAGAATAGTTACTAAGTTGTTATATTGGTGATATTTCTGTTGGATTAATACTGACCATTCCTGGGTCGAATTGTATATCGTATTCACCATGTGATGTTATATTAAACTTATTTGTGTCTGCTACGTCCAGCGTCATTTCATTATTCTGTGATTTAGAACATGAACCCAATGTCACCACCACGCCTACATTAATGAACCGACAATGATAGCACAGCATCAAACATAACTACAGCCACATTCATAATATCTAAAATAAAACGAACTCATTTATTTACAGAGGAACAAATAGAACTTTATTTACAATAAACTATACTGTTTATACCATGTAACGTAGATTCATTTAATCTCAACAATTACAATTCATTCCAGTTTTGTCTCAGCATGTGAAGTACAAACAGTACATCTATAGTTGTTAACAAATAAATAAAAAGAAACAGAGAGAAAGAAGGATAGATTTTAAAAAATGATTCTTTTTTTTTTGTTCTCCGCTACGACAAAAATCTTCGTGACACACATTTAAATCAACACTCGGAGTATATAAAATTTTAGTTTGATGGTACAGTTCCAGACATGGCTACATTAAAACACAGTAGACTAGACTAGAATTCTGAGTTCTGGTTCGACCGGTTATATATATTTATTTTAAACAAATATTCTTAAAATTAAATTTAATTAAGTCTAGAAGTCTAGAAAATCGATACCTTAAAATGTTAAATGCACACATCATTGAAAAAGCGATTTGCCATTTATTTCATCAAACAGGAAAAGTAGCACAGTCATAAGCGTGTCTTCATCTAACAGGTGTCTTGGTTCAAGAAGAAACCCGAAGGTATCCATTTTCTTTCCAGCCTTTGGAATCTGCCCTTCACCTCCATATGAAATCTGTCCAGTACTTCTGTTGCAACACGTTTGAATTGCAGTTCTATTGACAGTCCTACATTAGAACTCAACTTCCCATTAAGACTTTTCTTTCTTCTGGTTGTTTTGATTACAGGGAATCCATAGTATTCACTACCTTCTTTTGCTTTTTTGATGGATTGGTTTTTTGTCAGTTTCTCATCATTTTGCAGAAAGCATGAAAGGGTACTAATTTCTTCAGCAGCTTCCCGTATATGCAGTCCAAACTTTTGTAGTTTCTTCTGAACTATATTAATTGGGCGCAGGAGCTTTGACCAGAATTCCAGATAGACAAAAAATTCTTAATTTTCCACTGCATGAAGAAGATTCTGTGCTAATATTATATGATATTATGTCATTGTTAGTTGTTTATGTTTTGTGCGAAAGCAAAAGTATTCAAAGCCATACAAAAGTGGGAAAGATCCATATCTCGTTATGCTCGAGTATAGAAATACTCCGATAAGCGGACTGCCGTATTCACCATCACAACTTCTGACGAGTAGAAGACTCAGGGAATCATTCCAACTGATCACAAACTATTGAAACCATCGGTAGCTGAAAATGCAGAGACATTACTCAACGAACGGCATATGAAAAGCAAAGTGAAATACGATGCAAAAGCTAGACTACCTAAAGATTATTCTGTCGGAGAGTTCGTCTAGGACAAACATGGCGGAAAGCAGTTGTAATAAAAAAACATTCATCACCCAGATCTTACATCATAAAGACAAACGATGGAAAAATATACAGAAGAAATCAACGCTTTTACATAAGAGTTTAGATGAAGACATCTCTGGCTACTATGATACCAATGAAGACAATGAACTGCAAACTGTTGGAACAAACGAAACAGACAGTTATAGACCAACGTCTAGAGAACTTGTTGTGCCAGTCAAGACAACCAGAAGTGGACGAATTGTTAAAGTTTCTAGTAGATATCAGTCTTAAGAACTTTAAAAGGAAGGATGTGATAATAACTTCAAAAGGAAGGATGAGCTAATATTATATGATATTACGTCATTGTTTGTTGTTTATGTTTTGTGCGAAAGCAAAAGGATTAGATGGAAATAAAAGGAGAGTTTCCATTGGATTGAGGAAAGATGAATAGAGTGGTAATAACTCGAGTGTGAAGTCTAATTCTGAAATTATAGACGCTAAACAAGAATAATGGACAATTCTAGCATTATTAGAATAACTTTTGGATCTGTTATACTCGATTCTGTAAATTTTGCTTCAAGGTTAATTAGTGTAGCCATAAAATACTCGCAATTTAGATCTATTATTAGTAAAGGTAACAAGATACCTGGAATTCGCTGTATATCATGCAGTTTTATTCGTGGTAACAAAGTTTAAAATGTAAAACTAACTTTAAAAACAACTTTGATTTCTGTGGAAAAAAAATATTTTAAAAATGTCAACAAAGTCAATGTACTGATAGACCTAGATCTAGGTATAGTCTTTGTTATAAATTTAATCCATAAATGTTGAAAAAAAAAGACACCCGTTGACACTATTTGTCAATCAAATATATCAATTTATGTATTTACAAATAAATTTCGGACACCCATTTGGGCCCCATTCTCCCCCCTCCCTCCCTTAGTTATGCCACTGAATCTACAATAGTTAGCTACGTATTTAGAACAAAATTAATGTTCACATTCTTCTATTTATAACTTAAGATTAAAGGCATTGGTCAGACTCACATTAAAGTTATTAAAAATTAAGTGAACGTGAATCAATACTCTTTATATCATTACATGGAGGCCAGCTTTCTTTAATCTAGTTTCTCAAGTACTGCATTATATTTCTATGGTATTTTAAGTATTTTGTTTACATTTAGCATATAAAGTAGGAATAGTATAAATGATTGGATTTAATGCTGAGTTTATGGGTAAAACAAACACTGCAAACCAAGCGTAAACATCGCTGTTGAATGTGTGTCCATTCATTGAATAAATCCCAATGATTCCGATAGGAAACCAGCAAAGAAAATCAGACATAGCCACAAATGCCAATTTTCTGGCAACAGCTAAGTCTTCTAATCTTCTGTTACGACTATTCTTCAAGCAAGACGTAAATTGTTTTCTTCTTTTAATGTGAACAAAGATGGCTACTTGACCAAGAGCTATGAGTAAAAATAAAACAAAATTAACTCCAACATAAACGACAAACGTAAACTCCCAGCCACTGAAACGAATAGAACTAAATGGAAGAGCCAAACACAGACCATTAGTGGAATAAATTTCCCAACTCGAAATTACTATAGGAATAGCTGCCAGAACAATGCCAACTAACCAAGCTAATGTGAATAAAACACGAGTCCAAGTTTGTGACAATTTATATTCACCAAATGGATAAGTGATTTTCAAGTAACGGTCTAAAGTTATCAAACAAATAAAGAAAGTTGATGTTTCACTAGAGAGTGTTGATAAAAACCCAGAGATCTGACACAACATCCCATTTCTCCAGTTTGTCTCTTCCAAGACATACATATCTTTATAGTCAATATCAACGCTCGCAATAATCATCAAGTATATCCCCATAATAAAATCTGATAATGCCAGGCCTGTCACAAAAAGACCATAAGCTTTTTTAAATAATTCTCTGTTACACACAAGTCTATAGATTAATACAATGCCATTTCCAACTATTGTGATTAAACCAACAATCCAAATGACAAGTCTCTTAAATACATCCCCAATAAGATGTTTGCATGAGGAAATGGCATCAGTGGGTCCATGACATTTGTCTACAGATATATTAGCATTTAAAATTTGAGGGCAACACAATCTAAAGTCACTTGTCCATAATCCAGTTTGAATGGTTAAACCTGCAAAAAAATCTTGCTGTATTTGAAAGATTTGAACACTTTGTATATACAGTGTGTCTAAAATGAAGAACTTTGGTATTCCCATATCTTTAAATCCTAAAACTTTTGTACCACGTAAATCCAGATTTTTTAGACGCTTTAAATTAACAAATGTTTTGCCTTGAATTGATTTAAATGACGTGTACGACAGATCGATAGTTTTCAACTTTTTGGGAAATGTAAATTTGTCCCCTATTCTGAGGCTTGGGTTATTAGAAAGATTTAAAAATGTTAATTTTATCATATCGTGAAACAAATTCATTTCGTCACTACTTTTCAAGATATTGTAACTTAGATCTAATTCCAGTAGATGGGAAAGTCTCCAGTTTTTAAAAGCCAAGTCAAAATTTTCTACTTTACATTTTCGGAGAGAAAGTTCGACGATATTCAGAATTGGAAAGTATGTTGAAATAATTTCTGGGTAATATGAGTTAGAAATGTTGTACAGTGGAACGTGAAATTTGTACATCTCAATAGACTGTGTATTGTCATCTTTCAAACGTCTGTGAGAAATGCAAGTATATTCATCAGGACAAGCAGGAGAACAAAGAAACTCTTTATCCTTGTAAAAAGGCGTCCTAGTTAAACATACATCTTTTAGATAGGCTAAGATGTTACCGAAACATTGCTCTGAATGTGTGTCATCTTTTGACTTCACAAATTCATCTTCTCCATGAGGACAATCTGGTTCTCCATTATTACTCATTTCTAGTGGAATACAGTAAGATCTATAGCATTTGACTGAATTATGTGGACATGTAAAGTTCTCACAGTGTTGCAAATGATAATTATCAATGCAATTTCGATATAAAGTTTTAATACAACGAAATGCGAACTCTGCCATATCACTTTCACATGTAAACTTTTCTAAATTTATTTCTATTAAAGAATGTCGTTGGAGACATATGTCCCTATCTTCCAAGCAGTCTTTACAGGAGTTAATGTTCTTTACACAATTAAGCCAAGTTTCGGATTTTTTACAATAGTCATTAAATTGACAGCTGGAAATGTTTACTATTTTTAAAATATTTAGATCGTCAGCTAGGCGAAGTCCTTTAATCCCACGAATGATTGGGAAATCACCGGCTACTTTTCGATGTGACTTTATTATCGGACCAATGTATTTCCTGCACATATTTTCTATTAAACTTTGATTTGAGTAATTTAAGTGAAGAAAACAGT
The DNA here is from genome assembly GCF_947242115.1 of Biomphalaria glabrata. Taxonomy (NCBI): domain Eukaryota; kingdom Metazoa; phylum Mollusca; class Gastropoda; family Planorbidae; genus Biomphalaria; species Biomphalaria glabrata. The sequence continues at coordinate 5,534,106 of NC_074724.1, read as the reverse complement.
TAATTAATTGAATATATTTTTTTTCGGAATTAATCATTCTAAAAAAATTTGAAATATAAAAATGATCTATCAAAAACATGTCCTCCATTTCTTGAGTTTCTAATGTGATCTGATTATTAGAAATAGGTAAATGACATTCACATATCACCAGTGCGTACTCTATTGGTTTATCACAATCAACATCCATGATATTATATTGTTGATTGGTTTTACTGTCTACATGTAGTATTGATTCATTGTCATACTTCTCACTGCTGATGATAAAACATTTTTCTGGATATTTAGAACCATAATAATTTTTAAACACTTGGAAATTAAAATGGTATTTTAAAATAAACGGGTTTGACGACGCCCATGTTAGTCTAGTCCTACCTTTTCTAACTATGTTTATACCGACATGCACGACGACTCCTTGTTTTCCAAATGTTCTAAAAATAAATTCCATTTCATCATACGATTCCAAAGAAAGTAAATAACTACTTTGTTTCTGTGCACAGTACTGGCGAGCTTCATTGCTAGACATTGTCAAATTCTCTGCTAAATGATAGTAGGATTTTAAAAACTTTCCAATCATAAGACTATGATTTTGTTTCTGACATTTAATATAACAAACTTTGGAATAAAATTCTTCGCTATTAAACTCTTCAAATGATTTTAAAGGCAGAATATGATTGGTTTCAAAAAAGCGATTTTGCGAACAATCTGCCGGTGATTTCAAAACAACAAAAAAGTTGTGCTTCCTAGAAGTAAAAAAAATTGTCATAGTTTCATCCAGTACATTACAATCGTGAAATAACGAAACTAACATCACAGTTATTCGAATAGACTTAGACTGGGACTGGCTCCATGTCTGTGATTGGTTGGTAATATGTTCAAAGGGAATCCTGTCAGGGCATGATTGCTTTATATGCTTAACGTCGGTTATATTTATCCAATAGATGCCTTTATCTGAATAGGTCATTAAGGTGAATCGTGGGATATTCCATTCTTTTTCAGTCTCAAAAAAATGTTTGGTTTGATTAAATATCTTCATTTGCTCCTCTACATCATATCGACAGTCCAGTAAAAATCTGAAGTGATGTTTCTTAACATCGCAATCTTCTAATGGAAAGGATAGAACACAACCTGAAAAGATATTTAGAAAACAAAGTTCTAGTTTCAATAATGACATCATTTTCATACAATATAAGATTTCTTTTATGAAGCATAATTGGAACTTTGCTTTATATTTTGCGCTTATGAAGACTAGAGATAAACTTCAAATAAGGTTTTTACACATTTGATGTTTAGTTTAGGCCCCTATTCATAGCTATGTTTTACTATATGATGACTTATTTTATACGCTAATTTAAAAAATAATTTCATTGTTATTTTTAATCGTAAAATGTTGACATTAATCTTAAATTAATATTGCTGTAACTTAGCCAAATAACCTCTACGAAAGGATTATAAAATAGAACTTTTAATCATCAATAAGAAACTAGATCTAGAGCTAAACTAATCCAGGCATCCTTGTTTTCATCTTTTCTCTATCATCGACCATCTTTGACTTCCTTTATCTTTTAGCATGTCTCTGTCCTGTGTCTTATGGTGCACAGTTTCGCACTTAATGACAGTGTGCAATGTTTTTACTATTTTCCAAGGCAGGTATGAGTTGTAGCAAATAAAAATATAACTTTTTAAATAAGATTCTCAACGAAGGGTCTACATGTCTCAAACTTTTTATATGATCAGAACTAAATCCAATAATCTATTTACGTAAAGCACTATTATTTTCTGAATCAAACAACTTATCATCTTGCTAATGTGACCATTCATTTGAGCGGCCTCCAAAAGGGGAAAAGGCGCTATTGGTTTTGCTTGATCTGTCCGTCCGTTAAATATACATCTCAGCAAAAAAATAACACTCAAAAATATCTAAGTTTCCAGAACTTTTTGAATAATACTGTACTTGAAAAATATTCTTATATGAATTTATAGGCCCTTACTAACAGATTTGTTCCTTGAAAAGATATGATACCTCACATATTTGGAATAAGGCTTTAAAGATCACCTCCGAAAACAAATTAGAAACAATATATTTTTTTAAAAAAGCTATTTTGTTCAATAGGCCTGTCTGTAACTTTGTTTTGTAACAGAATTGTTACAGAATTCAAGGCTCTAAACAATAAATTTCGGAAGTGGGAGGAGAAATTAAGTTGACCAAATAGATTCTACTTTATTTTTATTTATTTTATTTTATTTTATTTATCTATTATTATTAATTTTTTTATTAAATTTTTAGGAATAATGTATAAATTGTGAGTTATAGTTGCAAATTTATTTAACTAGAAAAATATCAGATTAAGTAAAGGTTGGGAAAAGACGACTAAAAAAATATCTGGGTTCAGAACTCAGCTCAATTGTTACGTTTATACTGAACATTTTTTTTTAATTTTCAAAAACAACAACAACAAAGTCTTTCTTAAAATAATTATGATCAATTCATTTGCAATTATATAAACTCTGTTGCTGTATTTGACTATTCTATTTTAAAACGTTATATTTTCATTATGGAAAGGGGAGGGTGCGGTAAAGTAAAAACGATAAATCCTCGCTCCTTTTTATAATTTGTGCTAATGATTGCATTTGGCATTACAGAATAGAGGGTGTGGCTACTGTATTTTTATTAGTGACAGATATAAAATAATTGTAGCTATTTCTTAACTAACATAAGAAAAGAAAGAAAAAGGATTGGTTTGTCCGATGGGCGTCGGGCGATTGCATGTATCGCCCCTCTAACCTTGTACAATCCTTTTTCATTTTATATTTATTAATGATAAAATGTGAGATTAGAGTGTAATGTGACACAATATACAAATGGGTTCACATATCAATACGTAGGCTATATTATATAGATATTTAACTAATTTTGTTCACAAACTATTGATTCTCCATAAAAATACGACCGCCCCCTCCACACACACACACTTAGAGGGCTAGAGTGGAGAGGACAGTGGATGCAGCCCCCCCCCCCCCGAGATACCAGTAGGGGAGCGACATAATATACAAATTAGATAGTAACTCAACTAATTTTGTTCATAAACTATGCTTTCTCCATAAAGTAGGACCGCCCCCCCCCCACACTCACACTCAAAGGGCTTAGATGGGAAGGGCCAGAGATGCATTCCCTCCCCCCCCCCCCCCACACACCCATCGACCAAAATGGAAACGAAGTAATATAAAGATCATTTAAAATATCAGTTACCAAGTTTGAATCCTATAGCATAGATATTTAATTGATTCTGTTAATCCACCAGACTAGACTGAAGGGTGGGGGGTAATTAATCTAAAAATAGGTTGAAATATATATATATAATTAGTGATATATTATTAACATAAGTAATAAATTCATATACAAATAGTGTGATTTCTTTACTAAAATTCGTCCGTCCACCCCCTTCCTTGGTAGGGCTGGTTATCACCCCTACTTCCCCCCCCCCCGATCCATCAGTGGTACTGGGTTAAGGTTAATGCCTAGTTATGTAAAATCTTGCTGTTTAAATTTTGACTTACCGAAAATGACCTACTCGCATAATTTTTGTTTACCGAGTTGACACCGACACCAATTTACATATATTCATCATCATCATTCCTTTGGGTTCCTCATGGAACATAGTATGTACAAATACTCCTTCTTCCCTAGTGCTATTAGAGCATGGAATGGGTTGCCTGAGCTAGCCAGGAAAACCAGTGACTTGGCAGAATTTAAGTCATTGGTTAATATGCATGACTAAATGCATGACGCGTAGGACGTAATCATCTTCTTTTTTGAAGTAACGTCTGTATTATATAAGATAAGAAGAAGATAGGGCCTCGACAATAACACGACACTCTTACGGTCTCTTGCTAGTTTTTTTATAGCATCCCAGCTCTTTCCGGTCATCCCGACATGTTCTTTTTGGTCTTCCTCTACGTCATGTTCCCTGGGGGTTCCATTCTAAGGCCTGTCTAGCTCTGTTGCTGTTATCTTTTCTAATCCATCTCCACTTCCTCTCTAAGATCTGCACTTCTATATTTTTCTGCCCACTCATCTCCCACAGTTTGGTGTTTTCTACTTTGTCATACCAGTGTATTTTTAGGATATTTCTCAGGCATCTGTTGATGAAGGTCTGTACTTTTTTTTTTTGTTGTCGCTTCAGTTGTTCTCCATATTTCAGAACCATACAATAGGACCAGATGCGGACTGGCTTTTTGGGCAAACGGGCTAATTCCCTGTAGGCCGGTGGGGCTGCCGACTGTGTATTTAGATTTAGATCTGTTACGATTCTTAAATGTTTTACTTTTGATGTTAATAAAAGAAACTAGAAGTTTTATCAAAATACTCACCTACGCCAAAGAAAAACAAAAAATAAAACATCTTTTAATCCTTCGGAGCGTTAACAAAATGTATTTAGCATTGCCTATACATGTATAGAAAACTCGCGTAAAGGCAAACTGATTTCACTCCCCAGAGAATCTACATTTATACTGTGTGACTTTTATTGTCAAATAGTTGAGCTTTGAATTATTAAACATGTTTCAATGTTTGGTTCTAGATGAGGCGGACTCATTACTATTACTATAGGCGTGGCTCTCAACATTGTCTGAAGGTCATATTAAAAGCTCATTTTGTCTTGTAAAAAGATCAGTATTTTTTGTTTTTATTGATGTGTCTATTTGTCTATAAACTTCTAGTGGAGCGGTATATAAACATGGGCACTACGTGCTGTCTAGAGATCTGGACTTTAAAAAGGAGGACATTTCTATTAACGTTTTATATGACATCGTCCTCAGTAAAATTAGCTTACTTTTTAAATCAATTATATAAGCAGTTTTTTTTTTATAAAAATACACCATTTGTACAATTATTCACTATTAATAGTAACAAACACTGGAGGCTTTTTAGTAGGGTAGACCACTACATTACCATTTGTTAAACACATTTATGCAAATGGTTTTAGATTTTTGGTAATACAATTTTATTGCTAAGTTATGTATGTTTTGTAATTAAGATTATTACTATATTTATAATATAAATGTTAACTTTTTTTTAAAGAGGAAAACATTTATTTATTAAGCAAATAAGTTGCACATAATTTAAAACAACAAATAATAAGTAATTTTTCATATTATCGCGTGAGCTGCGGTGCCAACTAATCACAACGGAACATAAAAGTAAAGGATTTTTTTCTTGCGGTTTTGAATAAGAGATTGACCCTTTACAAAACAATTAGATCAATAAGATGCTCATTATAAGACATCAGTTAGGCCAGTTTCACATCTAAATTCACATTCACTTTCACCTATCTCTTGGTCTGCTGGACCTTTGGCACCACGCAAGATCTGTCAACCTTCTTTTTCATTCTTCTCTATCATTTGCTTTTCATAGAATTTCATTCTGATATTCTTTCTAATAATATCGAAACCTGCATTTTTTCCTTCCTGGGTGGACCACTTCGGGGGCCGATTTTGAGTTCGTGTTTCCACACAAACTATCTTTGTAACCTGTTGTTTTTGTGTTTGTATTTTTGGGTTTTCGGCACATCGGCACAATTTAGGCCATGTGCCATGTTGTGCACGTAATTCTTCGGGGGTTATTTCCCCTTCGTATCACAAGAGCTAAATGTATACAGCTAGTTCATTAAATACAAGGTCTATTCACAGTTAAATCAAAATTTATTCATTTAATAAAAATCTGTTGTAAATAATACATGTTCACAATTTCTTTGCCCTATCACAAATCAAACCATCACAGACAGTTCAGACTCCCGGACAAAGCCCAATACCTTCCTAGGATCGACATTATCAAACAGTGTTTTAAGTTGTGTGCTCAAAAATATTTCCCCCTAATATCCTGGCGCAATCAATGAGGATAAGTTCAACGGTGAGATGAGAGTCACAGTACTCACAAAGTGGGGGGCTCCTCTCTCCTCAGCACAAAGGAGTGCTTGATGCAGGAGTGTTAAATTTTTGTAAATTATACGTTTGAAAGTATTTGAAACTACATAGTAATGTAAAATATACTTATTTTTTTCATAACGTTATATCGACAAAATACAAAACTAAAAACTTTTCTTGAAAGCTAGAAAGAAATTATATATTTTGTGCATTTTATATTTTTGGTAATAATAAACTAGTCTACTGATTATTAATTTAAAACTGGTGTATTTGTAGAAAAAAAATGTTAGCATAATTAATTAATTTTATTAAACTAAGTTTAAAAAGGTGTTTATATATATATATATATATATATATATATATATATATATATATATATATATATATAGTTTGTCCATCGTGGTTCGGTGTTGACCACTTTTATCATGGGAAGGTGGGATGACTAAGTGACTTTGAGCTGAAAATTTTGATTGAAGTGACGAGGATTAGCGCAACACTCGACTCTCTGTCCCAGTGTGATATCTTTTGTACAGATTGGTTTGAATGTTTTACGAATCATTGGTACATTAGTTGTTATGGGTGAGCCTTGGGATGGCTCTTAAGTTTTGAGATTAGACTGTCGTCTGTTTACTTTTGACTGCTTGACTTGTTTTCTATACATTGTATTTTAGTCATCACAACAGTAGAAGTCTATTGTACGATTGGTCGTCATATACCAATAGAGTTGAAATGATCTGTTCTTATATCGGTCTATGTTTGACGAGCTTATAACTTGTTAAAAAAAAACAAAGCTTATATTAGACGTAGTTGTATTAATTAGTTTGGATCAGTCTTGTCATTACACTTGTAACAGAGTTAGATAAACAATAATAAATATGTACTATTAGAAATATTTTTACCAATTGTTTTTGTTTAGTGCAATTTCATGTTTAAGCTTTCTCAAGACGTTATGATCCTAACCTTATGATCCTAAATTGTGTCTATGTTAAGGATACCGAGATAGTTCTTTACTTGCAATAATAATAATTTTTGAACAAGTTGAAAGACATGAATTTGAAATCGAGGGCTCAAGTCTTCTCTAGTGTTAGCTTCAAATTTTAAAGCGGCGGTCTAGAATGTGTAAAGGGGTCTAATTCAAATTATAACAACACATCAGTCAAATACAATTTCTTTCCCTTGTTCGATGTTTGATACCAAAAAAAAATCAATTTAGAAATTGGTTCGTTTCTTTATCGATTCTCATTTTGTTAGGCAAAAGAAATAATTATGCTAAATTTCAGCTAGTTCCAAGATTGTGTGTGGTAAGAATAATGTGAGCAATCTTTTTACCAGACAGACAGACAGAGTTGATATACACTTTGTAAAAAGGAATTATTTTCCCTTACCAGTTAGAATTTTATTTAACCATTCTTTTGACGAGTAGTGCACGTTCCATCTTGCTCTAATGACGCCACTTAGTGACGGCATTCCTTCATAGACGCAACATGCTACGTCGCCCATACAACGCTGATGTTTTTTTGTAACTATATTTTCTGTTTGCCTGTTGACTATAGTGAGGTTTTGTTTTTAATTCTTGAATGTCGTGAAGATGTGAAGAACAATGATCAGACCATAGACTTATATAATAATAATAATAATAATAATAATAATAATATCTTCGTTGCCTGTCAGAGGGCGGTACTGCTGCAGACCTGCCACATCACCAGAAAATTCCTCGGTGGAAACTGTTAAAGGGACTACGATGAATTTTGTTTCTCTTTAGCGAAACTCGACCCTGGCAGCGCCAGAGAATGACTACTCGTTCATTTCTAACATAATAATAATAATAATAATAATAATAATAATAATAATAATAATAATAATCTTTATTGTCCGTATTGAAATTTGTCTTACAATTTGTGCATTACACCAAACAAAAAAACATTATAACTATAAGAAACCAAAGTGTACATTCACACCAGACTCACTCATAATTTACATGTGACAAAGTTTATATCAGATTGTTCTTATTTAATGATTCGATTGCCAGGGGAACAAAAGAGTGTTTGAGTCTGTTTTTGCTATCGGTGTCTTGTATCTCTTTTGTGATGGTAAAAGCACAAAACCCTGACACAAAGGGTGATTCTTTATTTCGAGGATCTTGTTAGCTTTTTTATAGATGTTTGTCTCAAACAACTGCCCAAATGGGGTTTGTTTTTTTGCCAATGATTTTACCAGCAGCATTTAGGATTCTATAAAGTTTATTTTTATTTTTAATGCTCAGATTGCCATACCAGGCAGTGATATTGAAACTTAAAATATTGCAAATGTGAGCGAGATAAAACATAGCCAAGGCCTTTTCGCTAACATTAAGACTACAAAAAATGTCGTGAAAATTTTTTAGAAAGTTATATCAAGGCGTTGTTTTGTAAAGTAGTTTTAAAAAAGTAAAGCTGTTTTTTTTGTTTCAACCCTAACCTATGTAACATATAATTTAATTTTGAGATCTATATCTAGAACATCAAAAGTAAGAGTACTCTCATTTCATAATTATTATTTTTGCAATTTTTAGATACATAATCTAGAAAGATCTAGGTAATCAATTTATTTAAATGTACATAAGATGATTTAAATCAACATGAATTATTTCCATCTACGATTTTTGAAACATTAACTTAATGGAAACAAACAGGAAATGGCTTTGTTTCATATATTTGCGTGAATATCCTAGAAATGATTTTGCATTATTTCTAAACTTTGAAAACTAAAGATCATTACTTTTCTAAGACAGAAAAGATTGATTGGGGTGACTCCTCTTAGAGCATGAAAAAAGAGTTTACGTACATAAAATTATGTATATGTATAGGTCTGTGAATCGATCAGTCGCGGATAAGAATTTATTTCCGGTTTCCAGTCTGGATATAATATATAAGTCTATGGATAAGACATTATACTCAGACAAGATAGTGACGTCTATAATCTATATCATCTTAGTTCTATTGCTAAGATTCTTCTCTCTATTTCTACTGTTAGCGTCCATGATTGGAAAGCATACAAGAATGAGGCCAGGACCAAGATTTTTTTGCTGACGGGTATGTCTTTCTATTGTATCTTGAGCTTTGCAAGTGTTACTGTGGAATGCGTTACTCTGTACCAACTAAAATTAAATTCATCGGATTGATGCTCGTGACTGTAACTGATTGCAAGGCATATGAGAATCTCAATGGGTGCTTTTAATAATAATAATAATAATAATAATAACATTCCTAGGAACATCTTCGTTGCCTGTCAGAGGGCGGTACTGCTGCAGACCTGCCACATCACCAGAAAATTCCTCAGTGGAAACTGTTAAAGGGACTACGATGAATTTTGTTTCTCTTTAGCGAAACTCGACCCTGGCAGCGCCAGAGAATGACTACTCGTTCATTTCTAACATAATAATAATAATGTTTGATCTATTTAATTTTAATTTTGAGGAGACTTAAGACGGGTTCATTGCTTCTCCCAGGACAAGGATGAGTAAGAAATAAAATAGAGTTTAAATACATTATCTCCTCCTCTAAAGTTAATAGGAGACATACATACACATGTTAATATTATAATACGAACTGTAACACGAATAATACTACTAATATTCTTATAATAATTAATTAATTAATTTTTTGCATGCAGACATTTGATACAATAAATGATAAAACGTGCAATACAGTTATGAAAAAAAATGTTGTAGTATTAATAAAGAAATGCATTAAAGCTCATTTTAAATCTCTCTGCTAATAAAAGATGCCACTATTGAATCCATTAATCCAAATAGATTTATGGATTTATAGCATTTTATTTGTGTTGAGTAAAAAGAGTATACATTCTCCTATAATTCAATACCAAATAGAACATTTTCTGATAATAATAAAAAAAAGTCATTGAAGTTTAACCCTAGCAGAATAATGAGATAAACATGTGCAAAACGAATAGTACTCTCGAAACAAGACAAAATAAAATATGGAGAGAAAGAGTTAATGTTTTTTTAGAATATGCAACACAAAGATAAAACAAAGATAAAAAATGTATTTCTTTTGTTGTTTCTCTTCACTTGTTAACTTTAAGTGAATTTGTGTAGGTTCGAATAAACCATAAGTACAGCAAGTAACAGCTGGTACATCTATACCGACTACAAAGTTTAGACTTCTGACTCTTTTTACATTCGTTTGTTGAGGATGTTTCAGGAATATAGCTTCAGTATTAAGAGAAGGCTTTTCATAAAGGCTATAACAAATAGCGTTACTTTTTTAAATTGGTAATTGTGAACTAAAATTTCTTAGCATTTTCTCATATGTAGCACAGAAAAACACTAATTTTAGTTGCAAAGTAGTATTGAAATACAGAGTTATTCCTTTTGTTTTAGTGGTTTGATTTCTTCTAGCTCTTTCCCAATATCGCTCGTTCTTTTTCTTCTGTTAATTTTGGGTTTCACTACAGTAACACGCCATTTCTTCATATTGCTTCCGTCTTCTCTGTTATTTACATTTTGATACTTAAAGAAAAATAAAACGTGATCTCATTGTTACATGGTGAAACCTTGCAGAGTGTAGGGTTTAACATTGAATGTACAAATTCAATTAGTATGTCTAGTTTTAAAGAACAGTTTACAAACTGACATACACTGGCGTAGCTAGGAATTTTCCATTCTTGGAGGGCCCGTGGTGGCTTTATCTCTTTGAGCCCCCTTGAGTAATATTTAATTATAAATATTTAAAAAAACACTTAATTGGGTACCCGTCTTAAGTTGGGCCCGTGGGGGATTTTCAAACTCTCCCCCTCCCTCCCTTAGCCAAGCGAATCCACAGCTGCTATTTATGGTTTAAGTTTGTATAAATTGGCCTGATTCATAATAAAGCTGGTCGTAATAAAATAAAAGATGATCGATTCCTTTTATGTCATTCCAATGAAACCACCATAATTGAAACTACGTTCAAAAACTACTGCTTTTTGTTTCTGTAGTATTTTGAATATTTTGATTACATCTCGCATATAAAGTAGGAATAGTATAAATAATTGGATTTAAAGCTGAATTTATGGGTAAAACAAACACTGCAAACCAAGCGTAAACTTCGCGGTCAAAAGTGTGGCCATTCATTGAAAAAATCCCAATTATTCCGATAGGAAACCAGCACAGAAAATCAGACATAGCCACAAATGCCAATTTTCTGGCAACAGCTAAATCTTCTAATCTTCTGATAGGACAGTTCTTTAAGGAAGGCGTTAATTGTTTTCTTCTAGTTATGTTGACAAAGATGGCTATTTGACCGACAGCTATGAGTAAAAATAAAACAAAATTAACTCCAACATAAACGACAAACGTAAACTCCCAGCCACTGAAACGAATAGAACTAAATGGAAGAGCCAAACACAGACCATTAGTGGAATAAATTTCCCAACTCGAAATTACTATAGGAACAGCTGCCAGGACAATGCCAACTAACCAAGCTAATGTGAATAGTACACAAGTCAAGGTTTTAGACAATTTATATTCCCCAAATGGATAAGTGATTTTCAAGTAACGATCTAAAGTGATCAAACAAATAAAGAAAGTTGATGTTTCACTAGAGAGCGTTGATAAAAACCCAGAGATCTGACACAACATTCCATTTCTCCAGTGGGTCTCTTCCAAGACATACAAATCTTTATAGTCAATATCAACACTTGCAATAATCAGCAAATATATCCCCATAATAAAATCTGATAATGCGAGGCCTGTCACAAAGTGACCATAAGCTTTTTTGAATATTTCTCTATTCCACACAAGTCTATAGACTAATACAATGCCATTACCAACTATTGTGATTAAACCAACAATCCAAATGACAAGTCTCTTAAATACATCCCCAATAAGATGTTTGCATGAGGAAATGGCATCAGTGGGTCCATGACATTTGTCTACAGATATATTAGCATTTAAAATTTGAGGACAACATAATCTAAAGTCACTTGTCCATAATCCAGTTCGAATGGTTAGACCTTCAAAAAAATTTTGCTGTATTTGAGAGAGTTGAACACTTTGTATATACAGTGTGTCTAAAATGAAGAACTTTGGTATTCCCATATCTTTAAATCCTAAAACTTCTGTACCACTTAAATCTAAATATTTTAGACCCTTTAAATTAAAAAATATTTTGCTATGAAATGCTTTAAATGACGTGTACGACAGATCAATAGCTACCAACGTTTTTGGAAATCTAAATTTGTACCCTATTCTGAGGCTTGGGTTATTAGAAAGATTTAAAAATGTTAACTTTATCATATCGTGAAACAAATTCATTTCGTCACTACTTTTCAAGTTATTGTAACTTAGATCTAATTCCAGCAGGTTTGAAAGTCTCCAGTTTTTGAAAGCCAAGTCAAAATTTTCTATATTACATTTTTGCCCTGAAAACTCGATGATATTCAGAATTGGAAAGTATGTTGAAATAATTTCTGGGTAATATGAGTTAGAAATGTTGTACAGTGGAACGTGAAATTTGTACATCTCAATTGACTGTGTATTGTCAGCTTCTAAACGTCTGTGAGAAAGGCAAACATATTCATCAGGACAAGCAGGAGAACAAAGAAACTCTTTATCCTTGTTAAAAGGCGTCCAAGTTAAACATACATCTTTTAGATAAGCTAAGATACTACTTAAACATTGCTCTGTATGTGCTAATTCATCTTCTCCATTAGGACAATCTGGTACTCCATTATTACGCATATGTAGTGGAATGCAGTAAGATCTATAGCATTTGACAAAATTATGTGGACAGGTAAAGTTCTCACAGTGTTGTAAATGATAATTATTAAAGCACTTTCGAAAATAAAGTTTAATACAACGAAACGCGTACCCTGCCATATCACTTTCACAAGTAAACTTTTCTAAATATATTTCTATTAAAGAAAGTCGTTGGAAACATGTGTCCCTATCTTTCAAGCAGTCTTTACAGGAGTTAATGTTCCTTACACAATTAAGCCAAGTTTCGGATTTTTTACAATAGTCATTAATTTGACAGCTGGAAATGTTAACTAATTTTAGAATTTTTAAATCGGAAGTTCGGTGCAGTTCTTTAATCCCACTAATGACTCGGATATCACTGGCTACTTTTCGATGTAACTTCATTATCGGACCAATGTATTTCCGGCACATGTTTTCTATTAAACTTTGATTTGAGTAATTCAAATGAAGAAAACAGTTTATTAATTGAACATATCTTTTTTCCCAATAAATCATTGTAAAAAATTTCAAAATATAAAAATAATCTATCAAGAACATGTCTTCCATTTCTTGAGTTTCTAATGTGATCTGATTATTAGAAATAGGTAAATGACATTCACATATCACCATTGCGTGCTCTATTGGTTTATCACAATCAACATCCATGATATAAAATTGTTGATTGGTTTTACTGTCAACATGTAGAATTGCTTCATTGTCATACTTCTCACTGCTAATGATAAAACATTTTTCTGGATCGTTAGAACCATTATAATTTTTTAACACTTGGAAATTAAAATCGTATTTTAAAATAAACGGGTTTGACGACGCCCACACAAGTTTTGTCCTACCATCTCTGGCTATGTTTATACCGACATGCACGACGACTCCTTGTTTTCCAAATGTTCTAAAAATAAATTCAATTTCATCATACGTTTCCATAGAAAGTAAATAACTACTTTGATTCTGTGCACAGTACTGGCGAGCTTCACTGCTAGACATTGTCCTATTCTCTGCTAAATGATAGTAGGATTTCAAAAACTTTCCAATCATAAGACTATGATTTTGTTTCTGACATTTAATGTAACAAACTTTGGAATGAAATTCTTCCCTATTAAACTCTTTAAATGATTTTAAAGGCAAAATATAATTGGTTCCAATTAAGCGATTTAGCGAACAATTTACAGGTGATTTCAAAACAAACAAAAAATTTTGCTTCCTAGTAGTAAAAAAATTTATCATAGTTTCATCCAGTACATTACAATCGTGAAATAACGAAACTAACATCACAGTTATTCGAACAGACTCAGTCTGGGACTGGCTCCATGTCTGTGATTGGTTGGTAATATGTTCAAAGGGAAGCCTATCAGGGCATGTTTGCTTTATATGCTTAACGTCTGTTGCATTTATCCGATAGATGCCTTTATCTGAATTGGTCATTAAGGTGAATCGTGGGATATTCCATTCTTTTTCAGTCTCAAAAAAATGTTTGGTTTGATGAAATATCTTCATTTGCTCTTCAAAATCATATCGACAGTCCAGTAAAAACCTGAAGTGAAGTTTCTTAACATCACAATCATTTAATGGAAAGGAAACAACACAACCTGAAAAGATGTTTAGAAAATTAAGTTCTAGTTTCAATAATGACTTTATCATTTACTAGCCATATATTACCCGCGGCCCACTGGTCTTAATGTGCGTATAACTGAAAGAGTTACTTATCTAGTGCAGTAAAAAAATCAAGAAAATAATAATGTTATAAGTAAAGCGAATGCATGAAATCAAGTATATTAACATATTAGGAATGGAGGTTAAAAATAGCTATTCGACATACATATCTAGATTGAATGAAAACATTGCCTTGTGTTTTTAGAAGTGCACGATATCAAGATGTGAGATGTCAAATATATTATATAATTAAAGCGTGAATGTAACTGTTAATATAACATCGTTAGTTTTATTTAATGTAGATGTATAGATAAAATCTAAAAAAAAACACTTGAATGCTATAGTAGTTTAGTCAATAACTAAAGACTTTGAGCCAAGTGTTGACCTAGATCTAGCTTCACGCTATCTATGACGACACGATGAATGATTATTTTTGTATATATGTAGCAATGTTAAGAGGTCTAAATCCGTATAATTAAATATTGAACAAAAAATTAAATAGAAAATAAAGACTTAATATTAAAACAGAATCGGTAGCTGTAGGCTTAAATGCTTTAAAAACACATTGGAAAGTAAATTGTATTATGTAATTAGTTTATTAGTTTAATAATATGCCTTTATAATGCATGATATTATGACCTCTGACGTTCATTTCATTTGTATCACTACGCCTTTCATGTAATGGAGCCGCAAGTTACGGAAAAGTTTGTCAAGAAGTTTAAAGCTAGTTACATATAGAGCGAACGATTTTATGTAAAAAAATGTTTTGATACAATACTTTTATAGAGTTGGTCCATTTCTTTTAGGGTCTTAAGTTTGTTTTAGGGCTACAATACATACACTACGGTCTAAGTTAGTACCCAAGGAGCATTTCTGCCAAGTTGTATCAAGATCGGTGAAAATGTTTCGATTTCTATGCGGGGACATACATACATACATACATACATTCGCCTTACTTTCTACTTTATATATTAGATATACAAGATAAGAATTATTTTATACAGCTAAACTATACACTTTGCTTTATATTTTGAGTTTATGAAGACTTATAGATAAACTTAAAATAAGGTTTTACACATTTGATGTTTAGTTTATACATAACTAGGTTTTACTTTTTCATAATTTAAAAAAATAATTTCATTGTAATATTTTTAATAGTAAAAAGTTGAATTTAATTTTAAATTAATATTGCTGTAACTTGCCAAATAACCTCAACGAAAGGATTATAAAAAAGAACTTTTAATCATCAATAAGAAACTATATCTTTTTATTTAGAGCCAAACTAATCACATCCCAGACGTCCTTGTTTTCATCTCTTCTGTAATCATCGACCATCTTTGACTTCCTCTATCTTTTATCGTGTCTCTGTCCTGTGTCTTATGGAGCACAGTCTCGCACTTAATGAAAGTGCGCAATGTAGTGTCATAACAATATGTTTATTATTTTCCAATGCCGGCATATATAACTTTTTAAATAAAATCCTAAACGATGGGTCAAGATGTGCCAAACTTTAATTATGATCAGAGCTAAATCCCTAAATCTTTTTACGTAAAGCACTATTATTTTCTGAATCAAACAACTTATCATCTTGCTAATGTGACCATTCATTTGAGCGGCCTCCGAAAGGGAAAAAGGTGCTATTGGTTTTCCTTGATCTGTCCGTCCGTTACATATACGCCTCAAAAAAAAAAAAAAAAAAAGCGGAAAGATATTGAAAATCCATGATTTCCATGATTTCATGATTTTTTCCAGCTTGCATAGTTTGTGTAGAATATTTGCATTACACAAATAACAAACTAGTGTTTAAGAGGGAAGACATATTACTCCATTTATTACGTAAACACAAGCGGTGTTGCACTGACGCGCTAGTGTGCAAATGTACATATAATACCAATATGTTACATCTCTCTTCTTTACTTCAGAAAATCTATTTATCAGAATAACTAACAAACTAGTCAACTAAAAAGTCAATTCACAAATCAGGTCTCTTGGGTTTGTTAACCATTCTGCCTGAGCGTGTTACGTAAGGTTCATGTGGTCTAGAGGTGTTAGAAGAAGCAGTGTGTAGTGGCGGTTCTACATCTAGTGTAGTTTGTAATCTCCCACTTCTGACACCATGTAGAATATTTGTGTTACACAAATAACAAAGTAGTGCTTAAGAGGGAAGACATATTAGAAACTCCATTTATTACGTAAATACCAGCGGTGTTGCTCTGACGCGCTAGTGTGGAAATGTACATATAATACCAATATGTTACAGTTTTGGTGAAACGGCTACCTTTTTCTTATGCAAGCAAATCATTGAGTTTTTAAAAATTAAATATTTTAGCATAATTTTGTGCATCAATTTTTTCTTCGTACAAAAATCTGGGTTCACTCCCTTCGTTACTGCGTATATTCATTAACTGTATTCATGCTCTTCTTTCGTCTTGGAGATGTACGATTCAACCTAGCTTTTTTTAAAAGTGACTTTTGGGTTATTTCTGCTTTTGTTCCCCGCTTTCGGTTAAGGTTATATATGGTCATCACCATCTTATACTAGTATGTATCGTCCCTCCCACCTGGTACAAACCTTTTTCATTTTGTATTGACTAATGATAAAATTTGAGATTAGAGTGTGATGTGACATAATATACAAATGGATTCAAATATCAATACATAGCTTATATTATATAGATATTTAACGCATTTTGTTCACAAATTATTATTTCTCCATAAAAATACGACCGCCCCCACCCCCTCAGATGACTAGAGTGGAGAGAGTAGTAGATGCAATCGCCCCCATCCCATTGAATCGGCCAAGACACCAATAGGGGAGCGACATAATAAAAAAATTAGAAAGTAATTCAACTAATTTTTTTTAAACAAACTATGCTTTCTCCATAAAGTAGGACAGCCCCCTCCCCTTAAAGGATTTCGTTGGAAAGGGCAGTAAATGTATTCTCCCCCCCCCCCACCCCACCCATCGGCTAACCGGGAAATGAAGTAAAGATGGCACTGTTTTAAATACCAAAAACAAATTTTAATTATATCGATATTTATTCTGTTAACAAGCTGTGATTTCTACAAATAAAATGGGCCCCTCCCCACCCCAACAAATCAGCCAACATACTAGACTAGGGGGGGGGGAGCGAAATAATCTAAAAATAGGTTGAAATATAAATAATTGGTTATATTTATAACATAATTAATAAATTGGTATACACATATTGTGATTTTCTTAACTAAAATTTGCTATTATTGCCCCCCCCCCCACCCACCTAGATCCGCCAGTAATACTGGTTTAAGGTTTCTGCCTAATTATGTAAAATCTTGCTGTCTAAATTTTGACTAAAAGGAAATGACCTACATGTATATTTTTTTTTACCGAATTTATACCGAGATCAATTTAGATCTATAACAAATTACTAATGTTTTACTTTTGATATTAATAAAAGAAAGTAGAAGTCTTATAAAAAATACTCACCTAGGCCAAAGAAGAACAAAAAGTAAAACATCTTTGAATTTAAAAAAAAAAAGAATCCTATGGCACGTGAACCCAATGTATTTAGCATTGCCTATACATGTCTAGAAAACTCTCGTAAAGGCAAACTGATTCCACTACCTAGAGAATCTACATTTATACTGTGTGACTTTTATTGTCAAATAGTTCAGCTTTGAATTATTAAACATGTTTTATTGTTTGGTTCTAGATGAGGTCGACTCAGAAAAAGAATGTATTACTATAGGCGCGGCTCTAAACTTTGTGTGGAGGTCATATTAAATGCTCATTTTTGCTTGTAAAAAGATCAGTATTTTTGTTTTCGTTGATGTGTCTATTTGTGTATGCACTTCTAGTAGAGCGGTATGTCAACATGGGCACTACGTACTGTCTAGATATCTAGAAGTAAAGATCTTAAATAGTAAAATTAGCTTAAAAGTTCCCTTTTCAGACCTTGTGGTCTATAGGGCAGATAACGTAAAGGTCATCTGTTTCTGTGGTTAACGAGGGTGTCATGTGGCCCGCACAACAACCAACTGCCTTTACTTTTCCCAACTAATGTCAGGTACCCATTTGAGCTGGGTGGACACAGAGGCGCCCAAAGATTTCAATTTTGGAAAATTTTACATTGTAAAATGTAATGTGTGGGAATACTTTTTTTTTTTCAAAAATCTATATCATCTCAGTTCCATTGCTAGAATTCTGCAGTTAGCGTCCAAGATTTGAGAGCATAGAAGAATGAGGAAATGGCCAAGAAACGCATAAGATTGATTTTTGTGCGGATGGGTATACCTCTTTCCAATGTGTCTTGACCTTTGCGAGTGCTGCAAGACAAAATGAAATTTATTGGATTGATGCTCATGCCTCTATAACTCTAGCTGATTACAAGGCGTATGAGAATCTCAATTGGTGATTTTATAATAATAATAATACAAGGTGTTAATAACAACTGACCTCACTGATAACTTCAAGGCCTTTAACATTCTTAGGAACATCCTCGTTGCCTGTCAGAGGGCGGTACTGCTGCAGATCAATCGCATCACCAGAAAACTCCTCAGTGGAAACTGTTAAAAGGACCACGATGAATTTTGTTTCTCTTTAACGAAACTCAACCCTGGCAGCGCCAGAGAATGAATACGAGTTCGTTTCTAGCATAATAATAATAATAATAATGCTTTAGTGACGATATCTGTATGTCTTTTGGCCTAGATAAGTGTGGCATCATAAGCATTAAAAAGGGCAAGGCAACGAACACCAACATTGAATTTGAAGGCATCGAGGAATTGAACTCCGTCTCTATTTATAAATATCTTGGAATAAACCAGAATGCCAAGATAAACCATAAGAAATTAAAAGAGGACTTTCTTGGCAAATATAGGCAAAGAGTTAATAAAATCCTCAACACCAAACTGTCTGGCAGTAATCTCATCACTGCAATAAACAGCTGGGCCGTCCCAGTGCTCCTTTACACGTTCGGTGTGATCAAATGGACTGACACCGACCTACATGACATTGACAGACTCACTAGAAAATTACTAACCAAGTTTCGATGCCTACACCCCAAGTCCTCCACCATAAGGTTATACCTGCCCAGGAAGGATGGGGGTCGTGGATTGCAGAACATCTTCAAATTGTGTAAGATTCAAGTTTTAAAAATACGATCAAAACTGCTCGCCTCCAGCAACAAATTAGTTTCCTTCCTACGGAAATACGACTCCGATGCAACCCCTCTTAACCTACACAATGCTGATGTCAATGTCGGTTTGGACGACGTAGGGCATGAGATTCGCCAATGGGAGGAAAAAACACTCCACGGAAAATTTCCGGCTTCATTACATGGGGACAACATCGACAAGGCTGCTTCCTTAACATGGCTCAAAGCAGGTCATCTCTACCCTGAAACAGAAGGCTTTGTTACAGCAATACAGGACAGAGTAATCAGGACAAAAAATTACGAGAAGCATATCCTGAAAGTCAATGTTGTCGATAAATGCCGAAAATGTGGAAATGTGGGCGAGTCGATTGAACACATTATGGCAGGATGTCCAGCTCTATCAGAATCAGCCTACCAAGGTCGCCATAACCAAGTTGCAAAGTTAATACACCAACACCTGGCTTTGACGTACAAATTGATTGGTAAGGACACTCCCCCTTATTATAAATACTCTCCGCAAGAGGTTCTCGAGTCTACTGAACATCTGCTGTACTGGGATAGGCCTATTCTGACCGACAAAACGGTAGATTTCAATCGCCAGGATCTGCTGTTCATCGATAAAAAGAAAAAACCGCTACCATTATCGATATCGCCGTACCACTGTCTCATAATTTAAGAAAAACTGAGATAGAAAAACAAAGAAAATATGGGAACCTAAGCTTGGAGATTAAGCGTCTATGGAAATTGTCCAAAATAACAATAAACCCCATTGTTATATCAACCGAGGGGATAATAACAACTGACCTCACAGACACCTTCAAAGCCTTTAACATTCCTAGGAACATCTTCTTTGCCTGTCAGAGGGCGGTACTGCTGCAGACCTGCCACATCACCAGAAAATTCCTCAGTGGAAACTGTTAAAGGGACTACGATGAATTTTGTTTCTCTTTAGCAAAACTCGACCCTGGCAGCGCCAGAGAATGACTACTCGTTCATTTCTAACATAATAATAATAGTAACAATATAATAATAACAATAATAATATAGATTATCCGTGAGTAGGTTATCATCTCAAATAGCCTGGTTGTTGACAGAAAAATATTATCACCGTAGATTGCAGCATTAATTCTACTGTTAGATTAGCAGCGGCCTAGCTCGTGAGTTAGATTGCCGGTAGACACCACAGGCTGTCGTCTTAAGACAGAGCAGGGGGGTCATCATTTTGAGTGACCGTCATACTGTGCAGCCACTAAATGACGACGCATCCTCCAAACAACTGTTCATGTAATTAGATAAAGACGATAGGCAAACGTCATCATTCAGTCCTAAGCAATCTATGGTAAAAATTCGCCATTATTGTTAATACAATTATTATTTCATCTTATTATTTATTTTATTAATAACCTTTTCAATTCTATTAAATAATTGACATGTAAGCCCTTACAATAAAGTGAAAATAATCGGACCACCCTGATGGTTAGCATGCATTGTACATGTACTATATAACACCTAATGGTAGCGAGAAAATAATAGAAACTTGCCTAGATTTAAAAAAAAATCAGAAATCAAGACCCCTCGTCACAGTACTTTGAAAATGTCTTTAACATTAACATAAAAAAACAAAATTCCATCAATGACTTCAATGGATGAACTTCATCCTTACAAGAATTGACTGCTTTGGTGATGCCTCGATAACTATAAATTGATCAACTTAGAAAACAGATCTCAAAAATAAAAAAAAAATAAAAATAAACATAATACCAATAAAATAATATATAAATATAACCAAAAAAAAAATATTCATCAGGCGGGAATCGAAGCCGGATCGACTGCTTAAAAGGCAACCATGCTGATTTTTTAAAAAATCTTGAAATAATAATTTAATTGTAGAAGGCTGCTGGCTACTATCAGTTGGTCATTTTAATAGCGATCTACCTATTTACATATTGTTTTATTTATTTAAGACCAGTCACACAGACTAAAAAAAGCAAAATATCTATGTATATATATATATATAAGATAACAATTTCCTACATTGTAAAGTACTTTATTATTTGGAGATAGTCTTAATGCAATCGTTCTCACTCCAGTACACAAACTTGAAAACTGCAATTGATTGACAGATATAATTTATTTATGAACAATAATGATACAGTTCCTTTGCACCTTTGATAAATGTGCAGGAATCAACATCAAAAGTAAATGATACTTACTATGACATCTTAACCGAGATATTATAATAATAATAATAATAATAATAATCGTTATTGTCCGTACGGAAATTTGTCTTACAATTTGTGCATTACACCAAAGAAAAAAACATTATAACTATAAGAAACCAAAGTGTACATTCACACCAGACTCATTTATAATTTACAATATCAGGTGACCGAGCCTCGCTCGGATGAATAATTCGTTAAGGATGGATATATACCCGAAGTCATTTTGGGAATATTTTTGTAATTACGAAAATGAACGATCGGGTAAAGACTGTCAATCCGAAGAGTTGCTTTTTCGTTCTGTCAGTTCTCAATGTAATTGTACATGGCGATAGAATAGAAAGTCCCCCCAACAGTAGGCCTGTAGAAAACCGCAGCTCACGTCTTAACGTTTTACATTGCTTCTTTCGCGTAAAACTATTGGGCTATTGTTGTAATTACGAAAATGAACGATCAGATAAAGACTACTAATCTGAAGAGTTGCTTTAGTGTTCTGTTAGTTCTAAATGTAATTGCACATGGCGATTAAATATAAAGTCTCTTAAGTCCTCCTATAGTCTAGACCAACCACATCTCACATCCGTCTTATAGTTTTACAATCCATCTTTTGCGTATAACTATTGTAGGCCTACTATTATTGGCTTGGAAGAAAGTCTTTGCAGTGTTACTTCTCAGATGGTTACGTTCAGACATTTAATTATGGAATTAGTATACATTCATTATGGTTTTAGTACGAAACATCAAGTGACGCAAATCTCTACGTTATAGGTTAAAATAGGCACTTTGTGACAAAGTAAAATGGCAAATTTTTTCTTAATAGACTTAAATCATTGCATTAGTTTTCTAAAGAAACGTTTCCGTGGGGCACCTCTGTTACGCCGAAAAATATGTTCGTCCCCCATACGGGATACGTGCCCTGCCCAGCCTGACTGTGGGACTATAAGAAGTTCGCAAGTAAGGCGCAGAGAAGCTGTGTTATGACCATTTCCTTTGTTTTGGTACAGGACAGTAGATACCGAAGCATGAACACATGGTAATAATTCACCAGCAAAATGATAGCACAGAACGAGACAGCTGGAGGTCACCAGCAAAATAAACAACAATGTAAAAGGTATCTACACCACTCTACGCAATTAAAGAGTAAACAATTTATTAAGCACTTAAAACACAATAACTAATCATAAACCGGCACATTTAATTTCATTACTTTTCTTTCATAGTTCTATAATAAATTAATCTACAGTAAGATGGTTGGCAAATGTTTAATAAGGTCTATTGATTCTTTAAAACTCGTTCTTGTTTGCAAAGAAATAATTTAGTGTACTGCGGTAAGCCTAGTGACGTAAGCAGCGTTTTTCCCGTTTACGTCATGGAAAATTTTCATTCATAAAACATTCTAGCCAAAATTAATTTTTCGATAATGAGGCATTTTCAAACCGATATAACGGTCGACCTCGAGTTTTCCCGATGTGGCCAATGAGTTGAGAATTTTTTTCTCACTATTATGCACATACCGTGAACTTTTAAAGAAAATCGTTAGAGCCGTTTTCGAAATAAAATTTATATATATATATAAATATAAATATATATACATACATACATACAAGAATTGCTCGCTTAAGAGTATAGGATGTGACAAAGTTTATACCAGATTGTTCTTATTTAATGATTTGATTGCCAGGGGAACGAAAGAGTGTTTTTGTCTATTTGTCTTTGCTATAGGTGTCTTGTATCTCTTTTGTGATGGTAAAAGCACAAAATCCTGACACAAAGGGTGATTCTTTATTTCTAGGATCTTGTTAGCTTTTTTTTATAGATGTTTGTCTCAAACAACTGCCCAAATGGGGTTCATTTTTTGCCAATGATTTTACCAGAAGCATTTAGGATTCTATAAAGTTTATTTTTATTTTTAATGATCAGATTGCCATACCAGGCAGTGATATTGAAACTTAAAATACTGCAGATGTGAGCGTGATAAAACATAGCCAAGGCCTTTTCGCTAACATTAAACCAGGACAGTTTTCTTAGTAATCGTAATCTTTGCTACCCTTTTTTGCTGATATAAACAGTATTTGCAGTAAAATTTAGTTTATTGTCTAGGATAGTACCAAGGTATTTAAAAGTTGGCACTATGTCAATGTCCCATAACATGAACGATATTTATGCAAAATAAGAAACACCAATTATTTTTACACAAAAATAAAACAGAGAGAAAAAGTCTCTTCCCAGTTTTACAACTAATAGCATATATAGCCAAATTATAAGTTTCCAGTCACGGTGGCTGAGTGGTAAAGAGCTAGGTATTCGAACCGAGGGGTCACTTCGAACGTATTGAAGGCTGGAAATCTTAATTTCGGGATCTTTGGGCGCCTCTTAGTTCACCCAGCACTAATGGTTACCATTAGTAAGCTTCCACGCACTAAGGTTTTGTCTGGGATTAATCCCTTACAGCACGATCCGAACCCTCGTCACTCTGCCTCGCATACCTAGAAGGTAATAGATAGGTTGTCAAGGACTGTTATTCTCATCACCCGACCTTTATTTTTAGCCCCCGAAAAACCCGCCGACAGCGAGGCGGCTTAAATGCAATGCAGTTGTCTCCTGAAACGTACTTTCATAATTCTACGACCCTTATTTAGCGCGCCTATCGTACCGGTGCACTCTTCACACTTTGATGCACCGGCACCCACACATTGAGCAGCACGTCCTGGACTTTGCGAACCTTGCGAACCTTAAAACTACAAACTGGGGATGATCTTCGTTGGCCGCTTCTAGAGTCGTTTGCAGCGTTTCAAGGGCCCACCTCGAGGAGGCTGAGACCAACAGAGATCTCAGTATTACGAGAACGAGTAATATAGAGATGGACGCCTAAAGTGTACCTAACATAAGTTTAAAAAAAATTAAGGTTGGTAGTTGTGCTGGTCACATTGCAATCTTGTCAACCTTGGGCCACAGAAACAGATGACCTTTACATCACCTTTAAAAGAATCCTTCGCTTAATATGGAAGCTATATTCCTCAAACACCAAATTTCTTTTTTTTTAAGTGATTTTCCTTTTTGAAAAAAAACAACCTACCTCAATAATTAAAAATAAAAAAGAGTCAGAAGTCTAAACTTTGTAGTCAGTATAAATGTACCAGCTGTTACTTGCTGTAGAAATATTTTATTCCAACCTACACAAATTCCCTGACGTTAATCTCACTTCATTAGTCTAAATAACGTTTACCTAAATTACAAGTGAAGTAAGCCAACAAAAGAAGTTCAGTTTTTATCTTTGTTCTAGATCTAGAATCTACAATGATTTTTATTAGAATATAAATCTAAATCTAGTTTTAAAAATCTAGTTCTAGTGTAAAAAAAATCTAGATTAGATCTAAATCTAGCTATTATATCATCCAGTGGCGTAGCTATAACTTTACCATCGTCGGAAAGCCCGTTAGGGCTTGATCTCTTTGGGGGACGTTTGCTATTTACGTAATATTCAATATTAAATTTACAAAAACACACATTTGGGGGCCCCCCCCCTCAAAAGAGGCCTTTCGGCGGGGGGGGGGGGTAACTTCCCCCCTCTCTCCCCCACCCAAGCTACTCCTCTGCTGTTATGGTTTAAGGTTATACAAATTGGCCGGACTCATAATAAAGCTAGTCATAAGTAAAATGACATATAATCGATTCCTTTTATGTCATTCCAATGAAACTACCTTAATTTAAACGTTCAAAAACTACTGCTTTTTGTTTCTGTAGTATTTTGAATATTTTGTTTACATCTCGTATATAAAGTAGGAATAGTATAAATAATTGGATTTAAAGCTGAGTTTATGGGTAAAACAAACACTGCAAACCAAGCGTAAACTTCACGGTCAAAAGTGTGGCCATTCATTGAAAAAATCCCAATTATTCCGATAGGAAACCAGCAAAGAAAATCAGACATAGCTACAAATGCCAGTTTTCTGGCAACAGCTAAATCTTCTAATCTTCTGATAGGACAGTTCTTTAAGGAAGGCGTTAATTGTTTTCTTCTAGTTATGTTAACAAAGATGGCCACTTGACCGACAGCTATGAGTAAAAATAAAACAAAATTAACTCCAATATAAACGACAAACGTAAACTCCCAGCCACTGAAACGAATAGAACTAAATGGAAGAGCCAAACATAGACCATTAGTGGAATAAATTTCCCAACTCGAAATTACTATAGGAACAGCTGCCAGGACAATGCCAACTAACCAAGCTAATGGGAATAGTACACAAGTCAAGGATTTAGACAATTTATATTCCCCAAATGGATAAGTGATTTTCAAGTAACGATCTAAAGTGATCAAACAAATAAAGAAAGTTGATGTTTCACTAGAGAGAGTTGATAAAAACCCAGAGATCTGACACAACATCCCATTTCTCCAGTGTGTCTCTTCCAAAACATACATATCTTTATAGTCAATATCAACGCTCGCAATAATCATCAAATATATACCCATTAGGAAATCTGATAATGCGAGGCCTGTCACAAAAAGACCATAAGCTTTTTTGAATATTTCTCTATTCCACAAAAGTCTATAGATTAATACAATGCCATTACCAACTATTGTGATTATACCAACAAACCAAATGACAAGTCTCTTAAATAAATCCCCGATAAGATGTTTGCATGAGGAAATGGCATCAGGAGGTCCATGACATTTGTCTACAGATATATTAGCATTTAAAATTTGAGGGCAACACAATCTAAAGTCACTTGTCCATAATCCAGTTCGAATAGTCAGACCTTCAAAAACATTTTGCTCTATTTTAGAGATTCTTAAATGTTGTAGATACAGTGAGTCTAACGTGTAAAACTTTGGTATTCCCAAATCTTTAAATCCTGCAATTTCTGTGCCACTTAAATCTAAATATTTTAGAAATTTTAAATTTAAAAATGTATTGCCATCAATTGATTTAAATGATGTGTAAGACAGATCGATGGTTTCCAAATTTTCTGTAAATCTAAAATTGTCCGCTATTTTGAGACTTGGGTTATTAGAAAGATTTAAAAATGTTAACTTTATCATATCATGAATCAAATTTATATCGTCACTACTTTTCAAGTTATTGTAACTTAGATCTAATTCCAGTAGATGGGAAAGTCTCCATTTTTTAAAAGCCAAGTCAAAATTTTCGACATTACATTTTTGGACAGAAAGTTCAATGATATTTAGAATAGGTAAATATTTTGTAATAAGGTATGGTATATAAGAGCCAGATATGTTGTGTAGTGGAACTTGAAATGCGTACATCTCATTAGACTGTTTATTGTCATTATTCCAACGTCTGTGAGAAATGCAAATATAGTTTACAGGACATCGTGGAGAACAAATAAAATTTTTAGGAAAGAAATAAGAGAAAACATTATAATAATCATATATACATACATTTTTTAAATATGCTGTCATATTTCCAAAACATGTTGTTGTAATTAGGCCAGAATTTGACTTAATGTATTCATCTTCTCCGTGAGGACAATCTGCATGTCCATCGTTCTTCATTTGAAGTGAAATACAATAAGATTTATAACATTTAAAAAAATGGTGTGGACATGTGAAGTTCTCGCACTGTTGTAAATGGGAATTATCATAACAAAATGAAAATTTAGAAGTAATACAACGATATGCTCTTTTTCCCCAAGTCTCACATGTAAATTTTTCTAAATTTATTTCTGTTGAAGAAAATTGTTGGAAGCACATATCTCTACTACTCAAGCAGTCTTTACAGGAGTTAGCGTACCTTTCACAATTAATCCAAGTTTCAGATTTTTTACAATAGTCATTGAATGGACAGCTGGAAATGTTTACTGTTGTTAGAAGAAATACATCTTGATATGAGTTATCTATATCCATCCCTCTAGTAATCAGAAAATCACTAGTAACTTCTCTGTGTGATTCTATTATTGTATGTATGAATTTACTGCAAAATTTTTCTATTTTACTATTATTGAAGTAATTAGAGTGAAGAGAACAATTAATTAAACCATAGACAGTCCCAAGAGGCTCATAGTTATACAGAAAATCAAAAAAATAAATAGGATTTACTAAAATTTCTTCTTCCATTTCTCGACTCTCCAATGTAATCTGATAATTAGAAAGAGGTAAATGACATTCACATATAACCAGTGCGTGCTCTATTGGTTTATCACAATCTACATCCTTAATATAAAATGGTTGATGGGTTTTACTGTCTACATGTAGAATAGTTTTACTGTCATTCTTCACACTGCTGATGATAAAACATTTTGTTTGATGTTCAGGCCAAAGATACCTACCATACAAATTCTTATCAATATTGTTTTTTAAAGTAAACGGGTTTAACGACGCCCAAATTCTTATATTATCTGTTTTTAGTCCAATATGTAAGATCACATCTTGTTTTCCATATGTTCTAAAAATAAATTCAACTTCATCAGAAGTTTCCAAGGAAAGTAAATAACTAATTTGATTCTTCGCACAGTACTTGTGAGCTTCATTGCTAGACATTGTCAAATTCTCTGCAAAATGATAATAGGATTTTGAAAAATTTCCCAAAAAAAAACTAGTTTGCTGTTTCTGACAATAGTAACAGAGTTTGGAAAACATATTTTCACTTATAAATTCTTGAAAAGATCTTAAAGGTAGCAAAAAATTGATTTTAAAAAAGTCATTATCCGAAGCATTTGTAAGTAATTTTAAAATAATAAAGAAATTGTGTTTCTTAATTTGTAAAAAGTTTTTCATAGTTTTATCCATTTCATTACTTTTATTGCATAAAGAAACAAACATGACAGTTATTCGAATAGTCTTTGACTGGGATTCGCTCCATGTCTGTGATTGGTTGGTAATGTGATTATATGGAAGCCTGTCAGGGCATGTTTGCTTTATATGCTTAACGTCTGTTGCATTAATCCAATAGATGCCTTTATCTGAATAGGTCATTACATTGAATTCTGGGATATTCCATTCTCTTTCAGTCTCAAAAAAATGTTTGGTTTGATGAAATATCTTCATTTGGTCTTCAACATCACATCGACAGTCCAGTAAAAATCTGAAGTGAAGTTTCGTAAGATCACAATCTTCCAATGGAAAGGAAAGAACAAAATCTGAAAAACAAAAGTTACAAAAAAGTTTCCTTTACAAAATGACTATTATTTATAGCAACCCTTGAAATTACAGAAATAGTTTTGAGTTTTTTGCCCGTCCGTCCGTCTGTCTGTCCGACCAATCCTCCTTCTTCTATTCGTCCAGTTTCAATCATAAAAATTAGAAACGTTTATTAAAATCCTTTTTAATTATTTTTTAGTTTTCAACGTTCTGGTGCAAAAATTACTTTTAATCCTTTGAAAAAAAAGTTTCCTTTTTTAAATCAAATACGTAAGGCGTTTTATTTCCTTCATTTAATACACAATTTTGTTTATAACTAGTTATTATTAATCTATTAATCTATAAATATATAAAATTCTCTTCATGGATCAAGAGTTTGGACAAGAAGTATAGGAAATATCACTTTTTTATTTCTGCAAGTCGGACTATAGTTACCCTACGAAAAAAAGAGGGGGGAACAAGTAGTATTCACACGTTACAAAATAATAGTGCCGGATCAAGAAGTCATGAAAAGATAACTCTTTTATTTATTTCTACCCCACGTAACCTGAGCGGCAAATAGAAGAAGGAGGTAGGAGAACAATTAATCTACTCTGTATGTTTTGTTTTATCGAGCGTAGGATTGGTTTTTTCCATATTGAATAGCACCCCGAAATGACAATGTTTGTCTATATATTTCAGGAGATTTGTATGAGTTTTCAAAAGATTTTAATAATTTCCAGAGATTTCCAGGACTTTTTCATATATTTTGCAATTTAAGGAGATTTCCAGGAAATCCTGGTAAATCAGGAAATCTGTTATAAGTTATAAAATGGTTTAATTTAATAATATACACCTAGAATTAGCGCAAGTTGGTGCAATGAAGTGGCATTACGCCGGTCCTGCAAAAAAGCATCGTATGCCGTGGGTCGACTAGTAGTAAATAAGAGGAGAGACTATATAAGTGGAGGTAAAAAAAAAAGCATAGTAGTCTTGAGTAAGAGAGCGTTATTATGTCATAATGATATTAAAGAAAAAATCCGAGAAAAAGCAAACATAAAAGTTGTGAAATGCTGAAATATAAGAAGCCCAAAAAAAAAATAAAAAATAAGTCAGTGATTGTATCTAAAATAGTTTTTTTTAGTGGTGATGATGGGAAAATTTGGAAAAGTGAAACTAGAATTCTCATATGGTTTATATACGGGATCGTTCTAATTCAACCTGACAAATTCTAAATCATAAGCCGAAATTATGTCCGAGGAAAGTTAAAATGGGAGGGCGGGGCTCGGTCAAAATATTATGTGAGGGTTCAATGCGCAGGATGCAATTATACAATAAAAAGGGTTCCTGCAGAAAGGCATCAGAGAGCCTTTGAAACGTATCAAACATAAGAAAAGTCGATAAGTATCAGGTGTAACATTTTCTAAGGCTTAAAGTGAAGGGGTGAAATAAGTGATATCAATAAACGAACGTATGGTGCAAAACTCTATGGTTTGGCTGGGTAACATTAGGGTCGTACCTATTCGATGTAACAGATTATAAAATCAAGTTTTTTTAATTAAAGAAGGGCGGAGCAGAACAGAAAACGGAGGGGAGAGAAGAGTGAATGTCTTTGAGAGGGCGTTTAAGGCTGGCTGTACTAATTTAACTTAGAATATATTAGAATATACATGCAAAAGGGGGATAGTTGAAAAGCGGGCTGTACTAATTAAACTTGAAATATATTAGAATATACAGGCAAAAGGGGGATAGTTGAAAAGCGGGCTGTACTAATTAAACTTGAAATATATTAGAATATACAGGCAAAAGGGGGATAGTTGAAAAGCGGGCTGTACTAATTAAACTTGAAATATATTAGAATATACATGCAAAATGGGGATAGTTGAAAAGCGGGCTGTACTAATTAAACTTGAAATATATTAGAATATACATGCAAAAGGGGGATAGTTGAAAAGCGGGCTGTACTAATTAAACTTGAAATATATTAGAATATACAGGCAAAAGGGGGATAGTTGAAAAGCGGGCTGTTGTAGTGAAAGTGTAAAAGAAAGAGGGGGGAGGGTACAGCACAAAAATTTGCATAAAGTAAAATTGAATTTTTTTTTTTAAAGCCATATAAGTGTACTGCAGAAAATTCAGAGAGTATAAATAACGTTTTTTAAGGTGGGAAATTTGTGTGTGGAGGGGTTCTTGAATTTATGGGCCGGTTTAAGGTATAAGTAAAAAAAGAAAATGAAATCCATTTCGAAATAAACAATATAAAAGTGGCAACGTCATCGATTCCAAAGATTAATGATGAGTGCAGTGTTTCACGTGACAATGCAGATCCAGTTGCGACCTGGCAGTCTATTTATGTTTTCTTTCCGTCTTCTGCACCTGTCTTCAATCATGGATTTTCTCAAATGTATGTCCCGATGAATTTGAGAGAGCCCCACCAACTGACTTTTTCAGAGGCCATCTGCTGCCAGCTATTTTCCTCTATGCCAGTGAGGGCGAGACAACGCCTGAGTTTTTCTGTATAGCACTTACGAAGGGTTACGCCGTTTTCCTTTAAGCAAAAGAAGATCGAATTTGGCATGGTCTCCCATGAGGGATAAGTGTCCAACCCAGCGCAGCTGTCGAATGGTAATTAATGCTTTTATACTGCCCACACCGGCCTCTAGCAGAACATAGTTATTTTTATTGTAGTCTTGCTAGCGTATGTCCATCATGAGCGAAGGCACCTTTGATGAAAGGTTTCCAAAAGTCGTAATGCATTCGATAGAGCACCCAGGTCTCAGAGCCATACAAAAGTGTCGTGAGAACCATTGCTTTACAAACATGTATTTGGTTGTCAGATGAAGAGACCTATTCCACCATATTCTTAGTCTGAGGCGACGAAAAGAGCTGTTTGCATTTGCGAGACGGTCGTCTATTTATCTGGTCAGTGATGCTTCGTTAGACATTTCGCTGCCTATGTAGGTCAAGTGGTCAACAAAATTAAGGAGATGGCAATTCAGATTGATCAGTGGAGCTGGATAAGTTCACTTTTGAAGCATAACCTCTTTGTTTGTTTTTTTAGGTTGATGAACAGACCAAACGAGGCAGCCTCAGCAAATTCATGAACGGCAAGCTGAAGCTCCCGTTCGGTGTGTGCAAGAAAGTCGCGGGCAACCCATTCCATGCTCTAATAGCACTAGGGAAGAAGGAGTATTTGTACAAATTTGTCCTAGCATATGGGACGAGGAATGTGCCTTTATCTTTGTGTCTTTCAGAGTATTTTATTAAATTTTGTTTTTGTATTTGAAGTTTATGGTTCAGTGTTTTATGTATGATTGCTACTTTACTTTTGAGCCTTCTGTCCTGAAGGCTTTCTAAATTTAGTGATTTTACTAAAGGTGTTACTCTAGTCAAATGTGAATATTCGTTTGTTATGAATCTCACTGCTCTATTTTGTGTCTGTTCCATTTTCTTAATGTTCTCTTAAGTTGAGGGGTCCCAAACGGAGGATGCATATTCTATTATTGGCCTAACGAAGGTTAAATAACATTTTAGTTTTGTGTTCTATTTGATTTATAGAAATTTCTTTTAATAAATCCTAATGCTTTGTTTGATTTTTTTGTAGTTTCATCAATATGTGGATTCCATGACAGTTTTTCATTTATTATAACACCTAGGTATTTTGCGTTTTTAGTCTGTGTTACTGGTTTGCCATGAATAAGATAAGTGGAATTAATTTGTTTTAGTTTTTTTTTGTTACTCTTAACAACGGACATTTTTATGGGGGGAAAGACATGCTCCAATTTGATTCCCGTTTCTGTAATTCATCAAATTCTCTTTGTAAAATATCTGTGTCTTGTCTTGTTTTTATTGTTTTATATATTATGCAATCGTCTGCAAATAATCTGATTTTTGTTCCTGAAGTAATGCAATTTGGTAAATCATTTATGTAAATCAGAAAATCTTTAATCCACTGATGCAGTTTACCATTAATGCCGAAATATTTTGATTTTTTAAGCAAACTATGGTGGTGAACTTTGTCAAAAGCCTTAGAAAAATCTAGTAAGATAGCATCTATTTGTTCACTATTATCTAAACCTTTTGAAAAATCATCAATTAGTCCTATTAGTTGTGTTTCACATGATCTATATTTCCTAAAGCCATGTTGGTATGGTGTGAGCACATTATGTTTGTCTAAGTGGTTTATGATGTTGCTACATATTGTTACGAATCTCACTATCCAGGCTCTCTGCAAACTGCACCATACACCACCAACTTAAAGAACTTGACAAGTCAGGGCTCCAAAATAACGTAAAGGTTTAATGTCCATAAATAACAGCCAATACTGTACAATTGGCAGCACGTAGAACAGTACAAATAGCTCTGCGATAACAAATATCTCTCCGTCGTATCAACTCTTGCACTGGCCTCTCCGTCTCGTTCCGGGCTTGCACTGGGTTCAACAGTTCGGGACTGACTTCACACACTTGGGCTCGTTGTGTCGGACTCGATCACAGACCAAGATCAAGACGCCGTTCGTCTCAACTGTACTTGACAGTACTCCGCACTGAACCGTCGTAATGCTCCGTACAGAACCACACCGTTGAACTGTGCTGTAGTCG
Source organism: Biomphalaria glabrata (assembly GCF_947242115.1). Taxonomy (NCBI): domain Eukaryota; kingdom Metazoa; phylum Mollusca; class Gastropoda; family Planorbidae; genus Biomphalaria; species Biomphalaria glabrata. Next base: position 5,500,765 of record NC_074724.1, on the reverse strand, counting down.
ACCGTGTTCTGAACTCCTGTCGTGAACCCGCTTTCTGAACCGTCTTGACTGCGACACCTCCGCTCTTTATATAGGGTCCCTACTGGCCTTCTAGAACCGGACAGAACGTCGCTCGACCATTCTGGGACGCTCCTGAGCTCTGTTCACGACGCCGATCCTACTCGAACCTTCATGTTGTTAACTCGTCTCGGCCGATCGTCGTAACTCGTCACGGTTGACCGCTCGTCTAGCGCTGGCCTGGGGCGATTTGCGTCGGCTGACTACACTCACACCACTACCCCCATCTGTGCCACCACCAGGTTTATAACACTGCCCCCTCCTTAGATCTGTCCGTCCCGGGCAGATTCAACCTCATGACATTGGCTGTAAAATTTCATCGCTGTAGGTGGGGGTCGATCGGTGGCAGTTGGCTTGCGTCTTAAGCTTAATGGGGCCATCCATGTTCCAGTCAGCAATGGTCGCTTCCTTCTTCTCCTCCAGTTTGCCTTGACCTGGTTGCCTCGCCGTCGTGCTTTCATCGCCATCCACGTGGAACTCAGAAAACGTTTTCTTCGTCTCCTCCAGTTAGCCTTCATCTGGTTGCATCGATGTCGTTGTCGCATCGTCATCCATGTTGCACTCAACAAAAGTAGCCTTCTTCTTCTCCGCCATTTGGTCTTCATGTGGCTGCAGTTATTTCTTGGTAGAATCACAATGCACGTTGGACTACGCAAACGCCGCCTTCTTCTTTTCCTCCAGTTGATCGTCCTCTTGTTGCAGTGACGTTGTGGTTGCATCGCTCTCTTGTCGGTCGGTACTGAGGACAGCCACTTGACACATGGAGAGGTATAGGATGTAAGGGCAGGGATTACCAAGATTATTGACCAAAGAGGTGGCTTCATAGGGCTTTGCGAAGAAGGACTGGGATGGGCTTCAAATCCACGGGACAGGGAATTGTGGGACAGGTCAACATCTTCAGCCTTGTCTGGAGGGCATGCTTGTGGGGCAGGTTGGTAACACTCCTCGTGCAAAGGTCCCTCGTCTTCGGCTTCAGGCTCCATTCGGCTTTCTTCACCACCATCAGGACCTCTCTCTATCGTCTCAGTATCGGGCCAATCGCCTGTTGGTTTCAGACCTGGTCGATGACTTTCATCGTGCGAATGTCCATCAACTTCAACGTCAAGCTTCCTTGGATTCTCTTCACCACCATCAGGACTTTCATCTCCAGTCTTGGCAGCTGGACCAACGTCTGTTAGGTCCGGACCTGGCTGGTATCTCTCGACTTGCATATGTCTCTCAACGGCTTCGTCAGGTTTCAATGGGTTCTCATGATCACCACCAAGGCTCCTCTCACTGGTTTTATCATCTGGACAAACATCAGTATTGGTGATTCTCTCCTCCACAGCAGGTATGCGTTGGATCAAAGCCACTAACTCGGTTTTGATTCCTGAGACAATGACATCTATCTTGGCGTCTACCTTGGTGTCCATGGCATCTATCTTGGAATTGATGTTTCCTAGCATTGAGCTCAAGAGCTCCTCCATATCTGGTTCTACTTGAAAAAGATACGTGTCTGGATCTTCCTCTTCTTCCATCATGTCTTCCCGGAGGCGTGCTTGTAAGGTATCTTTGTTTCCACTTGTCTTCAGCCCTCGATCACGTAGCTCTCGCTTCAGTTCTTTCAATTCGAGTTCGTACAGCAGTTTCAGAAGAGCCATAGTAGATCCGTTTCTATCCGTTCCGATCCGATCCCACTTCTGACACCAGTGTTACGAATCTCACTATCCAGGCTCTCTGCAAACTGCACCATACACCACCAACTTAAAGAACTTGACAAGTCAGGGCTCAAAATAACGTAAAGGTTTAATGTCCATAAATAACAGCCAATACTGTACAATTGGCAGCACGTAGAACAGTACAAATAGCTCTGCGATAACAAATATCTCTCCGTCGTATCAACTCTTGCACTGGCCTCTCCGTCTCGTTCCGGGCTTGCACTGGGTTCAACAGTTCGGGACTGACTTCACACACTTGGGCTCGTTGTGTCGGACTCGATCACAGACCAAGATCAAGACGCCGTTCGTCTCAACTGTACTTGACAGTACTCCGCACTGAACCGTCGTAATGCTCCGTACAGAACCACACCGTTGAACTGTGCTGTAGTCGACCGTGTTCTGAACTCCTGTCGTGAACCCGCTTTCTGAACCGTCTTGACTGCGACACCTCCGCTCTTTATATAGGGTCCCTACTGGCCTTCTAGAACCGGACAGAACGTCGCTCGACCATTCTGGGACGCTCCTGAGCTCTGTTCACGACGCCGATCCTACTCAAACCTTCATGTTGTTAACTCGTCTCGGCCGATCGTCGTAACTCGTCACGGTTGACCGCTCGTCTAGCGCTGGCATGGGGCGATTTGCGTCGGCTGACTACACTCACACCACTACCCCCATCTGTGCCACCACGAGGTTTATAACAATATTATGTGTTCTAGGATTTTACATGTGATACTGGTAATTGATACTGGTCTGAAGTTTCCAGGGTCAGTTTTTTCTCCTTTTTTAAATAGGGGAGTGACATTAGCTTCTTTCCAGTCCTTTGGTACTCTGTTCTGGTTAAGCGAAGCCTAAAAGAGTATTTTGAACACTGGGGCTAGCTCATTGCTTAGTCCTTTTGAGTAATCTAGCTGGAATACCATCAGGTCCAGACGCTTTATTTGGTTTGGTGTTGGCTAATAGTTTTTGAATTCCATTTTCTTGTACTACTATATCTTCTATGTTGTCTACTTGGTTCAAATTCAGTAATATGTCTTTGTCTCCTGGGGCTGACAATGCTGATGCAAAGTATTTGTTTAGGATGTTTGCTTTAGTTTCATTATCATTATGTATTATGTTATGTTCATCTTTTAATGGCGCTATGTCTGTTGTTTCCATTTTCTTAGACTTAATGTATGACCATAGGTTTTTGTTGTTATCTTTAGATATTACATTGTTTATGTATTCACTCCATCTGTTTCCTTCAGTTTAGTGTTTTCTATTTTGTCGAACTACTGTGTTTTAAAGATATTTCTTAAACATCTGTTGATGTAGGTCAGTACTTTTTTTTTTGTTGCTTCATTTGTTCTCGATATTTCAGAACCATATTAGGGCCTGGTGCGGACTGGCTACATGGTAAAAAAGGCAAATTCCCTGTAGGCCGGTGCCTAATGCTGAGCCGGTGTGTGTGCAAAAGTAAAAAACAGCGTTTTTCAACCTTCGGCAAAAAAAAACAAAAAAACAGACATGATGGTAGCCTTTCTATTGACAGCTAGGGGGTATGAGGGAGCGCTATAAGCTCCCCCTAATTGGGTTCGGGCGAAGCGAGGAGAGATCTTGACGTGTGACTGACAATCGAGGCACAAGTAACGAATGTATATTAAAGCGTATTTATCATAATATTGTCTTCATGTTAAGCGAGACCATCAAAAATATCTAATTTTCCAGACATTTTTGAAGAATACTTTACTTAAAAATATTCTTATATGAATATATAGGCCCTTACTACATTGCAAATACAACCGATTTTCTCCTTGAAAAATAAGATACCCCACAGATTTAGATAAAGGCTTAAAGGATCGCCGTCAAAAAAAAATTTTTTGAAAATAATATTTAAAAAAAAAGCTCATTTGTAAGTGATACATTTTGTTCAATAGAAATGTTTGTAAAATAAAAAAAAGCTCATTTGTTCAATAGGCTTGTTTATAACTTTGTGTTGTTACAGAATTTATAACTGTAAACAATACATTTAGAAGTAGAAGGAGAAATTAAATAGACCAAATAGATTCTACTCATTTTTTTTCCTCATTTTTAGGATTAAAGTCTAAATTGTAAGTTATAGTCCCAAAATTATGAAGAACTTATCTCAATTGCTACGTTTATACTGGAAAAATTTCTTATGAATTCTAAATGTTCAAAAAAAATAAATAAATAAAAAAGTCTTTCTTCAAATACTTATGATAAATTCATGTGCAATTACATAAACTCTGTCTCTATATTGGACTATTCTGTTTTAAAACGTCATGTTTTCGTCTGGAAAGGGAGGGTTCGGTAGTGTTACAATGATTAATCCTCGCTCCTTTTTATAATTTCTGTTAATGAATGCATTTGGCATTAAAAAATAGGTGGTTGGGCGACTCGATATAAGAATTTAATTTATAGCATATATAAATAACATTAGTGAAAAATTTATAAAAATATTTTGTAATTTCTTAACTAGCGTAAAAAACAAAAAAAAAAAGATTGGTTTGTCCGATGGGCGGCTAGCGATTGTATATATATCGCTCCTCCCACCTGGTACAACCCTTTTTTTTTTATTACTAATGTTAAAATTTGAGATCAGAGATTGCTGCGACACAATACACAAATGGGTTCACATATCAATACGTAGCTTATATAATATAGATATTCAACATATTTTGTTCACAAACAATTATTTCTCCATAAAAATACGACCGCCCCCCCCCACCCTTAGAGGGTTGAAGTGGAGAGGTGTGATTCTTTTGTGAGCTGGGCAGCTGGTTTTGTTAGTTCCCCGTTGTAAGGGTAAGTAAGTACATAGTTGTATTAAGTAGGCTGATCTTTCGGTACAGGTGTCGGTGTTGAAAAGTTCTTTGGTGTAGCGGCATCGCTAGGTCTACGTTTTCTCCTCGTTTCAGGGTGCTAGGCTTGGAGCTATGGGAAAGTTCTTTGGTGTAGCGGCATCGCTAGGTCTACGTTTTCTCCTCGTTTCAGGGTGCTAGGCTTGGAGCTATGGGAGAGAGTGTTGCCTCTCCGCTCTTGGAGCCGGATCGTTAGATATCGTTGTTGGAGGTGCATACAGTTAATGTTATGTAGGGGCGCCGAGATGGAGTGGCGATTAGTTGAATAACTATTAATGATATTGATATGCATGTAGACATTTTAATAATTTGCAATTTCTATTTATTAAATATTGTTTCTGTTGACAACTGTCTGGTGTTATTCACTAAAATGTTCAGTTGAATAACTTTTATTCGATGTTCGTAGTTTACATGCTATTACCTTTTGGTTCTTGCTTTATACTGTCAGGGCGGGGGGTGGGGAAGAATTCGGGAATTCAATGCAAATGTTCTACCCCTAGTTAAGTACACAGCAACACCCTCTCTGACTCCCCCTTTCTTGGAGGGGGGGTCAGCCTGCCGAGTAAAGGTGGGGGGGGGGATCCACCCCCTCTGGAGAATGACCTACTCGCATAATGTTTTTTACCGAGTTTATACCGAGGCAAATTTAGATCTATTACTATTCTTAAATGTTCTACTTTTGATATTAATAAAAGAAGTTTTATATAAAAAAAATACTCACCTAGGCCAAAGAAGAACAAAAAGTAAAACATCTTTGAATTTAAAAAAGGAACTCTTTGGCACGTGAACCCAATGTATTTAGCATTGCCTATATATGTCTAGAAAACTTGTGTAGAGACAAACTGATTTCACTCCCCAGAGAATCTACATTTATACTGAATAACTTGTATTGTCAATTAGTTCATCTTTGAATTATTAAACATGTTTCATTGTTTGGTTCTAGATGAGGCGGACTCAGAATACGAATGTATTACTATAGGCGTGGCTCTAAACTTTGTCTGAAGGTCATATTAAATGCTCATTTTATCTTGTAAAAAGACTAGAATATTTTTTTTTTTTGATGTGCCTATTTGTCTATAAACTTCTAGTGGAGCGGTATATAAACATGGGCACTACGTACTGTCTAGAGATCTAGACTTTAAAAAGGCGAAAATTTTTATAAACGTTTTATATGATATCGTCATTAGTAAAATTAGCTTACGTTGTAAAATTTAGTGTGTGTATTCTTATGTTCTTTTAAGAGCATAAACCTTTTTTTGTATTTGTATCTTGTGTTTTCGACACAACGGCACAATTTAGGCCTAGCTATGCCCGTAATTCCTCAGGGGTTGTTCTCCCTTCGTATCACAAGAGCTAAATGTATACAGTTAAGTCATTAAAACCAAAAGTCTATTCACAGTTAAGATTGTCAAAATTCATTAATAAAATTCTGTTGTAAATAATACATGTTCTCAATTTCTTTGCCCTATCACAAATCAAACCTTCGCAGACAACCCCGACTCCCGGAGAAAGTCCAGTATCTTCCCAGGATCAAACAGTGTTTTTAAGTAGTGTGCTTTAACATATTTCCCCCCTAATATCTGGGGCAGTCAGTGTTCTACGGTGAGACACAGTACTCCCAAAGTGAGGGCTCCTGTCTCTTCAACACAATGGAGTGCTTGATGTAGAAGTGTACAATTTTAGTAAATTATACGTAAAACGAAACGTAACGTAAATATACGTTTGAAAGTGCATTACAATTGAAAAATGGTTTATTTGTGGAAAAAAAAGGATAGCATAATTAATTTATTTTATTAAACAAAGTTATGTACATATATATATATATATATATATATATATATATATATATATATATATATATATATATAGTTTGTCCATCGTGGTTCGGTGATGACCACTTTTATCATGGGGTGGTGGAATGACTGAGTGACTTTGAGATGAAAATTTGGATTTATCTGAAGAGGATTAGCACAACACGTCGACTCTCTGTCCCAGTGTGATATCTTTTGTACAGATTGGTTTTAATGTTTTACGAATCATTGGTACATTACTTGTTATGGGTGAGCCATGGGATAGCTCTTACGTTTGGAGATAATTCTCTCGTCTCTTTACTTTTGACTGCTTCAATTTTCTGTATGTCTTGACTTGTTTTCTATACGTAGTATTTTATCCATCACAAGAGTAGAAGTCTATTGTATGATTAGTCGTTATTTGTCATTAGCGATGAAATGATCTGTTCTTATATCGGTCTATGTTTGATGAGCTTATAGCTTGTTAAAAAAAACAAAGCTTATATTAAACGTAGTTGTATTAATTAGTTTCGATCAGTCTTGTCATTACATTTGTAACAGATTTAGACTAACTATTTGAAATATTTTTATCATTGTTTTTTGTTTAGTGCAATTTCATGTTTAAGCTTTCTTAAGATGCTATGATCCTAACCTTTGGTCCAGTTAGAAAAGAAAAAGGGGGGGGGGGGAGAATTGTATCTTTGTTAAGAATACCGAGTCAACACACTAATCACTGTGCCAGCGAATTGAAAATCGAATTATGAAAATAGATGGTCTAATAGTGATCTTTTGTTAGCTTGGAAATTTAAAGCGTCGATCGACAAAGTATAAAGGGGTCTAATTCAAATTATACCACCGAATCAGTCAAATACAATTTGTTTCCCTTGTTCGATACAAAAAAAAAACAATTAATAATAATAATAATACTAATATTCAGTTAAGTAAATGGTTAATTTCTTTATGGATTTTTATTTTTGTCAGGTTAAAGAAATAATTGTGCGAAATTTCAGCTTGATCCGAGATTTCATGTGGTAGGAATAATGTGTGCAAACTTTTTACCAGACAGACAGACAGAAAGACAGGGTGAGTTGATATAATTTTTATAAATCATCTTAGTTCTATTGCTAGGATTCTTCTCTCTAGTTCTACAGTTAGCATGCAACATCTGAGAGCATTGAAGAATAAGACCATAAACAAGTCTGAGTTTTGTGCTGATGGGTATGCCTTTGTCTTTCCATTGTGTCTTGAGCTTTGCAAGTGCTGCTATGGAATGTGTTACTCTGTACCAACTAAAATTAAATTAATAGGATTGATGCGCATGCCTCTAACTAATAGCAAAGCATACGAGAATCTCTATTTGTGCTTTAAATAATTATATTGGTCAGAGGAGGCCTCACGCTAATTCTAGGTGTATAAATGAAACTATTGTAACTTATAACAGGGTTTGCCGCGGCCTCCTGATTTGCCAGGGGCTCCTGAAAATGACCTGAAATGTCAAAATCGAAAAAAGTCCTGGAAATCTCTTAAAATATTGAAATTCTCCTGAAAACTCCTAAAAATTACCTAGAACATAGAAAACAAAAGTCATTTTGATGTGTCAATCATTATGGAAAACGCAAATTCTAAGAGCGATAAGAATAAAGGCATTGACATCTTTCATTTAATAAAAATGTAATACAAAGACTAATTTACCAAACCTTAATTTTTACTTATCAGTACCCAGACTAAACATCGCGCAATTCGGCTCGCATAGGGCACCGCAATAGTTTGAGCCGTGCAACCACGTAAAGACGATACAACTTGCAATTTCTCATGCAATTATATATGATGATATGGAAACGCCATCATTTAGTTCTAAACAATTTATGGTAAAATTTATGTTAATATAAAAGGTATAACAAATAATATGTGAATATGAAATTTATTTTAATATAATTGTTATTTCATCATATTATTCCTTTTATTAATAACCTTTTCAAATATATTAATTAATTGACATTTAAGCCCTTACAATGAAATGTAAACAATATCACCATAACGAATGTTAGCTTGCGTTGTGCCTAATGGCAGCAAGAAAATAGCAGACACTTTGCCCAGATTTTTTAAAATCAGAAATCTAAATCCCAGGTCACGTTACTTTGAAACAATTTTTAACATTATCATTTAAAAAACTGTTAAAATGCCATCATTGACTTTATTGGACGATCAACATCCTTACAATAAAAGGACTGATTTAGTGATGCATCGATAGCTATCAGATAATCAACTTACAAAAAAAGATACGAAACAAATACGAAATAATATAAACATAATACATAAACATAACACCACCTAAAGTATAAACATGATGATATATTTCCTACATTGCAAAGTACTTTATTATTGGGAGATAAATTAATGCAATCGTTCTCACCTCAGTACACAAACTTGAAAACTCCAATTGATTGACAGATATAATTTATTTATAAACAATAATGATAAAGTTCCTTGACACCTACATTAAATTCGCAGCAATCAACACCAAGAGATAATGATACTAAGTTAGACAACTGAACCAAGATATTGTCCATTCAAACCCCTATCACAAAGAACAATGACCCAAAACGAAAACATACTAAAGAGTTTTAAAGACCTTCTTCTCCTCCAAAGTTAATAAGAGACAGTCCTTGCATACATACACATGTTAATTTTTTATGATACTTACTGTAACACTCATAATACTACTAAAATTCTAAAAATAATTAATTAATTGATTTTGTGCATACAGACATTTGCTACAATGAATGATAAAATTTATGAACAATATTGTAGTATTAATAAAGAATAAATACTACAATAATAAAGAAGTACAAGAAAGCTTATTGTAACTCTTTCTCTCCTAATTGACGATGCCAATGTTGAATTGACCATCATTAAACTAAAGTAATTTTTGAATTTATAAATTTGAATTTGTAGTATATAAAAAGAGTATACATTTTTCTTTTAATTCAATACCAAATATTTTCTGATAACAAACAAAAAAGTTATTGAAGTTTAATCATAACAGGACAATGAGATAAACATGTGAAAAACGAAATAATACTATCGAAACAAGAGAAAAATTGCGGAGAGAAAGAGTTAATGTTTTTTAGAATATGCAAGACACAAAGATAAAAAATGTATTTATTTTGTTGTCTCATTTCACTTGTAAACTTTATTTAAAATCTAGTGAAGAGAGATTAAAAGATTTTTTTTAATAAGGAAAATTAAAGAAAGATGTATTTGTGTGCGTTTCGGGAATATAACTTTTGTATTATGAGTAGTACACTTATGAAGACTGTTATATATTGCGTTGCTTCTGTTTGTAATTATGTTACGCAGCATCTTGGCTTATGCTCAATTTGTAGCATAGAAATAAATTATTTTAGTTGAAATAGTGGTAATTGAATACAGAGTTATTCCCCTTTGTTTTAGTGGTTTGATTTTCTCGCAATCTCTCCCAATATCGTTCATTTCTTTTTCTTCTGTTATTTTTTTCTTTAGTAAAACATTGAAGCTTATCGAGTTTAACATTTAATGTACAAATCCAAATAATATGTCTAGTTTTAGAACAGGATTGAAACTTCCGAACTGTCATCCAGTGGCGTAGCTAGGAGTTTGCCATCCTTTGGGGGCCCGAGGGCTTGATCTCTTTGGGAGCCCCCGCATTTTGACTAATATTCAATATTAATTGTAAAAAAAACACTCAATTGGGATCCCCCATAAAGTGGGGGCCCGTGGTGGATTTTCGAATTCTACCACCCCTCCCCGTCCCTAGCTACGCCTCTGCTGCTATCTATAATGAACGTTATAGAAATAATCCAGACTCATAATAAAGCTGGTCGTAAGTAAAATAAAAGATGATCGATTCCTTTTATGTCATTTTAATGAAACAACCTTCATTACAACTACGTTCAAAAACTACTGCTTTTTGTTTCTGTAGTGTTTTGAATATTTTGTTTACATCTCGTATATAAAGTAGGAATAGTATAAAGAACTGGATTTAAAGCTGAATTTATGGGTAAAACAAACACTGCAAACCAAGCGTAAACTTCACGGTCAAAAATGTGGCCATTCATTGAAAAAATCCCAATTATTCCGATTGGAAACCAGCAAAGAAAATCAGACATAGCCACAAATGCCAGTTTTCTGGCAACAGCTAAGTCTTCTAATCTTCTGATAGGACAGTTCTTTAAGGAAGGCGTTAATTGTTTTTTTCTAGTTATGTTAACAAAGATGGCTATTTGACCGACAGCTATGAGTAAAAATAAAACAAAATTAACTCCAACATAAACGACAAACGTAAACTCCCAGCCACTGAAACGAATAGAACTAAATGGAAGAGCCAAGCACAGACCATTAGTGGAATAAATTTCCCAACTCGAAATTACTATAGGAACAGCTGCCAGGACAATGCCAACTAACCAAGCTAATGTGAATAATACACAAATCAAGGTTTTAGACAATTTATATTCACCAAAAGGATAAGTGATGTTCAAGTAACGATCTAAAGTTATTAAACAAATAAAGAAAGTTGATGTTTCACTAGAGAGAGTTGATAAAAACCCAGAGATCTGACACAACATCCCATTTCTCCAGTGGGTCTCTTCCAAGACATACATATCTTTATAGTCAATATCAACGCTTGCAATAATCAGCAAATATATACCCATTAGAAAATCTGATAACGCGAGGCCTGTCACAAAAAGACCATAAGCTTTTTTGAATATTTCTCTATTCCACAAAAGTCTATAGATTAATACAATGCCATTTCCAACTAATGTAATTATACCAACAATCCAAATGACAAGTCTCTTAAATACATCCCCAATAAGATGTTTGCAAGAGGAAATGGCATCAGGAGGTCCATGACATTTGTCTACAGATATATTAGCATTTAAAATTTGAGGACAACACAATCTAAAGTCACTTGTCCATAATCCAGTTTGAATGGTCAGACCTTCAAAAACATTTCGCTGTATTTTAGAGATTCTTAAATGTTGTAGATACATTGTGTCTAAAGTAAAGAACTTTGGTATTCCCAAATCTTTAAATCCTGCAATTTCTGTGCCACTTAAATCTAAATATTTTAGAAATTTTAAATTTAAAAATGTATTGCCATCAACCGATTTAAATAATGTATAAGACAGATCGATGGTTTCCAAATGTTCTGTAAATCTAAAATTGTCCGCTATTTTGAGACTTGGGTTATTAGAAAGATTTAAAAATGTTAACTTTATCATTTCATGAATCAAATTTATATCGTCACTACTTTTCAAGTTATTGTAACTTAGATCTAATTCCAGTAGATGGGAAAGTCTCCATTTTTTAAAAGCCAAGTCAAAATTTTCTACATTACATTTTTGGACAGATAGTTCAATGATATTTAGAATCGGTAAATATTTTGTAATAAGGTATGGTATATAAGAGCCTGATAGGTTTTGTAGCGGAACGTGAAATGCGTACATCTCAATAGACTGTTTATCGTCATTATTCCAACTTCTGTGAGAAATGCAAATATAGTTTACAGGACATCGTGGAGAACAAATAAATTTTTTAGGAAAGGAATCAGAGAAAACATTATAATAATCATATACACATACATTTTTTAAATATGCTTTCATATTTCCAAAACATGTTGTTGTAATTAGGGCAGATTTTGACCTAATGTATTCATCTTCTCCGTGAGGACAATCTGCAAATCCATTATCCTTCATTTCAAGTGAAATACAATAAGATTTATAACATTTAAAAAAAGTGTGTGGACACGTGAAGTTCTCGCACTGTTGTAAATGGGAATTATCATCGCAATTTTTCAATTTAGATTTAATACAATGATAAGCATGTTCTACCCAACCAATCTTACATTTAAATATATTGTAATTTATTTCTAATGAATAAACTTCTTGAAAACACACACTCATATCACTCAAGCAGTCTTTACAGGAGTTAGAGTTCCTTTCACAATTAATCCAAGTTTCAGATTTTTTACAATAGTCATTGAATGGACAGCTGGAAATGTTTACTGTTGTTAGAAGAAATAGATGTGAGTTATCTATATTCATCCTTCTAGTAATCAGAAAATCACTAGTAACTTCTCTGTGTGATTCTATTATTGAATGTATGAATCTACTGCAAAATTTTTCTATTTTACTATTATTGAAGTAATTAGAGTGAAGAGAACAATTAATTAAACCATGAAGCTCATAGTTATACAGAAATTCATAAATATATGAAGGTTTTACTAAAATTTCCTTTTTCATTTCCTGAGATTCTAATGTGATCAGATTATTAGAAATAGGTAAATGACATTCACATATCACCAGTGCATGCTCTATTGGTTTATCACAATCTACATCCTTGATATAAAATAGTTGATTGGTTTTACTGTCTACATGTAGAATAGTTTTAAAGTCATTCTTCACACTGCTGATGATAAAACATTTTTTTTTATGTTTAAGCCAAAAACGCCTTACATACAAATTGTGATCAATATTGTTTTTTAAAGTAAACGGGTTTGACGACGCCCAAATTCTTATATTATCTGTTTTTAGTCCAATATGTAAGATCACATCTTGTTTTCCATATATTCTAAAAATAAATTCAACTTCATCAAAAGTTTCCAAGGAAAGTAAATAACTAAATTGATTCTTCGCACAGTACTTGTGAGCTTGATTGCTAGACATTGTCAAATTCTCTGCTAAATAATAATAGGATTTAAAAAAATTTTCAAAAAAAAACCTAGTTTGCTGTTTCTGACAATAGTAACAGAGTTTAGAAAACATATTTTCACTTATAAATTCTTGAAAAGATCTTAAAGGCAGCAAAAAATTGATTTTATAAAAGTCATTATCCGAAGCATTTGTAAGTAATTTTAAAATAATAAAGAAATTGTGTTTCTTAATTTGTAAAAAGCTTTTCATAGTTTTATCCATTTCATTACTTTTATTACATAAAGAAACAAACATGACAGTTATTCGAATAGTCTTTGACTGGGATTCGCTCCATGTCTGTGATTGGTTGGTAATGTGATTATATGGAAGCCTGTCAGGGCATGTTTGCTTTATATGCTTAACGTCTGTTGCATTAATCCAATAGATGCCTTTATCTGAATAGGTCATTACATTAAATTCTGGGATATTCCATTCTCTTTCAGTCTCAAAAAAATGTTTGGTTTGATGAAATATCTTCATTTGGTCTTCAACATCACATCGACAGTCCAGTAAAAACCTGAAGTGAAGTTTCTTAAGATCACAATCTTCCAATGGAAAGGAAAGAACACAATCTGAAAAACAAAAGTTACAAAAAAAAGTTTCCTTTACAAAATGACTATTATTTATAGCAACCCTTGAAATTACAGAAATAGTTTTAAGTTTTTTGCCCGTCCGTCCGTCTGTCTGTCCGACCAATCGTCCTTCTTCTATTCGTCCAGTTTCAATCATAGAAATTAGAAACGTTTATTAAAATCCTATTTTAATTATTTTTTTTAGCTTTCAACGTTCTAGTGCAAAAATTACTTTTAATCCTTTGAAAAAAAAAAGTTTCCTTTTTTAAATCAAATACGTAAGGCGTTTCATTTCCTTCATTAAATACACAATTTTGTTTATAACTAGTTATTATTAATCTATTACTCTATAAATATATAAAATTCTCTTCATGGATCAAGAGTTTGGACAAGAAGTATAGGAAATATCACTCTTTTATTTCTGCAAGTCGGACTATAGTTACCCTACGAAAAAAAGAGGGGGGAACAAGTAGTATTCACACGTTACAAAATAATAGTGCCGGACCAAGAAGTCATGGAAAGATAACTCTTTTATTTATTTCTACCTCACGTAACCTGAGCGGCAAATAGAAGAACGAGGTAGGAGAACAAGTAATCTACTCTGTATGTTTTTTTTATCGAGCGTAGGATTGGGGTTTTCCATATTGAATAGCACCCAGAAATGACAATTTTTGTCTATGTATTTCAGGAGATTTGTATGTTTTCAAAAGATTTTGATAATTTCCAGAGATTTTTAGGACTTTTTCATATATTTTGCAATTTAAGGAGATTTCCAGGAAATCCTGGTAAATCAGGAAATCTGTTATAAGTTATAAAATGGTTTAATTTAATAATATACACCTAGAATTAGCGCAAGTTGGTGCAATGAAGTGGCATTACGCCGGTCCTGCAAAAAAGCATCGTATGCCGTGGGTCGACTAGTAGTAAATAAGAGGAGAGACTATATAAGTGGAGGTAAAACAAAAAAGCATAGTAGTCTTGAGTGAGAGAGCGTTATAACGTCATAATGATATTAAAGAAAAAATCCGAGAAAAAGCAAACATAAAAGTTGTGAAATGCTGAAATATAAGAAGCCCAAAAAAAAAATAAAGTCAGTGATTGTATCTAAAATAGTTTTTTTTAGGGGTGATGATGGGGAAATTTGGAAAAGTGAAACTAGAATTCTCAAATGGTTTATATACGGTGGTCGTTCTAATCCAACCTGACAAATTCTAAATCATAAGCCGAAATTATGTCCGAGGAAAGTTAAAATGGGAGGTCGGGGCTCGGTCAAAATATTATGTGAGGGTTCAATGCGCAGGATGCAATTGTACAATAAAAAGGGTTCCTGCAGAAAGGCATCAGAGAGCCTTTGAAACGTATCAAACATAAGAAAAGTCGATAAGTACCAGGTGTAACATTTTCTAAGGCTTAAAGTGAAGGGGTGAAATAAGTGATATCAATAAACGAACGTATGGTGCAAAACTCTATGGTTTGGCTGGGTAACATTAGGGTCGTACCTATTCGATGTAACCGATTATAAAATCAAGTTTTTTTAACCAAAGAAGGGCGGAGCAGAACAGAAAACGGAGGGGAGAGAAGAGTGAATGTCTTTGAGAGGGCGTTTAAGGCTGGCTGTACTAATTAAACTTGAAATATATTAGAATATACAGGCAAAAGGGGATAGTTGAAAAGCGGGCTGTTGTAGTGAAAGTGTAAAAGAAAGAGGGGGGAGGGTACAGCACAAAAATTTGCAAAAAGTAAAATTGACATTTTTTTTTTTAAAAGCCATATAAGTGTATTACAGAAAATTCAAAGAGTATAAATAACGTTTTTTAAGGTGGGAAATTTGTGTGTAGAGGGGTTCTTGAATTTATGGGCCGGTTTATGGTATAAGTAAAAAAAGAAAATGAAATCCATTGCGAAATAAACAATATAAAAATGGCAATGTCATCGATTCCAAAGATTAATGATGAGTGCAGTGTTTCACGTGACAATGCAGACCCAGTTGCGACCTGGCGGTCTATTTATGTTTTCTTTCCGTCTTCTGCACCTGTCTTCAATCATGGATTTTCTCAAATGTATGTCCCGATGAATTTAAGAGAGCCCCCCCGCCAACTGTCTTTTTCAGAGGCCATCTGCTGCCAGCTATTTTCCTCTATGCCAGTGAGGGCGAGATAACGCCTGAGTTTTTCTGTATAGCACTTACGAAGGGTTACGCCGTTTTCCTTTAAGCAAAAGAAGATCGAATTTGGCATGGTCTCCCATGAGGGATAAGTGTCCAACCCAGCGCAGCTGTCGAATGGTAATTAATGCTTTTATACTGCCCACACCGGCCTCTAGCAGAACATAGTTATTTTTATTGTAGTCTTGCTAGCGTATGTCCATCATGAGCGAAGGCACCTTTGATGAAAGGTTTCGAAAAGTCGTAATGCATTAGATAGAGCACCCAGGTCTCAGAGCCATACAAAAGTGTCGTGAGAACCATTGCTTTACAAACATGTATTTGGTTGTCAGATGAAGAGACCTATTCCACCATATTCTTAGTCTGAGGCGACGAAAAGAGCTGTTTGCACTTGCGAGACGTTCGTCTATTTATCTGGTCAGTGATGCTTCGTTAGACATTTCGCTGCCTATGTAGGTCAAGTGGTCAACAACATTAAGGAGATGGCAATTCAGATTGATCAGTGGAGCTGGATAAGTTCACAATGCGGACTTTTGAAGCATGATCTCCTTTATATATATATATATATGTACAAATGATTATCCCTAGCTGACACTTTGACTGACTAATTAACAGACTCAGCACCAGTTTAGTCATTGGAGACCTCGGGACAGAAATTTTTTTTGAGGACCCTACACTTCTTCGAGAGGTTTGATTTTTTAAAAAAATAATTTTTAACACTTATAATCCTACTGGTATCTAATAGCAAGCCATTTTTAGAAGAAAGAAATCGATTAATTTAAGATTTTATCTAATTTTCCTACTTTAAAAAAATTAAAATAATTTAGTATGCAACTTTTTTTTGCCCCCCCCCCCAAAAAAAAAGATTATGGGTGACCCACTGTCGTAAATCAGAAACTGAATTTGTATATTACGGGCACATTACAAAAGGGCACATCTTAATCACGACAAAGTTGCCATTAATAAAATGTCTTCTTATGCCTCTAAAGACAATGAATGGGCATCATGCCTCATGCGCCCTAACGAATATATATAGTGTTAGACACCTTATTTATATAGGTTAGTTATTTAGCGACGCACCAAAGAAGACGCATATTGAACGGGACTAGTGACGTTTGGGATATGTTGGGTTAGAGACCGGAAAATCAGTTAGCAATAGAATACTCCAGGGTAACGACCTGTTTAGTGACAGAGACTTCTATTGTGGCCTTTTATCAGAATAAATCCATGTGAACTTGTTCATCAGAGTTTGACTACATCTCTTCACTTGTTAAAACAGGTGTTGTTTTATTCTATATGTATTGTTGTTCAACTACACGGAATACACCCGAACAATTACACCCAAACGCTTGCAGAGTAATTGGTTGACTTCAAGACAGCCTGAATAAGCAACATCACAATAGTTTTAGGTAATCTCTCTATATTAAAATAATTACAAGATCTAGATCTATAACTACCGATAGGCCTAATGCAAATAAATTGTATTACAACAAAGAAAGTATAAGTTCTATAGATACTCACCTACGACAACAAAGATACAAATATAAAACATTTTGAATTCAACATACATTTTTGGGAGAATTGCTTGTACGTAAAACACACTGGAAGGCTTTATTGCTTTCTATCCCAAGCACGCCTAGGTTTTATAGACAGAGTCTAATTGTCATTTAGTTCAGCTTTGAATTATTAAACACTCTCCATTGTTTGGATGTTCATATCTGGAATGTATTAGTATTATGGGTGTGGCTTTATATCACATCAGTAGGTCATATGAGATTATGTCCGCTTTATCATGCAACTTGATTAGAAGTTTATTGGTAGTATGTCTACAAGCTGCTAGTGAAAGAGATTCTCTTCAATGCAAAAGACAAGAGAGGAATGGAGAAAGACGGTCCAGGTAGGTCAAGTAGTCAACAACATTAAGGAGATGGCCATTTACATTGATTTGTGAGCAGGAGTAGTTCCGGCTGGGGACTTTTAGAAAAATGACCTCTGCTGTCTTTTTTTTTAGGTTTATGTACTGACAAAATGAGGTAACAGCCTCAACAAATTCAAGGACAGCTAGTTGAAGCTACCGTTCAGTGTCTGCAAGAAAGGCGCAGCACAGTAGCTAGCTGTATTGGTTTATCCCAATCTTCTTCTTTGATATAAAAAGTTGACTGGTTTTACCGTCTACATGGAACCGTTTCATTGTCATACCTCTCACTACTTATGATATATGTGAATACTGAAGTAGTAGTTTCTCCTGTAGCTATCAAACAAAATAATAAATTGCCAGTAATCAATTGTCCAATTGGTTACTTTTTAAAATTGATTCATGTCGTGTCTATATCAATAATTGTGCAAAGTTTCAGCTAGATACGAGAATGAGTGTGGGAGAAATAACGTGTACACAGTTTTTACCAGACAGACAGAGTGAGTTATAAGCTTTGTTTTACAGAGTAGGAAAGACTATGTCGTGGACCTTACTCGTGCTGGGAGAGTTGACACAATGCCCAGCTGGCTGGGGGAAAGTGGAGACCGGAGAACTTTTTTTCCTGGTATGTCACAAAACAAAAGAGATGAATTAAAAACATTCAAAAAACAAGCGAAGCCAACAATTAATGGATGAAATTTTATTCAGACTTTCAAAGCTTGGTACATTCTTACTTAAGAATGGGGAAGCCAACAATTAATGGATGAAATTTTATTCAGACTTTCAAAGCTTGGTACATTCTTACTTAAGAATGGGGAAGCTAACAATTAATGGATGAAATTTTATTCAGACTTTCAAAGCTTGGTACATTCTTACTTAAGGATGGGGAAAAGGTCCTGGTAATCACTACAAATGTACGGTAAAGATGAATAAAGCAATCGTATCTTAGGTTTACAGGAATCTATGTTTACGTTGCACATTTGACAAAATCTTAAGCACATATTTGACAGTTTCCACTCAATCTTTAGCACAGGTACGGCTTATTTGCATAAAAAATAAAATATCGTTCCAAGTGTAGTTCGTTTTACTACTTGAGTGGTTTTGTGAATGTATCGCCGTTATGGAACACAATGTATCACTTTCATTTATCTAGTTCACATTATGCATAGTAATAGGTAAACTTCATTTTGCATTTCAATGAATCCACTATTAACAAAATGTGTATGTAACGTCGTGAAAAGATGACAACACTGTATATTAGATATGAAGTATTCGACTGAAATCTTTTTAGAGTCAATTGAGCAGGTGAAGAGTAAACTGGCCAGATTTGACATCATCTGCAAGCTAAAAACTGCATAAATGGAAAGTGTCCTTACATTTCCGAAGTGTACAAATAAATGGAATAAAAAAAATTATTATTTCATTTCATTTTTTTTAATGGATAAATACGAATGGAAACATAATTTCAATGCTAATAAAAATGCACTCTGTCTCTCTGAGGATATACAGTCACACAAAATATCAATAAATACACGGCCACGCATATGTATAACATAAAGGTCAAGATAATTACATCAAAGCATTCAACAGGCATTCTTAACGTTGGAGAGGGAGGCCAAATGTTCTAAAAACTTCGCAAGAGTGAAAAATAGGTCAAGTTTAAATATAAAACTATTCGGCAAGCAGGCAAGCATTCATAAGACATTTTATTAAAATCTAGAAAAGACATGATAAGGAATCGTCTTCAAGTATAATACAATTGTGCAATCATATCAAAATGTACATTTTCAATATGCTGTTTTTATTGTGTTCTAAAACTGCTCACAGGACGAAGGAAAGGATGTATTTCTTTTAATGTCCACTCTCTAGGCACGAACAAGGGACGCTAGGTCTCTGAGAAATACAAGATAATAAATGTCCACTTTTTGGTGTCGAGTCGGGTGATGCGATTATTCTAAGAACAGAGCAGGTAAGTATTTATGCCTTTTAATGTCCACTCAAGAAACTGATTCTGTGGTGCTAGTGGTCATTCTCCTGAATGTGATCAAATCAACATGGGTGTCATGAGTGAAGAGGGAGGGGGCTGATACTTAATAAATGAACAACAAAAAAACGGATGCAAGTTGTCGCTTTTAAACTTATTTATAAATACATCAAGCATCCACTTTAAGTGACGACATACCCAATGAATACCACAAGCAATCCCCGACGCAGCCGTTGCCTTGACGATGCTGAAGTCAATGTTTACTTGTCATCTAGATCCTCTGTTTGTTTCTTCCAGTGGTTTTGTTGGTGCATTGGTTCTATAATTCTTGCACCAATTCTAGTTAGGTGCACAACTTACGAGTATTAGACAAGATCTTTCAATTTATTTTTCTTATTTCTCTACAGGAAGTTAGTGATGGGACTGTAGGTTGAGTCTACACTAGAGCCAGCAGTGGGTCAGTGTTGTGCGTTTGTTGTGTAGAGGCCATATACGTACTAATGTGTTGTGTTGGTATTATGGGACCGCAAGTTGCAGAATGCTTACTTTGAGTATAAGCATAATATCTATAATATAATCATTCGTGACCTTGTTAAATCCAATAATCGATTACCTTACCATTGTATTCGTTGTACATAATTTCATCTCATTAAATTGATATGTTAACATCTAGTCAATTATTTATTTCAAGCAACGGGTTGCCTGTTGAATGTCAAGGGCCCTAAAACGAGCTAAGGCCTAAGACACAACACTGACAGTTTCTTGGTTAATGTATTTGCCTTGATGGCGACTTGATGAGCAAGGCTCTTGCTTTCTTTTCTTCCAGCTGAGTCATCATTGCAATCTCATTTTGTAGGAAGTCTGGAGCGCTCTGGAGAAAAGTGCAAAATTTTGAATTTAAAGGCAAAGCCAAAAAGAAAATGATAAGATGAGAATGATATATGTTGAAATTTTGAATATATTGAGAAAAAAAATCATTGATAAGTTTAATAGAGGAGATGTGGTGGCTGAGTGATAAAGCACTTGGCTTCCCGAACCGAGGGGGTCCCTGGTTCGAATCCTTGGAAAAGACTGGAATTCTCAATTTAGGGATCTTTAAGGCGTCTCTGAGTCCAACCAGCTCTAATTTGTACCTGACATTAGTTGGGAAAAGTAAAAGCGGTTGGTCGTTGTGATGGCAACATGACACCCTTCACATGAACTGTACATCATGTGTCCTATAGACGGAAAGGTCTGAAAGGGGAACTTTATTTAAATATTATTTTTTTTATTAATTACATAAATCATTTCAAAGGAGAGAATAATTACTTTCTACACGTATTTAGTCGCGCATGTAAGAGACTTTACATGAATCTCTAGGTACCCATTAGATTTGTGTGGACTCAGGGGCGACCAGAAAATCCAGAAATTCAATAAGCTTTGAACCTAAGACGCCAGGTTCGGAAGCCACACGCTTGACCACTCAGCCACCGCGCCCCAATTAAATTGTATTTAGTAGTCTGTAATTATTTTGATTTCATTTTTTTTTAACATTTACTACACTTCATTACAAAGGTTTATTGGGGGAAAATAAAGTTGATAGTTTGGGTTACAGGCTCTAAGGTTGTTATTGTGGTAATGGGTAATCAGCTCTTCACTAACTATATGATGATATCAAAGGGTCTCAAATAGTCTCTGACAATCAGACCAACTCGCAGAACTGTTAATACTGACAGTAAAACGGGACCAAGTGGAGCAGGAGGGGCTCGTTAAGTCTTTGCTGGCTATCCAACTGTGAGATATACCGGTGAGAATTCGCCAAGCAAGTATTCAGAGCGTTATGTATTCTGTCTTGCCATAGGATTAACAAGGGACAGCGAGTAACAACGAAATCTGCCGACAAAAATACGTGCAGAACAGAAAAACAAGAAAAAAATATTTTAACAAAAACCTTTTTTTTTTTAAAAAAAAGGATTATCTATGGACGAACTCCGCACTTACAATTATACAAGAGTTAAGATAAGATAATTTTTTCATCACTCAAGAATGTAGACGTTATTTCCCTTTTTCAATTTCAAACAAAATAATTAATGACCAGTAATTCATTGACTAATGGGTTCATTTTTTTTTAATTGATTCCTGCAATGTCTACGCCAATGAATAATTGGGCAAAGTATCAACTTGATCAGAGAATATTTGTGGGGCAAATAAAGTGTTGAAATTTTCTACAAGACAGAAAGATAGTTAACATAAGCTTTGTCAAAAGACTGGCTCATCGAACGCACAGAGAAGGCTCTACTTTTATACGTGAAGAATTCGAGGTAAAATGCCTCTCCGAAATAAGGGCTTAATAGCCTCAAGAAGAAATGCTTAACCAGATGATCGTTTTAATTCAATTAGAAGTCATCTTATTTTTCCTAAGAGAATGCGTTTCTAAGATTTATCATACCACTTTGGCTAGTTATGTGTCACGAATCGAAACTGTGACCTAATTCGACCTGTTTCTAGAAGCCAGGGTCAGGTCAAAGAACAAGCAGAACAAACACACGTTAATTATAATCATTCAATCATGGAAAGAGGTAAGGGAAAAAATAGCATACGTCATTTTCTAGAAGTTCATAGTTAATAAAATATTTAGAAAAGAAGTTTCTAAGATTCTGGAAAGTACGGCTTAAAAAATGTATAAATTAGGGGAAAGCAAGTTAGTCGGGGTCCTTGCGTAGTAACTGTTCCTTCCATTCTAACTGATTCTTCTGTTGTACTGGGTCCACTAGTTTAAGGTGTATCATTAAGTTGTTTAAGTGATAAGCTATATCAGTTGAAGTTGTATAAGTGAAAAGCTTAATATTATCAAGAGATTCAAGTCATGTTGGTATTGAATTGAAAGTCTACGTATAGGTTAAGTTTGAAGAATAAAGAAGAAATAAAAGAAAACAGATGTTTCTTCCGTGAAGATGATTCTGTTGAGCCATTGGTAATATAAGAAGAACTATCAGGCGCATAAAGAAACAGAAATCATCACAATATGCATCTTGTAATAAAAGAAATGAACGAATAGATCTTCACCATACCTGAAACATTTCTTTCATCAGCAGTGTCACATTAAACCATACGTACAACGGGTGAATGTTCAGATTGTGCAGCACATACTCTATCGTGTTCAGACCATCAATCTTCATTCGCTGTTTGGCTGTCTTCAGAATATTATTTCTGTGTAAAAGATAGCACTTTTTCAATTAAATTTATTCAATGTTATAAAAAAAGCTTTTCTTCAAGAAACTTTTTTTTTAAATACCTGCCGCATTCATGGCAGCTTTGGGGCTACTTACAATAAATTATACAATCAAATTTGTGCTAACATTAAGACAAGATTCTCAAAACTTTGCATAATTGATTCTTTTACTCGAAAAGAGACAAATTGAAGACCTCGTCTATAAACAGTCTTATAGAAACTTCAGGGAATTCGGAATTGACACACATTATTCGAGAATTGCTAGCTCTAGATCACCTTTCACGTATGAAGCATGAATTTAAGTGTTTCGTGCTACGGGGAAAAGAGGACAACCATCAGCGAAGAACAAAGACCGGTAAAAGAAAATAGACCCAACCTTCCCAGGCTTCCCTTCTTGTGTGCGCCTATTCAATACTAAACTTCATAGCCATCTTCGAGTTCTTTGGAAATGAGATTATACTTTTATATTATTTCTTGGACGGCAAATTTATGAAGGAAAATGTGGGTTAATTGAAATTGAAATGGATTCAACAGACCAGACCTAGGTGTTAAGGAACTCGAGGCTATCAATGATATGTTCTAGGTCCAAATGATAGAAAAAAATGTTTTAATTAGGTTTTTTGGCTGAGCTCTTGACCAAATGCTAAAACTTTATTTATATACTATAAGAGCGATAGATAGATAGATAGATAGATAGATAGATAGATAGATAGATAGATAGATAGATAGATAGATAGATAGATAGATAGATAAATAGATAGATAGATAGAGAGAGAGAGATAAATAGATAGATAGGCAGACAGATAAATAGATAAATAGAATAGGTAGCCTGAGCCAGCAAGGAAAACCAATGACTTGGTTAACATGCATGATAAGATGCATGACGCGTAGGACGTAATCATCTTCTTTTTGTTTTTAGCAACGTCTGTATTTTATAAGATAAGATGTTATTAATTTCTGTTATTACTTTAATTCGTTTCATTTTAATGAACTACAGAGACTTCTTGTTTAAAGACTGATTAAAAGTGTAATAGGTGCAGCGGATCTACACAAGGTGTCACGCACCTGGCTGGATTCCCATTGACGATATTTTGTCGCTGATGCCCCAGCATGGCGTATCGAGTGATAGACAGTGACCGTCTGAGCTTGGTCATGTTGTGAAAATTGAGTCTAGTCAGGAAAACAAAGATGAAGTAGAGAATGTACATATCTTGAGAGTAATGTCACAATACATTTTTAGCTTCTACTAACAGCTAATGTGATAATACCACAAATTAATATAATATAGCAACAGAGGCGTAGCTAGCAATGTGGGAGTGGTGCAGACCGCACGGGGCATCAAGTGTTAAGCGGCATCAAACTTGCCAACAAAAACACACAACAAAAAAAAACAAATCATTGTGGTATCTTTGTATATATTTTTAAAAATGTTTATTAATTAGCAATGGTTTAACAATGAATACTCATTATTTTATGGGAAAATAACATCTTTCTCCTCTTTTTTTTTTTGTTTTTTCGAGGGCATTAAAATGTGCTGCCGCACAGGGCATCAAATATCCTAGCTACGCCACTGTATATCAAGCTAATTAAGTACAAATCTAGAAAAGATAATCCTTTCAGACCTTGCGATCGTCTGTTTCTATGCTTCCTGTTAACGAGGGTGTCAT
The DNA here is from genome assembly GCF_947242115.1 of Biomphalaria glabrata. NCBI lineage: Eukaryota > Metazoa > Mollusca > Gastropoda > Planorbidae > Biomphalaria > Biomphalaria glabrata. The sequence goes on along the minus strand of NC_074724.1, from coordinate 5,476,119 downwards.
GTAGCCAGTACAATGACCAACAGCCTTTACTTCCCAGTGTATGTCAGGTAATCATTTGAGTTGTATGGACTTTGGGGCGCCCTGAAAATCCCCCCAATTCCCAATTCAAGTCTTCACACTTCACAGATTCGAAATGATTCTCTAGATATTTGTTGGTGAGCAAGTTTCTATGGACCGGCTTATTATTGTAAGAGATTCTTGTCAAGGTGAAAGACAGAGAAGAATGAAGAAAGACTGTCCATGATCATGTGTTGTGCCCCAACGGTACAAAAGACTAAAGCAGTGCTTGCCAAACTTTTCATTAACGGAACACTTGGCACAATTGGAGAATTTAACGGAACACGTTTCTTATTTTTAGGATGATTTTTTTCACATTAATTCCAACTTTTTGATTGAAACCATATTCTAAATTTAGCTTTATTATTTATTTTCAAGCATATAGACCTATAATGAAATACATAAAACAATGTATGGAAAAAAAAAGGTTAATTAACTTTGATGACATAGTGAGCTTTAAGATCAGAACTTTGTGATATATGACACGATAGTGGTAAGATGACTTCTACAATGTCGTGTGGCCTACGGGCCTGTTTATAGACTTTCACTTTGCTGCAAGGAAACTTAAGTAACGATAGCTTGTTTGAAATGTTCTGGTACTCTTCAGACAAACTCGACCAGAGATCATTTAATGGTGGATCTTCGTTTCTTTATTTCAATAAAGAGTCAGAATATAGATCAGTTCAACGTTCATAGTCATGTTGTTATAAAACAAATAAGTTTAATCATTAATTCATATGTAGGTCTACTAGTTAATTATTCTAGTAGTTCGTGGAACTCCTACACAGGCCTCGCGGAACACTAGGGCCACGCGGAACACAGTTTGGGAAACACTGGACTAAGAGATAGATGAAGATGAAATTTCTTTGATATATAGCGGGTTCACACGTAGAAATATGTATATATAGAGATATATTAAACTAAAACTTTCAAACTTAAAATTTAAAGACTAATAGCTGCAATTGACTCTCTCTCACTGGCTTACTCTGTCGAACCTACAACTATCAACTCTTGACTATTACGTGAGTTTCTATATCCATCTATTCTAGACTGTCTGCCTTAGACTCTCCCGACTCTATCAGACTCTCCGCACATAGATCTGCAATCAAACTTTTTCAGCTTCTAAGAAATATATTGTTTCCAAAACGTTACAACTGTGATATTTATAGATTTGTGAGATTTCCTCGATTAAGACAAGGTATAAATGACCGAATCAAGCGTTCAGAGTTGACAGCACCGTATATAAATATATTGGTAACTATTTTGTTTTCCCAACCTTGCAGCCAAGTCATCATCCTCACCACCCCATCCGAAATACAGATTTGAGTTGCCGTTGAGGGCCAGATATTGGTCACGAGTCAGTCCTACAACTCCGCCAAAATTCGCTTTGTACATAATTCTGTGAATTACACAAAAAGAAAAATTAAAACAAAAGGGAACAGCATGTAAGTTAAAAAAAAAACGGTGCAGCGGTTCAATAAAATATTCTAGAATAGGATTATCAGACACAGAACAATAAAAGGAGAACAAAGCATTAACTTTTTCTCACCTAATTGACGATACCTTCGTTATTTTACCTCCCTAAATTCAATTAATGTTTAATTCTCCTTTAATTCGATACCAAATACAACATTTTCTGATAACAAACGACAAAGCTATTGAAGCTTAATCATAACACTGGAGTGAAATAGTAAAAAGCAAAATGAAGAATTCCGTCGAAGCGTGGAAAAATAATTACGGAGAGAAAGAGTTTTAAAAAAGAGGGCAAATATATATATATATATATATATATATATATATATATATATATATATATATATATATATATATATATATATATATAATAAACTTTCAAAATTAAAGCTTTGATAGTAAGCACGACGAACAACTGACTTTCCTTTCGGTGTATGTAGGGCACTCATTAGAGCAGAGGTGGAGTCATGGATAGCCTAGAAATCTCGAGGCTCAAAACTCGGAAGCCAAGCGCTTCATCTCTCAGCCGGCCTAAGACATAATGAAACTAGACAGCCGCCAAGGGTGATCGGCTTCCGAATATGAGATTTTTAGGATGTTCATAATTTTTTTTTCACTTTTGTGTTTAAATTAGACTGGAAAAAATCATACCTTCGCAAAAAAAAATATCATAGATTATAAATTTTTTTACAAATGTAAGAAAGACACAAGATAAAGGCACATTTATTCATATCTTCTTCATTAGAGCATGTAACGGGTTGCCTGAGTCAATCAAGAAAACCAATGACTTAGTAGAGTTTAATTCTCTAATTAATACAGATTGAAAGGAGGACACATGAGAGGGAACACCACAAAAGAAATGAAAAAAAAAATATCCCAATTTCAACTAATCAGGAACTTTTACGCTTTAAATTTCAAATTTATCTTTTTTCGCATTTTTTTTCGACCATGCTTTAAATCTTCCAGTTGGCAACGCTGTCTTGGTTAAGAGGTGTCCGTCTGTAGCGTAAGAAATGAATTCAGCTCCAGATTTACGGCACTGCCTTAACCCAGGATCTTACCCTCCACAAAGCAAAAAAAATTGTTATTATTTTTTTACTAAAATATGCGTATTAAATATTTCTTTAAAGAAGAAAAATTAGTTTGAATTTACTAGTATATTTTATGACATAAGCATTATTATTAAGTGTAGTTTAATTGAAGCTTTGGAAAGCTTTCCTGCCCCATGGCCTCCATTTGCTTAAATTTGGACCTGGATACACGTAAGGGGGTAATTATCTTTTGAAGGAAGGTTGTGACAGAGCTTCGCAGTAGGTTTGCTGGACATGTTCTCCGATTACGCATACCAAGAGTTGCGATGACATGGAGGCCAACACTAGAAAAGCGCAAACGGGACGTTCCAGTATAACTTGGCGCCACACTTTCATGCAGGACCTCAGAGCAGTGGACACCAGGTGGGAAGAGACATTGCCAGTGACAGATCTTTGTGGAGACAGCTTGCCACCCAAAGACATTGCCAGTGACAGATCTTTGTTGAGACAGCTTGCCACCCAAATACATAGCCAATGACAGATCTTTGTGAAGACAGAGTGCCGCCCAAAGGGCCAAACTCGCGGGAGGATCTAAGTCTAAGTAAGTCTGTCATGTATAAGCTAAGCAGTAAAGTAGCAATGACTTGCCTGAAATGCTGTGATAAGCCATATTTGATGGCGACTGAGAAGTGTATCGGGTTGTCGCCACATGAGTACACTTGTTGGTCATTCAGAGGCACCAAGTCCACATCGTGAAATATGTAGCAATCAAACTTGCCCAATTTCTCCGCTTCTAGAAATCCGACGTTATGTAAGGCTCCGCGGTTAAACAATACTGGACCAACCTGTGTATAAAAAAAAAAAACATTTTATTTAATTCATCGATTATTTCAATCTTAGTAACTAATGTATAATTAATTAAGAAAAAAAATGGGAAAATGTTACCCGCCTCAATAGCAACACCCACCCCCTCGAAAAACAAAATCCTGAATACGTCCATGTATAAATAAAGTTTGGTGAAAAAAAAGATCAAGACTTAGAAACATTAAAAGACTAGATTAGTAGATCATGGCCGGCCTCAGGTAACTGGAGGCCCTAGGCGAAGTAAATAGGGTGGCCCTAAATGAAATAGAAAAACACAAACTTTAAGACCGAAAAATCCACAATGTATTAAAAAAATACTTCCTGTATAATGGCTGTATCTAGATCTACAGTAACAAAATAATTTAAATAGCACAAATGTTTCTCAAAGACGACTCATGATCCCCAGACTAGAAATAATCTTTCGACATTTCACCAAAAGGAAGAAACAATGGTCTTCTAGCGTGTCTAACAAGTAGATCTAAACATTTGTGAATCAACCTTGAATCATGGAAGAGACTTAGAGATAGGCTAGTGGACAATCATAGAAGAGACTTAGAGATAGGCTAGTGGACAATCATAGAAGAGACTTAGAGATAGGCTAATGGACAATCATAGAAGAGACTTAGAGATAGGCTAGTGGACAATCATAGAAGAGACTTAGAGATAGGCTAGTGGACAATCATAGAAGAGACTTAAAGATAGGCTAGTGGACAATTATAGAAAAGACTTCGAGACAGGCTAATGGACAATCATAGAAGAGACTTCGAGACAGGCTAGTGGACAATCATAGAAGAGACTTAGAGATAGGCTAGTGGACAATCATAGAAGAGACTTAGAGATAGGCTAGTGGACAATCGTAGAAGAGACTTAGAGATAGGCTTGTTTACAATCATAGAAGAGACTTAGAGATAGGCTAGTGGACAATCATAGAAGAGACTTTGAGATAGGCTAGTGGACAATCATAGAAGAGACTTAGAGATAGGCTAGTGGACAATCGTAGAAGAGACTTAGAGATAGGCTAGTGGACAATCATAGAAGAGACTTAGAGATAGGCTAGTGGACAATCATAGAAGAGACTTAGAGATAGGCTAGTGGACAATCATAGAAGAGACTTAGAGATAGGCTAGTGGACATATAGTGATAGGGTTCTGCTATGTTTCAGATTTGATCCGTTTCACTTTTTTGTTTCTCTTTTAAAAAATATCATTGATTCATATGTGAGGCCCTCACCAATAGCAGGCCCTATCCAGCTACCTAGTTGACATAACCGATAGGCCGGTCCTGATTGTCGAGAAATGGTATAGAATATTCTATTTGGTTATAAAGATCAAGGCTTTGAAACATTAAAAGACAGTAATCTAAACTAACTAAACTAGAATACTATATCTTGATAGAGATATACTAGGCTATTAATATTATAATATCTTGTATAAGTAAATGTTATATTATTATACTAGCATTACCCATCGGCTAAGCCAGTCGAGTTATCTCCAGGCTATATATTGTTTATTTTGCTAGGCGCCCTTCCGTTTTCTTTTCTTTTTTATAATGATAAAAGAAAGACCCACGAATTCTATTACCTATTGCGTTGAATCCTTTACCCAATCTCAGTCTTAGCTCTTTATCTCCGTAATTATTTAACACATTCTGGTGGAATCAACGCTGGTATCGTCAGTTAGGAGAGAAAGAGTTAATAAACAAGATCCTAGATAATTAATAATAATAATAATAATAATTTTATTTATAAAGCGCTGTTAACAAACAAAATGTAGGCTCAAGGCGCTGTAACAACATTACAAACATAAACACAACTGCTAGTATAACAGTTAATCTAAAAAAGTTTTAAACAAGTAGGTCTTAATGTTCTTCTTAAAAGTGGTATAGCATGTTGTCTGTCTGAGATCAATGGGGAGTGAGTTCCAAACCTTTGGTCCGTGAACTGAAAAAGCACGCAGACCGTAGCTTTTGAGGGAGAAACGTGGCACTACTAAAAGCGTTGAGTCCATTGAGCGCAGGGTTCTCTGGGGGACATATGGAGTAATCAGTTCGCTAAGGTACAAGGGCATCTCATTGTTATATATACACTGATGACAAAGTGTGGCGACCTTGTAATCGATTCTCGCTTTCACGGGAAGCCAATGGAGCGTGCGCAAGAGCGTAGTAGCAGAATCTTGTCTAGTTTTTTTAAGGACTATTCGAGCGGCGTTGTTCTGTATACGTTGCAGCTTGGCTATTTTGTCATCAGGTATACCTGCTAGCACGGCGTTGCAGTAGTCAAGGCGGGAGAGTATGAATGCCACAGCTAGCGTTTTTGTTGACTCCGTTGTTAAATATGGTCGGATCTGGCCTAATCTGCGCAGCTGCAGATAAAGACCTTTGCAGAGCTGATTTATGAGTGGGTCGAAAGAAAGAATTATTACGGCGCGACTATATAAAAATCTGCAAACATACGGAATAAGTTGTTGGCAAAGGCAACGCTTCATCTAAACGTTGCGCCGCCTAGAAAACATTATTAAAAGGGCATAAAAAATCACACACACAACATTAGTATATTTAAAGGAACTTTTTGAACAGATATGTCTAAGGAAAATCGCACTAATCTTGGAAGACAACAGCCACCCGCTCCATCATAACTACGTCAAGTCGTCGCGAAGTGAGCGACTTCTGTCAATCAAGACAAGAACAGAGCGGTACAAAAACTCGTTCGTTCCTTACTCGGTCCGACTATTCAAATCAACGCCAAGATGCCCGTGTGTAGTCGCTGAATGAACTCTTTATGTTGTCTGTTTTATTTATGTGTATGTTTCTGTTGTGTTGTTTTTATATGAGAAAAGAGTCCTTTCTAATCACAACAAATTTCCATAAGGATTAATTATGCAGTCTTGGTCTTAGTTATAATAAATGGTCTTATTTACAATACCTCACTATTCTTTTTTCTTCAGTTTATTATCGAAATATTTGATTGGCTCTAAGCTTTTTTTATTTTGACCGTGGCCCTATAGGCCTTAATCTTGCAAATTTATTGGCAAGCCTGGTTGGGTGAACACGGATCTCGAAAGCGGCTCTAACGATTTTCCTTAAAATTTGATGTTATTTTCTTCAGAGTGGGACTGAAAGATTTCTAATTGTATATGTGATGTATCCTGATGTATCAACAATAGTGTGCCAGGAACCTCAGTATGAAAGAGTTGCGAGCGAGGAACATGCTGGCAGGTTATAAAAAGGACCATCTCTTCTGAGACTCTCAGACAATTTAACTACCCTCAATGACTCTTGGGCTACAAGGTAGATCTCTGATCCCTCATTGCTATTTTTCTTTTTAAAATGTAAACATTTACACATATAGACCGCAGCGACGAGGTCAGAATCCTTATCAACAAATATATATGCAAGCGTGATAACTTTTCTTGTAATTATTAGTAATTTTATACTGACTTATTTCCCTTTAAAAAGCGACGCGTTTTCTTCGACCATTGTCTCCAGTTTGGATGCCAATATTAACTATTATTATTATCATTATGAAATACATTGAGTCTGTTAATACCTTTCTTTTCTCTCTCGTATTTCATTTAATATCCCGAGGTTAGGAGCCTAAGAACAATGTTGTTATGGCTTTTTTTTTTAATTGTACGTCTTGACAGTTAGGACATTACACATATATCCTTATGAAGGAGATAGGAAGAGCGGTGGCTGTAATGACTATCTGACATTAGTTCAGTAAAAGTAAAGACAGTTGGTCATTATGCTGGCCACATGACACCCTCGTTAACCCTGAGAATCAACGTAAGCACCAACCTGTTCAACAACGAAGATAGTTGCATCAACTTTCTGACGACTAAGTATCGGTATTAGCATGGACAGCAGCTGGTGGAGGTGCTTATACCTGTCCCTGAAATAAAGACCACAATAAATGTCTTCATTGGCGTTTAGGTAATATCGATAATGTAATAAATTCGATTCCTGATATCGTAATCTTATTTTTTTACAATTAACGGAAACGATACAAGTGATTATTGTTATAATTTGAATAAAGTGCTAGTGGACAAGGAGAATGTATCGATAATATTAAGTCCGAATTGACATCATCTATTACACATCAATTTGTTGCAGTTAGTTGGACCGGTTATAGGTTGAAGGGTTAAAGAGGAAATTGTGTGACCAACACAATGACTGACATAATTTACTTTTTGCGTAGTACATTCTTTTAATACTGGAAAAAGTTCTATCCTGCAATACACATTCAGAAATACGAAACTATTAAGAGTAGCCTACAATTTAACAATATTTAAATCAATTTCCTGAACTCCACATAAAGCCCGGAGATGTCAGTTTTTTAGCACATGCTGAAATCTTTAATATAAAGCAGAAAGTAAGGTATGCATGTATATATAATAAAAATCAAAACTATTTGACCAATCTTGATAAAACGTGGCATAAATGTTCCTTAGATCATGGCGGAGACCGCAGTGTATGTTTAATGCCCCTCAGATAACCGGATAGCCCTAAAAATAGACAAAACGTACCTAATTGTATCTCTATTAAAGAACTTTTTAACAAATCGGGTACACCCGTTTTCACAGTAATTTGTATTGGATATGAATATATCGGCTGAACGGTTAAACCCATTTTCATACTCCCTACTTTTATTTTCGTGGCAAAATAAAGAAAAATGTGAAGGGAACATTCTCCAAGTTTGACATAGATCTAAATTCAATCCAGTAGATCAGAAATGTCCAAACTGAGGCTCGCAGGCCGCGGGTCATATCCGGCTAGTACTAAAATATTGTTTGTTTGCTTGCCAGCATCAGCTCGCTGGGTGTTCATGCAATAGAGCTCACCTGTAAGGAATGACGATGGCGACCTTCTCCATGGCGATGCAATCCAGCGGTTGAACCCTTCCTTCTTTTATAAGTCCAGCATTGTCGCGAAGAATTTCCTCTGGTGTCGTTTCATTGCACTTGCAGGCGAGATTACCAACTGAAAACCAAAACACAACACAAACTGAACGTACAGCTGAGCCAGCCAAGAAAACAAGTCATTGATTAACATGCAGGACTAGATTGACACATGAAACAAAGTAAGTATTTTAATTATACGAATATATACAACACGTGACTGAATGTACAGTTACTACATTTCTTTCTTCACAAATTCGCAAGCTTTTAGATATATTAGTTCTGTTAAGTGAGGACTCCACTTGCTAAACGCCGGCACTGACATATACATGTATACATATATATTTTAAATTTTGCTTACTTTTTCTCTAAAACGTTTTATTCGAAGAGTAATTCAAACGAGCAATTCATGCCGTACACATTACTCTTTGCTGTGCTCTATTAAGATTGTATAACATTACCCTTGGTTAGAATCAGTTGGACAAGCCAATCAAACAGCTTTAGTAAAAGTACTAAATTCAGAAATATTTCAGGATAGAAGACTATAAAGTAAAGTAACAATGATACATAAAACACTGACCCGTAACTTACATATAGAAAAACACAATCTGATAAAATACTCATAAAGACACAAAGATAAAGGACATTTCTTGTTCCATATGCTAGGAAAGATTCATACAAGTACCCCCTCTTCACTATTACCATTAGAGCATGGAATGGTTTGCTTGAATTAGTCAGGAAAACCAACGAGTAAAATCTCTAACTAACATGCAGGACTGGATTAACACATGGATATGCGTTATGTGTGATGATTGTATTTGTATATATTACTATAAACAACACGCGATGGAATTTAGGGTGTAAGATTTAAGGAATGCTATGTTTATTTATTCTTATTTCGTTAGTCTATTAGTCAAAGTGGAGTGACGGCTCTTGAAATACTGTTATTGTTGTCAGAGGCCTAAGGATTGTAATTAATAGTAGAAGTACAGTATGAGGCAGTTTTCATAGTTGTTAATTTAATAGTTCAACTTTTGTTGGTGTTATCTACAGTTATAGTAATTCCAATTGCTTTATTAAATATATATTCTGTTCTTGATACATTCCGGGTGTTTCTTTGAATTGTTGAATTACATACGTTATGTATCCATGTCAGTAGGGCCAGAGTTCACATCAGTAGGGTGTCATACATTATTTCCTTTGCATGGCTTCCAGTAGGGTTTCATCCATGAACTAACAACAATGCCCAAACGACAGGTAACAGGCCATATTCATGGTCCAGTCCTTACATCGGTAAATGAAATTAAACGATTTGCTAAAAACTTCCTGGAGGCTCGGTGGCTGAGTGGTTAAACGCTTGGCTTCCGTAGCTTAGGGTCCTGGGTTCAAATCCTAGTGAAGACAGGGATTTTTAGTTTCAGGATCTTTAGGGCGCCTCTGAGTCCATCCAGCATTAATGGGTACCTGACATTAGTTGGGAAAAGTAAAGACCTTTACACCATCTGCCCCACAGATCGCCAGGTCTGAAAGGGGATCTTTTATTATTTTTTTTAACAAACTACCTCAAACGTACAGAACCTATATCTTAAGTCTTAGATTCTATTTTAAAAGATCGATTATAACATTGCTATTACAATTTCGACTAGAGAAAGTGCTCACCTAAATCAGTAGGACTCAAGGAACAGAACTTTAAGGTTCCATTTTTATCATGTGTAGCCTCCCTTAGATTCAACGAAGAGGAGTTTAAATTATTTAACTTCTCCGATGCTTTTAAAGTAATGGCATAGGTGTTTCCTAAAGTTGTCTCCTGGGAGTGACGGCGTTCACTGGTCATAACTTTTGTGTCGCTAATATTCACTTTTTTGCCTTTTTCTAAAAGAAAAAAGTAAATTAAAAAAAATAATTAAAATTGTATTAGATAAATATAAGGAGGCGCGGTAGCTGAGAGGTAAAGCCGGGGGTCCGGAGTTCGAATCCTGGTGATGACTGGGATTTTTAATTTCGGTATCCTTGGGCGCCTTTGAGTCCACCCAACTCTAACGGGTACCTGACATTTGTTGGGGAAAATAAAAGGCGGTTGGTCCTTGTGCTGGCCACATGACAAAGAAGACCTTTACATCATCCGCCGCATAGATCGCAAGGTCTGAAAGGGGAACTTTACTTTTACTTACTAGATAAATATGAAACAAGCAAATTACAAAACGATACTTTAAAACAACAACATCAAAGCTTTTATTAAGTATATCAAAAACTAATCGATACAATTACGCTCAACATAAGCCCTGTTTTTTTTAAGTATTTTTTATATATTTTTCTTGTTGTATTTATTGCGTAAATGTTAAATGTTGATTTACAATGCACAACTCTAAAACTAATGATATAATAAGCGTACATAAATATATTATAATTATATAGAATAGTTAAGGGTGCTAAAGTACCGTCACAATTTTAGGATGATCTATGCAGTGTTGCTTTAAGGCCTTCAACCTCAACTAGCATATCACCAGAGGCGTAGTAAGCAAAACGTGCGCCCGGGGCAAAAACAAATATTGGCGTCCCCCACCTCTTTTTCCATGAATATCACATAGAAATTAAAGGCTTATAAACAAAAAATAATTGATAAAATATAATACAAATAACCTTAAAATGTTTTACCTAATTAAAATATCTACAATAATTTTACTGGGTTTTTGTTTTGCGCCTCTCAGCATGTGGCGGTCCCCTGAGGATGGCGCCCGGGGCATCGTGCCCCCCTATCACTACGCCTCTGCATATCACTAGATATTATACTAAGGCAAGTGGAACATTAAATAAAAGGTGTATGAAACAACAGCTCTACTAAAAGGTCTTACACTTCATTGTAGGCTAATTCAAAGCTAACAACAAACCATCGGCTTCCAAGTAAAGAAAAGCCATGATTAAAGTTTGATTAGAGATTTAACTCATTAAAACATCTGCTCCAGTGGACTTTTTTTTTTATATAACTTGTAATGTATTGTTTTTATTTTTACAAACTGTTATTAATAATTTGAAAAGAAAAATAAAGGATAAAAGTCACCCTTTCAGACCTTGCGACCTATGGGGGCAATGGGGGCGATCATGTTTCTATGTTAACGAGGGTGTCATATGGCTAGCACAGCGACCAACAGCCTTTACTTTCTTAACATATGCCAGGTACCATTAGAGTTGTGCGGACTCATGTGAGTTCTAAAAAATCGCGAATATCGGATTCCCCAGTATCCCCCGAGACTCGAACTCGGTATCCCTTGGTATGCAAGCCTCAGCCTACACGCCCCCTATGGAAAGAAAAAAGAATATTATTAGATACTACAATCTAATTTCGACTTACAGATTGAATTCATTTACTAAACAACAAATGCATTGATAATAGCAACTTTGGAGTTATAATTTTACAACTAGATCTAGATCTATAAATCTGTCTTTAGTAGGCCTTGGTCGGGCTTAATTTTCTAAGATGTAGATCTACCTTCCAAACTGTATTCGTCAATTTCAAAAATTATTCCGCCATGTCGCTTGACAGGCATGTGTTGATTAATCCAAACAGCTAACCCCATAACGAACAATATGGCTACGCAGCAGACGACTCCGAACATCCACCTCAAGCGGCCCCTGCATGGAAGCGTCATGGTCTACCGGAAGTCCTACAGAAATGGAGATCTGCTGAAATGTAACAAAGGAAATGTTAGAAGATTTAACAGCATTTCACGTCACCCTGCTGGCTCAGATGTGACCAGCACATTTTGACACATCTGGTGCAGATAGGGTGCAGATAGGGTGCAGATAGGGTCGTTGGTTTAATGTTTGTTTTACATGATTCAGATGTTTCTTCGCATTTGAAATTATTACCTCACACAGAAAGGCGAGGGATGGCGGCGTCTCGGCGGGCAGGTTTCGAACCCGGCACCATCGAGATAAAAAGCCATAATAAAATAAAAAGTTGTAATGTTTCACTGCTAGTATAAAGTTAAATGTTTCACCGCTACTATAAAGTTAAATGTTTCACCGCTACTATAAAGTTAAATGTTTCACCGCTACTATAAAGTTAAATGTTTCACCGCTACTAATAAAGTTAAATGTTTCACCGCTACTATAAAGTTAAATGTTTTACCGCTAGTATAAAGTTTGAATGTTTTACCGCTAGTATAAATTTTGAATGTTTCACTGCAATTATAAAGTGTAAATGTTTTACCGCTAGTATAAATTTTGAATGTTTCACTGCAATTATAAAGTGTAAATGTTTTACCGCTAGTATAAAGTTTGAATGTTTCACTGCTAATAAAAAAAGTTGAATGTTTTACAGCTCACATTGAACTATATCTTCATAACTATCAGTTCATTGAATACATATGAATATTACCAATATATTAATAATAACATTTTATTTGCGTTAATAAATATTTTCATTTCAATTTCAGTTAGCGACAAGCAAAGCCGTATCTCCATATTCTGAACTTGGGGTTGTTATCTAAAGCAGGTGTCAACCAACTGGATAAATTATCCACAGTTTGGTAACAATTGGTATTTCTTTGGGGTGTGATGAGGACTTAACTGATAACACACAAAAGTATTTGTACAACGCGAATGCCTTATCAAGATATTTTGATCAATTTTTTTATTTCAACTTCTTGCTCGGAACACTGTATATATGTTGATATAACATTGGACAACGAGACAGTATATTAAACTAAGTTTTTATGCTTAAAGAGACACCTCCCCCCCCCCCCCCACACTTTCGTTTGTGTTCCTTGTTGTCAATCAGTAAGTCTTTCACCCCTCCCTCTTCATGCAGAAACAATGAGGAACATCGAGATTTGACTGGACCGATCCCAATAAAATTTCTTCGCGGAACGTACCAGTGTTGTAGATCACAATGACATTTCTTCGCGGAACGTACCAGTGATGTAGTTTAGAAATGACGAAAGTAGCTGACACATTGGAAGCAAGAAATTCCTTCTCACGGGAAAGGAGGGGGGATGTCTAACTTAAGCTCTTTGTGTATGGGTTTGGTGGCACGGTGGCTGGGGGGGGGGGGGGGGTTAAGCGCTTGGCTTTCGAACCTGGGGTCGAATCCCGGTGAAGACTGGGGTTTTTAATTTCTGGATTTTTATGTCTCCCCTGAGTCCAACCAACTCTAATAGGTACATGTCTTAAGTTGGGGGAAGTTAAGACAGTTGGTCGTTGTGCTGGCCACATGACACCCTCGTTAACCGCTGGCCAAAGGAACAGATGACCTTAACATCATCTGCCCTATAAATCGCAAATTCTGAAAGGGGCACTTTATATGGTAAAGTTTGAGCTATGATATCAAAATAAAATAGACGACTGTAAATACGTTTCTATGCTACTTGTACCCAGGGCCGGATTCAAGTACGTGGAGGCCGCGGGCCAGGAGTTTTGAGGAAGCCACACAAAATTTTAGAAGGCTTTAATAAAGATCCACTTATGAATGAAAATACTTAGGGATCTAAAAGCATGATATGATTTAGAAGAAAGAAATAAAGTTCTTGTAAATTTAATCTTAATTTCCTTTTAATACAAATATTTAATATGCATATTTTAGTTTCAAAAAGTGTATATTTTTTGAGTTTGTGGAGGGTAAGTCCCTTGGTAGACGCACTGTCGTAAATCCGGAGCTGTATTTTTCATTCCGAGCATGCTACTAGAGTACACTTCTTAATCACGACATTTTTGCCAGACGTAAAAATGCAAAAGAAAAAGGTTAGAAAAAAAACTTTATGACCCATCGAAATTCGGATATATTTTTATTTCCTTTATGGAGGCCGCTTTTTTGTTCCGGAGACTTTAGCCCCGCCTGCCCTCCCTTAAAACCGGCCCTGGGTGTGGGTGTCTAACGTTGTTAGCACTTCGTATATGAGGGAGTTTGAGCTACGAAATCAAATTAGATAGCCGCCTGTAATTACGTTTCAATAGCAATTGTAACTTTCTGATAAAAACAGAATAAAAATTTAAAAACAACTTTAATTGACACTATAATTGTCCTTCCGATCTATGGAACAGTTATTGTAAAGGTTTACTGTTTCTTTGGCGACGGTTAACGACTAAGGCTGCTTTAATGATCCGTATGAAACTTCGTTGTGATTACAAGGTCAAGGACTGTTTTCTCAACAATACAAAACAACAACAATAACAACATTCAGATCAATAGAACAGACACAAGCATAGAGAGTTCATTGGCAGACTACACACAGGCGTCGTGGGGGTGCCATGTGAACCACCAACCGATCTCTACTTTTCCCAACTAATGTCAGGTACCTAGTAGAGTAGGGTAAACTCAGGGGCCTCCTAAAAAAAACAGTATTATAAACCTTGTCTTCATCGGGATTCGAACCAGAGAGACCTCTGTGGTTCGGAAGCAAAGCGCTTCACCATTCGGCCACAATCCCAAATTGAGGAAAATGGAAAATGTAGGCATAAATATGAAATAATTAGCTATATAAATTCTTAGATCGAAAACGAGGTCTTGCGCTTATAAACTTCAAAACAAAAAAAAAAAAAAAGACAATTTTTGTTAGACCTATAGATGCTGTCTCTCCCCACATACACACACAAACCACACACCCACACGTGAAGGGCAGGCCGACATATGGAAGTAAGTCTAAGACAGACTGATACAAGACAGACAGACGGACACAAGCACAAAGGCTGTAGTTGTAGGTTAGGTGATTCTACTGTAGATCCTGGAAGATAATTGTAATAATGAAGATAACATCATGTCGGTAATTACCTTAAACCAGGGGTGCCCAAACTACGATCCGTGGGCTACATCCGGCGCGTGACATGGTGCTACCCTCGATACTTTTACCCACAATAGATAAGAAATTTCTATCCACACTAGATAAGAAATTTATACCCACACTAGATAAGAAATTTCTACCCACACTAGATAAGAAATTTCTACCCACAATAGATAAGAAATTTCTACCCACACTAGATAAGAAATTTCTACCCACACTAGATAAGAAATTTCTACCCACACTAGATAAGAAATTTCTACCCACACTAGATAAGAAATTTCTACCCACACTAGATAAGAAATGTCTACCCACACTAGATAAGAAATGTCTACCCACACTAGATAAGAAATTTCTACCCACACTAGATAAGAAATTTCTACCCACACTAGATAAGAAATTTCTACCCACACTAGATAAGAAATTTCTACCCACACTAGATAAGAAATGTCTACCCACACTAGATAAGAAATGTCTACCCACACTAGATAAGAAATTTATACCCACACTAGATAAGAAATTTCTACCCACACTAGATAAGAAATTTCTACCCGCAATAGATTAGAAATTTCTACCCACACTAGATAAGAAATTTCTACCCACAATAGATAAGAAATTTCTACCCGCAATAGATAAGAAATTTCTACCCACACTAGTTAAGAAATTTCTACCCACAGTAGATAAGAAATTTCTACCCACAGTAGATAAGAAATTTCTACCCGCACTAGATAAGAAATTTCTACCCCCACTAGATAAGAAATTTCTAATCACAATAGATAAGAAATTTCTACCCGCAATAGATAATGAAGCCGCAGAGGAGTTCTATTAGACTCTACCATTTGTTGCCGTGATGCCTGTCACAGGCACTTGAGAAATGTAGTATTATGGTCCCACAAGAAGAAAGAGGTTGGCACCACTGTCTTAGACCAGACTTGGTGATATCTCATATTCTCTGTTATCAAATGTCCCATGGGATTCATGCCTATATCAATTAGTCTGTCTGGGGCCTCATATTTTGTCCTTTTAAAACGAAGCACATACAAACTAGCGAATTTAAAATCGTCATTCTATTCAACTTGTGAGACTACAGCTACAAACATAAATACTACGTACATACAGCTTACGCAGATTTGTTTTCTTTCTAACACAGTGGGTGAATGTAATGATACTTCTGAGTATATAGTCAAAAGAAGACGTTATTATATAGTCAAACATGCCCTCGGACCCCTAAATGAAAAGCTACGTAAATTCTATATAAGTAAACAAAACTTGAAAAAAAAAAATTTGTTGAAGAAGTGTTTATTGAGATTATAACTTTTGTTTAAAATAAAATTTAAAAAAATAATTTCGAGTCGGACTCTTTTGTTTGTGATGAGGCTCTTTACGTCCATGAATCCACGTTGTAGCAAACAAGAAGCCGGGAACTTCTTTACAATGACCCCGTAATGCAGAATTTTTGGTATCCTTGGTTAAAGATCCTTGTTTGTAGATATTTCAAGTGAGTATGTTCTCGCGCAAAAGGGTTCAACTCTAAGGCGGGTATATTAGAGGGGGTCCTCAAATCTTCGATTTAGGTCGTCATAGAAGAGTACGTAATAGACATATTAAACAGTAGTGATGGACGAGATGATTCAAGTTATACTATTGGATTAACAGTCTTTTAATTTTAATTGCATACAACTTTCATCTTTCTGAGGACCCTTGTCGGTCGTCTTGCGGATTCCTGGGGTCGCGTACCCCAGTTTGAGAAACACTGGTCTAAAGCCCTATGTAATTAGGCAAGCTATAACGTACCGTCATTAGAAAAACAACAACACTATACTTATTTTTAAGTATGGAGAGTATTGGGGAAAAGCGGTAAAATGTGACGGGAGGATTATGTTATTTGTTACATATGATATTTGTTTTATAAATAAGTATCTTTATTTTGGTAAATCTCGAACAAAGGTGCTATGTACTCTGTATGCTTGCTTGTTCGGATTGGCTGAACCGAGACCAATCTATATAGAAGGCCTGAACACTGACCAATCGTTATAGAAGGCCTGAACACTGACCAATCTATATAGAAGGCCTGAACACTGACCAATCGTTATAGAAGGCCTGAACACTGACCAATCGTTATAGAAGGCCTGCCCACAGACCAATCGGTATAGAAGGCCTGAACACTGACCAATCGTTATGGAAGGCCTGCCCACAGACCAATCGTTATAGAAGGCCTGCCCACAGACCAATCGTTATGGAAGGCCTGCCCACAGACCAATCGTTATAGAAGGCCTGCCCACAGACCAATCGTTATGGAAGGCCTGCCCACAGACCAATCGTTATAGAAGGCCTGCCCACAGACCAATCGTTATAGAAGGCCTGAACACTGACCAATCGTTATGGAAGGCCTGCCCACAGACCAATCGTTAAAGAAGGCCTGCCCACAGACCAATCGTTATAGAAGGCCTGCCCACAGACCAATCGTTATAGAAGGCCTGAACACTGACCAATCGTTATAGAAGGCCTGAACACTGACCAATCATTATGGAAGGCCTGCCCACAGACAAATCGTTATAGAAGGCCTGAACACTGACCAATCGTTATAGAAGGCCTGCCCACAGACCAATCGTTATAGAAGGCCTGAACACTGACCAATCGTTATAGAAGGCCTGAACACTGACCAATCGTTATAGAAGGCCTGCCCACAGACCAATCGTTATAGAAGGCCTGAACACTGACCAATCGTTATAGACGGCCTGAACACTGACCAATCGTTATAGAAGGCATGAACACTGACCAATCGTTATAGAAGGCCTGAACACTGACCAATCGTTATGGAAGGCCTGAACACTGACCTGCAACGTCACAACCTGTGGGCAGTATAGACCAATAGCTCGTTGCCTCGTCACAGGTTTGTACGACATGGCAACGAGCTATTGGTCTAATCTGCCCACAGACTGAGACATTGAAGGTCAGTGTTGAGGCCTTCTATATCGGCTGAATAGGTTCTGATGTAACCCCGAGTAGAGTCATAAGTTTTAAATAAGGTTGAAAGGCAGATAAAAGTCAGTTGAAGTAAAAGCTATGAATGGAGATAGAAGCATGAGACTGAGATACTCATATTTTGATGTTCATTCTAGTTTAGAAAGGTTTTTCTATTTTGTTTAAATTGTCAAACATTTTGTGTTTCTACAAACTTCTACAATAAAGTTGAAAAATTGTAGGCCTTTATATACACTGACAATATACGTTATGTCTATTTTTGTGAAACAGAAAGTTTAGTCTAGTCTTTTTCAAGTTCAGTATTAAGAAAATATTATTCATTCATTTCTTTGGTCTTAACAACAAGTCCTTAATGCAAAGGGAAAGCACATTTTTGCCTACACGCGTTGGCCTGGATGAGGCCAATAGGAAAAGGAATACATGTAGGCCTAGGCCATTGTGTCCCCTTCCTCTAGTTGAACCTGTCTTCCTCCTGCCCACGCCTTGTAGGGAAGAGGATCTTAGCTCATTATTCTACTTCTGTTAAATATATAAAAACTTCTCACTTATTCCTTGTATAGCAGACTGTATTATTCCATTCCGTTACTTGTTCATCACTATTTAATTAAGAGATAAACTGATCATTGAAGTAAATAAAAGTTCCTCTTTCAGAGTTTGCGATCTATAGGGTCACTTGTAGCCCAAGATTAACGAAGGGTCATTTGTAGCCCAAGATTAACGAAGGGTCATTTGTAGCCCAAGATTAACGAAGGGTCATTTGTAGCCCAAGACTAACGAAGGTGTCATGTGATCAGTACAACGACAAACCACCTTTACTTTTCCCACCTTTTACGTTTTCTAATGTTAACTTGGGTGGGCTCAAATCCCGAAATTAAAAAAACCCAGTCTTCACCAGGATTCGAACCCGGGATCCCCAGTTCAGAAGCCAAGCGCTCTACCACTCAGCCACCTGGCCTCACTAGTCACATTTTAAGATCGAGATATCTTCATAGTGATGTCCAAACGCGGACCACATCCAGTCCGTGACGCTTTACTATCCGGCCCTCTAAGATTTTGTCCGCTGGTTTTTCTGGCTGGCTCAGGCAACCCATTCCATTGTCTAATAGCACTAGGGAAGAAGGAGTATTTGTACAAATTTGTCATAGCAAATGGGACGAGGAGTGTGCCTTTATCTTTGTGTCTTTCTGAGTATTTTATTAGATTTTGTTTTTGTATTTGAAGCTTATGGTTCAGTGTATTAGGTATAATTGCTACTTTACTTTTAAGTCTTCTCTCCTGAAGGCTTTCTAAATTTAGTGATTTTACTAAAGGTGTTACTCTAGTCAAATGTGAATATTCGTTTGTTATGAATCTTACTGCTCTATTTTGTGTCTGTTCCAGTTTCTTAATGTTTTCTTGAGTTGAATTCTGTCCTAGGCAAATCCTATTAATTCAAGATCTTTAGAATATAGATCTATGTAACTTAATTCTATTTGATATAGAATTTTGGCTAGACTACCTAGAGTATATTATATTATTATAAATTATATATCTACATCAAGATATTTATATGTTGGCTAGATTCTAGATTAGGCCTACGTCTGGAAATAGTCAAATAGATCTAAATGAAAATATATGTTTGAACTGTTGGGTCTATCACTACACACAAGCTGCAATTTGAAACCTTGCGAAATCTTCCCTAAAACCTTACCTTTGCAGTATGTTCAACGTCAACAAGGCTATCACTTTCAAAGCGTTAAGTTCGACAAAACATAGATCTATTTACTCCCAGACACAACACCCAGAACTAGATCTAGATTTCAAGTCAGTTTTATCCATAAACCTTAATGCGCACTAAACTGTGCAACTTAATCATTGTAAATGTACTAGCTGTTAATCCCGTCCGGATAAAGGAACAAAGAAAATGACTCATTAGACGCTTTCAAAATGCATAATTATTAATAATACTACGTAAATCCGTTGTTGATAGGCAGAAAATAAAATAAAAATAATAAACATACACTAATAACAATAATGTTAATAATAATATCTTTATTATCCTTGAGGCACGTTGTCTTACATTTTCCGTTGCACATAACAAAAATTATAGGAAAAGAAATGTGTGTTCGTACAATAGTTTTCCCTTGCAAACAACAACTTCTGAACATTGTAAAGAAAAGAAATTTGAGCTGGATTGGTCATATTTATCAAAAAGATAAAGGCACATTCCTCGTTCCATATTCTAGGACAAATTTGTACAAAAGCTCCTTCTTCTCTAGTGCTATTGGAGCATGGAATGGGTTGCCTGAGCCAGCCAGGAAAACCAATGACTTGTCAAAATTTAAGTCATTGGTTAACAAGCATGACTAGATTGACCTAGGAACACGCGTAGGATGTAAGTATCTTCTTTTTAAGCTAAAAGGATTCTATAAATAAAAAATCACCCTTTGTGTCAGGATTTTGTGATTTTACCATCACAAAAGAGATACAAGACACCGATAGCAAAGACAAACAGACACAAAAACTCTGTTGTACCCCTGGTAATAAAGCATTAAATAGAAACAATTAGATATAAACTTTTTTACATGTAAATTATGAGTGAGTCTGGTGTGAATGTACACTTTGTTTTTTTTTTCTAGTTACAATGTCTTGTTTGGTGTAATGCACAAATTGTAAGACAAAGTTCCTTACGGACAATAAAGATTATTATTCTTTTTGAAGTAGCGCCTTTATTTTAATAGATAAAATATTTTGAGACATGATCTTATTTTCAAAAATCGTCCTTCAAGGTACAGCGAAGGGGGCACGCAGAATGGGTCATCCAAAGAAAAGCTTGCTGGAAAACGTGATATAATAAACTGATCTTTCTTAATATTCTGCAAAAGGACAGCTGCAGGACAATCTCGGATCAAGTTGAAATTTTGCACAATTATTTCTTTTACCTGACAATACAAGAATCAATAAAAAAAAACAACAATTAGTTCATTAACAATTGGTAATAAATTACTTTGTTTGGTATCTCAAACAAGGGAAAGAAATAGTACTTGACTGAAGTGGTGGTATAAGCTGAATTAGTTCCTTTATATTAGGCTGCCGTCTCAGGCTTAGTGAACACAAACATGAAATAGAAACAATAGAGAACTTTACAATCTTATACAATCTTACATGTTCATAGACTCTATCCTAGTAGAGTGGTTACCGCGTTAGTTTGAGAAGCATGAGAAGGCTTTAGCCCATAAGTTCTAATTCAGGTCGTTAGTTGTAGTTTTTTTTAATAGATTTAAAAAGTGATCACCCAGGTACCCCGTTCTTTCTCTCCTTTTCCAACTGGTCCAAACAAGTGATAGGATCATAACGTATTGAGAACGCTAAAAGCATGAAATTGCGCTATACAAAACAATTTGTAAAAAAAAAAGGTTTTTTTTTTTATTTTGCTAGTTTTGACATTGCTTCAGTTGTTCTCCATGTTTTAAAACCATACAGTACGACCGCCTTGACACTCAAGTCAAAGATTCTTATTTTAGTCTTGTTTGTATGCTAAGCCTAAAACGCCCCTGACGTAGAAGAAAAGAAAATAATAATTAAGGATGGGGGAATAATATCAATGATTTGGGAAGGTCTATCCATCATAGAATTATAATGAGAGCAGAGATGCGTGGCTAATGCTATTAACTTGTTATAGAATTAGCTTTAGTGCCCCTATGATATACCCACCCATTCACAAGGAACTCAGAGAGAGGAGAGGTAGAGAGAGGTGGGTGGAGAAAGAGCTATGAGAGAGAGAGAGCGTATGGTGGTTTCCTGTGAGTTGACTCTGTCATATCACGATGAACTAAAAATAAGTAAGACAACTAAGGGAGAGAATGAATGGAATTTATAGTAAAGGATTACCTCCCCCCACCATCCCCCACCCCCCAGTCCCTCTCAATAGAGCCCCTGTCATTAAACTGTGTGTCAGTTTAAAAAAAAAAGTGTTTTTTTTTATCTTTCTCTCTCTTCACTGTTTTTTTTTTTTTTATTATTATTAAAGATGCTTGTGTGTGCGTGTCTGTGTGTGACTGTGTACGTAGTGTGTCGTAGAGAGGTCAATATTCTCTTCATTACAAAGTTTTTTCAACTCACTGTGTCTGTCTGTCTGTCTAGGTGGAATCTTTTACACGTTTTCAGTTTTCTCAAATTAAAAGTTTGCACAATTATTCATTGTCAATGACAACACATGAAATAATAAAAAAAAAAAATAGCGGTAAAGCGCTTGGCTTCCAACTCGGTGGTCCCTGGTTCGAATCCTGGTTAAGAATGGGATTTTTAATATCAGGATCTTTATGCGCCACTGAGTCCACCCAGCTATAATGGGTACCTTACATAAGTTGGGGAAAAGTAAAAAGGCGGTTGGTCGTTGTTCTGGCTACATGACATCCAAATTAACTGTGGTTCACAGAAACAGATTACCTTTACATTATCTGCCCTATAGACCGCATGGTCCGACAGGGTAACTTTACTTTACTAGTTTAATTAATTAGTGGTTATTAATTAATTTTGTTTTATATAGAAATGTCCCTACGATGCGTAGGGAATTAGGTCGTTCTCTAAAAATTTTACCCTTTAGATTTTTTAGAATGTAAAACGTTCTGTTTTTATAAGGTCTAAAAAGCTCAGTGGCTAGATGTCGGCCTTCCATTCTGGAAGCTCGAGACCGCGAGTTCAAATTCAAACTCCAGCAACTTTTTTTTTTTTAAATGGCTTTGGGAAGAGCAGCAAAGAAACTTCCCAGATAGTCCCCTCCCCAACACACACACACACACATACTCACACACACACACATACACAAACACTGTTTCACAAAAGTGATTGGAATTTAATGCACACGTTTTCTTATAAGCGTGAAAGTTGCGCTATACAAAAACAATTAATAAAACTATTTGCAATCGCACAAATGTATTATTGTTTGTGTAGAAACTGTTGATGTATGAGAAATTAATTACACGATTGATTCAAAATAATTGATGCAAATTCACTCAATACAAGCTTTGCTTTAAAATCTATTTTTTTTTTTGAATATTTTACTAGCCAATTAGGACGGATTCAGTCGTAAAACGAATACGGCTTTTTTCGTAAAAAAAAAGTCTTTCTTCTTGCGGCTATGGAGTCCTGTTTTAGAGAAGTCTTCCTTTTTGCGGCTATAGAGACCTGTTTTAAAGAAGTCTTTCTTCGTACGGCTATAGAGACTTATTTTAGAGAAGTCTTTCTTCTTACGGCTATAGAGACCTGTGTTAGAGAAGTCTTTCTTCTTACGGCTATAGAGACCTGTGTTAGAGAAGTCTTTCTTCTTACGGCTAAAGAGACTTGTTTTAAACAAGAATTGAGGTCTGAAAACATCACACGGGACAGAGACAGTTGGCTGAGCGCTATAAGAACAGCAGAACAGCGCCATCACTTAATGGAATGATAAACAAAATGTTAGTACGAAAGATAACCTGCATTTTGGTACCATACATTCTTATATGCTTGTGGGTCTTGGACGCTGACTGCAGAGCTAGAGAGGAGGATCCTAGCAATGGAATTGAGATGCTACAGAAGGATCCTATGTATCACATTTAAAGACCGCATCACAAACCAAGACATTAGAGACAGGGTTACTGCAGCGATTGGACCCCATGATAACTTGCTAACTATCGTAAAAAAAAAAACGCAAGCTAAAAATCTATGGCCATATTACAAGGTCTTCGTAGTTTTACTATAAGCTATCCCGACAAGACCAACGTCTAATCTTTCGACTCAGGACCGGACACAACAGAATGCGACAACACATGTACCGGAAGCTCAAAATTGGAACCAGTGAAATCTGCCCATGTGGAGTATCACCAGAAAATGCCGACCACGTCCTCCAAAACTGCTCTCTCTACCAAGAGGCCCGTATAAGACATTGGCCCCAAATCACCCCAATAGAAAGAAACATATATGGAGAGCTCCCTGATTTGGAAACCACTGCGCAGTTCATCTCATGTATTGGCCTAGTCATCTGAACACTCCAACATAACAATGAGAACGAAGAAGAAGAAGAAGAAGTAGTTTTGAATAACAAAACCAAATCAAGTCGTCCTGTAGACCTAAGTATTGGTAAATCTAAAAAAAAAAAAAAAGGCTTTCCTGTACAGAGATTGCCTTTACAAATATTAGCGCCATTACACTCAATTCAGTCACGATTCTAACAAGTACTATATGACATACATTCGATACATTTACATTAAATAAGTCAAATGTTTCATTCGATTTTGTAAGGTCTGTTGTGGCCCTCTTAGTCCGGGCCGGACGCAATGAACCCCTTCGCTCCATAGTTGCTACGCCACTGATTCAAACTATAAATCTACTTACCTATGTGAAAACATTTTTATTCTAGAGGTAGACATGTGACTTTTTATGTTTCTTGGGCTCATAACTCAGCTGAGTGTAACGTGGTTATCATATTGGTCAACATTCTTTACTTTCCCCATGATAGGGCATGCTACACCTACTCGGTGTAAGCTGATGTAAATAGCTCTTCCCAAGCCTCGTTTGCTTGCTTTACATGATTCGGATGTTCCTTCAGATTCTGAAGCTAATTACATTGTAGCCCAATTTCCCGCAGGACGAAGGGCGATTGCAGGGGGCAGGGTTTGAATCCGGGACATGGAGACCACTTAACGACAGCCCGGAGCGCAAACCACACGACCAGCCAGCCATTCTACATTATTACTAGGATTGGGAATTTTGAAATGTAGTTCGGCTAGAAACTTTACCACCCGGCTTAATGAAATGAAGAGCGTTGAGGCTGAGTCTGCTGGTCACATAATACCCTCGTCAACCGTGAAACACTGAAAATGATGATCTTTACATCACTTGCCCCATATATTGCCATGTCTGATAGGGGAACTTTCCATTACTTTATTAATGAAATGATTGAAGCAAAAAAAAAAGGACTCTTTAAAAAATTTTTTTGCAAAGATTCGTTAAATTACATTTAATGACTTACCTTTAACGACTTAAAAATGAATCGGTTTCTAGTTCACTAAAACATGTCAATGTTATCCACACAGTACCACCGAATGTATCTAATAGTACATACTGATACTAGTCAATCTCTGACTACATCTGTCCATTTCAGACAATGAAAAGTTTAAAAGGCTTATCTTTTCTAGCAACTTTGATGGTCTTAAAACATAGATCTGCAAGCAATAACCACAAAACATGTTGAATTTTACTAGCCTGAATTTGCCTAAAAATACGAAACTGTAATATCCATTGGAAGATCTCCACTTTTCACACGAATGACATTCTATTTTAATTGTTAATTGTAGGCCTACAATTCTGGTATATGCGAGCCATCCTGTAGTCCCAATAAATGACGCTAAATTCAGCCGTAAACTAAAAAGTATTTGTTCCTAGGCAGGTGGTATGTTGCCTGAATATTTTGCGAGGGGGCCTTCAATCTTATTGTTTTCCCAGTTAAACCCATGTCACGGTACAGTACGGGTAATAAACCAATGTCTACAACGCGCCGCTACAGGTGAAGAAAACCTCAACAGCAGTGCAAGTTATACAGGCTGATTTGTGACTTTGTTAGCAGAAGTTAGCGAGGTTACGGTACGCTATTTTTTTTTTTTTTTTGGAAGGCTCTCACGTGTTAAGATTTGTATACAGACTGAAATAATTAAAGAAAGTCAAAGAATATTTTTGTTGCCTATCATTTATCTCAGAGATTTAAAAAAAAAATACATTAAAAGTTCTAGGAATGTATTAAAATAGACCACATCACAAAGAGGAGATTCGAAACAGGATCGCTATGGCGATTGAGCCCCACGATGACCTGCTGACCACTGTAAAAAAAAAACACAAATTAAAACTTTATGGCCATATCAAGAGGTCCTCATAGCTCACAAAGGTCGTTCTTTAAGAAACAGTACGTTAAAAGAAGAAGAAGAGGCAGACAGAGAATGTGATAGGAAGACAACATTAAAGAATGGAATAACCTGTGATAGATAGAGATTATATTCAAGACAAAATACAGGAAAGTTAAAGATGATCGACTGATCATGTGTGACGCCCCAACGGTTCAACAGTGGGGATGTAAAGTGAGATCTTTTGAAAAAAAATATCTAAAAATGACTTATTGTGTGTTTGAGAGAGAGAGGACGTCTGCCAGCAGTGCATGATGAAGCCGCAGACGATCAGTTAAGTTGCACGTGACAATTGTTCTGCAGCAATGTGACACGTCTCGGAAATGTATCTGACCCTTATATTGAAACAAGTTTGGAATCTCTAAGTTGTTTTGTTATGTTAATGGCAAGATTTCAAAAGCCGTTTTTAAAAATTTGCTAAATAAGAACCTGTCACAGAGAAACAAACGGCACTTTCTTTTGTCTAAAACTTGAAATACCTTAAGTCAAAGCATTTGCCTGTTCTTCTTAGTAGGTTATATGGATGTATTATTGCATTATAGAAACCATAACGTCAGGAGCGGATTTAGACATGAGCTATGGGGGCCCATGTAATCAACATAAAGCATTTGAATTCTTTGCTTATTATTCAAAACAATATTACCGTAGATGAGACAGAAAAATTCCAAGGAAAGCTAGCTGGAGACTTGTTTAAAGTGATTGAAGCTATCACCGACCCTAGACCAATTTCTACCAGTGTCCAGGAAAAATTGTAAATATGGCCAAAATAGTAAGCCTACTGCACTTCATTGTTGTACTAGTCAGACTAGACTAGTAACTAGGATATGAAAATATTGAAATTTAATGGAAATGACCTCTCCTCCTCTGATTAATTAGCCCCGTGCCGGATGTGGGCGTGTAACATTTACCTACGTAAATATACAATGAATGTGCTGAGCTACACACCAACTCTATGTGAGCCTACAGCAAACTAGCTGTTCATTCCAGCTCATGACAAAACAAATTTAACTTAGGCTTCGCTGTGTTTGTAGCTCTTGAGACCAACCATCGACATATACCATAAGCCTATGTATGTGTATGCAGGGCCGACCTTAGATAATTGGAGGCTCTAGGCGAAAAAAATTTGGGGACCCCAAATGAATTAGAAAAATATAAAAAAATAGTAAAAAAAAAAAAATAAAATTAAACACTGTATCTAGTGTACAACGACAACAACATTGGGCACAAATTTCATAATGTTTAGAGTCCTGTGCGACTTAGGTCTTAGGCCCTACCCGGCCGCCTACTTTGCCTATGCCTAAGGCGGCCCTGGATTATGTATCTTATATGCAAGATATGTGCATCACAATTTACACCAACTCTATAAATAGCACAGAGACGAAATAACTAAAAAAATGTAAAGAAAGATGTGAAACAATCTATTTCATTTTAAATGAAAAACAATTTATTATAAAGCTATTTTGCTTAAAAGAACATTGATACAAAAAGCTTAGCAATAGCCTCTTAATAAAACGTTTCCACGTGCAACAATTAGCACCTTTAAATGTTTGGGGAAAAAATATAATCACTACAAAACTTGTGTTGATTCTAAGTGTAAAACATACATATTAAATCTGCGCAATGTATTTCGTGTTTGGTATTAAAAAATGATATAGAAAAACAAAACAAAAATGTGTTGGTGAAGAAGTTATTCTCGCTTTCATTTCTTGCCGGAAATCGGTTTCTTGGGAGCCTCTTCGGCAGGGACGTCAATGTCACATGGCCGCTTGGGCCGGCCGGCTTCCTGCAGGACGGGCGCGTTCTCCACAAACCTCGCCATGGTGTGGTAGGTGAAGGTCGTTGGGTTGGAGTAGGCGGCAAACATTTTCCCCTTGGAGTACATCTTGAAGTAGGGGAGCGAGGTGACACCTTCGGCGTTGCAGAGTTCCTGCTCCTTGACACAGTCCACGGCGGCATACGCGTGGTTCTCTCGCTCAGTGATTTTAGCCGCCTGAAAAAAAAAAACAATACCGGTAGTCAACTCATGATTAATTTGTCTTTATCATTTACAAGCATCAGTACTAAGGGCGGACTGGCTATATGGGCAACCGGGAAAATACCCGATGGGGACGGTACTCAAGTGGGCCGGTGGGGCTGACAAATAGGCAACATTAAATGTCAGTTTCCTGTCAACGTGACTAGCCTCGTCTTACCTTTTGTAAAAGATCTTTACATACTTAATAGTGTAGTACAATATTCGCTTAAACCCATAACCCGTGCTTTTGCGAGTTTTAATTCTCTACACACTAAGAGATTTAGCAAAGAACTTAAGACCTATATATTTTTTATAGTCCTATAGAAGTCGAGCTAGTCGGATAACATGCTCGTGTGAATCTAAAACAGGACCGTGAACTTAAAAATTAGTAATTATTTCTTAATGTTTCTTGATTTTTTTTTCTTTAGTTATACAAACTAGATATATGGGCCTATATGCCTGATTAGGCCCATATAGATCCAAACTTTTGGGCCCAATAAAAATAGGGACGATCTGATCGGAGATTTAAATTTCATTCATCTAATTCGTGATCTAGATTTTACATATAGCTCTAGGCCAAGTTACCAGTTCTAGAAGCGAGGTAGACCATTGGCTTTGGTAGTCGGCTTTAAGCACAACCTAGTATTATACTAAGACCTAGCTTTTAAGCGTCCTTCGAGTGTTTCACAGGGCATTATAGGCCTAATATTTATATCGCTTACTGTGACAAGTTTAGTGATGAACATGTTCCATACCAATAGTAGGCTCTGTTTCAATTCTCAAAACTAAAAGATAAAATCTAGTCTAGTTGACTTGGTAGAATTTAACTCATCGGTTAACATGCATGACTAAATGCATGACGCTTAGTACGTAATCATCTTTTTTTTTTTTTTTTGAAGTAACGTCTGTATTATATAAGATAAGATAAGATATTTCTAGATCTAGATATCGGCTTAGTAATTCGACTAAAGGTCTGGTTTTCTTCAAGTCCCAAATTAAGCCCAATAATAAGGAAGAGTACAGTGTAGTGGCCTATTTATAGTGACTACACACAATCAATTGAAACCTAGACAAGATCATTTTGTTTAAGTTAATTTTGCATAGCTTATAGATCTAGCTTGCTCACAGCGCTACGGTCAAATCTCTTTCGTGGACCAGTTGGAGGATATGTGCCGCCCTTAATTAGCCCTCAGCAAACTCAACTCAAGTCGGGGTTTCAGTCAGGTTACGAGGTTTATAAGAAACATTTTTTTTTTCTAATGACAATACATTTTTAAAATTGCTTTTTCATACTAGATCTACATCTAAGTTTTAATTGCATGCTCACTACGGCCTGGTCTAATCTCTTGTCACACTCTTGTGGATCCGTGGGGAGTTCGGCAATTCGAGTCGGAATCGAACACGAGCCGTATTGATAGGTAGCCATATATGCCACATCCTAACCTAGATCTAGAATCTACATTTTTTTTTCACATTTTCACAAGAGTGTTAGATCTACATCTAAAGATCTATTATAATCTAGGCCTATACTAGAAGATCTCTAATATTCTACAGATCTAGATCCACATCTGGAGTGCAACCTATACAGCGACAACTTACTTTTTAGATCCAGATCTCTATAGATCTATGCCTAAGCCTACATTAAATTGTTAAATATAATAATAATAATTATTATTATCGCTTTTATATAGCGCTACTTTCATGCTTATAGCAAGCTCAGAGCGCTATATATATGGTCCTATCTCATTTGTGGCCCATTAGGCGCTCAGTAAACACAACTCTGCCCAAGCCCCCCTTCATAGTCATACTCATAGGTAGCCAAGCCAAGTTCAGGCCTACTTAACCTATCGACCACGCTTCCCACTAAATCTATCTGAATTCGGAAAGATAGACTAGATCTAGATCTCAAGTCTCAAGATCGAGACCAAAATTTAAATCTAGATAGATCTAGATGCCTAGATCTATGTAAAAATTGTAATGAGCATTTAGTCACTTACTTTCAAAAAGTGCTTCTTGGACCATTCGCACTGAGGTTCCTTGGCGTCATAGAACATAACCAAGGCAACATCCTTGGAAGATAAGAAGTCGAAGAAAACGGACTCTTTCAGACCTTCCACAAGACGAGAGTTGATAAACGGGTCGATGTGGGACGCCGAAGCTTTCTTTGGCTTTTTGGGTTGCTGCACTGGTGGAGCCATGATATTTATCAGTCCAAAAATATCGATTTGTTTTTGTCTTACTTGCACTTGTGTACTTGTCGTTAACCTTCCATACTGTTACATCACATAAACATGAGCTCGTTGCCATAGATACAACTCATTTTTTTTCCGGATGCACTATGAAATTATAGGAATGACGTCATTGTTTTTCACTCCATTGGTTATATACTATTTTATTATGTCTTACTAATTTCTTTTGGTTGTTATTATTGTTTCCTCCGTTCATACAGCTATAAAAATGTATAGGTCACTGTTTAATAGCAAGACTCCTGATTAAAGTTCTAACATTTTCTGAGTGGGGAAGGAAATAACCTAACTAAAACTTGAAGCCGGTTCAAAACCAAGATTTTATAAAAGTACTAGTGTCTAGGACCTATGCTAGATAGACACATGCCTTGAAAAACAGCTAATGACAACAAAAATCATCGACCTTTTCTCTAATTCATCCAATAAATTGCTACCACTTTAGAATCGCCTAGTGGCAGACGACCCTTTGAAAAACGAGAGTTGGCAGATGTGGATGGTTTTCGAAGCCTTTTAGACCCATGGAAGACCTTTTTCATTTTCTCTGATAACCTATTCATGTTCATGCACTGGGCGTTTCCATAAGACCTCCTCATGGGTAATGAGATATTTCTTCGTATTATTATTATCACATCAAACTCATGGACCTGGCTGCATGGCTAAGCCAGATCTATGAGTGTATCCGGGGGGCTCTGTGACACTTTGGGGGTTCAACCATCGCCCCCCCCCCACCAGAAATAAAAATATACTTCACACGTTAACCTATTATGCCAACATTAACGAAGTAAGTCTACGAAATTCAAGCAACAGCCTGAAGAAAAAAAAAAACAAGGTTAAACTAAGAGCGTTGCCAATGAGGGTATTGAGGGTCTACACCACACCCTCCGCTCCAAAAATATTTTTTTTTTTTACAAATTCAAGCAACCCAATGTCATGGGCGTACTGGGGGTTATGAAGTTCAACGCCCCCACCCATAAATAAACATTTCACACATTGATCTGTTTTTCTGTCACTCGCTGGGCTCCATCAGTGGCGTAGCTAGGGTGGGGGAGAATTTGAAAATCCTCTGAGCCCCCACTTGAGGGGGGGGGGCCCAAATGAGTATTTTTTTTTTACATTACAAATTAAATATTACGCAAAATGCAAGAGGTCAAGTCCCCCTCCGGGCCCCCAAACGATGGAAAATTCCTATCTACGCCCCTGTGCTCCATTAATAAAGTGAAGTAATAGCAAATTTGATATTTGACCCGAGAATAGCAGGATATTGTTACTTTTAAAATAATGGTAAAAATAAAATAATTTTAGAATAAATTAAAGATCGTAATCTAATCTATTTTTTTTTAAATTTTTAAACTGTATTCTAAATCATTTGACAGTGCGTCGAAACGCAGTTAAATAAACATTTTTAGTATTCCGTCTTTGAGATTATATTAAATATTTATTAAATTCAAATTACTCTCGACGTGTACCATAAAGGTCGTGGACGTTTTCTATAGTAGTTCGTCATGGTAACCACGTGACGGACTCTCGTTGTCGGCGAGAACATGCAAGAAAGATGGCGACTTTCACGAAGTACACCGACCAACTGAAAGAGTTAACGGAAGGCTGGTCCAAATGGGATATTGCTTTATACGTCGGAGCGCCCATTGCACTTGGTGTTGCCGGATTATGGTTTTATTCACGTGGAAAACACTCAAGTAATGAAGACGATAAAGGTCAAGGAGAAGGTGTTAGTAGTGAAAACACATTACAAAAGTCGTTAGCGAAAGATTCCAAGACCAAAGAGCACCAGCCACAGGTTGTACTAGATTTCTAGATCCATCATTCCATGTTTTGATGTTTTTATTGTTATGCTATTAGGACCAGGTTATTCTTATAATTATTTCCGTTAATGCAAAGTTGTTGGTTTCCTTTCCACAGTTTTTAGCCATAGACTACAAAAATGAATGCATTCACTTTCATTCAGTCTAGACTTAGACTTACTTTTTTTAGACTGATAGTTTTAACTCTAGATCTAGATCTATTATCATTTAGAGTTTAGAGGGTTAGCCTAGTTCCAAAATTGCACTGACATATGAAAGCATGTGATTTATGCTAGATCTAGATCTATGTAAAATCAAGATTCTAATTTAAATAAATGTAAAATGGTTCACTAGGTCTAGGTGCTTTAAATATAAATTAATTTTTTTTTTAAATTTAAAATATCTCTCTAGATCTAGACTCTAACTCTAGTAGTCTAGAGTAGCGGTTCTCAACCTTTTAAGCTCAGCGACCCCTCTTTTCAATCCCACACTCTGCTGCGACCCCCCCCCCCCCTTTTCCGCTCAGACACACAGCAATAGAAGAATAGACAAAACTATTCATTTTTTTTTTATGGTCTCTGGCGACCCCTGGCAAAATGTCAATCGACCCCCAAGGGGGTCGCGACCCACAGGTTGAGAACCCCTGGTCTAGAGGGTCTCAAGTCTCAAGATTACTTTTTTTATTGACATTAAATTTCAGAACCTTGAAATGTCCTTGTAAATTTGGAATTTTGGAATTTAATAAAATGAAACATAATTTTTTGCAATTAATCATAAAAAATGTTTTATTATAATAATAATTAATAAATAAACTAAAATAAATTAGTAAAGAGCTTTTATATAACGCTACTTTCATGCTTATAGCATGCTCAAAGCGCTCTGGTCAGGTCCAATCTTATTTGTGGACCGGTTGGGTGGGTGGGGGGGGGTTTACCCAGGTGAAGGTTTTCCTTGCTACTCTTAAACACAACTTAGCCTGAGTTGTGTGTTGAACCTCGAGCCCCCTTCATTGGTAGGCAAGCCAAGTTCAAGCCTACTTAGCCTCTCGACCTCGCTTCCACTAATACCAGTAATGGGTGCCTGGTCATGGCTTGGTATCCATGGGCTTGGGAATATCGTCACAGGTATTCCAAGTTGTAATCTTTCATACTTCCAACACCTGCCGTTCCGCAGGAAATTTGTACTGGATGTAATATATACTCATTTCTGAAGGAGTGAATTAATTCAAAATAAAACAAATAATAGATTCTTTGCAATCAAAATTTTGACTTTGTGTTTTTTATTTTATGTTTTGATAGAGTCGCCAAGACCTTGCTCAAGCTGCCAAAAACAAAGGTAATAAATTTTTCAAAGATGGGAACTATGATGAAGCCATTGCATGTTACACAGAGGCCATCAAGACCTGCCCACCTGACATCAAATCTGATATGTCCACCTTTTATCAGAATAGAGCGGCAGCGTTTGAAAATCAGGTTTGTGTAACTCATCTTTTAAAATGCCTTCTATCAGGATATCTCTTAAGATATTAATACGCTATAACCTAATGATACAGAGTTTAAATTTAATAATTGTTTTATTTAAATTAAGCTACTTGCTATGAAACTTATTACAATAAAGATATATTCACTTTATAAAAGATAAACTAATTGTGATTCAGAATTATTATTTTCAGTGTTTATCTTATTGGTAATACTAATTTTTAATTAGAAAAAAAAAATACAAAATGTTGATTTTTTTTTTCTAATTTTATTTTTAGAAAAAATTTGAGAATGTAATCCAAGATTGTACATCAGCTTTACAATTGAACTCTAAATATTCCAAAGCACTAGCTAGACGTTCAAAGGCTTATGAAGTCTTAGAGAAGTACAGAGAGGCTTTAGAAGGTAAGTTGATTAGACAAGTGAACACATTGTGATGGTCCTTATATTTTTTTTTCCTTCAGTGAGCATGTTAGTGACAGGTAAACTTTGTATTTATACATTTAATATTGTGGTTTTCCAGATATTACCAAGGCATGTCTGATAGAAGGTTTTCAGAATAGTGCATATCTTCAGGCTGCAGATAGAGTGCTAAAGACATTAGGAAAATTCAAGGCATCTGAAGAGTACAAGGTTAGTCTGTTTACAATTTAAAAAGTAAGAATTGAAAATTAAAATCTTACTAATTTTGACACAATACATTCTAGAAAATAAATTTTGCATTAGCCCACAATTTATTTCATTTTCTATTTTAGATGTAAAGCATGTAATTGAAATATTTCCTAGATTTTCTCTATGAAGCTCTAAAGATAAATGTTGTTCTTTCAACAGACTAAGAAACCCACTCGTCCTTCTGAGTTCTATGTAGAAAACTATCTGGCAGGTTTTGTCAATGATCCTGTCGCCCTTAATTTTACACATATCCAAAACTCAACTAAGTTTGATGAGTTAGGTGTGAAAATCAAGCCAGATTATATAGGAGAAAATGGTGCTGTCATTCAGGAAAAATCATCGTAAGTAATATGAAATCTTGTAGGTTTTTTTTTTTTTTTTTGTGGAAGAGTTAACATATAGTATATGTAATATATATATATATATATATATATATATATATATAGAGAGAGAGAGAGAGAGAGAGAGAGAGAGAGTATATATACTATTATAGATGTCCACATACATGGAACTGTTTATAAAATGTCATTTTCCATGCAAACAATGATAAGTTTGAAAAAATGTTTGTATATAATTGTTGTTATGTGCCAACCTTTTACAGACCTGCCTACCGTTTAGCAAAATGCGTATTCGTTACGCAAAATCTCCCAAAAAATGACAACCAGTACGCAAATACGAATTTAACCCGTTGCATTACACATTTCATATCCTTTATTTTGCTCTCTCTAGACTAGCTTATGGGCCATCACGGAGGTCATGCTAAGCCGTCCTATGGAGGGGGAGGGAACAGAAAAGGCGGGGTGAATACATTGTGCCCAGATCTATACGTTGATTGGTTCTTGATAGCAATTAGATCTACATTTTGTCTAGAAATGAAGGCAAAAGTGCTGGAGTGATGGGTTGGTACTGTCAGTTAGCTGATAGCTGTAAGTTTATTAGTAGAAATTGTTTTGGAGCTTGAAAAGAGTCAAATGCAAAAAAAAATAATCCCTGATTCCCCAATTCATTTTAATAAAAAAAAATATTGAAGCGATATTGATTCAAAACACATTGTAGATCCAGATCTAGTCTAGATCTATCATCTAGATTACTTATTATACAGGGAAAGATTCTGATAGATCTACAGTCTAGACTATAACCCTATAAAGTCTAGATAGATATTACGTTACAATTCTCTACATTCTAGATCTAATCTAGTATGATCTCAATCTAGATTCTATTTCTTAGATCAAGGTTGAAGGTAGGCCTATGCTTGTAGTGGATCTATGGGATAGGTAACACTCTTGAGTCCAGATCTAGATATTATCTCATATAGATCTAGATCTACATCATGACATCTAATCTATTTTAAAGCTTCTACTATAGTATTAGAAATTAATATTATATAAATTAATGTATTAGTTAGGTAGATTTAGATTTTAGATCTAGAGCTCTGCAACTACTAGATTATAACTAGATTAATAGATTATAAATCATTATATATATCTAAATCTAAATTTACTAGTGGCAGTTGTGATACAAATTTGATGGCCTATATTAATTAAAAAGGAAATAGTCTTCTTTATCATATTGTTACGAATCTCACTATCCAGGCTCTCTGCAAACTGCACCATACACCACCAACTTAAAGAACTTTTCAACTCAGAGCTCCAAAATAACGTAAAGGTTTAATGTCCATAAATAACAGCCAATAGTACCAGACATGCCTACAGTCCCGCATTATGCGGAACCGTCCCGCAAAAGCATCAAAAAAGCTCACATGTTCCGCCGTTCCGCATTCACAATTTTTTGTTCCGCCAAGTCTGAATTCCGACACCAAAAAAAAAAAAAAACGCCGATTTTTCATTATTTATTAATAATGCGAAATTAAAATACTGAATGCAAAATAAAATATATATAGGTCTGTGTTTATTGTTTACATTTCATCTTCTCCCGGACCCGGTGTGTCCTAAATTTACGAAGATAAGGTTGAGCTAGATCTAGACATAGATCTAGTACTCTAGGTCTAGATACTAGATCTAGATTTATTCTTAGAATCTAGTAAGTGCTAATTATGCTAATAAGCCAAATGTTTCATTCAAATCCCTTTCTTTTCCCGACAATGGCTATACTACTTAGTCTACTTACTAGTACTTACTACTTATTACTACTAGTCTAGACTAGATCTAGAAATCTAGATCCTATAGACTACTCTATCTCTAGACTATTGGCAATTGGAATTGCATTTGCCGTATTGCCACTATTGGAGTCTATAATTAGTATAATCAGAGTATTGTCACTATTCTAACAGTAACTAACACTAACTCAACTGGTTTCTTAGGTTTCTAAGTCCTAATTAATCTAGAAAAGGATTTTTTAAAAAAAATACGTTATTAAAGATCTAGGCCTAGGTCTAGACCTATAAATGTAATTAATTTTATTAGACACAGTAAGGCTAAGGCCTAAATAAGGCTACAGTTAGATCTACTATTCTACTTATTAGTATTATTACATCTTATAGTCTAAATTAATTATTAGTTTAGTTTCTAGATCTATATCTAAAAGTAAAAGTAGGACTAGCACTTCTGCTAAATCTCTAGAGATCTGTCTAGAAATAGACTTAGAAGGTGATAGATTAGATTCTAGTTTATTATGTAATAAATTTACTATTTATTTAGATCTAGTTCTCAATAAGTTGAATAAGTCTATAGATTAGTATAGATCTAGACTGACTAGACATTAATATTTAGAATTTAGATCTATAATCTATAATATTATTTTTATAATCTGTGTTCTTAGACTTATTAGGACTTATTAGATGTAGGTCTAGACTAGGTAAGTCACTAGTAGACTCTTAAATTATTTTAGTTAGATCTAGAACTAGAGACAACATCTAGGGTTATTAGAGTGATTAGAGTAGAGCCCTAGAAAAGGATAGATAATCAAGTAGATCTAGAATAATCTAGATCTAGTCAGTAGATTTATATCTAGTAGTAACAAATAAAAATAGATATAGTAACATTTGAGTCTAGGTCATTAGAATACATTTTAGTTAGAATTCATCATTTAGGAGTTAAGAACTATTGATTTCAAACAAAGGACATAATTATGAATTAAAGGTTTTCTTACTTTTAATTATAATATTTACATCTAATTTATAAGAAGCATGCTATTGTTGTTTTTAAAGTAATATAATTGAAGTTTTATTTATATTGCATACAGTATTGCTAACAAACGCGTTTATGTTCCACATTGGGGCTCAAAATTCCACATTTTCAACCTGAGTGTTCCACATTCTGGGTCTTGGGGGTAGGCATGTCTGCAATACTGTACAATTGGCAGCACGTAGAACAGTACAAATAGCTCTGCGATAACAAATATCTCTCCGATAACACCGTTCCGCCGTATCAAGTCTTGCACTGGCCTCTCCGTCTCGTTCCGGGCTTGCACTGGGTTCAACAGTTCAGGACTGACTTCACACACTTGGGCTCGTTGTGTCGGACTCGATCACAGACCAAGATCAAGACGCCGTTCGTCTCAACTGTACTTGACAGCACTGAACCGTCGTAATGCTCCGTACAGAACCACACCGTTGAACTGTGCTGTAGTCGACCGTGTTCTGAACTCCTGTCGTGAACCCGCTTTCTCAACCCGTCTTGACTGCGTCACCTCCGCTCTTATATAGGGTCCCTACTGGCCTTCTCGAACCGGACAGA
Source organism: Biomphalaria glabrata (assembly GCF_947242115.1). Classification (NCBI taxonomy): domain Eukaryota; kingdom Metazoa; phylum Mollusca; class Gastropoda; family Planorbidae; genus Biomphalaria; species Biomphalaria glabrata. Next base: position 5,438,224 of record NC_074724.1, on the reverse strand, counting down.
ACGCCGCTCGACGTTTCTAGGTGGTCAGATGACTACAACTCTCGTGACGCTCCTGAGCTCTGTTCACGACGTCGATCCTTCCCGGACCGCCGTCGATCCTTCCCGAACTGCCGTGTTGACACTCGTCTCGGCTGACAGTCGTAACTCATCACGGTTGACCGCTCGTCTAGCGCTGGCCTGGGGCGATTTGCGTCGGCTGACTACACTCACACCACTACCCCTCTCTGTGCCACCACCAAGTTTATAACAATATATATCTAGATATAAAAATGTTATTTTGCTTTTAAAATGTAAATATATATATATATATATAAAATGTTCGATCACACGTGTTACACATTCTGCTGCCAAAATACACATTTTGACCATCAGTATTACATATATGGACTTTTTTAGGTAGGCAGGTTTGCTTTAATAGATGTAGCTAAGGGCAGGTTAGATATTTTAACAAGACTAGCAACCCTACTTGTTAATGTGGTATGCGCTTTGGACTGTGATCACAAAGGTTCTGAATTCAACTCTGCCCACTGACATCCCCTGCTGATAGTCTTCATTTTTAAGGAAAGTTAAAAAATTAATTTATAATTATCTTGATAATAATGTTCAACTGATTACCAGTTTTCTAAAGTAAACCCACAGATAAGGGCACAGCATGGCCTTAATTGTGCCATAAAATGCAAAATCTAAATATAAATCCACAAATAAAAGGTTAACATTATAAGTTAATAGAAAAATTCTTATTGATGATTGACTTTTAGTTTGTTGCAAAATTTTATACAAAAGTGTCCTGAGTGCAATATCATTGTAGATTGACTAAACAATTCAGTCTAACTTGTCTTATTGAATATAGAAGATTATTTGAAGGTGTATACATAAATTGACACAAAAATCTTGAAAAACAAAATAAACTTGAACTTTAATTGACAATTATACACAGCTCTCAATTTCAATGTAAATACATGTAAAAACACAAATTTGTCAGCGTGTCAAAGGATTTGAAATAAAACTAATAAAATAAAACTCACTTCATTTTTTTTAAATTTTCGATGTAGGGCATTCTGTCTCTTGTCGCAACTCAACTCCTCTTTTTCATCAGGCCTTTACCCTATTTTATAAACTCATTTGCATTGATTCTATTATGATTCAAGTTAGTTACTTCAGAAATCCTCAGGCAACACAGACACAGTCTCCATAACATCCATAACATTTATTTGTCATTTTATTATAAAGTCTTGGTGTTAAGAAAACTTTTCAAATCTATTAACTGAAGACCTTGCTGTATTTATTCTTTTAGTGCATTTGATAGAGCTAAAGAGTGCCTGGTAAAACACGAATATGACAAAATAATAGGACTTTGTGATGAGGAGCTGAAAAATGAGGCCACTTCAAATCATGTTTCTGAGGCACTGCTTCTCCGTGGGACAATGCGCTTGTTGCAAGGCGTGACTAACGATGCTCTTGCAGATCTTGAACGTGCAGCCAATATGGAGCAGGCAGATAAAACTGTAAGTCTATGTCAGTGGTGTGAATCCAAATTATTTGGTTTTGTGTTTGTAGGGGTAATCTTGGTGGTGTTTTTGTAAAGTTTATCATTGTGATAGTAATTATTGGTACCATAATTTGGTCTAATATTTCAACTACATTTAATGTAAATGAAAGTTAACTCTTAGATTAATATTTAGACATTTATTATACCAAACTTTCATTTAAAAGAAGTAAATCCACAAATGTAAAAAAAAAAAAGTTTTTATAACTAAATTCAGGCTATATATTTTGATTTGTGATCTAAGATCAGGATACTGTAATTTGCAAATTCATTTCTTCTGTTTTTGGGAGAGACTTTATGTCAATTTAGTCTTTTCTTTTTCTCTTGGTCCTCTTAATTAACTTGGCAAATTTTTTGTTTCAGCTGCGGGCCACAGCATTCATCCGAGCTGGAAGCCTACGTATTCAGCGAGAGACATCGGAAGAAGCCCTGGCATATTTTGATAAAGCTGAAAAATTGGATCCTGAAAATTCTGATGTCTACCATCATCATGGCCAGGTTTTTTTTTCATTTTACATTTATATTTGTATATATAGCACTTCTACATATTAAAAAAAAAGTTGGGGAAAATATAAATAGCTATCTATGTTAATTAAGCTAAGGCAAAAGCCCAGCTTTCTGATTTTTAATTTATCACCTATAGCATATATGATTTATATATTCTATAATTGATTTAAGTTAATAGATAGTGCTTAAGCTGATGTATTTAATTAATCTGATGTAAGCACAAATCCACAATTCTCTACTAGAGCAATATTTACCACTGAAGTATAACAGTATTAAATGTAAATTTGCTATGAATGGGATTGAATAAGCTGTAGTATACAGAGGCTGAGAGCACTTTATTCCTCAAATATCAAATTGTAAAATGCCAGATTTAACATATTGTGTTAAGTTTTTGTGTTGGCATTCTAAATATAAGCCAATGTCTTTGTTTTATTGGCAGTCTTATGTAACTAGACAGAGACAAAGTCTCTGTTACTTTTTAGTGCCCTGTCTTCCTAGAATCCTGATATCCTTATCTGCTACTGTAGTTCTTTTTATGTTATAAGTCACAACCCTTACTTAGCCAGACCAGTTAAATCTTAGAATATAATTTTAGGTGGCTGGGACTTCTCAATAAATGCACTAGCTTGGTTTATTGTTGGCATTGACAGAATTCTTGTTTCAGTTTGTGTATTGTTATGACATGATTTGGAATTAGTTATTTGTTTCGGGAATAGGGTAAAGTTTTACTTAGCGACGATGACGTAAAGTGTGTTAAAAAACAAGAACGCTCTTAAGTGACGCTAAAAGGAAGACGCTTCTTGTAGAGCAGTAGAATAGATACAGATTTACGGACATAGCTGACATCGGACGATTCCCTTCTTGATTATTAAATATATTTGTAGAACAACATCAGCGTCGACTACATATTTGATTGTTTCGGCCTCTCGCCGGTGTTACTGAAGTAATTTGAGTTACGCATTACTTCCAGTCAGATGTAGATCTACACTAGATATATTTCCAAGAATCAACACTGCGCGGAAGCCTTAATAGTATATCATGATTTCATCTCTGCCTGAAGTCCCTTTTGGGCCATAGACCACCAACTAGTTTGCTAGTCTCTCCAATCGTCCCCATGTCTTGCCCATATCTCAGTGCCATATATTTCTAAACTGTTCTCTCTTTCTGTGGAGGTTTCAAGTTTGGGCTTGTGATGTTGGGTGCAGGCTTGGGTCTATATAGAATATTTTCTAAAATGGGCTGCTGCTTTGTTCTTTTGCCTCAGTTCTTTAATATTGGTCTTATAAGTCTTTCTGAGTCAAGAATGGGTGATGAATGTCTTGAATTTTACCGTGGTGGTAACTGCAGTTCTCCAGTTCTGCTCCATACTGTAGTCTTGGATTCACTATGGTGTTGAAGAGCCTTATCTTGGTAGTTGTGCACATGGCCTTGGACTTTGATGGTCTGCCATTGGATACCTTGTTGTAGAGCACCTTGCTCATCCCTCTGATTAATGCAAGAACCATTCTAGGTGTCTGCAACACTTAATCTTTTATGCATATTTTGTTGGGTGTGGGAGGGAAGAGCCAGGTCAACTGCAAAGTTTAGATGGTCTATCAGCCTCCAAGTTATTTGCACTAGCTGGCCAATCAAATGAAGCCACCACATATTTCACTTGAGATCTAGAAGATTAATATATTACTGTCTCTTTTTGAATATTTTTTTTATTTTTCTAAACAATTGAAATTAAGTTACATGTGGCAATGGCTGACCTCTTATTATAAGGTATTTTGGTGTTCCTGCTTTCTTGTTGGGGATTCCAATCCGCTGTTACTAAATAAAACAATGTGACTGATCGTAACTGTATTCATTTCAGCAACTTCTTCAGCTAGAGAAAATTGATGAAGCTATTGCTAAGTTTGACAGGAGTATCAAACTGTCCCCCAACTTTCCCACTTCCTATGTGCAGAAATACTATGCAAGTAAGTGCAAGGCTTTCAATCTGAAAATACTTTTTTTTTCTTTCATATGTTTGAAATTTGATAAGTGCTTTTATTGATTAGTCTTTTGTTTAGTTTTGAATTTAAATTAGATTTACATAAGTGTAAGCTTTAGTAAAACCTGATGCCTCATTCTAATTACTTGTGCAAACTACATTTGGGAAAGATATTTTAAACTTTACCTTACCCTCTCCATCACATTTTGTTTACAATTTAAAGTAAATAAAACTTTTGTATTTTACTGTGGAAACACTTTTTTGTTTCATTTAAAAAAAATCCCTTTCTTTTTTTTTTCTTTACCTTATTGTGAAAAATATATAAAAAAAACTTATCAAGAGATTCAGGGTATGTAACTAAATCTTGTTTTAACAATTTCTATATGAATTTCTTATGTTCTTAACTGTAATCTAGTGACTGCTTGATTCATTTCAGTCCACCGAAAGGCAATAGTCAGTGAAAACCTTTCCTGTCTTTCTGATGCTAAAACTGGGTTTGAGAAAACAATTGAAAAGTTTCCAGATTGTAGTGATGCTTTGATCCTGTATGCTCAGGTAAGTCAATTTCAAATTTACTTTTTCCATTGAATAAAATACGTAATTCTAAGTGTGAGCATCAGGTGCTATTGACCCGCTCAGAGGGCAGCAGATAGCCTCAGAGCCCTTGCCCAAAGACTGGCGCAAACACCGAAAAGAAAACTTTGGCTTTGACTACATCTGATGTGGCAAAATATGCAGATCGCAACTGGGTTTGTGTGGTCATGAGAAATACTAAACTCATTCTAAATGTTCGGAATTAAAGACTGACCTTATTTTACAATACAAATTATATTTCCGTTTTAAAAATTGTTTTATTCTTTTAAATGCATCCAGTAAAGCAAGGTCTACTGATTACATTTACGTTCTTGTTTTAATGCTTGCTATTGACATTAACATGTTTGCTACATTGTTTTTCAATTTTCCTGCTTACTTATTGTATTCATCTTGCCTGATAACTTTTCATCTGGTAGGCTTTGAGCGATCAAGGAAAGTTTGAGGAAGCAGAGAAATATTTCAAGAAGGCTCAGGATGTTCAACCACGCAATGCTAACAATGTAGTTCACAGAGGGTAAGGGACATTTCATAAACATGCCATTGATGTCATTACAATAGTCATAGCAAAGATTGCATAAATACAAGAACTTTGTTTTCTTGTTTAGTAACTTACAATTAAAATGGAACTAAAGCAGTAAAACAGGCTCTAGTATCATAAAGGCATACTGTATAAAAATTTCTGCCAGTCGTAAAGGGCTTCTAAATTCTGTGCGGGGTCTTGCGGTTAGACATGTCTGGGTCACTTCCTTCACAAGCCTTCATCCAACACAAGACAAACTCTCACCTGGCACTCCAAAGGAAAAAGAGACAGCCAAGCAATACATAGCGCAGAGATTTGGATGCATATGCCAAACAGATGGGCAAGACATGACAATTGGAGAGACTTACACAGAACCAAGATGCCCTTGACCACAGGAGAAATAAGACACACTACAAAGATGTTAGATCCTTCACCCCCTCTGAACTGAGCGTTGAAATGAAGATAGTGGCAGAAATTTATCTGGAGCTGTATTATATTCATTATTACATTATTATATACATTATACATTATTATATATAGATATATATATAATCTTTTCATGAAAAACTATTTTTATATGAGAAGGAGTTGGGTTAAAATGGAATGGGTTGCCTTAGCTAGCCAGGAAAATCATTGGTTAAGTCATTGGTTAATATGCATGAAGTAACGTCTGTATTATATAAGATAAGATAAAATGCACATAATATGTTTATATAGCATAGAAACATGCAAAGGCAAAAATCAGATAATGACAAATAATAGAAATAACATTAGTTAATCTAATTCTTACAAATTCATTGCTTATCAAGATAAGTTTGTTTTGTATTGTGACTCTGAAGCGTTAAGCTCACATAATTAAGAAATCTATTCCCCACTAGGTTTCAATTGCACTAGTTCATGTCAGTAATAAAACCATTGTCACCTCACTATTGAAGTTCTGCTGATGGTGTTTTCTTTTTCAGGCTAATGATGCTGCAGTGGGATGGCAAAGTAGATAAGACATTGGAGTTACTGAACGAAGCGCTCAGAATAGATCCAACTTGTCAGTATGCTTATGAAATTAGGGGAACTATTGAGGTTCAGAGGTGAGTTCTCGTTAACTTTGTATTGAAGTTGTGAATTGTAGTGGTAGAAATGATTTTTCAAATGATGTTTACAAGTGTGATGTATATGTTGTGTACAGAGGCAACTTACCAGAAGCTGTGAAAGCCTTCAAGAAAGCCATTGAATTATCCAACTCTGAAGGAGAAATGGCACATTTGTTTTCTTTAATGGAGGCTGCAGAAGTCCAGGTATGTTTTGTTTTATTACACAATAAATGCATCCACGCTTTTCTTCTATTTTGACAGCTGCTGTCCTGAATTAATTGGTGTTGACTTGGATCAAAATGGAAAATTGGCATGACAACCCAAACATATATGAATTCATGAGATAGTAGTATCGATTGACACTTTTGAATACCAGTTAGAAAATGGAACTCAACATTAACATAGAAGTGAAAAAAAAAACTAATACAGTAAAAATTATCTTGTAATGACTTAAAAGCAATAAAAAATGACTTTCAAATTGAAAAACAAAAACAACTTACACTTGGTTTAAAAAATAATAATTAAAGATTAATCCATAATTTTTAAAAAATTAATTTAAATGCACTTGTTGATCTTGTTTATGTAGACTACATTTTACAAATTTAGCGTTTACTTGTAGATGTTTCCTGATTATATTCATGGTCAATGTTAGTGGGACAATTTTAAAAGTATTTTTAGATCAAGTTGAGGGCCTTTTTTTAATAACCCAACTTTTATGCTTAAAGCATGTTCATAGGGTAAGATTGTTATGCTCCAATCTCTTTAGTCTACCAGGTGGGGAAGGGGAAATCTAGAAGGTGCTGCCTTTAAGTGCTCAGCCAACACAGGTCATCTGGATTTGGGATTCAAACTCTTAATGGATAACTAAGAGGTTTTGATATTCAGCCACATACCTCTATCCAAGGGTATCACATTTTTACAAAGTTTATATCAACTAACTCTTTCTTTATGGTATAAAGTTATAACACGTTATTTCTCCCACACCCAATCTCAGATTAAGCGGAAATTTTGCACGATTATCTTTTACCTGACAACACAAGAATCAATAAAAAAAAAAATTAACCAGTTAGTTAGTTGGTATCTTGAACAAGGGAACTGTACTTGACAGATGTGGTGATATAAGCTGATCTAGTCCCCTTGAGGACTAGAGCCCTGAGTGAACATTTTTTAATGCATTTAAAAAACGATCATGTAAACATTCACAAAGATACACTCTTCTTCGCTCCCCCTTCCCTTTCACAACTGGTCCAGACCAGTAATAGGATCATTCGCATTGAAAAAGCTAAAAGCTAGGCAAAAACAATTGGTAAAAATATTTCTAATCACACAGATTTATTATGTCTAGGTCAGTCATACATATACATACATGACTGATCCAAAGTAATACCATTAGACCTTATATAGGCTTTGTTTTTTAAATAGTATTTTTTTTTCTCCTTAGTAAAGCAAATTTTCAGTTATCAAATTGTGTATGAAATCCAGTGAAGTTTCAGTGCAATGAATGATCAATGTTTTAAAAAAAATCTATTGAGTTCTCATTATCATCATTACTTTTAGTAATGTATTAATTGTCAACTTATCCCAATCACTAAACTTTCTTTCATTCTAAAACTTTTTTATTGAAGGTGTATAATAAGTCCTTAATAAATCTAAACCTAATCCTGTAGCAAAGTTTTGTGTTGAAGGCATCTCTGTTACTGATATACAGGTGCCGGGTCTATATTTTTTATAGAAGTTTGAAGCAAATTAATCATACTATGTGTTTGTATTAAACATGTTCTTGAGTAAGATCTTTGAGAGAAGGCTTTAAGTTGTGTGGCAGTGAAGATGTAGCAGTAACCTACATGCTTAATAACATTTGCTCTTAAACAACTGATTAATGATGAATAATTTTTTTTCTACATGTCCTTTTTAAGTTGCAGATTTATTATATTTTTTTTTATCTTTGTAGGTGGGATGGGGTGTATAGTATTTGACACATTAGTCTAACATACCCAATTGGCACACCTTTCCATGGAACAAAAAATTAATAAAATAACTTTCAGGCATACTAAGTGGCTTGCTTTCATATTTTAGTATAAAGTTAGAATATATGTTAAGGGAATGTGAATCTTTTTTGGTCCATGTTCACAGAGGTCAAAGACACATGTAAACTAAACTAATATTGTTCAATCCTAATGTCAATGTTTATTAATTTCATCAAAATAATTTTTTCTCTCTTTGTGTTTAGGTAAAGGTTGCTCGAGACCTTAATATCCAACTTCCATCTAGCATTGTCTCCTAAACCCAGAGAACACCAAAGCCATGAATGTGTCAGATAAAAACTTGGATGTGATGTGTCTGGGTTCTCCAAGATCTTTCAAACTAGCAGTGCGTTCAGCCCAAGAGCATTTCTATTTTCCAAGATTTTGTGATAGATTTTGTTTTGTTTTCATGATGGAAATAGCATTACATTTTAAAAATATTTTTTTTTATCCTTCTATTATTAAAATATCTGATAAATATTTTTTGCAAGCAAAACACAGATGCTAAATATTAACTTTGTTTGAAGTGCGGTTCATGTGTTGAGTGTGAAACTGTAGAGGCTTGTGTTTAATGTCTAGCAATGGTGGACCAAAAGTCTTAACTGTTTTGTGAGTGGAATAAATGTTTTGTTTTTTTGTGCCACTGGATGAAAATTGTGTGAATTCAATGTGACCCTCTAGATCTAATGTAAGGATGGTGTAGATATTTTTTGCTTCATAAAATAGTGAAGAAAAATGAATGTTTTTAACAAGTTTTCTCTGGTACTAAGATGTTTTATTAGTTCATATTTTGCAATTTCTATAGTCTTTGTACTATATGGTTTATACTTTAAAAAATATAAATATACAAATAAGTTATTAGTTGTACTTTTAAAAACACTATAATCAAACATCCTTTAGTATGATTTCTCATTGTCTGACCGTAAGAAACTGGCCATAGTTCAATGTATTTCTGTTAGCATCAGAATCGTTAGTAACATAGTTCAGTGCACTGTGCCATCTTAGCTACTGTCCACCAATGTCATGGTTGGACATTGAGGATGTCCACACAGCTTGTATATCTTTAACACTATGGTGTTCATAGCCTCATTTTCCAATCCACATTAAAAACCAGTGAAAGATGTTTCATTTGTCTGCAACATTAGTTTTTATGTGGTCTCTAAAGACTTCACTAGCTCCATCTAGAAATGTTCATTCTCTAGGATCAGGTTGTGTACATAGAGCAGCGTGTACATCATGTCATTTATAGCCAATGGATGAAGTCTGTTGGTGCAGGCCAACATATTTTTGTGTTTATTGTTTTATTCTCATTTCAAATAAACAGTTGAATCAACAGGAACCATCAATTTCATGACTTAGTGTGTCATTTGTCTGTCCTTTCAATACTCTTGTGTGTACAGTAAATACAAGTTAAGTTGAACAATTAAACTCTGGAGTTAGTACAGCTTCAGATTTAATCACCTTCTTGGAATGACTTGTCCATATACACATTTGTTTAAAAAAAAATAATTTCAAGTTTGCATAAATTTTTTTTTTTTTAAAAAGAAAACCTTTTGAGTGATATTTTTCACTTGAAAGTACAATAATCTATTTTATTTCTAGTTTACATTAGGAGAAAAGCAACAAAAACAGAATGACAGCTAGTGATACTGAATTGTGATGTAGAATGAGTTTTCAAAATATTCCTTTACCTTTCTTTATGACAACAGTCAAAATGGGGGGAGGAGGTAATGGTGAATGTGGAAGTGACAGTCATAGTGGTCAGATGTACCAGCTGGCTTTCTGGTGGCTGCTAGATTTGTCACTGCTCGGGATAGTTTTTTTTTTTCAAAATATTCTGAAAGTTTATATCTAACTCAACCTATAGGTATAGAGCTTCAATATGTTCTAAAGACTTCCTAAGTCAGTTTTAAATATAATAATGTCATCAGCATTCAAAAAACCTTTACAGGCAACTTAGTGATTTGGCTTGGCCACTATTGTGTAGTAGCTTCAGTGCTCATTACAAAATGGCCATTATTGATATCATGAAGCAAATCTCATCAAAATGAAACAAGTCACTATTCTAATTGTAATATTCTGGACATTGACTTGTTTGAACTTTTATGACATCATCTCAAAACCATGTAATCTTAGGATTTGTGAAGAAAATAACACAGCTAAATATTAATTTATTTAATCTACAAGACAACAAAATGTTATGTGATTTTTGTGTGCAATAGAAATTCTGCCAGCAAACAGCTTTGCCTGCACTATGTGCGAAAAAAATATGCAGGTCACAATTGGGCTTGCATAATCATGTGAAACACTGCACTCATCCTTAATCATCGAAATCAAAGACATTACTTTTAGTATTTCAGCATTTCCTTTTTGGCAACATAATGGAAAATTGCCTAACATGAATAGGTTATGTAATTATGTTTATATAGATATGTCGATGTAACTAACATGTACCTAAAAGAAAGAGAAGCAAATGTTAAGGAAATACTAATTTGTACACCCTACAACAAAAGTTTGCTAGTCACAAGCTTGTTGCAGTTGCAAGTCACAACACACTCTACTTGCTCTAATGCTTTTTTCAAACTATATTGTATTTACATGTTTGACAATGACAGACTTGTAAGTAAGGTTCATATTTTAAGAAAGCTGTTTGACAATGCTGAATGACACTGGTTCATACGGATTTCATCTCTTAGATCTAAAACTTAATTTGGCTTCACACAAATAACAAATGAAAATCTGGTTTGAACAGGCTTTTAATTAGAGATTACAGTTATGATTTTGTCAAATTTAGACTGTTCAGAATGAACTCATATTTTGTTATAGGAGGGAAAAAAAGGCGAATGTATACAAACATCATTATAATGTCAAATACAAAGTGTCAAGGAAGGTAACAAACATCATTATAATGTCAAATACAAAGTGTCAAGGAAGGTAACAAACATCATTATAATGTCAAATACAAAGTGTCAAGAAAGGTAACAAACATCATTATAATGTCAAATACAAAGTGTCAAGGAAGGTAACAAACATCATTATAATGTCAAATACAAAGTGTCAAGGAAGGTAACAAACATCATTATAATGTCAAATACAAAGTGTCAAGAAAGGTAACAAACATCATTATAATGTCAAATACAAAGTGTCAAGGAAGGTAACAAACATCATTATAATGTCAAATACAAAGTGTCAAGGAAGGTAACAAACATCATTATAATGTCAAATACAAAGTGTCAAGGAAGGTAACAAACATCATTATAATATCAAATACAAAGTGTCAAGGAGGGTAACAAACATCATTATAATGTCAAATACAAAGTGTCAAGGAAGGTAACAAACATCATTATAATGTCAAATACAAAGTGTCAAGGAAGGTAACAAACATCATTATAATGTCAAATACAAAGTGTCAAGGTAGGTAACAAACATCATTATAATGTCAAATACAAAGTGTCAAGGAAGGTAACAAACATCATTATAATGTCAAATACAAAGTGTCAAGGAAGGTAACAAACATCATTATAATGTCAAATACAAAGTGTCAAGGTAGGTAACAAACATCATTATAATGTCAAATACAAAGTGTCAAGGAAGGTAACAAACATCATTATAATGTCAAATACAAAGTGTCAAGGAGGGTAACAAACATCTTTATAATGTCAAATACAAAGTGTCAAGGAAGGTAACAAACATCATTATAATGTCAAATACAAAGTGTCAAGGAAGGTAACAAACATCATAATAATGTCAAATACAAAGTGTCAAGGAAGGTAACAAACATCATTATAATGTCAAATACAAAGTGTCAAGGAAGGTAACAAACATCATTATAATGTCAAATAGAAAGTGTCAAGAAAGGTAACAAACATCATTATAATGTCAAATACAAAGTGTCAAGGAAGGTAACAAATGTCATTATAATTGCTGTTGGAACAAAACTTAAATAAAAAAAAATGAGACTTACAAAACATGACCACAATTTATAATTCAACAAGAATCAATGTCTCTTCAGACACTTTAAAAGAAGGCAGCTGCCATATTTATTCCAATTAAACAAGTGCATCCTAAAAGAAGCTGTAAACCAAGACAACAGCCATCTAGGTGAAATTCATAACATCAAAAATTCATGATACATTTCTTGTAATACTTCTTGTTACATGTTAATCATGCAGCCAAAGTAAGTTGGCCTCTTTGTATACACAGCATGTTTGTCTTACTATGTAAAATTTATATATATTTAATTTAAGTACTGAATGGATAGTCATGTACTGTTTGTTGACAGTAGTAGATTTAATTTTAATAAAACATAAACTGAGGTGATCTATTTTATCCTTAAAATAATATTTAACAACGAAATGTGTAACCAATTTATGATATAAATTCACAATCATGTTTAAATTGCCATTTAATTTCTTGTCACAAGTTGAAAAAACTTTTAACAATGATGTGGGAAAAAAAAACCCACAGAAAATATAACTTTAAAAAAACAAACAAAAAATAATAATATAAAACTTGAACATATCACATGGTCAATAAAATGTTATCAGTCATGTATCAATCATTCACCTGAACTATAACATCTGCTGACTAGCTCTTAAAACAAGTGAGAATGCTTCACAGCTTCATTGCACTTTCGATCCTATTAATTTACCTGACTTTTAATGTCTTGATTTTTTTTTGTTTAGAGAAAAGCTCTAAAAATGTAAGTGAAACTTTGAAGTCTAAAAGATACTCTTAAATTGCATTAGTTAATGCACAAATAATACTATGGGTAAAGTAACCCATTCAGACATTGCAATCTATGGGGATAGATGATGTATAGTTAGTACAATGACTAACAGCCTTTACTTTCACAAAATATGTCAGGTTTGCATTAGGACTCAGGGGAGTCGGTTGGGAAGCCAAATGTTTGACATCTCAGCCTATATGCTACCAAATAATAGCCAATAATAGTATATCCTAAGAAATTCTCTGTTATGTTTTCAGTTGAAGCAAAGGCAGAAAGTCAAAAGAAAAAATTCATTCACATGGAATTCATAACTACACCAAGTTAACTTTAAAATGTATTGGGATCAAAGTGACTTAGATTGTATAACATGGGATCTTGGGATCTAAGTGATTTTAATTGTATAACATTGAATCCCAGGATCTAAGTGATTTCAATTGTATAACATGGGTTCCTGGAATCAAAGTGATTTAGATTGTGTAACATGAAATCCTGGTTTATAAATGACTTAAAACCAAGAACAACACAATATGCTTCCTCCTAAAACCTATTAGCGATATCCCAATAAATACCTATATTTAAAAATGAGTCCTCAAGTGCATATCTACTTTAGTTTTGGAATAACATTCATGAGAGTTCTTTGTATTTTAAAATGCCATCACCCAAGTTAGTTGAGTTTCTTTACCACGGTAGTTTTGACTAGAGGTAGAACAAATGATCATTATAATCTGATCTTTATTACCTCAAGTCTATGTGACAAGATTGAAATTTCTACTTTGGTATGTCACCTTATATCTAAAAAAATCTGTTATGCCAGATATTTCTACAACAAATCACAGTCAAAACGTCAATAGATGAAAAACCAATATGTGTCAGGTCAACATTCACTGGGCCCTGACAGGAAGGCTGCTTCTTCCTTTCTCCGGTGTGACTGTCTACAACTAAGACAACCAACCACCAGAACAGCAGCAGCAGACACCGCATACATCAGCGAGGCCATCACAAATGGAGGACGGAAGGAATCCAAGTCCTCAATCAGCTGACCTATGGAGGCATAAAATACACAAGTAATTAGAATCTGGTCGATCTTTTTTTTTTTTTAAAAAAAAGCTAATATAAAGGTATTTTGTAGTAGAGCAGACCTCACTACCACAACTTAACATAAACAACACTCTGAAAATAAAACATTACACTATTTCGCAATGGCTGCAAAAGAGCTGAAGAAGCTACTTACAGCTTGTAAAATGGTTGGATGTGTTTAAAGCTGCTGTAACAGTAAAACTGTAGTAAAAGTTCCCCTTTCAGACCTTGTGGTCTATAGGGCAGATGATGTAAAAGGTCATCTGATTCTGTGGCTTACGGTTTACGAGGGTGTCATGTGGCCAGCACAATGACCAACCGCCTTTACTTTTCCTTAACTAATGTCAGGTACCCATTAGAGCTGGGTGGACTCAGAGACGCCCAAAGATCCCGAAATTTTCCAGGATTCGAACCCAGGACCACTGGTTCAGAAGCCAAGCGCTTTACTTCTCAACCACCGCGCCTCCTAAAACTATAGTATATTTACAATATTGTGAAATTATTGTCTGATACAATAATAAGGCTTGTCTTCGAGTTTGAAGATTAGTGAGGAATGCAGTATACAATACACTAATGAGAATTGTAACAATGCTTTGAAGGCTGCATCAGAAATAAGAGTATAAGCCTGCCCCATCTAACATTCGCACTACAAAGGCCAAGTGCATGTTAAATTTAGAGATATTTTTATGAAAAAATTTTTGTTTATTTTTTAAGTCACCAACGTTGCCAGCATAATTTTTAAAATATTGAAAGCTAACTGTTTACAGGAAGGTACTAAAAAAAATCATTTTGAATTATAAGTTATTACATTTGCAATCCTTCACACTTTGTTTCCCAGCAATGACTCAGTCATTCTATCCATGAAGCTAATAGTGTAATATTATCTACCTGCAATGGGTGGGTCCAGACTAAAAGCCACACCTTGAAACATTGCTACAACTCCAAAGGAAACAGTCAATGCTTCAATACCCAGTTGGTCTGCTAGTACTATAGTCCTCATGGAGACAGCTACAGCTGGTAGAAAGAAAGAAGTCAACATTCATGGAAGTGATTCACAATTTATAAAACTAGGAATGATATTACTTGCTTTAGTCAATAGTTGTTTTTTTTTATTGCATTCTCAGACAGCCAAACTTTATCTATATTACTCAACAGATTTTTATTTGTTTATGGACCAAGAAATTTAGAAATGTTAATTAGGCTTAAAGCATGACCAAGAAATTTAGAAATGTTAATTAGGCTTAAAGCATATGCTTCACTAAGTCCATGACTTTGTATTAATTAAAGTTGAGTGGTTAAGCACTTGGCTTTCAAACCTGGGGCAGAATCTCTGTGAAGACTGGGATTTCGAATTTCTGGATTTTTAGGGTGCCCCTGAGTCCACCCAACTCTAATGGGTACATGACATTAGTTGGGAAAAGTAAAGGCAGTTGGTCATATGCTGGCCCCATGACATTCTGCTCATTAACCATTGGCCAAAGAAACAGATGACCTTAACATCTGAAAGGGGAACTTTACTTTAATTTTTCTAATTAAGTCCATGACTTAATATTCATTACAAAAAAAATTAAATTAAAAATTAAGTGTTTTAAACATTTCAAGGCTTTGATAAAGCTTATATTTTCAACCCTGAAGAAATAAGATACAGCCCAATGTTTGGGACTGGTTTACTTGGTTAAGGCCCAGTGCTTCAAAAGCCAAAAAGGCATTATTTCTGCTGAGCTTCTAAACCTCAAGAAACCAGAGGCTGCTAACTGGTATTACAAGAAATATCTGCTTAAAGTTTTCTTTAACAGATTTCATAGGTAGGATTCCACCATGGCAATGCACCTGCCTACAAAGCAGCGATGAAAGCCTTTACTCTCTAAAACTTTGCAAGAAATATTTTGATTCCTCAAACTCCAGCCTCTGTCAGAATTCAAACCTATGACTGTATGGTAGTCAAGCATTAAAACAAAAAATCAACTTTATTAGCAATCAACATTCTGAAAAGGTCCAACTTGATCAAGAACATATACAAACTTACCCATACACAAACCAAAAATGGCAGAACACATCTGAAGCACTGGCAATGTGTGAGATAAGAATGGGGTGAAGGAGATGATTAGATTGATACCAGAAGCCAGAGCCAGAGCAGCAAAATACAGCCAAACACTTGGCACATGGAAACAATCTGTCACAAAACCTGGTAACATACAAAGTGGGATAGTAGTGATGATAACAATAACTATAAAATAGTATATTTAAATTAGCTGTACCATTTTTAATTTAAATTACTTGTAATAATACTGTCTAAAACTAATTCTCATAAATGTATTATAGGAAATTAGTCACAATCAGGATCCAAATAATGGACAATGACAGTTAAATAGCTACTGGACTTTTAATAAGATTCAAAATATATTTTGAATTCTTTTTATTACTTTGTTTTGTAAGAGAACTGTCCATCTAAGCTTATTTAAGATGTGTATAAACTGTCAGTCTAAGGTAAGTTGTATAAAAACTGTCAGTCTAAGGTAAGATGTGTGTAAACTGTCAGTCTAAGGTAAGATGTGTGTAAACTGTCAGTCTAAGGTAAGATTTATATAAGCTGTCAGTCTAAGATAAGATTTGTATAAACTGTCAGTCTAAGGTAAGATTTGTATAAACTGTCAGTCTAAGGTAAGATGTGTGTAAACTGTCAGTCTAAGGTAAGATTTATATAAGCTGTCAGTCTAAGGTAAGATTTGTATAAACTGTCAGTCTAAGGTAAGATTTGTATAAACTGTCAGTCTAAGGTAAGATGCGTGTAAACTGTCAGTCTAAGGTAAGATTTATATAAGCTGTCAGTCTAAGGTAAGATTTGTATAAACTGTCAGTCTAAGGTAAGATTTGTATAAACTGTCAGTCTAAGGTAAGATTTGTATAAACTGTCAGTCTATGGTAAAATTTGTATAAACTGTCAGTCTAAGGTAAGATGTGTCCTGACTGTAAAATCTTTGTCCACTTGCAAGCTTCAAATAATCAATCTAAAAAAATGTGTCATAACAATATATGATAGTATTATGTATTTATTGCTTTTTATTGCTTCAGAATGTCTTAAATATAGTAAAGAAGATATACAATAAAAGTATTAGCATGCAAAATATTAACAGTGCTAGTTTTTGGAATGCACTGAACACTTTAGTAAGGTCAGAAACATGTAGCAAGCAAAAACAAAAGCATCTTACCAGCTAAGAGACGCCCCAAAACATTAGCTATTCCAATGATAGAGATAAGAAATGCAGCATCTGACTGTTGAATGTGAAGAGACACTGCCAAGTCAGGTAGATAGGTCAGTGTGATAGATTGTGCTGTGGGTGAGATGTGCAATAAAATCAATCAACTTTAAAGCATTTGAAACTGTATTGTAATACTGGACAACAAATACATGATCATGAAATTTGGGTCAATTGGCTTCATGCTAGTGAGAATATCAGTCTGACTTACAAAAAAATATAGCCCATGCTGAAAGACTTAGTTATAAGAAAAACAAAGTCAGTTAATTGCTGTGAACATGATTAATGATAGATAATAGTAAGTGTACAGTTTTCAAAATAATTTTGACAAGTAAAAACTAGAAATTCTATTTTAAAAATTATACCCTATTTAAGGAAAAAGTTTAAACATTAACATATCAGTGGGATGTGTTTCTGAGAGGCTTAAACCACTTGGCCACCTATCAAGGAGTTTGAAACCTGAATCAAGCTAAGTTGTGATTGCTGAGCACCTAAAGGCAGCAAAGAAACCCTGATACCCATTGGACTATTGTGCACTGAGCATGCTATAATAATAAGCAAGAAAATTACACTATACAAAATCAATTTTTAAAAAGGTGTTTAAAATCATGTTCTATAAAATGTAAACATATTGAAGAATTTTGGATATAAAATTAAAAACAAATGGTCCATAAATGAGATTGGACTAAAGCGCTTTGAGCATGCTATATACATGAATGTAGCGCTATATAAAAGCTATAATTATTATTATTAATTATTATCAAAGTAACCTATACGCTATATAAAAGCTATAATTATTATTATTAATTATTATCAAAGTAACCTATGCGCTATATAAAAGCTATAATTATTATTATTAATTATTATCAAAGTAACCTATGATTCATTTAAAGGTTAACATTAAAAGAAAAATAACAGCATAGCTTATAAATCATCAAAGCAATACTTTACTTCATCATTGATTGTGTACACTATTTCAATAATACTTTTAGAAATGAAGAAAGATTCTAAAATATTGTATTATATCAGTTTTTAATCGAAGACCAGACATTGTTAGGTGGAAAGACATGAAAACAGCTAAATCAAACATACAAACTGGAGAATACGAAAATTAGGCGCCCAAAAAAAATAAGAGGGTAATTCAGTGTTAAAAAAAGAAGTATAATTTTGGACTATTAAACATTCCTTTGTTGGCTTTATGAATACATGTTGGGACAAAACTGCGAAAAAATATTGTTTTGGAAAAATAGAGTTCATCTCTTGTTAACAGGGCTTATTTTTTCACATGCACATTAAGTAACAACAGGTTAAATTTTTGTATTTTTTCATCAGCTCTAAGTGGAAGAATCATTGATGTATATGATATATATATATATATGTATATATATATATATATATGTATATATATATATATATATATGTATATATATATATATATATGTATAGAAACAATAAATACATATAAGGTAGTAAACTTTGTAAACTTATAGGATATCAACACAGTCTAGATTGAGAATATTAACACTATATACAGACCTGTCCACATAGAAAATGTTAGGAGTAACAATAGAAATACTTTGTTGGTCATCAGTTTCAAAAGTGATAAGTTCCTGTTTGGTGTCCTCGTCAATGCCTTAGAAATACTGGCCGAACCAGGACAAACTTCATGACAGTCCCCAACAGTCTCATGTGTAATAGTTGTTGATAGGTCTCTCAAACCAGGCTGAGGCATGAATGTTTCTTGACAGAAACCTAACTGGCCATTCAACTCTGGCTCACTTTGAGCGCAATGTTTAGGCAACATTGCAACAGATTTGTCTTCAGAGCAGCTGCCTATCAGCTGTAGGTAGTCTAAACTCTGATAGCGCTTGGCTGAAGCGTGGTCAGCTAAAGGCAAGCATATGACATCCTTGTTTTCTGAATGTATATGTTTCAATAAAGAAGAATCTGGTTTTACAGTGTTGAGGATACGAGATTCAATATGTTGATCTTTCATTTTACTCTCCGAATCTATTGGGTAAGTACTGGCACTCACATCATATTCATCCATGCCTAGTTCACAAGGTTCCTTAACTTTAAGCTTTTTATCTCCCAGGTCAGTAAGTTCCTTTTGCAAATGATCAGATAGTATTTTATCCTGGTTGTCTGACAGCCCCTCATCCTTGTTCTCTGAATCATGGTTGTGACAAGGACTAGTAAGTGTGCCGACATGGTCAGTTTTAGTGCTACGGTTGGACAAATCTTTACAAGTGTTAGAGTAATTCTCATCTATAAGTGGTTTTGAGATAGAGCATGCTGTTGCATCTATTGTGTTACACTCTTGTTGAGACTGTTCAAAAAAAAAAATTATAGACAGAAATAAAAGTGACATGACATAAAATTAAAGACAATGCTCTGTTTCTCATGTTTTACTTTGTGCTTTATTATTATTATTATTCAAAATCATCTTCTGTGTCACTGAATAGGACCTTGATTTTTTTAACCCTTAAAACGCGTGTGGTACTTTAGCGTCTAAACATCAGCATTGTAATTCCATTTTGTATGCACTCATTGTAAAGCAGCTCAGCACTTTAAGGGTTAAATATGTATTTATTTTCTTAAACATACTATTTATGTCTATTTTACCAAAAAATGCATTAAAAAAAAACAACTTAAAACATGCAAAGATTCAGCTGGTTGTATATAGCTTCTTTTAACTTGTTCATATACTATAAATGTGGTATGTATAGCAGAGTGTCACAGACTGCTTGCCTAACTTGGATTTGACTCCTAATATAAGCTACACAATGAGATTTAAATCAAGCCAAGTTGTGAATGTTAAATACCCAAAAAGAACATGGATTCTTGCTAATACCCCTTTACATTGTCTAGTTCAGTGATTTATTTTTAATTCAATTTGTCATGGTACCACCTGAAC
Organism: Biomphalaria glabrata; assembly: GCF_947242115.1. Classification (NCBI taxonomy): domain Eukaryota; kingdom Metazoa; phylum Mollusca; class Gastropoda; family Planorbidae; genus Biomphalaria; species Biomphalaria glabrata. The sequence goes on along the minus strand of NC_074724.1, from coordinate 5,417,990 downwards.
AAGCAATAAATCAAACCTCAATGATTTTTAAATTTTTTTCCTGATTCAGAAGTAGATAAAATTGTGAATTATGACAGTATCATTTTGCAGACTAAGTAACAATTATTGATTTATACTTTTAATTATCTCCATGGCAGGAAAGCAGAGTTAATATTTAGAGTATGATCATTGAAATCTAAGAATATAATAGCATCTCTATTGCTCCAAGGAATATTCCTATATAGACATCTGTTGGAGTAAAAAAAAATTAAAATTCTTAAATTCTTGTTTCCACTAGGATCTGAAGTGAGAAATAGTCTACTCTACTTCTTAAGCCACCACAATTAATTACTTATGCTAGGCATATTTTCCTGGTTTGAAATCATGTTATTGTAAAAGATCTACCCACGGATGTGGTTTTTAATTAGTACTAAAATGTACATATTCATTAGTCTTACTTACTCTCCAAACTTTTTTCATTAATGAAAGTGGCCTAAAACACATAGCACACACCAGACAATTCAAGATAAGTCCACCATGAATGAGCACTGTGCCCCGCCAACTGAAGTAATTTAGTAAGAGGTTCGTAACATAGGCATACACAAAAGTCCCAACACCTGGAAAAAATACAAAATAATCAATGCAAACACAATCCTTCCATCAAGTAGTATTAATACATACGTTGATAATAAAAATATTAATATATCTTTCTTATCCTTGATGAAATGTGTGCTACAAAAAGATTGTGCATTACAAATAACAAAATGTTACAATGATATCAAAAGAAATGTCCATTCATATCAGTATTACTGTAACATTACAAGTGAAACTGGCTTTTATTTAACAATTAAATGCCAAGGGAACAAAAGAGCTATGATGTCTGTTTTTCTCTGTGATGGTAAAATGGTAAGAATTAACAATGCATTTTGCTAACACTAAATGGGGACATTGTCCTTACTAGTCTTAATCTTTGATGCTCTTATTTGGTGATATACTCTGTGTTTGCATTGAAATTTAATTCATCATCAAAGATAGAACCAAAGTATTTTAAAGTCTGGACTATTTCAATGTTCTCTCCAGCTACTGAAACAATTCAGTTTTCCTTATATTCCTTACTTAAGTTGTTTATCATGTTTCTTCACATTTATTATTGAAAGATTTTCATTACAGTATTTCTCAATGTTTCTCTGATTTACGTCATTAGTTATGTCTGAAGTCACTGAAAGCAGGGTAAGGAGAGCTGTGTCTTCTGTAAACTTTGTTACGAAAAATCTTTAGTGTATACAATGTACCATAGTGGAGATGTCACTGCCCTTAGGGACACCCATGTGGTAAATATAAGTAAATAAGATGTTGTGTAGTTTACCTGAACCTCTGTGTCAAAAATGTATTGGCTCATAGCATTATTTGTGGGCTCCTGTTAATAGTTTTAGTGTTTTCAATAAGAATATGAATTTGCAAAGCACTGAACGCTGATAAAAAACAATTAAAAACACCTTCTTTCCATATGTCTTGGATCAGTCAAGATGTTTGTAGGCATGATTTAAAGTATAAAGGAATGCATTATCAACCCGTTTCCCTTTGGTATGCACATTGTAAAAACTCTAACTTTGCATTAAGGAAAAAATATCTGAGAAGTTTTGGGACATGTAAGGTCAAAACCTTGTAAATAGGTCAGACTAGCCAATAGGAGAGAATATTTTAAGAAAGGTTATATACTTAATGTGGCATATAGAGGACAGTCTTAGTTCAGCTTTTTTCAGTAACTTCTGTTTCCTTCTTGTCAGTTGTGTTTGTATTTATTACTGATTTCTAATTTTTTTTTTTATTTTTGGGTTTAGGCTATAGTGTTGTTGTTCTGTGGATTTAAGTGTGAAGCTTAACCAACCCATGTGTTACTGTTTGAAAGAGAGGCAATACAAATAACAATATACATCAACTCTAAATAAACCCACACCAAGTCAAATTCAAGTTCAACCATGTGTTTCACCAATGCATATACAAACATCTTGTCACCGGAACAGAAATAGTGGTTGTGTATTATGCGCTCTAAACTGTTATCTCAATGGTTTGAACTAGCATGTAATGATCATCAATTTTTAAGGAACAGTCACCATTGTACACTTTGTCATCACTGTATCTACCTTAGCGAACTGATCACAACATATGTACACCAGAGAGCCCAGCATTCAAAGCTTCTAGTGGTTCCACATTTCTCGCTCAAAAGCTACAGCCTGTTTGCTTTTTAAGTGCATGGACCAAAGGTTTGGAACTCACTCCCCATTGATCTCAGACAGACAACATGCTTCACCACATTCAAGAAAAACATTAAGACCTATCTGTTTAAAACTTTTTTTAGATTAGTTTGTCATTTTAGCTCTTGTGTTTATGCCTTAAGCCTACATTTTGTTTAATAACTTTTTCTCTCCTAACTGACGATACCAGCATTGATTCCACCAGAATGTGGTAAATAATTACGGAGAGAAAGAGTTAACAGTGATCTATAAATTAAATTATCATAATTATTATTAATGATCTTCAATTTTAAAGGAACATCCAAAACATGTGAAATAAAAACATTATAAATAGATGAATAAATAAAAGAATTGTAAACTATGATCATATGGGAAGCGGAATCCTACTAAACAGAATAAAGGGAGCATGTGATGAACACCTAAGGGAAGAACAGGCCGGATTCAGAAAAGGGAGATCTTGTGCTGACCAAATAGCTACACTCAGGATAATTGTAGAACAATGTGTCGAATGGCAATCTCCTCTCTATGCAACTTTTGTTGACTTTGAAAAAGCTTTTGATAGTGTCGACAGAGAATCTATCTGGACTGTAATGAGACATTATGGGATCCCCAATAAAATAATAACCATAATCAAGAACCTTTATGATGGTTTCACCTGCCAAGTAACCCACTGTGGCAAGCTGTCAGAGGAATTTCAAGTCACAACAGGAGTCAAACAGGGATGTCTTCTTTCACCACTCCTGTTCCTTCTAGTACTGGATTGGGTCACAAAAGAAGCCTACTCTAACGCAGGGAAAGGAATCCAATGGACTCTCACACAAAAGCTGGAAGATCTGGAATTCGCTGATGACATAGCCCTATTATCACACAGACTACAGGATATGCAAGAAAAGGTCACAGCTTTAAGTGAAGTAGGAAAAAGAGTAGGCCTCAAAATAAACCACCAAAAAACTAAAGTACTTAAAGTAAACAATAAACAAAGTGGAGACATAGTATTGGATTCTCAGACAATAGGCCAAGTAGAAAATTTTATATACCTTGGGAGTGTAGTCAGTATATCAGGTGGAACAGATGAAGACATTAAACGCTGTATAAATCTAGCACGTCAGACATTTACACAGCTAAAACCAACCTGGAAATCTCCTTACATCTCAAACAAGACTAAACTAAGAATCTTTAACTCTAATGTAAAGGCTGTCCTACTGTATGGTTCTGAAACATGGAGAACAACTGAAGCACCAACAAAAAAAATACAGACCTTCATCAACAGATGCCTGAGAAATATCCTAAAAAATACACTGGTATGACAAAGTAGAAAACACCAAACTGTGGGAGATGAGTGGACAGAAAAATATAGAAGTACAGATCTTAGAGAGGAAGTGGAGATGGATTGGTCACACCCTTAGAAAACGTACCAGCAACAGAGCGAGGCAGGCCTTAAGAGTGGAACCCCCAGGGAACAAGACGCAGAGGAAGACCAAAAAGAACATGGCGACGCAGTGTACTTGAAGAAGCAGAGAAGACCGGGAAGAGCTGGGACACCATCAAAAAGCTAGCAAGAGACCGTGGAGAGTGGCGTGTTTTTGTCGAGGCCCTATGTTCCATGAGGAACTCAAAGGAGTGATGATGATGATATGGGAAGCGAGAATGTTTAAGTTTGAAATTAGTTAGTTGGAGTTTAGTAATGAGGAAAGTGTGTCTGATTTAAGTCTGATGCAAAGTGACTTTTGTTTTAATAGTACTAATAGAAGTCGGGGATGTTTTCTGTTTGAAATCCTGGGAAATAGTGTGCAGCATGAGTTTCTTTTTGTGGATGCAATCTAGTTTTAAGCATCTCACTGAGATTATATGAGTCATATATGAGAATCTAGAAAAATACCTGATCCACTGGTAGCTATTCCTGTAGCTATAGCTCTCTTCTTGTTGAAGTAAAGACCAACTACAATAATGGCTGGCAGGAACACCATTCCAATTCCAACACCTTAATAAAGAAAGTAAAATACCATGTGAAGTCTAAACAATTGAAAGAGAGAAAAAAAAGACAAAATTAATGTTTGTAATTTTTTAAAATACTCCAAGTGAATATTCAAGTAAACTAAATATACTTAACCACCAACAACTCCGTATGTGAAAATAAGAACATAAATATTTGGAGCGAAAGCACTGGTAATGAACCCAGTAGAGGCTATGACAGTTCCAACCATTGTTACTTGACGTATAGAGAAATACTGTAGAATTAAACTGATCACAGGACCTGGTGGTAAAGAAATATCATCATTGTCAATATATTCACTTGTTTTTTTATCTGTATCGAGTTATTTCAATTGGTATGTTTACTTCTTACTTAACCTGCACACTTTTATCAAGGTGCTTATCAAGATACTATAGCTCCCTAGAACCCCTTTTGAAAGAAAAACTGTATGTAGAACTGCAGGGGTGCTTTATGGCCAATAGGACGAATACTCAGTAGCCCACAAAAAGATTTTTAGAATATTCTCTATTATTAAAGACTAACTGAAAAATTGTTTGCTTTTGATTTTTATTTCCGTAGTAAAGGGGTTGAACATGATGATTACCAGCCTACAGAAATACAATAAAAGATGTTAAATAAAACCCATGTATTCATTTTTCAATGCATTATCAAACTTTACACATTAAAAGGATAAGTATTAATGGATACCTATCATGTGACATGTATTTTGTGGACCGGATTGAATGGTAATGTCAGTACCAATTTTGATACCCCTGGTAACATGCTTGATTTGTGAACTACTGGAGGTCAGATATAGGACTGGTTATTTAAACCCATTAATATTGATAATGAGTAAAAAGAAGAATTTCTTATATGTTGATGTACTGTTAACAAATCGTGGAGGGGTGGCTAAGTGATTAAGCGCTTGAATTTCAAACTTGAGGTCCTGGGTTCGAATCTTGTTGAAGACTGGGATTTTTAGTTTTGGGATTTTAAGGGCATTCCTGAGTCCACCCAACTTTAATGGGTACCTGACTTTAGTTGGGGATTGTGCTGGCCACATGACACCCTGCTCATTGACCATTGTCAAAGAATCAAATTACCTTAACATCATCTGCCCTGCTACAAGGTCTGAAAAGGGAACTTTACTGTTAACAGATAAGAAAAAGGGAGAAATTTCTTTCTCACACATGGCAACATATAGCTTTTTCTTTAAAACAGATGTAAGCATGACTCATGTGTGGCTGCCTGGTTATGTGGTAAAAGTGCTGGACTGTTATTCGGATGTCTTGATGGTCCCAGGTTCATATCCTGCCTGCTACCATCCCCCGTAGCATACTCCGATACTCGTTACATTCTACTTTACATATTAGGTATGCGATTTACTTACCCATAGCCATAGAAAGTCCCATTTGTGCACTGCCTATCCAAGCAGTCATGTACTTGTCATAGCCAAGGTCATCAAGTAAAGCCAACATCAGTATACCAAAAGAAAACATAGTTCCATCCAGTATGAAGTTAACAATAAAAGAACCTTGAAAATATGATGATATGATAGTTAACAGCATTTATCTTGTATTATTATTTATATAATTAAATTATGATACCAAAACACCATACTGACTCAAAACCTATACTACAGGCTTTGCAAAGCCCTGGACTATGCCCCCCACCCCCATATTGACACTGTCATCATGGCCTCACAAGGCATAACCCAACACTATGGCACCCTGTTAACATAGGAGTGACTGACAAACTGTTGCTGATTCTTTGGCCCACCACAGAGGGCTAACAATACCAACAACACATACAGAACAGCCTTTGAGTTTCCATCATGCTCTGACAAAAATCCTAATGATAGAAATGGAACAATTTGACTGATGGGACGAGTCCGAAAAAGCCTGCAGAGTCTGGGAGCACATGAGCCTCTCTGGCTCTCACTCAAATGGAGTTTGATGATGATATAAGGCTTGTCTTCGAGTCCAAAGATTTAAGGAGTACAGTGTTTCACAAAGCCACGCAGTCTTAGCTGTGATGATGATGACCTAAATTATTTTAATAATTATTAATTTGCACTTTAAAAAGTTGAATTTCACTTTCACCTGGTCTAATGGGCTGAAGGTGTTAAAGATCATCAGTCTACAAGGTCAATGATTTATAAAGGAATCAAGGTCTTCTCTTTAAAACTAGGTAGTTTTTTGTTTTTTCATCTCTTTTAGTAAGGGGCCTAAGAAAGTGAGATACCTTTAATGCAAAGCTTAATTTAACATTTATGTAACACTGTTTAAAAAAGCAGTTATATAGAAATGTTCAACCATTTGCTAGACAATATAATTAGATTCAGATAAGCTTCAAGTAAGTTCAAGTCACTTTGAATATAAAAGATCAGAGAAACATTGTCTGACATGAAATTGTAAGAAACTTGTGAAACAAAAAAAAATTGTAGTCTGTAGAGTAGATGTTGATTCCTTTATAAATCATTGACCTTGTAGACTGAATGCATGACGCGTAGGACGTAATCATCTTCTTTTTTGAAGTAACGTCTGTATTATATAAGAAGATCTTACACTTACTTACAGATATTCATATTAGAAACAATATAATGAATATAGATCTAGATCTAATTACTAAATTATGACTAGCTAGAGATCTAGATTCAACATTACTGACATTACCCAGTTATCAAAGCTAGATTCTACATACAAACCCTGAATCATTCATTAGAAAAAAAGTTAAAATCATAATTAACATATCGAAAATATTATATAATTCAGGCAGACAAAGAAAATGATATCTAGATCTAATTCATAAATTAGAGTCTATGAATAATAAATCTAGAGAGTCTAGACTAGATCTAAAGATAAGACTCATAAGTCTAAAGCAAGGTCTGTCTAGATCTAAAATATATTAATATTGACTATTGTATAGAAGTATACTGTATACTGTATAGATCTATATTTTGACTATACTATACTATGTGATTGCAATGTGATGAATGTGTAGAGTTATCATGACTTATCTCACATTTACTGATTTACCCTCATGTCATGACACAAATGACTAATGATTAATTATATAATATATGACACAGTCATGAGCTCACCTAAACAAACAACCCAAGCCCAACCTCCGTCTGGTGCTGCTGGAGAATATTTTTCATAAAATGTTGATCTTGCTTCTTCGACTGTGGTGTCAAAGTCTGTAATTCCTGAAACATCTTTACTGTCACCGTCACCAAGCTTTTTACTTTTATGATTGAACTTTATCTGATTTTCATTAACAATTTCGTGCTTTTCGATTCTTTTCACATCCATTTCCAGCAAAGCCAGATTTTCTGTCAATTGTAGTCTATGTCAGTGTTACGCTTCATTTTCCAACCATAACCAGAATTTATTAATGGACTCTTTAAGATCTAGAATCTAGATAGGCTATCTTTTTTTTTAAATTTTACCTGAAAAATAAATTTAATTATTATTTAATATTACAGTTTATCACAATGACGTATACATTTGATCTAAATTAATTTAGGCCTATACAAAATCTAAATTTGAGATTAGATCTTTATCTGGATGTGAACTACACTATTCTATATTCTGTAGCTCGCGATTGTGAGCCGAGTTAATTTTTCTTTTTAGACTATGAATTAAATCTAGATTTTTTTTTCTATGGCGCTAATAAGTATGGCGTCAATCGTCAATCAATCTTGCTCATTTGCTCAAATGTTATTGATGTTTCTTCATAGTTGAAGATAATCTACTACATCCTATTATAGCGCAAACCTCCTACTGTACACCGGAGACGGCAGCGGGCAGGATTTGAACCCGAGACGACTAAACGATTCAGCGAACATTCGGTACGACCAGGCAGCCTAAACAGTCAATGAGGACGTTTGGCGAGCGCTCCGATATAGGCCTATAACCCAATTGAAATGCTAAGATATCCATTCAAATTTCGTTGATAATTTAAATTCGATAGACCCATTACCATATTAGGCATATTATAAAGATTCGTGTCAGTAGGCCTAGCTACCTTAAACTTAAACTATATCTATTTTCTAGGGCCTGTATATAGTATATATGTATTATCTTTGCGTAGTCGTGCACTAGGGCATATAGGGACAAATGTAACTGTTTAAAATAAATCCAATTTATTGCTTTTTAAATTAAATTGCTTAGATTAAGAAATAGATCTAGGCATCATCTAGGACATAGATCGATTTTTTTTTTAAGTTTAAAATATTTTTAATGATAGAGCGAATGTTAGTTTTCATTTTAATTTGTAGGTCAGTGGTCGAGTCTAGTTCAGTCAAGGCCACCTGATTTAGTTCAGAGTTCATGGTTGTTGGCCTAAATTATGAAAATCAAAGATCTAACTATTATATAGACCTAAAATTGGACTAATATTAATGTTAGTAGCATAACTGATAACATTATCTCCATTATACATTGTTGATAATAAAAAAATAATACTTCATTAACAAATGTAGACACTAGAGCTTAAGAAAGTACAATGTTAATAAAATATGTAAAAATACTTAGAGCTAGATCTAGTGCCAATGCGGCAATCGAATAACCAGTATAACCAGACTTAATTAGTGATACAGTCTAAATGGAATTTAATCTATTAATGTAATCTTCAACATTTCGAAATAGATCAACAGGTTGAGTGTAATAGGACATAATTAACAGACGCAATTATTATTTGACCCATTTTCACTTAAAAAAAACGCGTTCATAGAAGTAGTCTAGTAGCAGCTGGAGTATTATTATAGAGATTACAGAGGACGTTTAGGTCTAGCATATTTGTGCAGCTCTAGCAATTTTAAATGTGGCACAAAATAGTTTTGTAATTTATATAATTAGCCATTAAATTAGAAATAATGCAAATTTGTATCAACCTACTTTCATATATCGTCAAGATAATTCATAATAATTAGATCTAGGCATCTGGTTAGCCCAGTATGAAAGTAACGTCACACTCCCAATAGTCAGTAAAATAAATTACAAATGGGCTATAATCTATGTCTATGGGCAGTCTGGGTTCTCGACCATAAAGCAGAAAGGGAGGCGTATATTATAGGCCTACCTGTTTTTGTATAAGTTGTCAAATCATAGTCTGTTTGGGGATTTATGAAGATTATTATATTATATAAATTTTACACTGTAGGCCTAATATATAATATAAGATAAAGGAACAACTTTGTACGTGTTATAAAATAATTTCTCTTCCATTTCTATAGTCAAGGTGCATGAGCATCACTAGTGGGACAAGTAGTATCACTTTCAGACCTTGCGATAAATAGGGCAGATGATGTAAAGATAATCTCGATCTTTTTAAGGCAGATGGCTTATGATTGTCTGTGAATTGTACAACGACCAACCACCTTTACTTTCCCCAACAAATAAATTTCAGGTACCCATTAGAGATTTGTCCTAAAATCCAGAAATTAAAAATCCCAGTCTTTGCTGCGATTCACACCCGAGATCCCTTGGTTTGGAAGCTAAGCACTTTACCACTCAGCCACTACATCTCCTTGGCCAGAAGTGCCAAGATCTAAAAGAGCATATTTTAATAAATTTAATTAATAAAAACTACACACCTTTCATTGTTCTTCACTTCTTGAACACTTTAAAGCTAGCAACTGTAGCCTATTCTTTAAACACAATCATAATTTTCATATCAAAAGTATTAAAGTCAGTATCAATTGCAAATAAGATCCATAATGACTAATAATAATGATTATTTAATTTCCGTAGTGCTGTTAAAAAACATAATTGTAACAATAAGTATAGTTATTAGCAGTAGTTGATTATTAATTAGATTATTTGTTAGAGTGACATAACTGTATTTATTTAAGAATGGTAATAAAAAGTAATCACAGAGTTATAGATGTACAAAGAGGTGACTATATGCAATTGATTAAGAAACAAGAGAATTATATAGGTAAGAGGGCAGGAAGTTATCTGCTGAAGAAATATATTTAAAAGCCATCTTGCATTTTGTGTAGGATATATCTTTTGTGAAAAGTAATGCCATTTTAGTACAATTATAGTTATTTGTAAAATGTTTTGTTTGTAAAATGTTTTACATGTTTCGGATGTTGAAGATAGTTTACTTCCTAGTCCAAACCTCCAGCAGGACGACAAGGGATGTGAGCGGGCAGGGTTTGAACCCGGGACGATCGATAAATCCAAACGACAGTCCAGCGCGCAAACTGCATGACCAGGCATATTACAAAACAAACCAATTATAGTTATTTTATTCAATAAATTTATTAAGACATAGATGAAAGCTTTCAAGAAGTTTTTCTATTTTATTTAACAGAATAAATATACAGATCTGCCTGTGCATTCAAGAGCTGATTTCTTCTTTAATGAGAGAAGTCATAGCTAAGACTTCTAATAATTAATCTAAGTATAAAAGTCACAACAGCTCTCTGTGCAAGTTATAATAATGTAGGCTTAAGGCGCTTTTAACAAAACAAATAAGTACCATAGTTAAAATGGCAAACTAATCTAAATCAGTTTTTAACACACAGATCTAGGTATTAATGTTTTTCTTAAAAGTAGTGAGTTACAAATAATTGGAAAAAGCATGCAAGCCTTTATTGTTTAGGAGAACATACTGCACAAGTGTTAAGTCCATCGAGCGCAAGGTTTCTGAGGGACCTATTAATGATTAGTTCTCTAACGTATGAAGGCTTTTCTTTGTTGTAGATGTACTGATGACAAAGTGTGGCTAACTTGTAGTCGATTCTTGCTTTCACAGGAAGTCAATGCAGTGCACTCAGGTAAGAAGTAGCAGAATGGTGTTTTGCGTAGAACTATTTGCTGCAGATTAGACTAATGATTTAGAATGGCATTATAGTAGTGAAGGCGAGAAATTAATAATGCCACATCTGGCTTTTAAAGCTGTCAACCATGGTTTGATCTGGCCTAATCTACACAGCTGCAGATAGACACCCTTGCAGTGCTGACTTATGTGTGGGTATAAAGACATTGAGTCAGAGAAAATCCAAGATTATGAACTACATGGACAAAGGGATGAATGGTGAATCTGTACTCTCCACTTTTGTAATGTATGAGTGCTAATTTTAATTACATCTGATTGTTATCTGTTTTTTCAAACATTGAAAGTAATCTTTAAGATAATAAGCACTATGGTAGTAATTAATAAGTAATTATACATAATAATCAATAAGATTTATTTTGTTTTATTTTTCCTGACAACACGTTTATCTAGAGTCGCCATGTTCATCCATGCATGCCCTTTTACACAATAAATTGATTAATAAAGTTGTTTTCATTGTAGAAAATGTATTTGTTTTTAATGTTTAATAAAATTCAGTTGTACATTACAAATTCTAGTGTTGAGGAAATAATTATTTCATAATACTATATTGTTTTCCACCTATTTAGAATATGTGATGTGATGCTTCTTACATCTATATTTACACACAAACATTTCTTTCAATGACAACATTTTTATAGTATTAAAAACAAACAATAAATAAAATACCAATTTTATTTTGATATAGAGTGAATCTTTGTATAAAAAGAAAAACTTTATTTAGGATTTTATCTATCTTTGGCAGTTCATGTTAGTGGATTGGCTCTCTTCATTGTTTATATTGATCAGTGCTGTAACTTACAAAAAATATGTATAATTATAGCCTATGAATATATATCTTACATGGATCTTAATTGAAACTATAAACATCATAAAATATGTTGATAATACTTGGAAATGAAATGATTTGAATTTAACACCAGCATACACTGGTCTCAATAGGAATACATATAAAATATACATGCATATGAGTCACCACATACATATGTGATTAAATGAGCAGTTCATATAATCTCTCAACAGCATATCACATTGGGTTCCACTTGAGCCATAAACATGTGATTTAAAACAACCGTATTAATTTTTTACAAGAATGATCATAAAAAAGATGTCAAATGCATATTACCTAAACCCAAAACTGTAGCTAGTTCTAACTACTTCATTGTGATAATATTCTTTATAAACATTTTTTTTTCACACTTTAAACCATCATTATTAATTCTAATCTATTTTTAAAAAAAACAAAAGAAAAATAGCAACAACTACCCATAATTGAATACAAAAGTATTCAAAAACAAACACACCATCACTAACAGTTGCAAACAAAAATATTACTCACAAAAAATATACATTAAAATTTGGTACCGGTATGTAAAAAACAAAAGAAATGTAACTGTGCAGTCATATGTGGACATCCAATGTGGAATGTAAGACAGTGATTATAAATTGTGACCAGGCATTAACCAAGACAAAATAATTGACTTGGGGTAGCTTAGTACATACATGACAAAAAACTTTAACAATTAACTAATGTAAGTGTAAGTTGATCTGAGCCAGTGAAACATTCTAAGATATTTGACCTGAATTACAGTAATCAATACTGCACATTTTCAAAATGTTTGATAAATCTAATTAATAACATTTAAACATATAATAAAACAACATGTCTCATTCAGATATAGACATGAATGAAATAATTCATCAAAGGCACTTAAAACATCTGAAAGACAAAAAAAAACATATTCACTGCATTATTGTTATCTTTCTATTACAGTATAATCTCACCTTTTCTTTAAGTTGCTTCTGATACACCGCCACTCTTTAAGACATAAATATTTATATTTTCAAGCACAAGCTACAACAATATACAAATGACATCAACTGAGGAAATGAAGTTTAATATTTACAACAGTGACATCACACTCATCCATGAAGTTAACAGAATCCAAGTCAAATTTACATTTTTGATTGGGTTGATATAAAGCTTTTGAAACTTGCTTTTGTTCTTTGTTTCTCATACCAGAAAAGGATTTCCAATTTTGTCCTTTCTTAATAGACCATTACAGCTGCTAAACTCGGACCTATAAAGGTCATTATTCACTTACTAGCTAATTCAAATAGTTATAATGTAGGATATAATGTAAGATATCTGTATGTACGTTAGCATATAAGTGTCAGATTGACTCAGCACTAAGTTTCCTTGGACAATGGAATCGATCCCCATCAATGTTACACATTTTTTTTTATTAACTTCACCATTTGATAATCATACAAAAGTAGCTCAAGACTTTCTGCTCACTGAAGTAAGGTAGGTTAGAGAAAAATAATTTTGAATTCAGGTAGTGTACACCAGTTAAAAAGTTTTTCAGTCTATGGCTAGAATGTTGCTTCCCTGGACACTATTTCTTTCCATTATAAAATCAATAAGATTTGTCATTTATTATGATTTTTCAATTTTTTAAGCTTCTAGAAATGTTCTCAACATATTTTACACAAGTCAAAATAAATTGTTTACTAGAAAATTTGCTTATACAGTGCATCATTCAAAAGTCCTGATTTCACATTTTAGCCAACATTTCATACACAGCTGATATAAAAATAGCTTTACTTCTAACGAAAAAAAAAAAAAGCTGATGAAGAAAGAAAACAAATTACACATTTTTTTAAAAGGATATTTATAGTAGTTACAGATAATTTAAAATAAAAAAAAAATCAACACTTCAAGTACACTAAGAATGAGTTCAAAAAGTCTTTTTTTAAGCAATCAAAGAATACCCAAGAATGTAGTCAAAAACAAACATAAAGCAAACATGAAGTCTGATGATTCAATTCCATGGCAGTAGAATTTAGCATTTTATTTCTGGCAGTAGAATTTAGCACTTTTTTTCTGGCATAAAATCTATAATTTTATTTCTGGCAGTAGTTTTTTTTTAACTCCCACATTCCCATCCCCCGTGTGTTAGCACACACCAGACTTTTCAGAACTAATACATAAGTCAATTTAAACTGTAACTTAAAGAGTATTTTTTTTTATTGAATCACTTATCCCATTTTAACTGTATTGCTTATTGAATCACTCATCACACTTTATCTGTACTAAGACTATTTCTTATTGAATCACTCACCATATTTAAACTGTTCATACACTATTTCTTATTGAATTTGAATCACTCATCAAAATTAACCTGCAGTTTCCTATTGAATCACTCAATGGTTCTCAGGCCCTTCCACATCACATCGCTGGCTGGCACTGATATCTAATACCTCTATAAACCCAAGTAAACAATGCCAAGGAACTAAAACAAATCAGGATCCTTTGTAGTTCCAAGTCAAACATAGATTTATGTTGATTATATTTCTATCAACTCCAATGTCATTAAAATGTTTGTCTATGTGTATCTGTCATTTCTTGCATCACAGATGAACTGAATCACAATTGACTAAAAATGTCACTATTAATCTTCAGATTTCTTTCTGTAACAGGGGGCATACAGCATTAGGTGCCACAGACCTCCTAATACTATGAAGGCACCGCCCACAAAGAAAGCCTCATCAAACACTCCTGTACTGTCAATGATAGCACCTTAAAAAAATTAATTGAAACAAATTATTATATACTCAACCTATGATAGTTCCAGTTAGGACTGACTCAATAAAATATTTTCTAATTTTACTACTTTGCAATAGAGAATTAAATTTTATAAGCATTTTTAAATATGGGATGTGAATAGCATGGAACACTTATCCCAAATACCACCTGCACCACATGTTCAGAAAAGTGTTTGGACCATATCGCACTGAGCATGGGATAGATGAAAGATGCACTATACAAAAGCAATTAATAAAAAAAAACTTGAGGAGTGGTAAAACCCACTAGGCTACCTATAAAGGGGGCATGAGTTTGAATCCTGAACTCTAGCTGAGAATCTAAAGGGAGCACACAGACACTCTCCCATATACCTCCTTTCCCCCATATGTCTACAGAAGTAGTTGATCCATAGTACAGAAGTAGTTGATCCATAGTACACTGAGCACTATAGCATTAAAGATGCACATTACAAAAGCAATTTAAAAAAAAATGGAATCCACAAACTTTTATAATCTGATACTGACAGAAACCATATTTTTTGTAAAGGTTATACACACCTGCCATAGGTGGACCAATGATACAGGCGATACCTCTAAAGAGAATGACAAAACCAAAGGCATTAGTCAGTTTGTTGACTCCCAGCAATTCACACAAAAGAATAGAGCACATTGAGATGTAGGCAGCTGTAGAAATAAAATAACAATATTTTCTGAGGATCTGATGTTTAAGCATTGTAATCAAACATTTTGACAGTAGCCTTTCATTTTATTTTACATTTGATTTAAGACATATTTAAATAAAGCTATATTGTCTAAATTCAGAAAAGATTTCTCACTCTGGCATATCAGTGCAATAAATGAAGTTAAATATTCAAATTTGGTTTTAATTTCATAGTTTTCCTGGTTTATTCAGACAGCTCTAATTTTTCAGAAATGTGACATCTGTAAAAAGATTTCTTTTACAATTTTTTTTGTAATAGCACATGATTGATTAATTACTAATTTTTACTAATTTTTTTTACACCATAATGGCTCAATAAAATAAATCATACTTGTATATAATTACATTATTTAGGTGTATTTTACTTTGTTACAAAAATGCTTTTAAAAAATCCTGACTAGTCTATTTGCAAAGCTACAACTTATAAGATCAACTGGTTCAGCCCTAACAAAAAGTACATTTTATATAATCAACTTTTACAAGGTGCCTTATTTAAATTAAACAAAAGTTTCAAACCCCCCAAAAAATGCCTCTAAATCACTTTTAAGGGGTTAAGAGATGTAAAGAAAAAACAAAACAACTAAGAACTCTCCATTATGAATTTCTTACCAACTCCAAGACCAAATATGGCAGAGACTGCAGCCAAAGCTCCAAAGCTGTAACAGAAAGGGCACACAATGGTCATAATACCACAGATTATTAAAGCCACAATGGTCACCAAGATGGGATCTATCCTTGAGAAGGTTATGACTATCCCAGTAAGTACTCGACCAACTAGATTGGTTATACCTGAAAATAAATAGAATGAAGGGCTCGTAAACATGAAACCATAATGAACACATGCCTTTATAAAAACAGCATATAATGTAATATTTAAATATTAACCTGTTCAATCCCATTGCGGCACTGGGTCATCATGTTTAGATGTAGCTAAAAATTATTCAAGGACTAGATTGAACCAAAGGAGATTTTTATCTAAAAATAATAGGTAATGTCACTGCAGAAAATAAAAGCAGTGATTTATATGAAATAGTAAATGTAGTCAGATTTATAAGAAATGCAAATGAAACTTCATATCATATTTTGCTTTACTTCAGTATCCATTAGTAAACTAACACAAATGTTTGACTTTGTAGTTCTCACTCAATGTGAAAAAAAAAAATTGTTTAATTGTAAAGTCACAATGTATTTTATTAACCAATGATGGATATCACAATGTATTTTTACTTACCAATGATTGATAAAAGAAATGCTGCCTGTTCCTTCTCAATCCCTAGTAAAGTAGCTCTCTCTGGGACATACACAAAAGGCACATAGAATCCAATCATACAACTAAAATTGCCAGCCAGTACAAACCAGTAGCGCTTGTCCTGTTAAGAGTTCTACTAAACAATGTAACTTACTGCATTGAAAATAAAATAACTTATTAATTGTAGTACAATTTACATAAGATAAAACTGCTAGTACATCTGCCTGACACAATGTATTGAGCTTCCAGTCCACCAACACAATGGAAAAGATTGCCTACTACATTATGAAACAGCTTTATTACTACTTGGAATATATTACATATATGAATAGAGCAGCGGTTCTCAACCTTTTAAGCTCGGCGACCCTTTTTACAATCCCCCCACTCTGCCGCGACCCCCCCCCCAAACACTCATACAGCAATAGAAGAGTAGACAATACCAATCCATATTTTCGATGGTCTTAGGTGACCCCTGGCAAATGGTCAATCGACCCCCAAGGAGATCACGACCCACAGGTTGAGAACCCCTGGAATAGAGGAACAGACTTAATGCTTAATTAATTTAGTACTAACAATGAAAACATGTTCAACTCTTTCTAAAGACAAACTGTCTTCCATTAAACTTGATTATTTATAAAGTAAAAGAGTAAAGTTTCCCTTTCAGACCATGCAGTCTATAGGGGAGATGATGTTAAGGCTATTTGTTTCTTTGGCCAACTGTTAACACGCAGGGTGTTGTGGCCAGCACAACTACCAATCGCCTTTACTTTCCCTAACTAAAGTCAGGTACTCATTAGAGTTGGATAGACTCAGTGGCTACCTAAAAATCCTGAAATTCAAAATCCCAGTCCTCACCGAGATTTGAACCAACCCAGGACCTCCAGCTTCAGAAGGCAAGCGCTTAACCATTCAGCCACTACGCCCCTGTATTATTTATACTGAACAGTTATTTACAAGATCTTCATATATAAAGAATTAGGACATTCATGCTACATTTTCAAATATACAGATCAAATATTTTGTTCAGGTTTTTTAATTATGGTTTGCCTAATCATAACAATTGTTGATGCTACTATATATGATTAGTAATAATTATGATACTACTGTATTATTCCTAAATTTAATCTCTATATGGTTCTTTAATAAATAAGAGAATAGAATGAACACTCAAGAGTACAAGCTAGAATAGGCTAAAAATAATTATATGATCTAAAAAGAAATTTCCTTTTTTTCTGCTAAAAGTAATGAAAACAAAATATACAGGTACTAAACAAATTATAACAAATCCAAACCTTTAGAATACTGAGACTAAGCATTTCTTCAATTGTCTCCCTTGCAGAGTCTGGCAAACAGGCCCATATACCTTTTCTGGAACCTACACTGGACAAAGACCTAAAGAAATAAAATCAGAACAGAATAGATATTACACATAATGTTAAAGAGCAGAACTATTACAAGTGGAAATGCTTTTTAAAAAATTCAAAAATAAAGTCTTAAATTTAAGTTTTAAGAAAAGTAAACGAGTGCTTGCAGATGACATACATGGTGAGGCAGGAACAGGAAGAACTGACTGACTAGGTGATGCACATAGGCAAGACTTTCGAAACTTTTGGAATGCAAATCAATGTAAAAAAACAAACATTATAACCAATATCAAACATGGATTTAAAATTTACAAATTGGGAGGCAAAAAAACTGGCAAGAGTAGGAAGTTTTAAATATCTCGAGACTATTGTTTCAGACCTAGGAATTAAACCTGAACTACTGGCTAGAACTGCACAGTCCACAGCAGCAAAGCTCAAGACAATCTGGAAAGTCTGACTGATGTACTTCTTAGTCATGGCAACATTATTTGCATGCTTCTGAATCTTGGATGCTAACTGCAGAATCAGAGAAGAGGATCCTAGCCATAGAATCAAGATGCTCCAGAAAGATCCTACATATCATCTACAAAGACCACATAACAAATGAGAAAATTTGAAACAGGACCACTGTAAAAAAGTGCAAACATAAACTGCATGGCCATATCATGATGTTCAAAGGGCTCGCAAAGACCTTCCTGCAGAGAACAATTCCAGGAAAAAGATGAGGCAGACAGAAAAAGCAATGGGAAGACAACATCAAAGAATGGATGGGCCAGCACCAGAAAAAGAATCTAGTCAAAGCAAAGAAAAGTAAAGATGGTCAACTTATCATGTGTGGTGCCCCAAAGGTTCAGCAGAATAAGGATGAAGATGACATGAAGTGAAAGGGAGAACTTAAAAATTTGCCATTATATTCAATTCATATGAATTTTAGAAAAAACAAAACTTTTTTTCATAAGGAATCTTGTTATAAAACTGTATTTCAGATCTCTGACCTATTAACTTCAAACAAAAGTAAAAGTAACTTTGCCTTTGCTAAAACTTTTCTGTCCAATAATAGGCTTGGAAGAGAAATTTTCCATTTCAATTTAGTTTATGTCTGCAATGTGTTTTCAAATGAAGTAACTCATTTAATGATGGCTTAGCTTACTGATGAGGTCAATCATCCAGCAATGCCTAAACTTACTAATGATGTGACTTATCTATTGATGTCTAAACTTACTAATGATGTGACTTATCTATTGATGTCTAAGCTTACTAATGATGTGACATCTATTGATGTCTAAGCTTACTAATGATGTGACTTATCTGTTGATGTCTAAGTTTACTAATGATGTGACTTATCTACTGATGTCTAAGCTTACAAATGATGAGACTTATCTACTGATGACTTAAGTTACTAATGATGTGACTCATCTATTGATGTCTAAACTTACTAATAGTGTGGCTCATCTATTGATGACTTAAGTTACTAATGATGTGACTTATCTATTGATGGCTAAACTTACTAATAGTGTGGCTCATCTATTGATGACTTAAGTTACTAATGATGTGACTTATCTATTGATGGCTAAACTTACTAATGGTGTGACCCCTCTACTTATGTCTACACTTACTCAATACTCTGTACAACAAGGTCCAGTGGCTGTTGTCCTTCTGGTGATTTGGAGTAATCCCATTCAGGTTCTGCTAGTGAACCAGCCAGGTGAATGTCCTTTCTAGCTATTGGTAAATGAACTTCATCACGGATTTTGTTTAACTGAACATCAGACATACTGACAAAAGCCAAACCTATGGAACAGTGATCATATGAAATCAATACATATGTGACAAAACTCTACAACATTGGTAGTAAAGTAAAGTACCATTTTCAAACCTTGCAATCTATAGGGCAGATGATGTAAAATTCATCTGTTTCTATGTTCAATGATAAATGAAGGTTGTCAATGACCCACAGCCTTTTCTTTTCCCAACTAGTGTAAGGTACCCATTAAAGTTGGGTAGCTCCGGATCTCCCTGAAAATCTAATTAAAAAACCAAGTCTTCACCTGAATTCAAACCCAGGTGCCCTTGATTGGAAGCCAAGCACTTTATCAAAGTCAACATGCCCTCAATATTGGTAGAATATGAATAGAATATGAAAATAAGTGTTTTCTGACAAAAACTGTCATTGTTTTATCAAAGACTGAGTCACTTTTGTTTTATATCATAAATCCTTACAAGTGTTTTCAGACAAAATTTGTCATTGTGTCATCCAAGACATCTGTGACACAGTTTAAATGCTTCTATTTTATAATTTCATAGGTCACTACAAATAAAGACACTGATTCAAATAAAGTTTGAGAACCACTGAGATAATTAAAAAAGTACAAAACAACTGCCATGCATACCTAAGGGAGCATGAGACTGGCTCTTGTTGGAATGAATGCTCATGTGAGATTTGTTGATGCCAGAGTTGTGCGACTTGTTCAGCCCAGATGTGAGAGATTTGTTCAGGCCAGTTTGAGACTTGCTAATTGGCTCAGCAGAATCCGATGACTGCTGTGGCTGGGAGACGTCAAATGTATTGGATCTCATTCTGGGCATGATTTCATCCATCTCTATAGTAACACTAGGTGCTGAGTTTTTTCGATTGTTTTTGCCATCATCATTCTAGAATAAAAAGTAACAGTTAATTGAATCAAACAACTCAATTTGTTTATTTCTTAAGTTTAGTAAAACTAAAAAATAAATTGATTTAATGTATAAACATTGTCTAGACATACCAGCAACTAGATTAAATTTTACCTCCATAATTATAAGTGATGCACTAAATATTGTAGACATATCTTATATGTAATTTAAATATGTCTTGCAAAGTTTTTACCCTAAATATTGTAGACATATCTTATAATTCATTTAAATATGTCTTGCAAAAGATTAATATATGTTTCTGTTTTGTAAGTATGTTTCTGTTCAAATTATGTATATTTTTGTGTAAACATTTTTCCATCAGATTTAGAATTATAGTTTGTTGTAACATTATATCATTACTTCATGTCAATTGTTTACATACATTGTCCATTCAATATATTCTTGGGTATGAAGCTAACATGGCTCTATTTATTTGATAAACATTTAAACTTTGTCTTATGTTTTTAAAAAAGGAATTTGTTTTCCTCTTTCTTTTAAATGTTCAGGTAGTTTTCTATGATATAAAAAAAAAGATGTTAATTAGAAAAAGTTTTGTGTTTTCTAAAAGTTAAAACACTGGCAAAATTCCTAGCATCAAAATGACCATTGCCAAACTGGCAGTAACCATAACACCATGTACTGAATTAATAGTTAGCAGATAATTTTAAACCAATGCCCCTTAATCACTACTAGATATTAAACAAATGGTGTCTACATACATATCACATATCGTTCATTGTTTCAGCACTAGGCTTTACATTTATTAATTATTGTTGTTTTGTATGTCAGACACCAAGTGTGAACATTTCAAAGCTCTAATGTTAATATTTGCTTTGGTATGAATATGTAAAAATACATTTTTAAAACATAAATATTATTTTGTTTACATACATAAATTAACTTACAACAAAATTAAGTTTTTGTGTAATGTAAATTCTGCCTCCTAAGAAAGTAAGGGTGAAACATAATTCTTATATTTTATAAGTGTCCTTTCCAGCATATAACAAACAGAATATTTCTTGTTACACATTTCATAGTAATATATATAAATAAAATATATAAGCTTTTATAAAAGTAATAGGAGAAAATAATTTTTCAACAATTCTGGAGTTAAAAACAACAACTCAAAGAGTGTATCAAGAGGTGAGCAGCAGAAAAACATTGCCAAAAACAGGTTCTAGACTGGAACCAACAGGGGAGGAGAAAGGCAGGTAGACCAGAGCAAACATGGAGGAGATCAGTATCCAAAAATGAAAGGTAACAGGTAAAATAAAAAATTAT
Source organism: Biomphalaria glabrata (assembly GCF_947242115.1). Lineage (NCBI taxonomy): Eukaryota > Metazoa > Mollusca > Gastropoda > Planorbidae > Biomphalaria > Biomphalaria glabrata. The sequence goes on along the minus strand of NC_074724.1, from coordinate 5,396,059 downwards.
TACCTTTACATTCAGTGGGGTATCAGTATCCACAGGTTCTGCTGGATTGATTTTAGAAGTGTCCTTTGCAGCATTTTTGAACATGACAGTGGTCTCCTCTTTGTCATCTGTCACAGTGATCAAGGGCACAAGTTCTTTAGAGTCCTCCACAGATTTCTTCTTTTTTCCTTTAGAGGCATCTCCATTCTCTTGAGTTATTATCTTAGTGCTGGGAATAAGTTCCAGGGGGCGCACTAACCCTCCAAACACAACACCATTTAGGATGATGGCTCCGAGAATGAGCAGCGCCCAGCTCCAGTTGTATTCATTCAAGAGAAGCTCAGAGACAGGGGCCAAGACAAATGTGCCTATTCCAGAGCCACACACACAGATTCCAGTAGCCAAAGCTCTTTTACTTTCAAAATAAATACTGACTGCCACAACAGATGGAAGGTACATCATACCAAAACCAAAACCTGAAATATGAGAATATCATTTTATTAACAATAGAAATAATCATGATTCTATACAGAGAAATAATAGCTAATAAAGTAAAATAATCTTATTATTGGAGAATAATAATTAAATAAAACTACATTTTTCAACCAATGACATGATCAGTGCACTCTGGTCCAACCTCTAGACAATGAGCCTTCACAACCATCAAAGGCAACACATATATAGAGGTGGTTTGTGGCAATAATAATCTAAAAGCTGTTTGCTAAACTATGTATAATGCCAATAAACTCATATTTTTTTCAGTGACATAACTACAAAGTTCTTAACTGAGTCTCAGACTTTGATAGCTTGCTGATTAAAATATATTTATTGTTAAATATCAATGTTACATTTTTTAAATAATTCGAAGCATGTTATAAAGAACTTAACTGAGTAATTCAGGCTAGTCTGTGCAAAAAATATATATAATGATAAATGTACTGATAAAAATGAATAGCTTGAAATTCAATGTAACATTTACATTCCTTCAAAGCTGATATATAGTGAGGTATACAAGTAAAAACATGCATAAAGTTGAACTTACCTCCAATAAAACCATATACAACTATAAGTGTGGTGACATTGTTACTGAAGGCACTACCAATGAATGCAGCGCTAGCTATCAGTGACCCGACAATGATGACTGGACGACAGCCAAACCTATTTGTTAGCACACTCACTATAGGACCTGTCAATGTATTAATCAGAAATATTGTTCCACATTATTTAACACACACATCTGTTATATAAGGTTCTTATGATTTTTGTCCTATGTAAAAGTTTTTTTTTGACAGTCTAAACATCAATTGGGGGCATGGTGGCCAAGTAAGGTACTTGGCTTCTTGACTAAGGCATTACAAGTTTGAATCCCATTAAATATTTTCAATGTCCCTGAATTCATGCAATTCTAATTATATGGGAAAAATAAAGGTAGTTAGTAAATATGTTGCCATCATGACAGCCTTTGTTAAATTTCAGATTAACTTTACAATATAAGACCAGAGAGTGTAAGGTCTCTAAGGGGACATATCATTTGGTCTATGAAAACAATAGATCTTGCTACAAAAAAAAACAAATGGACCTTATACTCTGACTGCCCAGTTGGTGAAACATGTAGGAAAGCAAAAATATGTAGATTAATGAAATAACTGCTTCATTAAAAGTCTGAGAAGAACTTTAAGTCTTATTGACTCTAACATGCATGATCTATAGCCAATGGCCAAAAAAAAAAAAGACAAAATGACAATTAATGATAAACTGGAGGGTGTGACAAGTCAAAAACTCGCTGTCAGAGTCACTCTAAATTATCACAGCATTAATTATTATTTTTCCTTATTTATTTATTTTATTTCAATTATTTCCCCGTCCTAACCCCAATTTCTTCACCCGCGCCACCTTTTCCGCTCCAGGCTAGACTTAGTTGACCACCTTGGAGATAGCCAAGGCGCGTCCTTTCATTTATCTGCCCTTGATCGGGGAAAGGTAAACACCCAATCTCTTTTGTCTTGCCCGCCGGATGTCTGAAGGACGGTCGCGGTTGACACCGCCTTGGTTTGAATGCAAACTAATCCTTCTCCCCCCCCCCTTTCTCTCACGTCTCTCTTTGATCTAAGAGATTACACGGGTCAACATACCGCGTGATACACCAAGGTGCGTCGCTTGTCGGACTTCACCCACGTGTAAGCTAATTCTTAGCCTAGGACGTTTCCTGTGTCCGCCCACATTTCCCAGGCATATATAAAGTAAATTAAATCGGGCCAGACCCTTTTTCATTCTCATACGAGCTGAGCTATCGAGTCTGGACTATATCACTTATTCTCTCTCCTAGAGGAATACCTGGTGGTAAGCCGAACTTAATCACAAGTCCATCTTAATTACTCTGTGTATATTTCCATTGGATTTTATCATGTGTATTTTGCTTAGTTCATTTATATTTAATTAGTGCATTGTGTATTTCTCACTGGCGTAAGTAGAAAACATAAACTTGTGCTATGTATTTATTTATGTATTGCATTAATCTATTAAGGCTACGTTGCTCAATTGATCGTTGATGCAACCATGTATATATTTGTACATCTTATTTTATTTCTTTTATCTCGGTTGACAGCCTTGATAATCTTACTAGCGCACTGATACTGCGTCTAGAAAAGAGATATGAATTATCTTCCCTGTAATGGATTATCTCCCCTTTACTCATTTTACTCTTATGAGAGTTGCGCCGCTTGAACGGACACACCATTCAAGCGCACCCCATTGTTCTCGACCCACGGTCATATGCAAACAAAGCGTCTCGGTCACTGACCACCGCCCAACTCACCCCCCCCCCCCCTTTTCTTTCTCTATCCACCTGTGGTGTTTATTTGAGATTATTATTTCCCCTGCTATGTACATTTTTATATTATTACTTTCCCTTTTATGTACATTTTTATATTGCTACTATCAGCCATCTATTATTCCAAACCCCATTTGTCATCTTCTCCCAATTATGCTCTAAAGCAATTTTACCAATCTGACGAATGCACCTCAGTCGAGGGCATCGATAAGATGCATGAGAGACATGTCCTAACTTGTCTTTATTTATCCGCAGCCTCCCTCAGGTGTCTGCCTATTTATCGGATCACTTACCTGCCTATTTGCCTACTGGCCTATCTATGTGCTTAGTGCTAATCAGCGCTGCACTTGCCTAGTTGCTATCAAGAATCACCTATTGCCTAGTTACTGGATCAACGATCCATTTACCTGCAGTTGTGCTTAGTGCTATTCAGCGCTGCATTTGCCTACTGAGATCTACCCAACTCTACTACTTGGCGCTATCGGCATTGCCCGCCTATTCGACAGCCCACCTGTCAAGCTATTAGGCGCGACGTCCCTATAGAGTCAGATCTGTGCGAGACGTCATAGCTACGCCAACCCTCTGCAACTCACTGGACATATCCTGTTACTCACACTGCCCACGGCAGATCAGCTCTGCCCGCAGTAACCTTGTGCCCACGGTATCCGGCCACCCGCCATACTGTGCCCACTACAGATACTAGAACTTGGGACTGAGACTCCACAAGAGCTATATCGCCGGCGTCCCTCTATCCGCTAGAGCGCCACCTCCAGCTGCAGAACCTCAAGCCAGGACCCAGCCAGCTACGACATCAACAGGACAACCAGCTAAGTCAGAGGACAAAGTGACATACTCTCTTATTATGTGCAAGAGTGATGATTAAACATAGAATATACCAGAGATAGATGCAAACCCTCCCCCTTTTTATTATTATATGTATATTTATGTAAATAGATATCCTTTATTTTAACTTTTGTATCTATCTTTCATTGCTTTGTCTCGTTGCGTGTCTGCTCCCGATTCATATGCTGATAAGTGGGGGGTGTGATAGCTTTAAAAATAATCATCCCCTAGACATAAAACGTGCCAAACACACGTCACATTTCCCCACCTGTCACATTTTGGCGAGCCCGTCCGTGGATTTAACCCATTAGTACAGCAGGCACGAACAGGCAGCAATAACTAAATTTCATATCAATATTGTTTCTAAAAATTATTTACAAGTATCATCACTTCGCATTATCAAGAGTGTCACTTCTGTCATATTTTATTTACTTATTATTATTGCATTTCATGTGTAATATTTTCTTGCAGGAATTTTGTGATTAACGTAGGCAGACACCACATTCCTTTTACACTCTTTCCTATATCCAGCGACTCACTCTCACTAACCCACTTTTTTTAATTCTAGCTCAATCCTATTATCCATTCTATCTGCCCTTCCACCATCCTAGTACCTCTCATTACCCACCCCTCATCATTATGGCCAGCGGCACACGCTCGAAAGCGGACTCTGACCTGAAGCAGAAAATAGCTGAATTGAAGGATTTCGCAGCCACCTTATTTGACGATGAGGCAGAACGGAAAGAATACGTGAGAGCACAATTTGAGGCACATAAAAGAGAAGAAGAAAAAAGAAAGGAAGACGAAAAGGAAGAAAAAAGAAAGGAAGACGAAAAGGAAGAAAAAAGAAAGGAAGACGAAAAGGAAGAACGAAGATTAGCAAGGGAGCATGAGCTAGCAATGAAGGAAAAGGATAATGAAATAGCTATAGCTAAAGAAAGAGAAAGAAAGGAAGCGGAAATAGCTATAGCTAAAGAAAGAGAAGTCACAGAGCGAGAAAGAGAGCAACAAATAACGGCGAGAGAAAAGATAGCCGCGGACAAAGAGAACGAGGCCGCCCGCCAGGCTTCTTCCGAGTCTCGCCCGGCTAGCCCAGCATCCTTTCAAAGTTCCTTGAACGGTCTACCCCACATGCCCATGGAGCACTTCGACGACAAGACAGAGAACATCGAAGTTTATCTTGTCCGCTTTGAGGAAGTAGCACGCTTCTACGGTCTGCCAGAGGAGAAATGGTGCTTCCGGCTATCCCAATGCCTCCGAGGCAAAGCCTACGAGGTTTACTCCAACCTTCCCTCCGGCCGGCGAGAGGACTACCCAGCCCTCAAGCAGGCGCTACTCGTCCAGTTCGAGTTGACCGCCGAGGCCTACCACAAAAAGTTCAGAAGTTCCCGCCTCGAACGCAGAGAGACCTACGGCAACCTCTGCGAAAGGCTGGACAAGTACCTTATCAGGTGGCACGCTCTCAGCCAATTGCCAGAGACTTTTGATGGCCTAGCATGCCTCGTACTCTCTGAGCAGCTGTTAGAATGCATGTCCCCAGAGGTCAGAGTTTATGTCAAGGAGCAACAAGCAACTGCACCCGCTGACATAGCTTCCGCCGCTGACCGGTACTTGAACGCCCGAAAGGACTTAAAAGGTAAAGCAACCGCGACAGACCAGCAAACAGACCAACCAACTTCTCCTGCTCGATCCAACCTTGCTCCTAAAACCCCCCAGCACAACCAGGCACCAGGCCGGCAATCAGCCCCTAATAACCACAGTAACCGCCCCAACCACCTGTCTCGCTATAACCAGGCTAACTACTCTCAGCGTGACTCACGTCATGGCGCGCGTGACAGTAGACCCACTCCACAACGGCAGCAGCAGGCCCCACGGACCCTATCTACGGTGACGCCAGTCTCTCAACCCTCCGCGATCGATCCTTCTGACCAACCGGAGGAGGACACATACTTCGTCTCCACGATGGCCGTGGCTCCTCAACCTACTGCCTTTGATCTCGGCCAACCGGAACTCCCACCAGTTCTACCTCACCCCATCTCCTCTCCTCCGGGAGTAGAGAACATTATGGCCAACGGTGTTGAAGTCTTGGGCCTATACGACTCAGGTTGTTCGTTTGGCGCGGTAATCAATAGGGCGCTGATTGACCCATCGGATCTCACTGGTGGAACAGTGACAATCCAGTCTATAGACCGTGGCACTCCTCCGCAGGTTCTACCTGTCGCGAGGGTGCACGTGGAGTGCAGATACGTACATGGCACCATCGACGCCGCCGTCATGGACACGCCAGTATATGACTTCATTCTAGGCTCCAAATATGTCCCTCTTGGAGAAGTCAACAAGCCATACTTTTCTCTGCCCGTCGGTAGATCGACGAAGCAGAAACGTGGCAGCAACCAGCCGGTTGGAAGCCCTGGTCGCCACACTAATACGCCTAGTCCCGACTCATCAGCCAAGCTCAAACCACTTTGCCCTGGCATTGACACTGCTAGGAAGTCACGAGTTAAAGTGTGCCCGCGCACTCATAAGGGTCTACTTGACCCAGGCTACTCAGCCAAAATTAAGCAACATTCCTCTGACATTGACTGTGTCAGAATGTCCCGAGGTAAGATTAACCCTTGCTCTCGTGGACTCACTCCTCTCCATGGCTCCTCAGCCACCATTCCAAGTCAACCTCCCTATGGCATTGATAGTGTCAGGAAGTCACGAGATAAGCCGAACCCTCGCGCCCGTGAAAACACTTCTCACCATGGCACCTCAGCCACCGTTCAATATCGACCTTCCCCTGGCATTGACCATGTCAGGAAGCCACGATGTAAGCCAGATTATCGCACTCGTGGGGACGTTCTCCGGCAGAACTCCACATTCTTTATCAGGCCACTCTTCCCTGACATTGATCGTGTCAGACGATACCGAGGTAAGCTGACTACTTACTCTCGTGAAGAAGCGCCTCACAACGGCTTCGGAAGTAAGCCCCAACGAGCACACGTGCCTTGGGCACCCCGCCTAAGCCCCAATCACCCTCCCCAATCCGCCCCAGGAAGGAAATATAACCCATCCAATCGCCCAATCTACTCTCCCCCGCAGCCCCACATGTTTCACCCAGGTGACTACATAATCAGGGACGGAAAGTAGACCACGGACAGACTTGGACAGACTCTCCTCCTGGCATGGCTACCCCTTTATTTTTCCAGATTTTTTTTCTAATGCTGTGATAACAACTGATCTTAAAGTTAGAGTGACATCAGTCTGCTCGCACTTTATGGATCTTTCTGCGATAGATCCATCTTGGCGGCGGCGTATGTGACAAGTCAAAAACTCGCTGTCAGAGTCACTCTAAATTATCACAGCATTAATTATTATTTTTCCTTATTTATTTATTTTATTTCAATTATTTCCCCGTCCTAACCCCAATTTCTTCACCCGCGCCACCTTTTCCGCTCCAGGCTAGACTTAGTTGACCACCTTGGAGATAGCCAAGGCGCGTCCTTTCATTTATCTGCCCTTGATCGGGGAAAGGTAAACACCCAATCTCTTTTGTCTTGCCCGCCGGATGTCTGAAGGACGGTCGCGGTTGACACCGCCTTGGTTTGAATGCAAACTAATCCTTCTCCCCCCCCCCCTTTCTCTCACGTCTCTCTTTGATCTAAGAGATTACACGGGTCAACATACCGCGTGATACACCAAGGTGCGTCGCTTGTCGGACTTCACCCACGTGTAAGCTAATTCTTAGCCTAGGACGTTTCCTGTGTCCGCCCACATTTCCCAGGCATATATAAAGTAAATTAAATCGGGCCAGACCCTTTTTCATTCTCATACGAGCTGAGCTATCGAGTCTGGACTATATCACTTATTCTCTCTCCTAGAGGAATACCTGGTGGTAAGCCGAACTTAATCACAAGTCCATCTTAATTACTCTGTGTATATTTCCATTGGATTTTATCATGTGTATTTTGCTTAGTTCATTTATATTTAATTAGTGCATTGTGTATTTCTCACTGGCGTAAGTAGAAAACATAAACTTGTGCTATGTATTTATTTATGTATTGCATTAATCTATTAAGGCTACGTTGCTCAATTGATCGTTGATGCAACCATGTATATATTTGTACATCTTATTTTATTTCTTTTATCTCGGTTGACAGCCTTGATAATCTTACTAGCGCACTGATACTGCGTCTAGAAAAGAGATATGAATTATCTTCCCTGTAATGGATTATCTCCCCTTTACTCATTTTACTCTTATGAGAGTTGCGCCGCTTGAACGGACACACCATTCAAGCGCACCCCATTGTTCTCGACCCACGGTCATATGCAAACAAAGCGTCTCGGTCACTGACCACCGCCCAACTCACCCCCCCCCCTTTTCTTTCTCTATCCACCTGTGGTGTTTATTTGAGATTATTATTTCCCCTGCTATGTACATTTTTATATTATTACTTTCCCTTTTATGTACATTTTTATATTGCTACTATCAGCCATCTATTATTCCAAACCCCATTTGTCATCTTCTCCCAATTATGCTCTAAAGCAATTTTACCAATCTGACGAATGCACCTCAGTCGAGGGCATCGATAAGATGCATGAGAGACATGTCCTAACTTGTCTTTATTTATCCGCAGCCTCCCTCAGGTGTCTGCCTATTTATCGGATCACTTACCTGCCTATTTGCCTACTGGCCTATCTATGTGCTTAGTGCTAATCAGCGCTGCACTTGCCTAGTTGCTATCAAGAATCACCTATTGCCTAGTTACTGGATCAACGATCCATTTACCTGCAGTTGTGCTTAGTGCTATTCAGCGCTGCATTTGCCTACTGAGATCTACCCAACTCTACTACTTGGCGCTATCGGCATTGCCCGCCTATTCGACAGCCCACCTGTCAAGCTATTAGGCGCGACGTCCCTATAGAGTCAGATCTGTGCGAGACGTCATAGCTACGCCAACCCTCTGCAACTCACTGGACATATCCTGTTACTCACACTGCCCACGGCAGATCAGCTCTGCCCGCAGTAACCTTGTGCCCACGGTATCCGGCCACCCGCCATACTGTGCCCACTACAGATACTAGAACTTGGGACTGAGACTCCACAAGAGCTATATCGCCGGCGTCCCTCTATCCGCTAGAGCGCCACCTCCAGCTGCAGAACCTCAAGCCAGGACCCAGCCAGCTACGACATCAACAGGACAACCAGCTAAGTCAGAGGACAAAGTGACATACTCTCTTATTATGTGCAAGAGTGATGATTAAACATAGAATATACCAGAGATAGATGCAAACCCTCCCCCTTTTTATTATTATATGTATATTTATGTAAATAAATATCCTTTATTTTAACTTTTGTATCTATCTTTCATTGCTTTGTCTCGTTGCGTGTCTGCTCCCGATTCATATGCTGATAAGTGGGGGGTGTGATAGCTTTAAAAATAATCATCCCCTAGACATAAAACGTGCCAAACACACGTCACATTTCCCCACCTGTCACAGAGGGCCATGAAGAAAAAAAAAATGTTAACACTTGGTGTTAACTGGCAAGATAGCAGGATGCCCAAATTAACAAAATCCATGAAACTAACTAAATATTATAGAAAATAAGTATTCAAAAATTGTGTGATTAAAATGATAAATGTAAAAAAAAACAAAAAAAAACTGATCTATATCTGGCCTGTTCATATCACAATTCTTTAAAATAAAACTTCAAAATTTACAAATTCATGACATAAAGCTAGCTTCACATACAATTGCAAACAATTATTTGTAAAAGGTAGTTTATTTTCTTTGTTTCAAAAGCATTAACTCCAACACTCATAGCCCAATTCCAAAATTAGTACTCTTTATAGTCTTTCTCACTAAAAATTGTTGATTCAAATTTCTATATTATAATGCTGGGACAAAAAAAAGTTGTTTTCTAATGCTACTCTTGTGGATCCATGGTTATTACTTGATATCCATGTTAATCCCTATATTTGACTTCACTTGCATTATAAAAGATACTCTACTTTACCCTACATATGAAAGTTAAGATTTGTTAACATTTACATCTTAAATCATAACTTACCAACCATAAGATATACTCCAACTTGTAATGAGCTTGCTAATGCTATCACACTTTTAGGCTGCTGAAAGGCCTCCTCAAACTTGCCCAGAAAGACACCAAATGTATAAGTGACTCCATCAACAATAAAACTTATGATAAGTCCACTCAGTACTATCACCCAACCATAACTGAAACATGAGAATGTCAAGGTCAGTTTTCATATGTAAATAATCATATTATTCAGTAATATTCTCATTAAAAGTTAAAAGCAAAACTCTTTCCCTTTTTCTATAATCCAATTTGTTTCCCTTACAAACAAAGTTCCTTTCAAACTGAAAGTTAAAAATTAATGCTGATATTAAGTAGAAAAAAAAACTGTATTTATTTAGACTATAAAAAATGATCTGATTTATGTACATCTAGATCTATCTGTAGACACTGTAGCTAAAATAATAATAATAAGGCTATTCTTCGGGTCGGAAAATTAATAAGGAATGCAGTATTTCACGATGCTATGCTACTATGCAGCCCCAGCTGTGACCTACATATTTTGCCACATCTAGCGCAGGCATAACCAAAGTCCACCGGTGGTTGTTTTAGATTTTTTTCCGCCATCTACGTCTGCCCTTAGCAGCAGATTTTCTTTTGGTCTCAAGTGAGTATCTACTATCTACTCTATAATATAGAATCTAATAATATAAATAAAAAGGCAATGAATATAAATATTGGTAAATATTGGTTCCGCACTAAAATTCAATAGTTCAAGTTTAAGTGCATTGATGATCGATCTAGACCTATGTAAAGTATGTATGTATATAGATCTACGTCTACACTGCACTGCTTTTTTTTTTTTTTTAAAAGTAGTTTAAGCCTAGATTCTATAGGCCTATAAGATCTACTTACCCGCCATCTGGAACATGAAATGTCTGTGATATGGTTTTCTTTATTTGAGACTGTAAAATAGACTCTTCATCGTCGCTCCTATCAATAGCATTCGCATTTTTGTCATTATTTTTCAAATCATTTTTCGAATCCGGTTTTCGAAATTTGACTTTATCAGCTGCTTTTTCTTTCTTTTTGGCCATTTTCAAATATTTTTTTTGTAATTAAAAATAGTCTCCAAATGACTTCTGTGTCGACAATAAGATCTAGACTTTAATACATTTTATTTATTTTACATTGCTCAAAATGTTGGTTATCATGCCAAGAGTAATATCTGGAGAAAAAATTAAGCATTGTTTTATCAAACAAACAAACAAATAGAACAATTTTCTAATTAAAAACTAGTTCTAGAATCTATAAAGACTACCAAAACTGTGCAAATTATTATATGGTATTCACATGAGTCTCTAATAGATCTAAATATAATCTTATAAGCACACTCTATCATTAGTTGTAGCATTTTGACCTATCTGTTAGATATGTCCTATTCATACGATGATACGATACATAGGCCTATAACCAAAATTTCTGGCCGTCGCATTAAAAAATTAGGCTTCTTTAAAAGCTCTACTCTCTGACTAGTTACGATTAGATAATTAAGCTATGAAACTACACAATTTATCATACTGATGTCATTATCTCGCTAGTTTGCCACATTAACTAGACTTCTGTAGGCCTATATTGTTACATTCATGTAGGCCTATATTTTTTCCTACACACTTGACAAACGAGGTGTAATTACGCGAGTCAAGCTTCAAGGGATTAAAATTAACTTAATTTAACTTTGTGCTTATCGGTTCAATTGATATCGACCTGCAAAATAAATGCCCACTGTTCAAGCAGTTGAGACGGTGGATATGCCAAAGGGGTGAAACCATGAGCTAACTCTCCACAGGGTGACACCGTGACTGCATAGCAGGTAACGCCTCTGAAAAGGGACGTTATTTAAAAGTCGAAAAAACACTAAATCAGCTGAGATGACTAATCATTCGTATGAAGGAGCCTCACAGAAGATTAGAGTTAAACTTTGCTGAACAATTATTATCGTTGTGCCATAGACAAACTAGGCGGCCGCCTAGGACCTCAGATTGGTGGGATCTCGCACAAGACTGAAAACAATGGGCCTATTTTAGAGAAGAAATAGACAAACTTGTCCTCAATATTATTGTTAAAGTAGGCTACACTAGTACACTGTGTTTTTAATAAAATACGTAATTTTGGTGTGTTTTTTTCACTGTTTACTTGTATTTTCTACTTCATTTGGGGCCTCCAATTATTTAGGGATGGCTCTATTTATATTCCTACTTCAGTACTTTGGGGGAAAAAACTATTGTCTTTGTGTTCCATATTTGGATGCTAGATTTAGTGAAGTAGTAATTGCATATAAAATTGCTGAACTTGCCTGCGGTTATTCCCAGTTTTTTTTTATTATATAGGCTTACCCAAACTCTACTAATACATAGATGGGCACTAAATATAATAAATAAAGGTGTCTCCGTGACATATAAACTAGGGATGAGAGGTTAATTTTCACCAAGGCCCTTGTCTGAAATGCAAAACCTTGCCCTAATGAGAAACGGCATGGTTGATCTTCACAACAAGGTACAGTGTACCCAGTACTGAAGAAGTCGACAGATAGTTTTGTTCCGCCTAAACGTGTCCTCTTTATGGATTTAACAACGGCGAGGCGGGAAACAACGTCACATACCCTAAAATTGTCCACCACACCAGTTAGCTCCACACACAGAAAAAAAAAATGCAAAGGGATTTTTAGAAAATTGGAGCTAGTTTGACCATTCTAATCATTTCTGTCAGGTGGGTTTAGTCGCTTAAGTAGGGTATGATATGATGGTCCCGTATCCCCAGCCTGAACAGAGTAACACAAGAACATAAAGGTAATGGCACCTGTGAAGACAATGCTTAGAAGGTGTACCATTGACATATTTAGTAGACTAGGCCAAAACACTTCAATAACACAAGTTTTGAGTTTTAATGGAAAGAACTAATGTTCTAACATAGTCTGCGTCACATTTGACAAATACTGAAGGTATTGGAGTTGGAACTGCGTAGATATGTAAAATAGTGCACTCTACCGTAATTTTCTACTCGGAGACAATGCATTAGTCATGTATCTAATTCTAATGAATCTAATACAAGGCCGGATTTACGACTGCGCAAGGCTGTGCGGCTGCCAAGCGCTTCACCCTTAAATGAGGCATCTACATTTCAAAATACAGTATAATATTTGAACAAAATATGCATATTGGGCCTAAGTACAAAAAAATAAGGTACATGAGATTATTATTACAAATATTATAATTTTTTTTTAACCAATATGACATGCTTTTATCTTTTATTAATTATTTCTATTAAAGCTTGATGAGGGTTGGGGTTTGCACAAAAATACCTTACTAGAGTACGGCACTGATCTAATATAAGATGCGTCATTTTTACCCGGAGACGCGGTGGCTGAGTAGTTAAGTGCTTCGCCAATGGTCCCGGGTTCGAATCCTGGAAAAGACAGGGATTTTTAATTTCGGGATCTTGAGCGCCTCCGAGTCTAATGGGTACCTGTCATTAATTGGGGAAAAGTAAAGGCGGTTGGTCGTTTTACTGATCAAATGACATCCTCGTTTATCGCGGGCCACAGAAACAGATGACCTTTACATCATTTAATTGCCCTATAGATCGCAAGGTCTGAAAGGGAAGCTTGTACTTTTTACTATTTTTATCCACCTTGGTTCCTTTTTGACTGCTTACAATTTAAATAAGACATTTGAATTACCCTAGAACCCTGATTATAAACATGCCTCGTTTGCATCAATAAAGACGTCAACTACTTTTGAACAGTAACGCCCCAAGTGTGGGGGTAAAATGTCCCTAAAAAATTTTTTTTAATTTCATGCAATAATTTTTAGATACATTGAAATAAAATTATTTTAAAAACTAATTTGTAAATTAGACATATAACACTAATTGAAAACCAAATTTAAGATAAAATTATATTAATAAGCTAGCTTGTACAGGCCATAGAAGATTAGGGGGGGGCTTTTTGCCCCACGTTACCCTAAACTTAGATGTTATCTATCTTTATAAAGAAATGAGAAAACCATAGACATACATAAATAGAGACTGGAAAAAGGAAATAACTTCATGTAACTTGAAAACATGTATATCTATTGTTGTCGGATTTCCGAATTCTGAAAAGTTGCATGATCTTCAGTCTTAGAGATTAAACAAAACTACACTGCTGTATAATAAAGTACACAAAATTGCAAGTCACAAATTTTCGTTTCATAAAACTCTTTCATCGGCCAGTCTACATCTATTTATGTCTATGGTGAAAACTAAGAAGTTATCTGCCTTTGCAAAAAAAAAAATGTGTTTAAAAAAAAAACTCTACCTTAATAATGAAATTTTAAATTTAAAGATGCACACTCTTCAATGAAGTACATGCAATTTGAAAATCTACTTTTCCTTAAGGAAAAAAAAAATCAAATTTTTTTTTCTTGTACAGAGAAACTAATTGAAACAATTAGAATTGATAATCCGTTTATATTCGAATGCACTGTTAAATCCTTCCCAATGTGAATTAGGCTTTGAACTGGATTACTTTTGAGCACTGACTCCTAGACTCGTGTATCTATCACTGTATTGCGAACTAGAAAGGTCATCGATGACTATGACATCGCGGGAAGTGGCTCTGTTGAAAGATATCTCTCAGCGATGTGCAATCGACTATCTCATTGGTAGTTCGAGATATGAAGTTGTTGAACAAGGACAAACTCCTTTCTGTTTAAGGTCAAGTTACTGCGGCTCCAATCACTGAAGCATGAAATGAGGCAGCGATAAGACAGAGGATACCGGGAGGTTACTGAGGTGGCTCAGAATGAAGGCAGACTGAAGTGGTTCTCATTGTTAAACATTGGAACCTACTCTTTGGGTTTATGATGTATTTTAGTATTTAGACCTTTACTAGCTCTTGCATTGATACTCACACTTTGGGTCTATACTCTATGCTATAGTATAGTATTTTTTAGCTATTGATTTGATACCCACACTTTGGGTCTATAATATAGTATGCCTATAGTATTTTGGACATTTGTTAGCTATTGCATTGATACCCACACATTGGGTCTATGCAATATTTTAGTATTTTGGACATTTACTACATATTGCATTGATACCCACACTTCGGGTCTATACTCTATGCTATAGTATAGCATTTTTTAGCTATTGATTTGATTGACTTGATGTTCACACTTTTGGGTCTATTGTATAGTAAACCTATAGAATTTTGGACATTTGTTAGATATTGCATTGATATCCACACTTTAGGTCTATACTGTATTTTAGTATTTTGGACATTTGTTAGATATTGAATTGATACCCACACTTTAGGTCTATACTGTATTTTAGTATTTTGGACATTTGTTAAATATTGCATTGATACCCACACTTTGGTTTATAGGGGCCTACTGTATTTTAGTATTTTGGACTTTTACAAGATATTGCATTGATACTCATACTTTTGGTCGAAGCAATATAATAGTACTTTAAGTATATATAAAAGGTCATTCAGAATTTTAGTGGTATAATCTCGGTTTAGTAAAGCTTTACGGTATAGATGGGGATATACATACTTTAAAGAATGTAAGTAAAATATACGAAAATACCCCTCCCGTCCTAGCTTATGAGAACATTGACCGTCGTCGTAGGTGTGACATGACGATACGCACCACTGCGCAGTAAGGTCAATATATGTTTAAGACAAAAACTTTTAGTACGAAGGATTTATGATGAAAAAAGAAGCCTAGCAACATACTGGTATAACTATAGAAGTCAGTAGACTTTTTAGTTGACTTATTGCTTGGCTATTTGTTACTATGTATCTCCACCTTCGCAATCTCATTCTCGTGTAGTGGAGAGTTCCATTCATGGCGGGTAAAAACTATAAATAGAAACAAACTTTCTGGTGTATCCGATGTACAGAAGAAAATGTTGATGAGCTATTTATAGTCAACTATATCAGATAGTTTCGTGTGAACTATTTAGCACTGCGGAATCAAATGTTCTAAGTTCTTTCGTTTGTAACAAAATAGAATCATATAAAAGGTCGTTCGTTAAAAAAATAATTAAACTATAGTTTGTTTTTTTTTACACTATATAGTTTTATATTTGTAAATACTTATATAGCTAAGTGGCTAACAAGTCAGCCTTCCTTCATGGAGACTTACTATAGAACATTTTGTTCTTCTACTTGCACATTTCGGCTATATTTCAGAATTGAAGATTATGCCTCCCCCCCCTCAGTCCAAACCTCCCTCGGACGGCGGGGGATGAAGGTGGGCAGGGTTCGAACCCGGGACCATGAAGACAGTCCAGATCGAATACAACACTATTATAAGGCCTACTTCTTTGTTATAGACAATGTCTTCATGTTAAACATTTAAAATATATTTCTGGTATTTCATTACTGGAATTCGTTTTTCTTACACCTAAGGAACTATAACTCTATTAAACCACTACTCTCTTGCGTTCGAATACAGAAAACGTAAATTATTTCACCTACTTTTTTTTTCTCTCTCTCTCTCTCTCTCTCTCTCAAAGACACACCCCCTGGACACACCTCCAGAAAAAAAAAAGGCCAAGTATCGCATCGACCTGTTTTTTTCCCGTGTACGTTAAGACGTTTGTTCGACATGCAAGTTTTTTTTTTTTTTTTAGATTCCTAGATTTCGAACAATAAAGTTTGTGCGTCACAAAACGTACGTAGTTGAATGTCAAGGGCGAGTCGACCAAGCAGATCTATTTGACACACGACCACCAGATCAAGTCCTTTTCCATGGATTTTCAATAAGTCGTCATTCATGAGTGATTAGTCTTACGTCGTTATAAAGTTAAAGATCAAATAATGATAATTAAACAAAATAATTATGTGTATATAACATTAGGCATGCTAACAGGAAAAAAAAAACTGTAGCATATTATCCCTAAAGTGTCAACAGCCATTAAAAAACCTAAGCAGACAATCGGAAGGTTGCCTGGTCGTGCGGTACGAGCTGGACTGTCGTTCGGAGTTCTCGATGGTCCTGGGTTTTTACCCTGCCAGATGCCATCCCCTGTCGTCCTGCGGGAGGTTTGGACTAGTAAGTAGATTATCTTCAAGTTTGAAGGAACATCGGAAAGATGTAAAACGATCCTGCTACCGAGGATTTTCAATGGCGGAAAAAAACTAAAAATAACTATCTTTTTGGTGTATCATGTGTACAGAACTAAAGGCAGTATTGATACGTTATGTTTTTAAAGTAAACATAAGCCAGACCTTGCAATCTATATTGCAGATGATGTAAAGGTCATCTGATTATATGTCCGACGGTTAACGAGGGTGTCATGTGGCCAATACAATGACCAACCGCCTTTACTTTCCCCAACTATTTCAGGTACCTATTAGAGTTGGGTGTACTCAGGGGTGTCTTAAAAATCTCGAAATTCAAAATCCCACCACGTGACCCTCTAAACCTCAAAAGCATGATTACAGGACAAAAGTTCACGTGACCAAGTTTCGACCTGCAAATTTTAGCCACATCCGACGCAGACAAAGCATAGTTTAACTATTAGTACAATTACACATGTGCATTAATGAAGTAGCCATCATAGACGCAGACAAAGCATAGTTTAACTATTAGTACAATTACAAATGTGCATTAATGAAGTAGCCATCATAGATAACTTGAAAGCTTAATGGAATGATACGCTTATCGTTGAACTGATTACATCTTTATTTGTTGAACTAGACCATGGAGCTTAACAGATTTTACTTACTCTCATTTATCGTAATATCCAGACAAGAGCTTCTTATCAAAGAGTTAAGTTCAATTCGTGCAATAAAATGTAACAGTTGGCAATGTTTCTTTTGAGAAAGACAATTAATTGGCCTACGTAGATCTAATAGCTACAACCACTTGCGGACGATATGGTAGGTCCATATAATGTATTTAAAAAAAAAAAAAAAACAATGGGAAGAACTCCACACAATAATGTAGAAGATATTTCCCTTTCCAATACCAAACAAAATAGTTATTTACCGATAATTAATTGACTGATTGGTATCTTTTTTTAATGGTTTCATATTTCGTTAGGTACAATAAATAATTGTTTGAAGTTTCAACTTGATCAGAGAATGGGTGTGGGAGAAATAACGTCTACAATTATCTAAGGGGGGACTAAAGCCAACATATTTAGCCACACACACACACACATATATATATATATATATGGATATATATGAATGTTTCAAACAAAATAATTAAATACAAGTAATTAATTGACTAATTGGTTACGTTTTTTATTGTCTTCATTAATGAATAATTGTGCAAAGTTTAATTTTCATACAATAATGGATAAGGGAGAAATAATGTGTTGAAATTTGTACCAGACAGCCAAAGTAAGTTGATATAAGCTTTGTATAAAAAGATTTGAACTTGGTACCATTGCGTCTACAGTGTCACTAGTCTATAATAGTAACATTTGCGTTCATTATAAGTGTACGCATGTACTATAATTAAAACCAAATAAATAAATAAATAAGTCACTCAGCTATTTGAAGTGTTCAGTTGCTGTTCGAAATGCTTTGGGCTAATAGAGTAAAGTTCCCCTTTCAGAACTTGCGATCTATGGGGCAGATGATGTAAAGGTAAAGGCAGATGATGTAAAGGCAGATGATGTAAATGCAGATGACGTAAAGGCAAAGGCAGATGATGTAAAGGTAAAGGCAGATGATGTAAAGGTAAAGGCAGATGATGTAAAGGTAAAGGCAGACGATGTAAAGGTAAAGGCAGATGATGTAAAGGTAAAGGCAGATGACGTAAAGGTAAAGGCAGATGATGTAAAGGTAAAGGCAGATGATGTAAAGGTAAAGGCAGATGATGTAAAGGTAAAGGCAGATGATGTAAAGGTAAAGGCAGATGACGTAAAGGTAAAGGCAGATGATGTAAAGGCAAAGGCAGATGATGTAAAGGTAAAGGCAGATGATGTAAAGGTCATCTGTTTCTGTGGCCTACGGTTAACGAGGGTGTCACGTGGCTATCACAACGACCAACCACCTTTACTTTTCCCCAAATAATGTCATGTGCCTATTAGAGCTGGGTGAACTCAGAAGAGCCCAAAGATCCCGGAATTAAAAATCACAGTCTTCACTAGGACTCGAACCCGCGATCCAGGTTCGGAAGCCAAGCGCTTTATCGCTCAGCCACTATATCCCCCTTTGGGTTGATACCCTAGTGAATATACTAGAATTTGTTCTCGGGATTGAAAACCTAGTTTTAGGCAGATTTAACCAAGTCCATATTTCTATGTGGCCTCAATTAGGCAATGGCTTTTAATAAACCAGCGTCAAACAAGTTTGACAGAAACCTTTGCAGAAAAAGACTAGACCTTAACTGTAATTTTGGCATTCATTAACAGAACTTGAACCTTGAATGTAAGCGCCTAATTTGTCCTAATTTCAACTGAATTTGTTCTTTTCGTCTAAATCTAAGTTCTGTCCGATTATATTTACTTCATATGTTAAAGGGGACGAAAGTGTAGCCTATATAATTTTACATTTCAATGTTTATCTTCGATTTGAAGATTTGTAATAATAAGGCCTCAAAAGTAACTTATAATAGTTGAGTTCAAAAATTAGGGAAGAGTGCATACATTTACCTGATTATGCAGACCTAGCTGCAGCCTAATAATTTTGCTATAGCCATGGCAGACAAAAGATAGCTCAACATCTGTTTCATTATAAGGTCGTCTAAGATAATGCAACCCATAAACTTTAATGATATTAATAGATTTCTAGAAATGATAATCGACGTCTACCAACGACTATTGAAAACTATTCACAAGACATAACTCCTATGATCATAGCTATATGATCTTGGCAAATATACTTAATACTGTAGTCATAATTCACAAATCACAAAGACGATCGTCGTGGCTGGAGATAATAGAAATATCGGGACATTATCGCTGCACTTATGAAGATTAGGAGCTTGACCAGGCACAGGCATGTTGTGCAGTGAGTTGGAGACATCAGTAAACCCGTGCCTTGAAATACACTTGTACCGATAACAATGGTGTGTACGATTAACTTGGGACTGATAACAACCACAACATATGTATCTATAGAACAGAGTACTTTTACTCACTGGATTTAGTGAAGTTTTTATTTTTTTCAAACTAAATCAACTAAATTGACAGCACAAACGACTTAGATGTCACCGACTTAAATGTCAAAGAAGTCAGTCAGATAGAATTAAAAGACAGCTGTCAGTCAGATAAAAGAGAATGTCATAGATGTCAAATACAATTTAAAGACAACCAGATAAAAGTAAATGTCATAGATGTCAGAATTTAAAGACAGACATATAGAAGTGAATGTCAAAGATGTCAGATAGAATTTAAAGACATAGATGTCAGTCAGATAGAAGTGAATGTCATAGATGTCAAATAGAATTTAAAGACATAGATGTCAGTCAGATAGAAGTAAATGTTATAGATGTCAGATAGAATTTAAAAACATAGATGTCCGTGAAATAAAAATGAATGTGAAAGTGAAATATTTTGGTTTATAATGCAATTAAAGAAAATATGCAATATTTTTTTTTTGTCAATGACAATGTCTTCAATTCCGAATATTAATGATGGGTGCAGTGCTTCTCACGAATGCGAATACCCAGTTGTGACCTATATATTTTTCCACATCTAATGCTGACAAAGCACAAATTATTTACAAAGCGAGTAATATTACTTTTTCAAACTAGCGGTCAACATGGCATCTGATAGCTACGATGGAGTTGTATGTCAAGTACAATAACCAATCGCTTTAACTTTCCCATCTATTATACATTAGCCATATGAATCTAGAATAAAGTGCCAATTTATTGATATACATAAAAACTGCTGATTAAATTAGTTTGAAAATAGTAGTTTCTAATGAATGAACCTTTTTTTTAGCGCTACTAAAGACATGCACTATAGCGGTTCTAAATTGATTTAAAGCATGACTAATTGATTTGCAGACACAATGAAGTAGACTTTAGGTCCACGAGTCCAAAATAGTCACGGGTCAGCAAGGTCAATAGCCAAGACCTGATAACATGATCCATAAAGATTTGCGGTTCTTTGCAAAACGTCTGTAGTTACACGATGTTACTAAGAAAAGAAACTACTTTTTTTTCATCTATACGTAATGCTGTTTTTAAGTTTAATTGGTGTAAAGCGTTGATAAAAATAGTAAAAAATCTAAAAATTCAACTGCATAGTCCACACAAAGCAAACCTTCCTACAGGAATATTTTTAGGCATAGGCCCAGTGGCGTAGCTAGAATGATGGAGAGGGGGTGTCCAAATGTGAAGATCCCCCCGTCCCCCACTAGAGAGTGGCCCCCAAAAGAGTGTCCGAAATTTGTTTTACATTAAATATGAAATATTATCTCATGTCATGATATCAAAGTCAAAATGGAGGGGTTCTTAAAGTTGTCAAGAACCCCGGCCCCAAATCCCTAGCGACGCCACTGCATTTTCTTACATTTTCCTTTCTCGAATCAAGTTGAAATTTCGCACAATATTCTTTATTATTAATATTCATTATTATATAATATATATTATTCATTATTATTATTATTTATTCATTATTATATATTATTTATTGTCGATGACAGCTAATGAATCAATAAAGTGGTATAGTGGTATTAATATTGTTTTATATTGAAAAAAGAAATATGGAAATACATGCTTAGTTATTTTCCTTTTTCTTTTAAAAGTCCTTTATGGAGATGTTTTAGGATAAACAATGTCAAGGACGCTGAACTTCACTAAAAATAAATTGAGTTACAAAAGGAACAAATTAGAAATTTGGATTCTTCTGTGCTGAAGTGTGCAAATAAATGAAAATATAACTGTTCAAACGTAGCTTATCAAGACTTCCTAAACATCGAATATACATAATAAAAACAGTTGGTTATTTAGAGTTTTTTCTCGACATATTTGAACATTTCTAATATTTGAAAAGTAAAATTATTAACATTGTTGCTAACAATATTGATACTTGAGGCAAATATGTAATCCTATGTAGTAGACCTAAAGATTCATCTACGCTCCAAGCCTCCAGCTCCCTAAAAGCATAGAATAGTGGTGCTGCGTTCCTGTCCACGATTTATCACTGTAGGTAAAGGATAGTAATGATATGAGCGTTGAGCAATGAGGAAAACTATTGAGTTTTCTGAAACGAAATTCTCCAAGTGACCTAGTTTTTTTTTTACTATCTAAAGAAAAATAGTATATTGAAACGTAACGTACCCCTTTTAGACCTTGGGAATATATATAGGGCAGATTATGTTTCTTTGGCTAACGGTTAATTGGGATAAGGGAGGTCCTATAAATCCCAAATCCGAAATCCCAGCTTTTACCGAGATTCGAGCCCGAGACGCTTGATTATGAAGCCAAGCGCTTTACCACTCAGCCATATAATAGTATATGAGCTATAGTATATGAGCTATAGTATATGAGCTATAGTATATGAGCTATTGTATATGAGCTATAGTATATGAGCTATAGTATATGAGCTATAGTATATGAGCTATAAGTATATGAGCTATAGTATATGAGCTATAGTATATGAGCTATAGTATATGAGCTATAAGTATATGAGCTATAAGTATATGAGCTATAGTATATGAGCTATAGTATATGAGCTTTAGTATATGAGCTATAAGTATATGAGCTATAGTATATGAGCTATAAGTATATGAGCTATAGTATATGAGCTATAGTATATGAGCTATAGTATATGAGCTATAGTATATGAGCTATAGTATATGAGCTATAGTATATAAGTCCTAAAGTCCTGAAAGTCCTAATCGAAATCTAGTTATGGGCTACTTACAAACATGTGTTTGGAAAGAAAAAGCCGTGTTTGTCATCCTGTGATGAATTGTGTGTGGTTCCAAGATTGGTATTTAAAGCCGGTGATGTCATTAGGGATAAAATCTCATTGTCTAGAAAATACTACGAAATGGCATGAGTCTTATATTGGTTTTACAACTAGATTCTTCTAAGTCCTAGACCTGGTCTGATCATATAGACTTTTAATCTCAGTAAAACTGCTCTTACTAACAGACGAATTGGTTATTTTATCTACACATCAACCAGATGTTTGTATAAAAACAACAAACAGTAGGCTATAGTTATTTTTAACTCGCAGTTATATCCTACATTTTAGCAGAGGGGGCCTGGTGGCAGAGTGGTAAAGCACTTGGCTTCCGAACAGACAGGTCCAGGGTTCACATCTCGGTGAAGAGGACGATTTTGAATGTTGGAATTTTAAGGATGCCCAGTCCACCCACCTCTAACGGGAACGTGACTTAAGTGGGGTAAAGTAAAGCGGTTGGTCGTTGTGCTGGCCACATGACATCCTTATTAAGAGTTGGCCATAGAAACAGATAACCTTGACATCACATCATCTGCCAACTGCCCTAAAGATCGCTTGGGCCGAAAGGATTACTTTACCATTTTACATAATACCAGAAGAAGAATATATATAACCTATATTTAACCTATAGGTAACCTATTTATAACCTATTTATAAACTTACAGTAAATGGTTATCTTTTCCTCCGTTTGACTTTCTGGACATCGTTTCGAACATCCGTCCTACGAAATTCAAAGTTCACACAGAACTTTTGACCTATGCACTGTAAAGTAATAAATAAATATTATATTTATGTTCAAGCACAGACAACATTTACGACTTAACTGTCTATATTGCATACACACTTCCAGAACAGAGAGTGTGTTTAGCACAGACGTGAAGGCTTGCTTAGTATAGATAGAATGATATATACGTCTTTTATTTGTGTCACGATTCAACGGATGACCTGACTCGACTAGACATTTAGAATGAATGTGTTAAATAGACCAGTCGGAATCAGGACGCCAAAGGGAAACATGCTGAATCAAAGGTGCTAATAATCAAATAGATTAAATCGGAAAAGCGTTAAAAATTATTATAATTTGTAGGTCAGTACATTCTTCGTGTAAGGGTGGTGTAGGTCGTGGTGGCTGAGTGATAAAGCGCTTTGCTTCCAGATCAAGGAGTCTCACATTCGAATCCCAGTGCAATGATTTTAAATTTTGGGATTTTTAGAGCGTCCACCTAACTCTGATTGGTACCTGAAAGTTGGGAAAAGTAAAGGCGGTTGGTCGTTGTGCTGGCCAAATGACATCCTCGTTAACCGTGGAATACAGAAACAGATCTACACATCATCTGCCCATCACCTGCCCAATAGATAATAGTAATAATAAGGCTGGTCTTCGAGTTTAAAGATTAATGACGAATGCAGTATTTGCCGTGGCTACGCAGCCCCATTGTGACCTACATATTTCGCCACAACTAGCGCAGGCATAACCATTGTTCGCCAGTGGTCGATTTAGATTTTCGTTTCGACGTCTACGTCTTTCCTCGGCAGCGGATTGTCTTTTGGTCTCAAATGTGTATCCGGCGGCCTTTGTACATGACTTACAGATAATTTAACTTGAAAAAAAAACAACAACATAGCTCATCAGCACGTCCTTTATTCTGCACACAGGATACTCCAAAAAGCTATTTACGGATTTGCCGCCATGTAAGACAATTTTTTCTTTGGAACATCAACTATATGAAAATGATAAGCAACGTCATTCTATTTCAAGTGATTGCATAAGTCGCTCACAATTAAGTCCTCCAGAAGGTGTGTGTGTGGGGGGGGGGGGATGGATGGGGCTTAGGAACTATAGTACAGTGCCGGTGCATGTGACTTGTGAAGCATTTTGATTCACAGTAGTTCTCCAAATAAAAGGTAGTTTAATATCAATCTACTTTTGTTACCCCTTTATTCTCCCAATTGGTTATTGGTATCGCCAGAAGTGATACTGGCTTAAAGGGCACCGTTATCTATGGACCCTAAAATACATCCAATAGCATGCGTCTCAACCTCTGACAACCAACTCCTGGACTTCTCGTACGGTTCTGATATTGAACCCGGCGGAACTGTTACCAATGACAGGAGAAGGGACAAGGGCGACTAACTCGCGCCTTAACCAGCAAGCTTCTGGTAGGAGAAGCTCGTTAGGTAAACTCTGAATTCAAATCTTCGCTGCCTTGCGGATGAACCCAAACATCGGGAAGGTTTCGGGAGACAACCCCGAGGAAAAATCAGAAGCTTATGAACCTTTAGCAGCTTGCGGCTTTCAGTACTACAACCAGAACCTGCGACGCTACTGATCCCAAACTGTATCGGTACTTGCCGTTCTTCTTCTTCGTTCTCATTTCACATGTCGGAGAGTTCAGATCAGTAATCCTATATCTGAGATGAACCGCGCAATGGTTTCCAGATCAGTCAGTTCTCCGTATAGTTTTTGCTCTATAGGAGGGTTTTGAGGCCAGAGTAATGTTCGGGCCTCGATATAGTAAGGACATGGTCTGCATTCTCTGATGGTGCTCTACAAGAGCAGACTTTAAGCTTCCGGAGCATATGTTGTCTCATTCTGTAGTGTCCGGCTCTGAGCCTAAAAATTAGGGTATGCGTTGGTCATGTCGAGATAGCTTATATAGGCGTCCTTTTTCTTGTAATTGGGATGTGAGCTGGTCCAATTCTCATTAATTCTACACTCTATTATTTTCATCATTTCTTCTGGATAAAGAGAGATTTTAAATTGTTTGATCTACCATCTTGGGTCAGTATGTCTGCTTTTTCATTGCCTTCTAATTCAATGTGTGCTGAAATCCATGGAAGAACAGTTTCATTGCTGTTGATGTTAAGGTTTACAAGAGCCCAGGCTTATTTCTCGTTTTCTACGAGATGATTTATAGTCGTTCTACTACTGAAGGAGGTCAGCATTCTCCCATAATGCACTTCCAAGGGTGTTTCGTAATCATGCAGGTTACTAAGCCTGTTACCGCACAGAAGATTCCAAAATATTATGCTGCTTTCCAGTGGTACAGTGTTATTTACCACAATGCACGCCGTAGAGCGTTTCTAAATCCCGCAAGGTTGTTAACTCTTTCTCTCCTAACTGACGATACCAGCGTTGATTCCACCAGAATGTGGTAAATAATTACGGAGAGAAAGAGTTAAGCTATTGAGGTGTCCTGAATGTTCACCTAGTTACCTCCCCTCTCACTTCTTTGAAAAAGTGTTTGATCCTATCAAACCCCAGGTGACCGCACGTGACATCACGCTTTCAGCTAACGGAACAATGTATTCACAGTTCGCCATTACAAGGACACGTGTGATCCACATGTTTTGTTATGTAGCGACCTTGGTGTCATCACGCGCCTACAGGTTTCTTACAAGGTAATTAGACCATATCGACCAATATAAAGAATAAAGACAGAACCTCATCAGCTAATATTTATTAGCATGGCACCATTTTAAAAATACATCCGCCTTAGTATACACCAGGAATGTAATAATCGCCCTTGGGGTATAACTTTTGTATTTATATTAGCACTCTCGTAGAAGCTCCATAATTGTCATAACTTAAATGGAAATGGAACCAACGATTCAATTTAATTTTAAACTTCAAAAGAGGAATCGCTTCTTAATAAAAACAACAATAATAAACTGCTAATTTAAACGAAAGAAATCAAATTTTGACCAAAGTAACATTTGTAATTTTACAATTCCTATATTTAGCTTGCTACTTCATCGGCAGAACCTAAAACCTGGAAACGGTTCTCGACTGCCGATGGCGTGGACAATTACACCAATTAAGTTAAAGTAAAATATATATATATATATATAATATTTAATGTAAAAACACTTATTTGGGGGCCCCCTCAAGTTTTTAAATTCTCCTCCTTCCTCCTCCCACCCTAGGTACGCCACTGGGTCTTCTGTGACCTGCACAACTACCAACATAGAGCTTGGTGGACTCAGGCACGACCTAAAAAACCAAAATTCGAAATCCCAGCCTTCACCAAGATTCAAACCCGAGACTGGTCGGTTCAGAAGTCAAGCGTTTTATCACTCAACCATCACTCCCTCCCTCAGTCATGGAGGCCACTGGGTAATTAAAGCCTTGAAACTGTTAGCAAGTCTCTACGTGATTTAGCTGTATATGTTTGGAAGGAATGAGCACGAATACATGATTTGTAATACAGACTCATATGTTTGGTTTTCAACTACATCTACAACACACAACACTTTGGACAGCACACACAAAAACACATTACACACACACGCACACTCACTAGGCTAGATTGCCGCTAGATGAACTTTTTAGAAAGGTAAAAATAGATTTCAAGGCTTTATAAATAGTTGGTCGTAAAGTCATTCAACATTTTTATATAAAACCAGAGAAAAATTAATATTTTCAAAATGGTGGCGGTCTTGGAACCAGGTGACATTGTCATAAAAACTTTTTTTGTTTTTTTGAGGTCACCTTGTAATCTGATAGTGCTATATTCCTCTAAATGTGCACTGTAGCAAGAGATGTCGGAAGTAGGGGAGAGAAGGCGTGGAGGACAATTGAGGCCGGATTACCTTTCTTGGACGGTCTCTGGAAACTTGACGTCACGCCTGGTTCAGAGGGAATGGATGCGCTTTTATGTGGCCATAGACTTCAACAAACTCAGAAGACACGAGCTTGAGGTAATGTAAGAAACCAAGAGGGAATGGAGCTTGAAGGCGTACACAGTCTTGGGACTAGGCCTAGTTACTCTAATTAATTTTTTTTTTAAAATAAAGACTTGCAACTTCTTTTGTTTGTTCTACTTCTTTCTTTTATATGTTCGAGTAATCTTCTTTGTTCTAGTTGTCTTCTTTGTTTTAGTTTTCTTTCATTATGTCGACAACTTTTGTGTTGATAATAATAATAATAATAATAATAATAATAATAATAATAATAATAATAATAATCTTTATTGTCCGTATGGAAATTTGTCTTACAATTTGTGCATTACATCAAACCAAAAACATTATAACTATAAGAAACCAAAGTGTACATTCACACCAGACGCACTCATAATTTACATGAGACAAAGTTTATATCAGATTGTTCTTATTTAATGATTTGATTGCCAGGGGAACGAAAGAGTGTTTGTGTCTGTTTGTCTTTGCTATCGGTGTCTTGTGTCTCTTTTGTGATGAAAAAATCACAAAATCCTGACACAAAGGGTGATTCTTTATTTCGAGGATCTTGTTAGCTTTTTTATAGATGTTTGTCTCAAACAACTGCCCTAATGGGGTTTGTTTTTTACCAATGATTTTACCAGCAGCATTTAGGATTCTATAAAGTTTATTCTTATTTTTAATGATCAGATTGCCATTCCAGGCAGTGATATTGAAACTTAAAATGTTGCAGATATGAGCGTGATAAAACATAGCCAAGGCCTTTTCGCTAACACTAAAAGAGGACAGTTTTCTTAGTAATCGTAATTTTTGCTGCCCTTTTTTGCTGATATAATCAGTATTTGCAGTAAAATTTAGTTTTTTGTCTAGGAGAGTACCAAGGTATTTAAAGGTTTGCACAATTTCAATGGTCTCTCCAGCTACAGAAACAATTTCATGTTCCTTCTTTTCCCTACGAAAATCGATTATCATTTCTTTGTTTTTTTTTTACATTTCTCTGTCACTCGATTCTCTTTTAAATCATTTCCATTCTCCGATTTTGCTATATTTATTGACAGTAAGTAAAAAGTACCACTTTTCAGATTTTTCGATCCTTAGCTATGGTTTCTATAGCCAACTGTTCACTCACGGCTAACAGCCTTTATTAGTATAATGCCAGGTACCCATTATGGTTAGGTGAACTCAAATTCAAAATCCCAGTCTTCCCCGAGATTTGAACTCTAACCGGGAAGCCAAACGCCTTACCACTCATCCACCTCTACGTTTAATGTTAACCTGACCCCAAATTGTCATGGTGTGCCAGCCCTTTGGATACGGTCAACATCTAAATTTACCACTCAGGCTTTCCCCCAGCAATGGAAAGGTCACTCTGGAATGTGAAAATACCCTCCCCCAAAACGTCATAAGCCACAGCACTGATTATTTGTAATAACATAAGTCATTCAAAAACAAACGTGTACCTTATAGTTAAGTAACACATTTATATTTACTTTAAGTGTAAAATATAATTGTAACTATGCATGTTTTTAATAATCTTATTTCAAACGCCATGTAATTTATTGATAAGGGATAGACTTAAGCCAAATCCATTTATAAAACAAATATCGCATATCTTATCAGTGGTGCTAAAAGCAATAAGGAAAATACTTCAAAATCTTTTATTGTGTACGAAGAAACACATTCTATTTATGGACACCGCGTAAAAAAACATTTCTTAACTAAAATGTATAGATTTTCATTTTGGGGGGATAACTATTAAAAACTAGCTATCTGGTGTATCCGGTGTGCAGAAACTAGGAAGTTTTTAAAAGCTGTTTCATTTCTATGTTTTACCTTTACGATGGAGACGCGGTGGATGAGTAGTAAAGCGCTTGGATTCCGAACCGGGAGTCCCGGGTACGAATCCTGGTGAAGACTGAGAGATTTTTACTTCCGGGATCTTTACGGAGCCTCTGGTTCCACCCAACTCTAACCTGACATTGTTTAGTTGGGGAAAACGTAAAGGCGGTTGGTAGCTGAGCTAGCCAAAATGACACCCTCGTTAACCGCGAGCCACAGAAACAGTTGACCTTTACCCCATAGAGCGCAAGGTCTGTAAGGGGAACTTAAAATTTCTACTCTTTTTCTGATTGCACTAACCACTTGTATATAATTTAGATGGCAGCAATGAGGCGCGGTGGCTGAGCCGGGGGTCCCGGGTTCGAATCCTGGTGAAGACTGGTATTTTTGTTTCGGGATCCTTGGGCGCCTCTGAGTCCATCCAGCTCTAATGAGTACCTGACATTAGTTGGGGAAAAGTAAAGGCGGTTGGTCGTTGTGCTGGCCACATGACACCCTCGTTAACCGTAGGCCACAGAATCAGATGACCTTTACATCATCTGTACTATAGACCACAAGGTCTGAAAGCGGAACTTTACTTATTTTACTTAATGATCTTTTAATCTAATGTCTTTGACACTGTTTAGAATTGAGCATTGATCGTGGAAATCCGCAACAGAAGAAAAGACTAGATGAAAGAAGTCAGATTTCAAGTAATGTTTTGGCAGGAAAAAGGAATTGGACACAAAGTTCAAAGCATTTTTCTTATTCCATATGCTGGAACAAATACATACAAGTGTTTTTTCTTCCCTTGTGTCACTAGAGTATAGAATGGATTGCCTGAATCAGCTAGGAAAGTCAATGACTTAGCAGACTTTAAACCCAAATAAGAGTTGTTTTTTTCTTTCAAGAACGTCTGTCATTTTTAAGACAAGACAAGATATAAAAAATAGTTTTGGAAGTTACACGTGACTGCTTTGTACCAGTCACGTGTTCTTGTTGATTCTTCAACTGTATTATACGTGTTGTTGAACAGGTCAATAAAATATTCGATACTTTCAAAAAGTTATCAAATAGTATTAATTTTAAATGTCCTCTATCACACAAGTATTTCATGTGCTTTTCGTTTTAAGACATTTAAAGACATTTAAAGACATTCTATTGAAAATATTTCGTTAAATGCATTTGGCTAAAAACGACTTGAAGATATTCAATTTTAAAGACATTCTTCCGAGGACATTGCGTCAAAGACAGTCATCTGAAGATATTCCGTAAAGACATGTATTTGATTTTATGTAAAGTGCATTTATCTGAAGATATCCCGATACAAACATTTATCTGAAAACATTCCGTTAAAGCCATTCATATGAAGACATTCAAATTAAGACATTTTTCTGAAACTTTTCCATTAAAGACATTCATCTGAGGACATTCTGTAAAAAACATGTATCTGAAGATATTCTCTTAGAGACATTCTTATGAAAAAATTCAGTTGAAGACATCTAGTCTATTGATGCCCACGCATGAGCTGACTATTATCAGTTCTATCAATATTTGTTGTAACATTTTCAACGTATCAAAACGATAGCAATAGATTTATTCGATTTTTTTAAAATAAATAAATAAAAAAGCTGAAATGAGAGACTTGGTGTGGAAGTGAGCAAGATGTATGCATTATAAAGTGCAGCTTTCATACTTACAACATGCTCAGTTAGCTCTGGTCCAATCTCTTCTGTGGACTTGCGGGGAAAGGCAGTGGCGTAACATTTTACCCGTGGGCCCGGGTTCGAAAAATATGTTGTTGGGCCTCTCCCCAATCCCCTCCCAATAAAACAAATTTAATGCGACAAAAATCGTGTAGTCTGTATATTGACCAAAAGACATTCCAATGCGAGTAGTTTTAAATCGGATTGTACAAAGTGCATCTCCAACTGGGCACGAGCTATGGACTTGAACGTTATAAAAAAAAAAAGACCTCTAGCGATGGTTGATACGTCACTGGTTGTGAGTCCCTAATGGTTGTGTGCCCGGTTTCATTGAACCACCCTCGCGCCATGGATGCTGTCCCACTGAGGAAGGGATATCTGGGAGCCCCCTTGTAAGTTAGCCAAGCCGTAGCAAAGCGGTCTTGGAGCGATGTGTGTGTGTGTGTGTGGGTGTGTGCTGAAGGGAGGACAGAAAATAAAACTTAAGAAAAAACAACAAGACTATAAAACCGAATCCACAGCTGACCGATTTACGAGTAGAACTCTTCAGTTGGCAGGAACCATTTTATTTTCAAATTGTTCCATTCAAGGACATTCTCTCATTTTACAACGAAAGCGGAAGGAGGTCTTAATTGGAGGGGGTGGGGGTTTCGGCTTGTACGAAATTTGACACAATAAGTAAGTGATTGGTAATTTGATTTTAATTGTCAATGTCAAGGACGCTAAATAGAACGTCACATTTGAAATTAAAAAAAAAAAGTATTGAGCTCTATCTTTAACCCTAACCCAATGTGTGGCAGTGTTCTTCATCTCAACCTTCTTTTATCGCAGCTAGTTCTTCGTCTATTTATTTTGAAACAAGTTTGAGGTCATAGAGTGAAGGAGTTAATGTAATCCCTTTTGAGCTTCAATGAGAGAACGTGGAAAGTTTAACTCTGCAGTGCTACCAAGAAAAACATTTTTAAATAATACTTGAAAACAAAAAAGAAAATACCTCCCTCATACAACTTACAGAGCGATTATTTTGATATTAATAACTAATGAATATTAGATTTTGAAAAAAGATTGGAACATCTTTTTACCCCCGCCCAACCCCCCCCCCCCCCTTTTAATAAAAACAACAACAACAAACAAACCTGGTAAAGCAAATGTCTAAATCTACTAGACTTTATTCTTACTAGACTTTATCAAAGAATTGAACATGCGGAAATACCCGATGGCGTGTGGTCAGTTCAAGAAAAATATTTTCTATTTCTCTAGCAAAATTTAATTTCTTTTTATACTTTGAAAAATAATAAAGGTCAAACTAGAGTTTTCCCAGTGTGGCCAACGAGCTGGTAATTCTTTTACCAATGATATACAGCAACTTTCAAATTTCTAGGAAAATCGTTAGAGCCGTTGTCGAGAGTCATGTCCACGTTTCACTCTTTACCGAGAAGTTTCCATGAAGGCATTATCACTACGACCAAGTTTACAAAAGGGACAAGAAAAGACGCATAAACGTCTGTATCAACAAATTAGTTAGTTAGTTATTAGTTAGTTAATTTTTTTTTTTTATAATTCTAAGACTTTCCTCCAGAAATGATCATTATGACGTGCCAGTTGACAGGAGATGGTAGCGCGTACCAGACTACTGGTAGATAACTAATACGATGTAGACTTTTTATTTATTTTAACTTATAAAGCTTGAAAAAACTAGACTAACATCTTTGTGAACAAAACTAAATAGATCTATAACTTTTATTATATTTTAGACTAATTCAACTTGACCTGAAATAAACTTATATTTTAAACAAATCTAAGTCACACTACAAATACGTCTGTACACTCTTGCATCCTGGAGTCGTCTAACGTACTTAGCTAACGACAGTGCCCATTATTTTGCAGCATTCTATAAGACTAACATTAAATTAATGCTCTCACTCTACATCTAACAATAAATACTCCCTTATTTTCAAAATCACCATGGAAACTCACACTCCATAACATGCAGGACCATGCATCCTTCGAATCAGTTATAGTTGTAATTAAAAACGTCGATCATTAAAACCATCATCTAATCATGTATTAAAATTTCCCCTACCAATTAGGAGGTAAATTTCCAAATTTCAAGTAATCTATGAATTAAAATTGTCCTGGATTACAGTTTGGCCTATAATAAATTCATTTATAAGAATTTTATTTAAAAGAAGCACAGTCGTGAAGTAAGAAGAAATGAATTGTATAATGTACATACATACACTATTTACGTTAGTGTATCGATCGTAGCACACCTACAGGAACTATCAATGTAAGCGTTTGGGCTTGAAGAATGATACTGAACCATGACATATGTTATAGGCCGATAAGTAACTGGAGCATGACCATTCAGTCTAATTCTAAACATATATTGCATTTTAAAGGATACCTAGGTTTACTTTGAGAAAATTTTGTATTGATGTGATATTACCGTGTAACAATTCTTCTTATCAGCTTGTAAATTCTTCAAGGAAAGAAACAAAAGAAAGAAGCAGCAAAAACCTGAAAACGAGTCTCGAAAACCGCTCTATTGATTTGCTTAGAAATTTGACATTTTATGTATGTATTAGGGAAAATAATTTTTAGCCGATTGGCCACACGAGGGAAACTCTAGTTTGACTGTTATAATTTTTCTAAATACTATCTTGTAACATTAAATTTGCTCTGAAGTTCTAGACAATCTTTATCTTTAACATTCGATACGTCAGCGGGTATTCCCGCATTAAAGAGTTACATGAATAAATAGACATTCATGAACATTTTGGCACCGTCTTCTAAGCCTGGATCTATATGCTTATTACCAAACTAGAATATTCTGTACCATGTATCAAAGATCCATTATTATAGTCGTCTAGACTTCTGTCTTTTAATGTTGTCATGTCAGGATCGGTAGAGCTAGATGTAAACATGGGCGTATCCTGATTTTTTTCTCATTTGTAAATGTAATATATAGACCAAAAGGCGCTGGAGGATCTAAAGTTTTAAGTAACTCTTGCTTTATTCTACCGAGTTCTCTATTACTATGCAAACATTTAAGCTGTTTAGTTTAACCACATCTGTGTTAATTGCATTTAATGGAGCTTGAAAAAAAAATTGGACTTAAGACATATGGTATCTAATGTGGCTTAAGAAGAGATTGGACATAAGCCATATGATATCTACTTTTGGTGTTCAGAGATCTACCTCAATTTAACTCGAGCGAATCCATTCAGAGTCGTTTCGCCCTTTAGACTAATAAGTAACGGATAGAACTTTATGTAGATAAATTGTAAAAATCTTTAATGAACTTAAAATGTTTTGTGGTGGCGGCTAATTAAGCTGCTTAATTGTCCGCAGCAATTGTCAGCAAGTGTTAAACAGACACGCACATTTTGATCGGATGCCAAGAATTTAGTGAAAAAAAAATTTAAAGACACACATAAAAGTAGGCCTTGCAATAGTTTTCTTTATACATAGTTTCTAACAACGCCAAGGACATATTCTGTGTTCATTCCAAGGATTATACCAAGACTGTAACTAGAAAAACAAATAATTTGGTCACGAGTGACGTATGACGAAAGTTTCACTGCGGGATTACACTTTTTATTTTCTGATTTGCTTAAGAAACTTTACCCCCAAGCCGTCAAGATGTGCACTTTATAACGTAACACTTTTTATTTTATTTATGCTGCACTGCTGCAGTGACAGTGTCATTTGAAAGCTCAATAATGAGATTGAGGTTCGAATCTTGGTGTGGTTTTGGTTATGTTAGGAAAATGGGAGAATTGAGACAAGGAGGGCTGTGAAAGGAGGCTTTTCTAAAAAGTTTTTTTTCAGCTGATTGGCCTTCACTTACTTACAAGTGAATCTCGTTTCTTCTTTTTTTACAAAGCTTATATCAACTCACTTTGTCTGTCCGTCTGTCAGTCCGTCTGTCTGCTAGGTAAAATGTTTGTACACGCTCTTTCTCCCACAGTCATTCTCGGATCAAGTTGAAACGTTGCCCAAATATTTGTTGTGACTAACAATACATGAAACAATTAAAAAATTAACCAATAAGTTAATCAATTAGTGATAATTAATAAATTCTGTTTTATATAAAAAAAGGAGACTATTCCTGCAGTAATTAAGATATTTCAGTGATTTAGCGACTCTTTCCCTTTGATAAGATTTGTTTAAAAAGATTTTTTTTTCCTGGTCTGAAGAAGAAATAAAACTTTGCTACATCAAATCTAAAAAGTTGATCCAGAGTTAAAAAAGAAACATATACATAGGTCATTGATGTTGTTTAAGATCCAGCTTCTTAATGTAATCTCAAGGTTTATTGAGTTTCTTTGAAATGCTTGTATGTTAATAGTATCTTCTATTCAGTCCATAGACGATAATTTACAGAGTCTAGATTTTTTTTCACTCTTGAGCCGAGCGTCTAGTGCCAGCTTTGAGAGACACTTCGTTTCAGTCTTCTTCAAAGTTTAGGTCAAATTGATTTTTTTTTTTACACACGTGATTATGACGTTAACTTTGAAGGTTAAAAAATAGACAGACCACGTTCTCTCTTCAGCAGCCAAAATGCACTGCAGTAAAAAATGTTTTTTTTTCTCTTCATTAGGGAATTAAAGTATTATTCAGAAATATAGCTACCAATAAAATGTTAATTATCGTTTGGGTTATAAAACATTGCATACATTGAGAAAGACACTGCACACAGACTACAGATGAAGCTTAAACACTGGTCAATGTGTAACACTGTAATGTGAAGTGGTTTAGAGACAGTATCGTATATAGTTATCGTGTTTAATAGGTTATTGAAATGGCCCTAAGCTTTTTTAGATCTGGGGCCTCTTATAAGTTATTTCCAAATGTTTCTTGATGGCCCTAAGCTATGGATTGTGTTGCAATTACTGCCATTTATTTGAAAAAAAGGTTCAAAGACTCCGGCAGGGTTACATATATGCATGTTTATCGTACTATCTGAAAATAGTAGGATTTAGCTCCCCTTCGGCTATTTAATACAAAATTAATGAATTAGTACTGATTGATTAAAAAATTGGCAAAATTTTGGATTGATTCTTGTATTGTCATCAACTGTGAATAATTATGCAAAATTTCAACTTGATCAGATAATGTGAAATAACAGAAAAAAAAACTTGTAATAAGGGGATTAAATCCGCATATACATCCACATCTCTCCTTTAGTATCAGTTTTTTCCCCTTTTATAATAATTTATTAACTTATTGGTAATTCGACCTGCGGGCCATTTTTATTTCCGACACTCGTGTCTCGGGCCATATGACCGAAAATGTACATAAACGAAATGATATTGACCTAAAAGAATTTTATTAGAAACCAGTGGATCTAATACTTGCATTAATTAATAGGAAATTAACTGGCTTCATTTCTCTCCTAGATTGTGAGCAACATTGTAGCTAGCTTTACCACTGACTCATTTTCTTGTCTCTTTTTGGTAAATATTCCCATCGATCCTCCAATTTCTAGGCTTAGTTTAACAACCTTTTATTCGCGGCTCAAACCAAGAATGCCGTCATATTTGTTTATAAAGCCGTATAGATGTTGTTGTTTTTAAAACAGTACAATTTACAAAACAAATATGTTGGTTTATTATCATGTTCCAAAAAAAAAAAAAAAAAATGCAAGATCCGTTCAATTTTCCTGGTATGATTCTAAATTCAGAGTCAACTTGTAGTTTCTTCGGCTCTCTCATTTCATAAACCTACACATTTTAAATGGCATGGTACCAATTCATCTGAGAAAAAGTCAGGACTTTACGTGGGTAAAGATAAATTTTTCAACCTATTCTACACTTTGTGCAGACGTTTCGACGGGCCGGATAAAACCACGTCGCGGGCCGGATCTGGCCCGCGGGCCGTATTTTGGGCATCACTAGTATAGACTATAGAAGGACTGTTCATGGTTCGACATTCTGGGTTGTGATAAGGATAATAAGTGAAAATTAAGATTTGTATTAGAAAATAAATTCGTCTTTGCATTTTATTCATACTTTACTAAGTACAAAATCACGGTCATATTAACTTTACAAGCCATCTACAGTAGATAGTAGTTTTCCAACAAAAAGCCGATAAACATTCTGGTCTGTCTTTTTTTAAGAGGTCGAGAAAGATTTAGATCTATTTTTGTATGCCAGTGATATTTTAAAGCAAAAAAAAAAAAGCATGTGTTTGTGCGTTTGTATACATGATTAATCTTTATTACATTCTGACTCTTCATTATTTTGGAAGACTCTTACTGTACCCAAGAATAGGTTCTACCTGGAATTATTGGAAAAATTGTAGACTCCCTCCGTTGCCAGCAAGGGGGTCTGGGGGAGCAAACAAAATGCATATTCTGAGGTTTCTACAGTGCATTATCCTGTTATCAAAAAGTTTTATTTCAAAAACCTTATGTGCTATTCTTAATGACTTAGATCCTCCGGCGTCGTTCGGCGCATTGGGCGGCAAGCTACTTCCACCAAAATCTGTCAATGGCAATGTCTGAAGCCTCTTCCCATCTACTCTGAGGACCTCCATGAAAATGTGGCGCCAAGGTGAACTAGGATGTCCCTGTTTGCGCTTTCCTCGTAATGGCCACCATATCATCGCAACTCTTATTATTTTGTTGGAGAACATGTCCCGCAAACTCGTGCGACGCTCTGTCACAACCTTACTAAGGGGTCGACTCCCAGTTCGGCTTAGGTTTTCCTTGATTCCTAAAATCTAAGTTGTAAGCCATCTTTGTTGAGCCACATTTAGTCTTTTTCAATTTCGGCAGTTGACTATTCACTGCACTTTATTGATGGAGCCCAGCCACTGGTAGTAACCTCTATTATATTGGTTATGCTCTTGGAATTAGGTGACTGTAGTTTGCTTTAAATTTTATATCGGGGCGATCGCCACCACAACTAGGGCCGACACACCCCCTTGAAGTGGGGGCGGACGAATTTCAGTAAAGAAATAATTCAATACGAATTTATGAGTTATGAACAAAAGAGTGTTTGTGTCTGTTTGTCTTTGCTATCGGTGTCTTGTATCTCTTTTGTGATTTGTAAGAAATTCTTTCTTAGTCTGTGTATTTCTTAGTCTGTGTAATCTATTCATCATGGATAAAATAATAGGTAGGTTTCCTTTATTTTAGTTTTTGTTTTGTTACTCTTAGTAGCTGTTATTTTTCGAAACATTTGTAGGGTGAAAGAGATCTAGACTCTAGATCTATAACCTTCGAACAAATCAACGGACGTAGCTGGTAGGTAATGCTGGTACACTATAAGATTCTAGATTTGAATTATTTTCCAGATTTTTTTTCCATTCTATAGCCCCTTATTTAGACTAATTTAGTGTTACCCCGTTTAGCTTAGGGTATTACCGGAAATCGTGTTTGTCGGTCTAAAAATAGAGATCTAGAACTATATCTATTTATAGATCTATATTTACCATTTCCGTGTTTCGCACAAAATAACGCGTGAACCGTCATGAGAAACGGGAAACTCAGCTGATAGTATTGGTTGTATAGATGTAGTCTATATTTAGACTCTATAATCTAGATCTAGACTCAGATCTAAATAGAGATCATTTTACTTTCTAGGATTCTTCATTTGTAATCTTCTACTTCGGACTAGATCTAGAGAATCTAGACTATTATTATTAACTGATCTAGATCAAATCTAAGAATCTAAATAAATTATAAAGTCTTAAAAGATAGGTTTCTTTCACTGTGACTGTGAGTCTGTCCAGTGTCACTGTCAGTGAGTTTATTATGACAATTTAAAATAATTTAAATGAATTTATGAAGTCTTCAAACTGATTGGAAATTAATTCATTTATAATTGATTAATAATTACTTCTAATTCATCTATAAAGGATCTATATCTAGATATCGAGATATTTTACAATCATAATGTGAAATGTCAGGCAACTGTGGCGAGGTTTTTAAAAGATTATGGTTCATTAACTCTAGGACTCTAGATTCTAGATCTATAGACAAAGTCTAGTCTCAACGGCTCTAGGGGAAGTTAATTTTATGTTTTTCCCCGCTCACATTTATAAGAAATTTTGTTTAACACACTGCGACTGCGAGCTAACAATGAGAACAAAATGAACAAAGTTATTCAATGAAAGTAGATCTATATGAATAATTTAATAAAAAAAAAATAGCTTGGGTTATGGGTCAACAATGGGATTGAAAAATTAAATGACAATAGTTTGATTGACTTATTTCATCATAGTGTAGATTGCTTATAGAAGAGTGGATAAGTGTCTTTTTTTTTGCTCCTTATTTTTTCATTGCTGGTTGGGTGGCTGCTGGACTTGTCTGTGTAGTAGATGCAGGATGAGCTCTGGGATGGTCTTGTTTATCTTGTAGAAGTCTATCGTTTGTAGGGGAAGGTGGGAGGGGTATGCTTTACTTTAGGTAGTGGGCAGTATACAGCTGGGGCCGGAGACTGGGCAGTAGGTGCTGAACACTGGGAAAGTCTCTGGGCATTGAATAGAGGCAATTGGTAGTGGGCTCTTGGCTTTAAGCTGTTTCTAGTAGGCACTAAGTAGATACCTTCTTGCTGACAGAGGGCGGGGGGTCTGACATTGTCAGCGCAGGTTTTGTGACACTCTACACCTAGTCATTGCTGAAGATCTAGCAGGTGTAGACAGTGCAGATCTAGTGGTGATAGAAGCTGCAAGTCTAGTGTGTGTAGTATTGCACCACAAATAACAATCAGACACGGTTGTCCACAAAATACAGGCGGCTTATGAGATAGAAGCTAAGTTTTAGCTTTGCCTGTTTAATGAGGAAATCTGTTTTGCAGGTGTGAGTGTCTTATAATTATATAAATAGATTGGGCCTAAAACTTATTAACATAGCTACTAGTGCTGGATCAAATAGATTTGGGATACTTTGAATCTTAGTTTAAAAGTACCTAGGTGCTTGACCCAATGAAATTAAAGCATTCTAATTCCTAACTTACCCGTATCTAGTAGAATTGAACGTTAAGTTTTTTAAGCTAGCCAAAGGAGAAATGGGAAAGATTGTTTAAAAAGATTTAACATATGGAAACAACCCATGGCATTATTCATTATTTGAGAAACATGACATCTCTCTTCCACTCTTCATTAGAAATATTAATAACAAAGTTATGGATTTTATATTCTCATTAACTTGCTTATGCTTAACCAGTGGATACATCGGAATATTTAAAAAAAAAATCTTCAAATACTTTCAGAACTGCCTGTGGTTAAGACCCCTAGCTCTGATAACTTTCATTACCCGGTACTATAATATTTGCTTCAATTACTTATTGATATTTCATGCAGCTTTGTGCAAACTTTCCTGTTTAAAATTTTTGGTTGTGATATTTTTTAATTAAAAAAAAAGTTTTTATCAAAGATCGAGTGTCTCTTGAGACAGGACAGAATCTGGAGAGACTGATCTTCAGTTGCATAGCAGACTTCTCTTATTTCAGTATTACATCTAGACTTTTTATCTTGCCCAGAGTCATATAACCATCTAGATTTGGATGGGGGTAATAGCTTAATTATTGTGCTAATCTAAGAAAAGCTTTCCCTAAGAAAAGACCCCATATATTTGTTAAAATAATTTAAAGATTTGTAGAAATAGCCTACTTGCCATGAGTATAAATTGCTGACAAATATATGGGAGTGAGGTTTCTCTAATTTAATACAGTAGCCTGAGGAATTATAGTTTATATTCTATACTTTAATGCAGACTTCTTTGTTTAGACAGTAAATGTGTCATAAATAAATGTTTATTAAATCTGCTTAATAGAGTTCCAAGGTTCAAAAGAAATAATAAAATACCATTGAACTAAATGGGTTTGTAGGTCACTATGTCTAAAAATGTAAATCTATTCATTGAATGTCTTTTTTTTTACTATTATTAGTTTGCAATACACTTACAGACTTTTTTGTAAATATAAATGTGCCATTTAATTTTATAATGGAAGAATGATATACTCATTGTTTAAAATATGGTATAGAATTTGCGGTTATTGCCATATTCAAGTCATAGTTTTAGCTCATTAAAGTTTAACTTATTTTAGTGCATGTTATTTTACATGTACAACAAAATATTGAAGTAAAATATTATTTATAATAATTTAATCTTGTAGATTTATAAATTCCCTGCATTTTGACACATAATACATGCATATAGATTTTATAGGTATTATTTTTGAAATGCGCTAAAAATGATAGAATGCAACATTCAGCACAAGTAAATAAAACCAAAACATTACTTGATAACTTTGAAAAAAAATTGAGCATATTCTCTGTGTGTACATTCATGTTTTTAGTAATTTTGGTATCCTCTGTCTTAGAATCATTTTGGAAAAATCGTTTTTGGGTCCTTACTTTATCTGCTATTTGATGTTTTTAAAAGTAAACACATTAAAGAATTTTTTTCTACACAGGTAATTTGGATCACAATTTTTGCTATGGATTCACAATATGAATCTGAAACATTTGCAGGGATTAACAGGTATGCATTTATTTTTTATTTTGATTATTAAATAGGATTAAAGTAGTTGTTTGATAAATTTCTTTTCTTAATAGCAATGGCACATGATTTTTTAAAAAGGTTTTCTAAATCTTGAAAATTGGGTGTGGGCGGGAAAGGTATTATTACTATTATTACAAAGCTTAAGGGTTAATATATATTTTTTACTTTTGGCATAAGGACTTCAGAATAAACATGGGATCATATAACTGTTTTAAAAGCTAATAATAATAAGGCTTGTCTTTGGGTCCAAAGATTAATAAGGAATGCAGTATTTCCCTTGGCTAATAAAAGCTAATAATAGCAGCACTAAGGTACTAAGATTATTGAGTAGGTGAAGAAAATGTGTTGAAATTCTATAAGTCTTGAGGAGGACATGGACTACAAACTTGCCTCATCACCTAGCAGTGACCAGGTACCATCTACCTAAGCCAACCAGATCTAAAGAAAGTCTGTATTGTTATCTGACCTCTGTATTGATACTCAGGGTTATGTGATTACACATTTCTTCCAGAACCCGCCCACATCTTTTTCCATAGTGATCAAACTAAACTGGTCTGCTTTGAGACTAGAATTGAACTCCTCATTAAAGTTTTATTAGCAGTTTTAATTTCTTCATACTTTTGTTCCACCTTACCACTTAGCATTATTAAATTTTTCTTCATTCTCGCTCTTCCATTAGAACGAAAATAGAAAGATTTAAAAACTCCTTCATCCCACTTTCAGTCAGAGTGTTACAAGATCATCTGTCGTCATCAAGAAGTACATAGAAGTCTAATTTATAAAGCACTGGTTATGAGTGTGTATGTGCTTTCGT
This sequence comes from Biomphalaria glabrata, assembly GCF_947242115.1. NCBI lineage: Eukaryota > Metazoa > Mollusca > Gastropoda > Planorbidae > Biomphalaria > Biomphalaria glabrata. The sequence continues at coordinate 5,353,918 of NC_074724.1, read as the reverse complement.
GTGTGAATGTTGTTCATATTAGCATCTATATTGTTATTGTACCCTAGTTACGCTGAGGTTGTCAATTGTAGTCAAACTAAATTTTCATTTGATTGGATCAATAAAAATTATCTTATCTTATCTTATCTTACCAACCCTACCCACTGATGAGCTAGATATTTAATGTTTTTTCAACACTTTGTTCCCCAACTTCTCTTTAGTTCTTTCATGTCATTCATAACTTACCTGCACCTAACAATGAATATCAGGGTATACAGACCTCTTTAGTTCTTTCATGTCAGTCATAACTTACCTGCACCTAACAATGAATATCAGGGTATACTGATACATTTACTTTTTTCTTTACAGAACTTCTGAAGATGTGGATAAAGAGCTGGCAACTAAAAACATGACCTTTGATCAATACATTGGTGAGAAAATTTTATTAAATTTTTACTACCTTTACTATTTTAACTGTGAATAGACCTTGTTTTTAATGACTTAACTAAATAAAATTTAGCTCTTGTGGTATGAAGGAAGAGTAACCCTTTAGGGATTACGGGCACGACATGGCCTAAAGTGTGCTGATGTACCAAAAACTCAAACTCAAACTCCTTTTATAAAACATATTGATTTTTGAAAATGTTAAACTTTAAGTGATAGTATTTTTTTAATGCAAAAATCCTAATATCTTTAGATGTTTCTCATATTCTACTCTATGAATAAATTAGAATTTTATTTTGGCTTTTAGAACTTGATTGAAGAACAGTCACCAAACCCATTTTTGAAAGCTAAGCAACTTTTGTGTTTCACATTTTTTTTTTAACATTGTATCAGTCACTGGAGTCGATGTAGTTGTTTACCTGGACATGACCAACACACCTTATTCGTTATTCTTGTAACTATGATTTGATAAATTTGATTGATTGGAGGCTCTATAATGATAATAAAGCTGTGAAAGAATCAGATTTACTACCAAAACTGATGACTAACAAATGATGACTACTGACATTGTTGTTACACATTGTGTCAGGGTTCGTAGCTCTCCTAAAATCCCAAATGTCATAAAAATTAAGTCTCCCAAAATCCTTAAATTCTTCTAAAATTTGCATGAATTCTCCAAAAATTTTTGACTGCACTTCTCAAATTTTTATCTTTGTTTTTAAACATAAGTTTTCTAACAAAAAAAGGTGTAGGAGCAGTGTGTCTAGACATTATGATCTTATGATGGCTGGCTGGGTTAATGAGCTGACCAGACCTGTGTGTACCTGACCTTTAACCCATGTCCTCAAGCCAGCAGTTTCTTGTGTCATTATTTTTCTGTAACACCGAAAGTTTGTCTTAACATTATGAGTAGGGTTCCAAGGATATTTAATGCTGTAGGTTAAAGTGAGGATAATCTCCCACTTTCTATGAAATGCTCCTGAGGTGGCTTGCGTGTCTAATGCCTCTGACAGTCAAATCCATCTCCTGGCTTTCACCTGTGATTGTCTAATAAATCAGGCAGAAGCTGTTTATAACAAACAGAGAATGGATAAAAGGCAGATCACTTGCACCTCAAAACCAGTCAGCTGTGTGTTCATAGGTCACAAACATAGCTTTAATAATGCAGCCCATTTAGAAGGAAAACTCCCAGTGTGGGTATCAGGGTCTTGGAAATGACCAAGGATAAAACTTTCTTACTACAAATAATTTCATTTGGAGAGCTGTGTAGATGGGGGGAGAATAGATCATTTGACTCCAACCCAATTATGTGTCAATTATTGAGGGATATTCCAGTCGAACTCAGATGTCCTTTTACTCTAACATAAGACAGCGTGCAAAGCAAAGCTATAAACTTCCTTGAAATGCAGGGATTATATATAAAAGTCTGAGAAAACCACCAGCCTACAGGGACGATATACAGCCAACCTCTATAATAACTTACTTATGGTGATAACATTGCCTTATTGGGTAAAGATACCTCTGATATTGATAGAGCTTTCATACAACTAGAAGTAGCATCTCGACCAGCAAGACTTGAGGTCAATGACAGTAAAACTAAGTACATCGCAATGACAAGAGACAATCAAACAGAGGGACAATATATTAAAATTAAAGACCACAAATTAAAAAATGTCCAAACTTTCAAATATATAGGAAGTGAAATTGATTTAAAAAATGACCTACTAACAGAAATAAAGGAAAGAATAGCAGAAGGCAACAGAGCATTTTATAGCAGCCATCATTTACTTAAGAGCAAAACAATATCAAGGAAAACCAAGAAAATAATATACAAAAGCATAATAAGACCAGCAATGTATGCAAGTGAGACCTGGACACTGACAAAGACAACCGAAAATATACTAAATACTTGGGAACATGAAATTCTTAGGAAAATCTATGGTGCTATACAGGATGAAACATGGTGGAGGACATGCACTAACCATGAGATATTTCAATTGTATGAAGACCCACCGATAGTGACAGAATAAAATGACACAGTGTAGACATAATTTTCTTGAGTTTAATTCTTTTAAAAATAACAAATATAAATACAGTACAATTCAGATACAGGATACTATAATATTGGTAATGATCAAATAAAACTAAAACTAACCAACTATCCAGCTTTATACTTTGTATTAGCGACATCTAGCTCTCACTTCTAACTCTGACCCTGACTTCAACTGACTAGCCAAACTCTACCTTTCTTATCTCTTTCCCTAAATTTTATAACCTTCCTGCCAGGCCCACACTATCTTCACCCTTCACATCTCATTTTCACTCCTTTGTGTCACCTAAACTAACTCATACCCATGCACACAGATCTGCTTTCATGATCTGATCTTATGACATACCTTGACAAGCTTAAACTTAATTAAAATTTAATTAGAGCAAGAGCTGCCTGAAAATGGGTTTTAATTTTCTCTTCTCTTTGATGATGAGCACCATCTCTGCATTCTGTGCCCCACACCTATCAAGGCACAGCCATTTTGCTTCTCTGCTTTAGTTAGTAAGCATTATCACTTCACTTATTTACATTTGGGGTCAGTGCGTGCATTTGACCATTTAGCCAAATCTACATAGTCAATAGAAAAATCTGTTCTCAATTCATGAATTCATCAATTCACATTCATCAACTATTATCAGATTCTGGATTTGGAGCTGTCATTACATTTTTACCTGTATTGCAAATTTGTAGATTTAAAAAAAATTGCTGTGTATACATTTTTGCTGTATACTTAACCAAAAATTAGAAAATTTAAGGCCTTCACATAATACTGTCATATTTGAATATATTTTGAATGACTAGAGAATAAAAGAAGTCATTGTTTCAAATATTGTTCAAATTTTTCTGCATTCTGCAAATAGGTTTTACAAAATTTTGTGGCCCACTTAGTCAAAAAAGGTTGCCAACCCCTGATCAAAATAGTAGATTGGATTAAGATCTGGATATCTAATAACATTTAATGCTAAAAAATAAACTTAAAAATCTTCTGGAAGCTAAACAAACATAATAAAATTCAGTTTGATTTATTTATATGGGCAATATCAATATCTGTTTTGATTTAGATCATATATATTTTTACAATCAATATTAATCTTTATTTACCATGGGAGGGAAAGACATCCTGTAATGTTGCTAATTGGCTAATTAATTATTGTCTCCATTTTCTATGAACTTTTCAATAATTATATTTATTATATAATGAACATTAAATATGTTTATTATTTTGTTTTTCTTTTTTTAGATTATCATGACATATTCCTTAAAAAAACAATGGATCTGTGTCTGGAACCTCTTGAAAGTGTGGAATGCTCAAAAGGAACTGCACACAATTCTTTTATAGGCTTACGCGACTTTACTGTAGAAAATTTACCTCCTTGTTATCAACACAGGGAAATGTTTGATGTAGTTATGGCTTTAGCAGATCTGGTTGTTATGATCCAAGTCCCTCATGAAGAAAAAAATGTCTATTTACAAGGGACTGGGAAGGTTGATGATGTTTTCTTTAATAAAAAAGAAAATCAAAAATGCAGTTGTTTTAAGTGCACAACTAGCCAGAATCCATCCAAAGAATGGGGGGTGATAAGAATTGTGACCTCTGCCAGCTTGTTTAAAAGCTGCAAAGATGCAACTAATTACAGGTGTACCCTATTTTTTGATGAGGCAGAAGATCAAGTTGTCCATGTAAGGGGAAGTAATATTGTTAAAATGAAATCGGAAGAGGACTTGTGCAAATTTGTTTGCATCACATGTGATATGGATCTTGTCAGAAAATTAGATAGTTATCTAAATGTCTTCATCAAATATTGGTGTGCTGCTGTAGCCAAGTATTATCCAACTGTAAAATGCTCTGATGAAAAACTGATGTTGGCCATTTGTCATCCACATGGATGTAAAAAGTATGTAACCTTGGGGAAATGGTCAAAGTTAAAGCCCCATGTTGAATATGATGCTGCCATGTGTCCTGGTTGCTCAGGTTCCTATCTGCTTCTACCCATTTTTGATATGAAACCTGATGATATGTGATCTCTATTGTATTTTCTTATTGAGATCATACTAATTCTGATTTGTTTAAGTTCATTTTGGTATGTATTGTTTTTTTTCTTTGTACAAACTTTGTTAAATGTACCAGTACTAGGCCAAAAAGATTTTAAAAATCTTGTCCATTCATTTCCACTTTTGATGACTATTCTTTATTTGTTAGCATTAATGAAGAAATCAAATCTGTTTTGTGCAATAACTAAAACAGATAAGACTATTTCATTCATATTTTTTAAATTATTGTTTATTATGTCATATTTTCTTATACAGTACATTTTTGGAGATGTTGAACTGTTAATTAAAATATATTTTTTTTTAGGATGGCCAGTTTTTGAAGTACTGTAGTTTGTATTACATAACTACTGATATTTTTTAACAAATCTACTATTTAATTCCCTATTTAAGGAAAATTTAAATGCAACAGAGCAAATTTGCCTAGGATTATTAATCAGGAAATGTTTCTGGACTGTCCTTTCCCCCAACATTTAATCACCTTTATTATTTCATAAGGGATGTTATGACTATTTGAGTTTTCAAAAATCCAACTAGGTTTTAAGCTAGGAAGACAAATGTTATTTAATGAATTTTTTGTGAATTTCCTAATTTTGTGAATAATATAAAAAAAAAACAACTTGTTTCTGTCTTGTAACAGGTTGAAATAAAAAAAATTGTAAACAAGCACAATTTTTAAAGATAAATTGTAAAACTATATACTGGTAGCCAAACACATAATGAAAAGACATTATTTTTACATGTTTCTTTAAATTTGAAGAGTATTATACACTAGTAGAAACATGTAGGATAGTGGGAAATGATGGGCTGGGTTCGAACCTGGGACCACAGAGTATACTTGAAGAGATGTCTTATAAATATTCTGAAGATTTACCAGTATATTTTGTCATATTTAATACAGACAAAAGAAGGTTTATCTTCATTTCTCAAGAGAGTTCTCCAACTGTATGTATCTATATGCATTGTTATAACTCTGTTCCTGTGCCAAAAATGATGGTGTGCACAAGCACACCATTCAACACGAGAAATAGATCAAATATTACTACAACAGGCAAGGAATGTTTTAGATCCGGCTGATGGTGATCTGCAGGTTATGGGAGTCTGAGCTGTCTGGGACTAAGAGCGATCCTTCAAGATATTAGTGAACTGTATTGAGGACACTGGGAAGTGTGTCGGTGGTCTGTACTAATGTTTAGGTTCGAAAGGACTTGTAGATTTTAAGACAAGACTCCCTGGGACTGGATAGCTGAAGTCCATGTCTCACTGTGTATGTTATAACTGTAAATAAATATATAGTCTAGTATTAATTCCTTTCATTGAGTGCTTGCCTTAGATATATATATAGAGAGATATATAGATTGATATTTTAAACAATTTATAATCCCTACATTTCAGTGACCAAAAAAAATTACAATATTCATTCTGAATATTTACCAAAAAAAAACAAATATAACAATATATAAGGTACACAAAATTTCAAGAAACTATATTGTATGTTTTATTTCAAATTCTTTTAGTAAATGTTTATTACACTGTTCAATCCTTTCATTAGCCTGCTTAAAAATATACACATCTATCACTCACTGCTAAAGAGTACTACATTTCATACTATCAACAGCATCAATCACATTCTTTAAGAAAATAAAACTAACAACTGAAACATATACAACAAATAAAACCTACAGTTCTGACAGCAAACCAGGAACTAGAACAAAATGGAAGCTTCAACTCAGAATACATTAAAATAAAAGCAAATAAAATATCTAGAGATTGATGGAAATTGTTTTTTTTACTGTATAATAAAAATGTAATAATGGCAATGTTCTACAAAATATGTAAAGTTGAAAACAAGACTGTAACAACAAAACCAATAAAGTAAAAGATAATCATATCTATGAGGGAATGAAGAAGCAATTATAAAGGTAGGTACTCCCTAATCTGAACTTGTGCTGACATTCAAACATGACAAGCACAAAAACTTAATTATATCCAAATATTGCAAAAACTAACTATCATATTTATAACAAAATGAACAAATAATAAAAATGTTAAACTTGTAGAAATACAAACATATGTAGACTATATCAGAATTGATCATTCTATTATGTCTGCATTGTATAAAATTGTCAGGCACTACTTCAAGTAACCAAGTTCACAAAAACAACAAAAACAGACCTTTAAACCTGATATACTGAATCACTCCCTGTCTCAGGAACTGTTAATTTTTTATGTAAAGGGTTCAAAAAGATGGATACTGTATTGTGTAGATTTCCCAACACTGAACTACGGAAAAACAAAGATCACTGTCTCTAATTTTCGTTTGAATAATTTTAACATACTGATTATTTGTGAAGATTTAAACCACAATGTTAATACCATGTAATCGTGATCTACCATAATTGAACTAGTATTCACTAAAAGAGTTAGCCTCACAATTATTAAATGAAAAAATATGGCCTGGACAGATTGCCTACACATCTGTTTCCTGTTGGCTTTTATTGAAATACTCCTATCTGCAACACTAAATAAGCATGACTTGTAACTTATAGACATTTTTCCAGAATTCAAGACTTTTACAACCTAGTTCGAACCTCCAGCAGGATGACATGGGAAGGTGGAGGGCAGGGTTCAAACCCAGAACCATCAAGAGTGCATATCACACAAGAAGGCAGCCATCCACTCAGTTATTCAAAGTGAAGACCAATCAGTCAAATCAGGACATGTATATTATTTAAGTTTGAATATATTTCAATGATTCACATTTCTTCCATGTACAATAACTCAATTTTCTATACTTTTGAACAATGATTGATATCAAAAATGGCATTTCATCATATGAAAGACTGATGCAACATTGATGAAAAATAGATGCAACATGACAGTGTTATAAAAATGTTAATAACAACAAAAAAAAAAGGAATTAAAAAATTAAAACTATTTGTTATGCCAATGACCTTACATACAAATTAAAAAAAAATATATTAATTAAAAAAATGTTTTTACTTATTGCAAAAAAAATATACAAAAGTTATTTTTGTTAATGTTTGTTCTTTTTGTTTGTATTCTAAAATTTTGTATCTTTAACATGGAAAGTAGAGACTAAAATCATTAAAAATACAATAAAATAAGTAATGACAAAGAATAAATCAATTTGGGACATTAAAAAAGCATACATTTCAAGAACTCTACAAGAACACTAGAAAATAATGGAACAATGCTAAAAGCCTGAATAAAAGTTGAAATATAAATTCAAGGACAAATTAAAAAAAAGATATTGCTAGTGCCCACGTTTGTTCTCACTGTTCTAACATCTCTGAAGGAGTTTCACATCAAGATATTTGTGATAGATGTGTTATTATGTCAACAGACAACTTTGTGATATAATCAGACTAGATGACAAGAACACTGTTCAGAAGACTAAATGAAGACAATAACAGGAGGTCATTACAAAAGGTCGACTATTTACACACAATTTGCATGTCACAAACATTGATCATTTGCCCCTAATAAATTCTTGTTTTTATTTATAAAGGCCAATGATTTGAAAAAGGGTAAAACTTAATAAAGTGTAACCTCAAATTTAAAGTTCAAAATACACCAAAATATTAAGTCTTGTCAATTCAAATTATATCTTGATTACAAAGAAAAATGTTTTAAAAATTGATAAAATTATTACCAGTACATTTAGTTTTTAACATTAAATGTAACTAAGAACCAGATGTAAAGAAGAATACTGGTACCAATGTAATTTATATGAACTGTGAAATATAAGAACAGGTCACAATTGATTATTGATTATCAATAAAAGTAAAAGCCTATGTAATTCAAAATGTTTCTAGTGTTGTACTTAGAAAATAGAGTCTATAATAAAAAACACTGAAATGCATAAAATCGGATACACAAAATATATCACTAGCATACCATGTGATGAGGATGATGATATCATCTTGTAAACTGGTAAGTGGTATTGTCTGCACAAGAAAGGTTACAGCCTTTTTGAAAAAAAAAAGTCACTTACTATAATGAAAAAAATGTTAGCTAAAAAGATGTGAATATAGCTATTGGAATGTTGAAGCTAGTTAGTGGCTATCTACAATGATATTTTCTAAGCAGTCTTTGAAAGCTAGTGGCAACACACATGGGAATAATATGTATCAGACTGAACACAAATCCAAAAAGAAATTTGGTAATTGGGACACTATTTTGTAATGAAGACATATGTAGCTACAAGAATAGGAAATGGCAGTGATAAATACACAAAAGCTGAAATGTTTCAGTTAAGAGAACAACCAAGATACACACCACACACATAAAGCTGGGTGCTATCATTAAAAAAACAACACAATTTTTCAATATGTGAAAAAAAATCAAAACAATATATACCAACTTTTTATAATGCAAAAGTAAATATACAATGTAAGAAAACATTTAGAAAACACTATGCAGTTATCAGAATGAGCTTTAGGAATAATGATATGATAATTAATTGTGCAGTTGATTAGTACTATAACCATTAGTGATCATATTAATATGTTTAGGAGAATATACAATCTGAATTGTAGAGTAAGTCTGATCTAAGTCAACAAACATTACTTAGAAGCAAGTAAGTCCTAAGCTAATATTTAAGGCATAACAAGTGATTTTAATAGACAAAGATTCCAGTCTGTTATAAGAGTTACAGTAAAAGGGACTAAATTATTTTAACCTAGTTATATATTTTTACACTAAGGTGTCTGTAGCAGATCTGTTGAATGTGAAGAACAAGACAATACACTTCTTTAGTTTAATGAAATGTCCAAGTACATTGGCAGTGAACATGGAAGAAAAACTCCATTTGATTAGCTGTGTAATCAGCAACACAAGCTACTGATATGCCCCTATAGCCTTTCTATTGTAACAAGAGGTTTGAGATACTGGCTCTCTCAAGGATAGTTAAAGGAGAACAACTTGATATGGAAATCACTAAACAATGTAGTTCATACATTAGGAACTCTTTACAAGTGATATCTCAAGGGTGAAGGATAAGAAGTATTAGTTATGGTAGATACTGTATGAAAATAGGTAAGGGGTGAGTTGCATTATTCATTTATTTTTGTATTAGCTCAGATCATTTTCTACAGCTTACTCAAGGTAAAGAGGTAAAAAAACTGTGATTATAATAATGAACATAAGTTTCATCTTTGTAATGCACATCATATCTTACAAATCAATTGTCTTTCCATCAATGCCATTATGATCATTATATTCTTTTGATACTCTTAACAAAGAATAGGGTCTCACTTAGAACAAAAAAGTCAGCAGAAGTACTAAGCATTTACACAGATGACAAGGCCTCTTCTTTAGAAACAATCTTTGGTTTAGAGCCAGCCATCTCAAGTATCTCTTCCAACTCAGGTTGTTCCAGTATTGTATCTGGCTGATCTATAACTGTATCTGTTCTTTTCTCTTTCCTAGAAAGATAAATGAAAGGAGTGCAATAGCAAAGACAAACACACAGTAGCCCAAACAAACTATCAGTTATATTTTTTCTAGCGTAAATAATCTAAATGAATGAAGGTCCCCCCCAATTATAAATACTTTAATGAGTGGTGTTTAGTTCACCCAGTTCTGTCCCCAGCTAAATGTCTTTTATTTACCCACAATGTTAGGCACCAGAATTGGGTGGACTGTATGGATGGTTGGTAGACTCACCAGGTCAAGATTTTAGTCTGAGACCTTCATCAAAACAGCAAAGTCCACTATCAGGTAATTACCTCAATCCATAAGAAATAAAGAATATTTAATCTCTTAATGTTCACTGTTTTTGTGGTAGTGCTTTGGAGGTCAACAATCAACAATGCTTTGGAATTATTGAGTTTTAAAATCAATTTAATTTTAATTTTTTGACCACAAAATCTTCAGAAAACTGCAATTGGGGAAGTACAATTTTCCTTTTTCAATTCTCTTGTCAGATCTCTTTGTTTTTGTTTTAAAAGTCTCTAATGCTCCTTTTAAGATATGATAATAATTACATCCTAGTCCAAACCCCCTGTGCAATGGCAGAGGATATAAATGGGTAGGGTTTAAACTAAGGATCATCCTGACAGCAGTCACCCCTTGTTTTCGGTTATAGACATTATGGGGAAGGGTTTATCTGGGAGGTTTCCACGCTGCATTATATGCTCAACAAACACAACTCAACATGAATTCAAGCTCCCTTGATAAGTAGCCAAGTGGTTTGTGCTTACATCCCACAATACAGTTACAATTGCAGTTGTTTTGATAGGCTATTTTTTAACTGAAAAGAAATTGCCCACATCTTTCATTTTAATTGTTTTTATCCCATTCCCAAGGCCCAGAAATATTGCCCCTGGTATTCTTCATACAGGTAAAACTAACCTGAGACAACTCAGATGTAACAAACAGTGACAACCAGCACCAGCAAACAAGAGCAAGCCACCAATGTAGAAAGACATATCATATTGTCCAGTGGAGTCATACATCTTACCTGGATAAATCAGAAAGAATGATATCTACAGTTAGTCAGAAAGAATAACAAAACATCTGTAGTTGAGTCTGAAAAAATAACATCTGTAGTAAAAGTAACAGAAAGAGTAACATCTGGAGTTAAGTCAGAAAGTATTACATCTGGAGTTAAGTCAGAAAGAAAGATAATTATTATTACTAAGAATCAGACTCAATTAATCCCTATAAGCAGAACAAGACAATAAAAAGTTGTCTGTTTATAAATCCTGTAGTAAAAAAAAATTATTTTGATTGTGCATCAAATCTTAAAATAAAATCAGAAATTTGATAATAAACTACAAAAAAAAAAGATAAAAATATTTAATCAAGAAGTTAATTTTTTTTAATATAGTCTGTTAAAAGAGCTATTTAGAAATGCAATATTTTCTGAACAAACATTTTATAAAAGCAATTAATAATGAGTCAAATTTTGTTTTTGTTTCTGTTACAATCATAGAGATTAGCCACATTGATCCTATAGTGTAGATATATGAAAATTGATCTGTCAATCTAAAAAGCTTGTCTTCGAGTCCAAAAATTAAGGATCAGTGCAGCATTTTATGCAACTATACAGTCCAAGCTACAGGTTTTGCCACATCCAATGCAGACAATACCTTTATCTTTGTCATTTTAAGTTATTTCTCAGTCCTCTATGTCCACTGGGTCCATGCAGCATTTTAAATATGTTTATAAGGATTATAAAGAGTATAATATGTGAATTCATCTTGCTTGACCATTTGGAAAGATTTATGGAACTAAAAAAAAGTTCGTTAAATTGATGTATCCATTTGGAAAGATTTATGGAACTAAAAAAAAAAGTTCTTTAAATTGATGTAACCATTTGGAAAGATTTAAGGAACTAAAAAAAGTTCTTTTAATTGATGTAACCATTTGGAAACATTTATGGAAATAGTAGTACCACTCTGGTATTTATTTTCAGGGAAATTAACTCAACTATGTGAATGACAATTGAAAAAAGTCAATCTCTTTATTCATTCTCTTTCTTCATAGTCCTGCATATTGCAACTGGAAAGTTGTCTCCCTTACACCATAGCCAGTTCAAATAATAGTTGATGAATACAAATATTTTCTCAAAATGCAAATAATGGTACTTATTACTTGAATTTAAAAGATATCATCCACATTTAATATAAAAGGCTTAGTTTTAAGAGGTAGTCATTCACACAAAAAGTAACTATTTTTCAATGGTATAACCTAATTAATAGTGACTTTTACTTACCAGCCATTGGAGGGCCAGCCATGCCAGCTATTCCTCTCACCATGGACAAAAGTCCAAAAGCATTGGTCAGTTTTTCAAGACCCATGCGATCACAGATAACAATGGAGGACAGAGAAATAAATGCGGCTGAAAAAAACAAACAAAACTAATTACATTCTTTACATTCACACTGTTTAAAACTTGAACTTGATTTTTTTCTATCAACTGTAACAGTTATCTAACAAGTAACTACTATACTTCAGTTTGTTTTGTGGCTTAAAAGTCAGTGAAATAAATTATGATGATTATCTGCTAACTACTATCAAAAAGCACAAACTTAAATTCTATGGACATATCACAAGGATCTCAGGGCCAGCAAAAACCTTCCTTCAGAGAACATTAACAGGAAAAAGAAGAAGAGGCAGACATTCTATCAAAGGCAAAAGACAGAGAGGAATGGAGAAAGATGGTCAATAGATCTTGTGTGTTGCCCCAATGGTCCACCAGACTAAGGGATAAATGAAGGTGAAAGTAAATTATACTGTAAATTGGTTTAATGATATCTATGGATATATTTATCTGCCGGAGATTTAGAATACTGTAATATATTTTGATAGATGTGTATTGTTCAGTTAAACCTCAAGACCAATGTAAATGGGCTAAAGCAAAATGAGGTTTGTAATATTTTATAGTTATCTTTAAATACCATTTGTTTAAAAATGTATTTCTTCTTATAGATAAAAGTCTGAAATCGATGGTTAAATATTAATAATTCTCATATATCACAAACTCATACAATTATGTTGTGCAGTCTAAAAAAGAGAAATTCATGTCACTTTGGATATTTACAGAGAAAACTTTTCTTACCCAAACACTTTCCCCCCAAAGCAAAGTGTGACTGAATGTCAAATGATATATGCATCACACATCCATATACAAGACAAAACACATTACCCGGCAACTATCATGTACCAATGACATGCTAATATGAGGAAAGCAAGCGCAGTTCCAACCATGTCTAACATGGTGTCGCACCTTTTCAGAAGACCTATAATCCATAAGAAGGAGCTGCGGGAAGTCACCTATTACCTATCACTGCAGAGAAATTGCTACACTATGTGTAAGTGGACCCAAGTATAATTAAGTCTATATTTAAGTATTAAATTTGAACTACATCTAGGACAAAGTGCAACCAAGTGTGTTCTTATAGTACAATTGGATCTTGTAAACTTGAGATTTTCTTGTTCAAAGCAATATTATTTTAAAACATTTTTCAAAAATATTAATCATACAACTAAAATGTATTCAAAAAATAAAGAAAGAAAGGATTATTGGTTACCCATTCCTAAGCCAAATACAGCAGCATTGGTAGCAAGCAGAGGATAAGTGTTACAGAATGGCACTAAGGCAGTGACTACACCACACAATGCTATTGATATATAGGTTATAATCAAACTGTCAATCAAGTGAAGGTCAGCAAGCTTGCCAATCAAGACACGCCCCACAGTGTTGGTAATGCCTGGAATAATATACAATATTTTATTGTGTTGGCAATACCTGGAATAATATACATTGCATTGGTAACAAATCAAGCCCAATGCAAATCTCAATTCAAGGTAAAATTAGTCCCATGATACAACAAATACACATTTTGATGAGCATAGTGGAAGAAAAAACACTTTCTTTTTGAGATCTAGAGGTTCTAAATGAATTTGACAGTTGTGTTCTGTTTACTGTTATACCAAACTAAGGATATCAAAATGATTTAACCAGGAGTTCAATTTAGTTTAGTATATCATTGAGTTCTATATAAAATAAGAAGAGGTAGTAATGAACATTAGCAGAGACTCTACATTATATACAATAAAAAGTACAGCACTAATTTCTACCACTGTAACATTTCATATTATATTTATGAATAAACAGTAGTCATGTCACAAATTTGGAGGCATGGTGGCTGAGCGGAAAAATGCTTGATATCTGAACAATTGATCCCAGATTCGAATCCTGGTGAAAATTAGGATTTTTAATTTCAGGATCTTTGGGTGCCTCTGAGTCCACCCAGCTCTAATGGGGTACGTGAAATTAGTTGGGGAAAAGTAAAGGCTGTTGGTCATTGTGCTGGCCACATGACATCCTCATTAACTGTCAGCCAGAGAACCAGATGACCTATACATCATCTGCTCTATAGATCACAAGTTCTAAAAGGGGAATCTTACTTTTATGTCACAAATTTAATTTAATTAGCCATACCTAAAGATACAAATTTTTATTTATTTTCAATTTTTTGAAGACATCAACAAGTCTCATGAATTTCAATCTCACCACTAGGAGAGAGGTAATTTACTGCATGATGTTTACATTGTATCAAATGGTTTCCTTTTCACGTTTTAGTTTAGTAAGCCTAAACTTAATAGAGAATTATATATCATAAAATAATATGGGTAACTGCCAAAGTGTCATAAAATATGGTGATTTTATTATTTACAACACAAGCGCCATAGTTAAGAGCACAGCATCTCTCATTTCAGAACTGGTCAGGCACATAATGATAATCATAATAATTTAATATATAGAGCGCTGTTAAAAAAAAATTTGTAGTGAAAAACTTACCTATAATGGATATAAGAAAGGTTGCTTGTGATTTGTCTATACCTAGCTCAACAGAGCGATCTACAAGGAACATGAAAGGGATGTAGAAACCTAGGAATGCTGCCACATTGCCCAAGCAGATGAGCATAAAACTAATGTCTTTGAACAGGGTAATGTCCACCATCTCACTGAGTACATCTCGTGCTGGCCTAGGCAGGCAGCTGCAATACTTGTTGATGCATTTAAAGGATGGGCTGGGTCCATCCACAAACTCCATCTCTCCGGGGATGGTGGTGATACTGGTGATGAAACTCTTGATGTCAGTCTGAGACTTGTATTGGGGGATGTTCAACACACTGCCGCTGTAGAAAATATCTTTACGATACAAAGGCCTGGACAAGTCCTTCTTGGACACATGTAAAGAATTTATGCTCTGAATGTGCAACATGTTTGTTCGACTGCCACCATAGCTTCCAGCACGTTGGCCTCCAATTTTGATGACAGGAGCAGGCACTTCTAACAGGGGGGAAAATTCACCACCTAGCATCAATGCTCCATTACTTTGTTTTTTGGTTGAATCAGTCTGAAAAAAACAACAAAACAATTTGTTTTCCTTTGAGATAAAAACATTATCATAACATTTTAATTTCCATCCTAATGTTTATAAATAGACTTGCACATTTCATGAGCTTGATAGCTTCTAAACCTGGCTGGTCATATGGTATGCATTTCAAATTATCACAATGATGACCCCAAGTATGGTTTCTTAATATTATTCTAATGGAGGTTTGAATACATCTTTGAGGAAACATCTGAAACTTACAAATGAAAAACCGTAAAAGGATATTTTTTCTTATCCACAGAATCAATTTCATTTGTTTTTAAATTTCTTTTGTATAGCACACTTTCATGCTTTGTAAAATGCTTGTAAATTGTTTTATATGTTTTGGGTGTTCGTTCAGAGTTGAAGATAATTTACTTCGTAGTCCAAAACCTCCCCCAGGACAACTGGGAATGGCAGCAAGCAGGACATGAACCCAGGACCATTGACAAGTCCGAATGACTGTCCAGCGTGCAAACCACACAACCATGCTTTAAGCATAGTCAGCTCTGGTCCAAACAGTGTGTGTGTGTGGGGGGGGGGGGGGGGGAGAGAGAGAGAGAGGGGGGGGGGGAAAAGGTGGGATCTGGGATTATGTCACTCAGCCATACAGCCCACATTTCATTGACATTTTCATGTAAAACCTTCAATAATGTGCAACAAGAAAAGCTGAAGTAGTAGGAGATCAAGAGAAACAGACTTAGCAAATAATTAACCATAAATCTTTGCACAAGTATTTCATTTTACAACATTAACCATAAATCTTTGCACAAGTATTTCATTTCACAAAGTATACTAAATGTGTGTACACTTTGTTCTCCTATTAAGGAATGGAGAAATGAAACAATAAGTTAATACTGTTGATAATGTCTAAAGATATTGATATAAAGACTAATCTAATTATCAACTAACCAAATCAGATTGGTTGTCGTTGTCGTTGCTGCCAGTATGTGCTTGTAAGTCCTCCTGATCATGAACTGGGCTGCTTGGAGTGGTGGTTGATGGGGACAAAGGCGGGGTGAAATATTCAGAACCCACTGTAGCTACTGACTCGGCCATCTCAGACACTTTGGCTTCACTCTCTGGGTCTTTGGGTTGGAGAGATTGAGAAAATCAACTTTAAATTACAAATACATTGCCAGTTGAGTAGATAGCACTGTTAAATGTTGACTTAGGATTCTGAACTGCTAAGTATGGGGTATGAAAGTATATCTTGTGTGCTATTGTTCAAATGTTTGCTCAAATCATGTATTGTTTTTGGTAATGCACAATTGTAGAACAAATTTCCTCATGGATAATAAATAATAAAATAATTACACGGTACACATATCAATGTGTTAATCTAGTCATGCAAGTTTATTTGAAACTTAAACACTGCTAAATCATAGGTTTTCCTGACTGATTAAGGAAGCCACTTCCATGCTCAAATGGCAATAGACAAGAAGGGGCACTTTTAGGCTATGACTTTGTCATACAATATGGAATATGAAATGTGCCTTTACTTATGTGTTTTTCTAAGTATGTTTTTAGATTTTGTTGTGTCTCTAAATTTTATTATAGCTTTCCTGGATATTTCTGTATTTTGTTTCCAGAATTATTCCAATTTTTATTTTTAATTTCTCTAACATGTTTATGGTTGAATTCTAATTAAAACTAGAAATTATGATAGTTAGATGCTAACTATCGCAAAAAAAAGGAAGCTGAAAATCTATGCCCATATTACAAGATGTTCGGGGCTCGCAAAGACCTTCCTTCAGGAACAATACCAGGAAAAAAAAGAAGAGGCAGACAGAGAAAGCGATGGGAGGACAACATAAAAGAATGTGTGGGCCTACCATTGAAAGCGGTTCTAACTAAGGCAAAAGACAGAAGAATGACGGTCGATGAATGTTGCATGGTATCCCAATGGTCCAACAGGCAAAGAGATAGGTAAAGGTAAAAAAGGTAAAAACTAGGAATTGAAATTATACTTTTATTTTGAAATAATAAGGAAATCTTAACAAAACCATTTGTTACGCTATAGAGACTGGCACAAACCTGGTGAGACACTGCCATTGTGAGCAGTTTCCTTCTCTTGTACCAAGCTGGCTGTCAGCATTGCTGGCGATCCAGTAGTCTGTGACACAGGTGAGCTGGTGACATCCCTTGCTGGTGAGCTGGTCATTAGTGAGTCGCCAGTGCTGCTTATGGAGAGCTTTTGTTTACTTGTGTCAGTTGAAATAGCTGCAGGTCCACTGAAAAAAAAAATGATTAAATTATCTTCTACATGTTCACAAAAATAGACAACATTTTTAACATCAAATGTCATCATATATGGTTCTAAATTGTCTTTCAATATTTCATTACTATTTTATATTTGTTTTAATGCATAACATTTGTATATAATTGAAAATCTTTTTGTTCAGATAACCTTTTATGCTTATTATATAAATATTTAAAAACAAATATAGAAAATAATCAGTCCTAACATTATGTTAAAAATACATAATTCTTATTAGATTTTATGTTGGTAGTAGAACGTATTAATTGTAAAACATGTTAAACATATTTAAGCTGGTTTTATGAACATTACGAATATATGAAGGAACAGAATATTTTATTTTCTGCATAACACAATGACTCTTATGCCTAGTAGCCAATAAACTAATCTTTAGATTTACACTAGCTTATTATGGAGAATAATTAACTCAAATAAGTCAGATTATGTTAATAATATAAATTTTAAAATGTTTGGCTGTAGATGATAAAATAAAATTGAAAGATGTTAAACATTCATTATGACAAAAAGCAAATAAAAAGTTACACTCATTCTCATGAACATTAGATTTAGCTTGAAAGAAATCAAAAACAAAATCAAAATGAATCAAACATGCAATAAAAGAAAAATCCAAACATGCAAACATACAAAGCATGCCTCAAACTGAAAAAAAAATGTGATGGAACAAAACTGTAATGACCTACATTTAAGTTTTTCAAATATTTTCAAGGACAAAAAATATAAGCAAAATGGTGAAATCATCCTTATAGAAAACATCTCTAAATCTAACTATTGTGTAAGTATTTATGTTTATATAAGGTTAGGAAAAGCTTGTGAAAAGGCTAATTAGCTATAGGTTTTTATATGAATAAAAATGTGCTATAAAGACTAGTGAGGAATTATTAGGAGGATATAACAAATGAACAACTAAATGATGTTTTGCTTTCATGTCATTCTGACCTAGGGCGGCCATTCTCCTCAGCACGGTAGCTGTCCTGCCTTTTAACGAAGGCTACACTTGGCAATGAGCCTAGCTCTGAGTCGTTGTCCTGAAGTCTTTTCTCCCGGTGAAGCTTAGCCTCCAGAACTCCCTGGAGAATTAAGTTAGTGTCGGCTATAGAGTGGACAGCACTGCTGCTCTCTGAGACACTCCTACAACAGGTAGATCATTTGGTGGAAGGTAAGCAAACACATAGAGAACGCTAACTAGAACCTCTCACTTTAGAACATAGTAACTCTTTAAACAGCTAAACAATTCTGTAAAGTAACCTTTTTTTAAAAAAAACAACAACAACACTAAATGCCCTTTTATGAAAATAAACTGATAAAAACATTTTTTTAAGGTATTATCCATTTTTCACAAAATCTTTATTTTATTTTATCTTGGTTATACTGAGGCCTGATTTAAGTCAAATAGAGAATTTAAGAGTTTAGACTCTTTGTTGAAGCTTTACATAGGGATGTTGGGAAAGATATTCTTAAGATATAAACCCTTAAGTAAATTATGTTAAACGATGTTGCAGTGAGATTTTAAAAATAAAACCAACACAAAAATAAAGGAGAAAGAGATCAATCAACAATTTGTGTTAATGTAACTAATTGGAAATAAAATGTAATTTATTTTACATTAGAGAAATGATTCCAAACGATGCTAATCATGAGCCAGTTATGAAATTATAATAATTTTTCAAGATGAATCAGAAGAAGTTATTTAAACCCAGGAATATATTAAGAAATCAAATTATACACATGCCTATTATGACAATGCACAAATAATGAATTAGTAGAAAATAACCCATACCATTAGTGTGTTTTCAATTGAAAGACAATAAATCAAAGAATAAATAGGTGCCAAGGTTTTCTCTATATTTTCCTGTACTATATTATATTATCTTATATTGGATTGACTTAGAAATCACATTAAAAAAATAGAAAGCCACATAAAAAGAAAACTCAACTGAACAGAAGAATGAAGAAGACCTTTTAAATAAAAAGTCTAAAAAAAAAATAGCTGATACTCTCAGAAGATTTTTTTTACAAGAACCTTTTTAATCATTGTGAAATAAGGTCAAGGATGCTGGGAAATGCAAAACATTTGAAAAGAAAATCATTGAAATAAAGTAAAAATGAGACAAACCTTGTTCTGGAGTGCTCTTTGATTCTATCAAATGTGTTTTTAGCTCTTGGCTTGTTTTTGGGTTTTGCTGGTCTCTTCGCCTTGAGTGGCCTCATCAACGCTCCACATATACAGCCCTAGTAAAGAAATAGCAGAGTTATCTTTCTGTTCAAGCACCTGGAAGTATTGGCATTGAAACTAGATACTCCATAAAGAAAATATTTAAAATAGTTTTTGAAAAAAGGTTAAAAAGGTTAAACCAAAGAAAAAATATTGATTCTGATCGAGTCCAAAAAAAAAGTTTTTTTTTTACAAAAATGTTGAAGTTAATAATTGCAGGCTTGAACAGTTAATTATTTTGTTACTTTTCTGTTATGTACACTCGTGTGAAGTGAAATAATAATTTTAAACAGCATAAACATTAAACATTTAAAACAAACAATAATTCAAAGTAAGTAAGAGACTTTTAAAATTCATACTGAAATTTATATGTTCAAACTAATGCACTAAAGATGTATACATTTTTTTTATAGATATTTATATTGTATCATAACAAAAATGAAATCAGCAAATTGAAAAATAGTACAACCCAAAAAATTTATATTGAAATAAATACTATAACTGCTATATCAATTTTTATCAATGGTGGAAGCCAGGCAAACACCTTGGACTTACTTACATGTAAGATAATACCAGCTATAATCAGTAGACCACCTCTCCAGGACAAACTGTTTAGGATGACCTCACTGAGAGGGGGAAAGATGAATGTCCCCAAGCCTGAGCCTGCTACAGCTAGACCTGTGGCGAAGGCACGCTTCTTTTCAAAGTAGTATCCCACGCTGACAATGGCTGGGAGGTAGATCATGCCTAGACCAAAACCTAACAGGGCAAAGACAATCTATTTTAAAACAATATACACAATAGACTATAATGAGATGCAGACAAAATAATCTAGCCCAGTGATTAGCAAGAATCTGACAATGTAATATGTAAATAGAATTAATGAATAATCCAAGCAGTTGCTTCTAATGTTGTGATAGAGAGAAATGCTAAATATTCACTATTTATTTTCATTCATTTATTAAATGTATATATATATATATATATATATATATATATATATAGCCTATATCTTTTTTTTTATATACTTGTTGGAAATCACAGAGGGCTGATTGGGAAAATCAATAATTTTTTATTGGTTTCAAGAAAAATTATGTCAGTAAAAAAAGAAATGAGAAAGTGTGAGAAAGAGAGAAAAGAGAAAGAGAGTAGAGAACATAAGAAACAGAGAGAGAGAAGAATGGAGCAGAGAGAGGGTTAAAGAAAGGCAAAGAGTGAGAATGACAGAAAGAAAACAAAAGGAAGACAGATAAGTTGCAGAGAAATAAACAAAACAATCATAGGCCCTAATATAAAATGAACTGACCTCCAATTATTCCATAAGTAATAATAAGCATAATGACCCCATTGGAGAAAGTGGCCATAATAAAGCCAGCTGTGGCCACCAGACTTCCAGCGATGACAACTGCCCTGCATCCAAACTTGTTGGTCATGGCACTAACAATAGGTCCTGCATTCAACCAGATGTAAGTACAGATATATATTGAACATAGTCATTAAATAAATTGAAGACATTAGATATATTCCACTTATTAGATCTACTTACCAGCAAACAAATATGTGCCACATAACAGAGACCCAACCAATGAGACTGTACTCTTTTTCTCCTGGTGAAAAAAAGACAAAAAATAAATTAAAAAAAAATCTTAATTAATGGAGGCTTAAAGGCTGAATGATAAAGTGCTAGGCTTCTGACATTTTGAACTTCAGGATATTTAGGGCCTTCCCTGAGTCCACCCAACAGTGATTGGTACATTGGGGTAGTAAAGGTAGTTGTCATTGTGCTGGCCAAATGACTAGCTGTTAGGCATAGAAATAGAAAAGCTTTATAACATCTGCCTCCCATAATGGCTGCCTGGTCGTGCGGTTTGCGCGCTGGACTGTCGTTCGGATTTATCGACGGTCGAGGGTTCAAACCCTGCCCGCTCCCATCCCCCGTCGTCCTGCGGGAGGTTTGGACTAGGAAGTAAACTATCTTCAACTCTGAAGGAACATCCGAAACAATGTAAAACATAAAATGTTTGTTAAATGTTTATATCTGTTTATATGTTTCAAATTTCTTTCAGAGTTGAAGTTGAAGCCTGCTTGCTAGCCCCAACCTCCTGCAGAATGTCAGCGGATGGCAGCAGGCAGGGTATAAACCTTGGACCATTTAGGCGGCTAAATGACATCCCAACACACATTCCACAAGGCATCCCATAGATTGAAAGGTCTGAAAGGGGTACTTTACTTTTTACCTTCTTTAATTAATTAATTAATTAAATTAATGAACTGAAACTTACAAAATATCTCCCTTCTTTAAATGGATGATCATTAGATTACTAAATGCAAGGAGAACCTTTAGTCTTAGATTTGGCATTACTTTTTGGGGCAAAAATAAAATCTGTAGTTAAGTGAGTCATCATTGGTATTTGAAATTTCCTGCTTTTAATAAAGTTTTTGGATGGCATTGATTTAAAAAAAACAACTAGAAATATACTTTACACTTACAAAAGATAATAAATTTGATTAGGGATGATAAAAAAATAATTTAAGAATATAATTTTGTTTATGTCATTGGTTTTATGATGAAATCTGCATGATCACTTATTTTCCTTGAAAAAAATTGAAACCCAAAAATATACTACATTATCATTATCAATCAGAATGAAATATTTACTAGATTCTGGTAATTGTAACAACCATTATGTGATGTAAGATAATTATGTCTAAATATAAAAAGAACTAATTAAGTGCCATTGAATAAGAAAAAGTGAACAGTGTCTAGACATCTATTGTTACAGATTGGGATGTTTACATACATTCACGAGGAAACAGACAAAACATAACAAGAGAAAAATCAATTTGGTCAACACATTGTTAACTGCAAGCAGCCGCTCTTCAAATTAGCAAACACAACAAATACAAGAGAGAAGCATTAGCATTGCTCAATAATTGATTACAGATGCTTGTTTTTTTTAAACTGTTAAATAACAAGACTTGTCCAGGTCTGAACTATTTTTTAATGCTTGAACGTCAAGGACTTTAAAATATATGAGCAACTAATGTCAACCTAGACAATGAAACAATTTATTTCTGTTGAAAATTTAATTCTAGATTTGTAAAAAACTGAAGATAAAGTTGTTTATTGTACATATAACAAATCCTTACACGCTAACATATGTAAAACACCTCATACATTAAAAAAATTATACTTATTTTCTATTTAAACAATCAATATAAATCAATCAATATAAATGATATAAATATGTAGAATGTATATTTTATATACCTACAGTCATGACATCTCAATTCAAATAGTTGAACTTAAATGTCATGTTTCTATTATCGTGTAGAATGAAGATTTTTTTAAAAATTCTACTATAAAAGACAGTTGTAAATAATAGTAGATCTTATTACATAATTTAATATCATCTTTGGCTTTGGCCATTGCAAGGTTGATGTCAATTTGGAGTCCATCAAAAAATTATTTTATTTTCTCAAACATATTTCAAATATAAATATGTGGGCTCTAGTATTTTCTAGATTTGTCAACAAAGAAACTACCTATGGCTGACAGAGCTATATATTAATATATCCAATAGGTTTTTCAAATCCAAGTAGTTCTAAATGTCTTAAAAAGCTTTTTTTTTTTTTTCAAACATTTTTCTCAATCCCTGTGTAAATGACTGTTAAAAACAATAGAAAGCAGTGTGAATTAACCTAAACATGAAACTCAAAATGGTGACAAGCGGGGTAGCTTACTTCCATGATCTAATTGATAAACTCGCCAGTACCTACCTTGAAAGCCTCTACAAATTCTGACAGAAAGACACCAAAGCTGTATCCGATTCCGTCCACAATAAGATTACAGACAACAGAGGCAGCCACTATAACCCAACCCCACCCTCCATCTGGTGGAGTTGGGATGTAGTCTTCCATACTCTCTAGAGATACCTATGAAAAAAAAATGGCGGGAAAACAATACGACAGTGCACAAGAAATCATTAAAGCAAAACAAAGGAACATTTTTATAAAAAAACAAAATAATATAATTTTTTTGAAAAGCTAATTACAAGCATTTACAGAAAAATACTATAATGACCTTAATTTAGTTAACAAATCAAATTACATTGGTTAAGAGTATTTTTTGTCAAATGAATTCACATGCCAAGAGTTTCCATTAACAACTGGGGAGTTAGCCTACTGTATTTGTAATAGGATTCTATTACACTGGTCTTATAATGGGTTCCTGACATTAGTTGGGGGAAAGTAAAGTTGGTTGACCGTTGTGATGGCCACATGACACCCTCATTAATCGTAAGCCACAGAAACAGATGACCTTTACATGATCTGCCCCATAGATCACAGGGTCTGAGAGGGGAACGTTACTTTACTTTTTTTTAACTAGGGGCCGTAATTAGGTCTTCCATATGGCTCTCAAAGGGAGATAATAGTGATGACATCTTGTCCTAGAATGACTTTAAAAAATCAGCTCCAAAACTACGACTTAAAGGTTTATTTCTACTGGGACAGAATGCTTGAAACTACAATCACAATTCAGCTCAGATAGAACACATGTTTTACGGCTTAAAGATGACTATAAAGACTCACCTATTCAAAATTTACTTGATTACTTTAACCTTTTAGGCTTGTTTTCTGTCACGTTATAATAATGCACTGAGCCTACATTATGTTTGTCAAGTACGATATAACTGTATAATTGCTATTTTTATAAAATATAGCTAATTCGACAGTGTATGGTATCATTATGACATTATTAAACTAACAGTCTATTTCAAAGCACTAGGGGGCATGGAATAGGTAAGCCTGTGCTCTAAATATCTACGTTCTTAAACAGAGCAACATGTGAGCAAGAAGACAAGATAAAACTAAGATCACCAAACTGAGAAGTCCAGTTCACAAATTTACCTGTGAGTCCTCAGAACCTCGACGTTTCTTTCGGCCTTTGACTCCGTTGGCTTTATCTTTGGCGGCCTCTTTCTTTTTGTCCAGAAGTCTCTGCTTCTGATCCGTGGAGTTCATCTTGTCTGGCCCGTTCAGCTTGATTTCCTCGTCCCCACCTCCACCATCTTCTTTCTTTGCGGAGTTCTCTGCAGTCATGATGTCAGCTTACAAAGCGCTAAAATAAATAGGTAATGAAAAGATAAGTTTGTACATAACTACATACCATCGGCGTGACATTGAATCTTGTCTTATATACTACAGACGTTACTTAAAAAAAAAAAAAAAAAAAAAAAAAAGAAGATAATTACGTCCTACGGATTTCATGTGTTAATCTAGTCATGCATGTTAATCGATGACTTAAACTCTACTAAGTTGTTGTTTTTTCTGTCTGATTCAGGCAACCCATTCCATTCTTTTATGGCACTAGTGAAGAAGGAGCACTTGTACGAATTTGTTCTAGCGTATGGAATAAGAAATGTGCCTCTATCTTTGCATCTTTCTGAGTATTTCATTAGGTTTTGTTTTTCTATTTGTAAATTATGGTTCAATGTTCTATGTATTATTGCTACTTCACTTTTTAATCTTCTGTCCTGCAGTGTCTCTAAGGTTAGTGATTTTACTAATGGTGCTGCTCTAATCAAATTTGAATATTCATTTGTTATAAATCTCACGGCTCTATTTTGTATTTGTTCTAGTTTATGTTTTCTTGTTTTAAACTATCAAAACGCATAAAGGTATAATCCAAAGCAAAAAAAAAAAAATGAATGTACTGGGAATGTACATGGACTCACTTTAACCAATGGCTCAGACTGGCATTTCGTTGAAGGACCAGGGAACAATAAGAAAATCAAGAAATCTATTTAACGCTACATAAGTAACTTAAGAATTTTGAAAAGGGAGTCTAATTGTGTTACTAAAACTTTGATTTAATCATATTGTGCACTATTTTTACTTACATTCTATCTATCGTTAGTTTTAACTGCGAAAGCTGGACACTGAACACTGAAGCTGAAAGAAGAATTCAAACCTTGGAGAGTAAATGCTGCAGAAAAATGCTGGGTGTCAGGTACCAGGAAAAAGAAGACAAATGAGTTTGTAATTTTACAAGCCAACAATCTGGCTGGCTAAGAAGAGAACTCCTCAATAGTGTAAAGAGACAAAATCTGTGCTGGTTCGGTCCTATTGTAAGACATGACTCACTGTTAAAAGCCATCCATCAGGTTACAGTGGAGGAGCACGAAGAAAGGGTCAATCAAAGAAAAGCTGGTTGGATAACGTAAAGGATTGGACCAGCATCTCTCTTGATATCCAGCTAAGAACAGATGCTGAGTATTTTTAAAGCATGTCTTTTTATTTTAAATACTTCCTAAGACCTAATTTTCTATTATAAATAATGTTCAAACCTTTATCCATTAGGCTTTAATTAACTTTACAAAGAAGGTAGGTGATATCACTTAAGAATAAAGCACATAAAAGTACAAAAAATTGTCAACCTTCCATATAATTTCGTATTTTTAAACTATGGAGATTTTCATAGTATCATAGAGGGAGAGAATGAGAGAGAGAAAGAAAAATAAAAGACCAAGTAGATGACAGAGACTGATATATATATACTATTGACTAGATATGGTCATTTGCAAATGAAAATCGCACATTTAAACAAAATTCACGCCAGACAGAAATACACGACTGTAAGGCGGGCCGCCCTCCGCGCATTTCTCTACGCATCAGTCTGAGATGATCCTTGGTCGCTTCGTGATTGCAGGAGGCCATACCCATTCTGAGTTCAAACATTCAGAACCTGGCATATTGTTCAGGTACAGCCAAGTCACAGTTATCGGTCAACATACGGGCACCTCTTTGTGCGTTATCAACATTCTACTGATATCTCTGCCGTGACTTGATAACTTTAAGATATATGCCTACACTCAGTCTGGAGGAAACAACGCACACACATACAAACAATAAAACTATTAGGATTTACGTTGCAACAAGCTAAACCATCTACTCAGCAATTATTTTTTCCCAGGGGCGGTAACATGGTGGGGTGAGCAGACACTTGTTTCTTATTTTCGTGTAGGTCAACTGAGTGCCCTCCGGCACGCATTGTCTGAAAATGTCCGACTTAATTGTTGTTAATTTTATTTCTGCTGGTTTAAACACATAAACTTATTCATAAATATAATAACACATTTTTTTTGACAATCGATTTCAGTAACAGTTATTAGTATATTAGACAATTCGATATGCGACTATTTTTTTATGCATTGCAATTTAATGTTAATATTGATTGATCGTGTACGCTGATTCATGCACAGTGGACAAAAGAGAGAAAAAGACAGTCTAATGACTCAGTGAGATGGGCTATTCTTACAAATTACAAACTGCCGTGCAAAGAGTTTCTCACGCAAATGATAAGCTACTGCTTAAAGTCATTTTGTCTCAAAAATATGACACTTAATATACATCTAGTAGTTTTAAAGCCTTCGATCTATTGACATATTTTAAATAAAATATAAACCCAGTTTTTAAAGTTAATCTGTTTAGTATTATGTCCTTTGTAAGGCTTTGCCCTCCTTTTCGTTTATGTCCTCCTGTGGCCGTGCAAGTGTCTGGTTTAAAACTAACATAGTAACTCTACATCTTATACGAATTGGCATCCTCGTGTTCATCTAGCTCTTAACGACGGGATAAAGGCTAAATGTTATTCTTAGTACTGCTAGAGCGTGAAATGGGTTGCCTGAATCAGTCAGGAAAACCAACGAGTTAGCGGAGTTAAAGTCACTGATTAACATTCATAATTAGATTGACACATAAAATGTGTAAGACCTAACTTTCCTCTCTTTTGAAGTAACGTCTGTAATATATAAGATAGGAATATTAAATGTTACGGAGATACAACACCCTAATTAACTTTTGTCCGCAGAAACAAGGGACATAACAAAATTTGTCCATTCGTCTACTAAGTCTCGAAAGGTAAAACTTTACTTAGACCACTTACAGGTATAAGAAACCAAATATTGCATTGATGCCATTGTATGCTTATTAATTTGATATTAGACTTTAATTTGACAATAGTGTATTAATCTCCAATCCCATACCTATTTCTTATGGCGAAAGACTAGAAACTCTTAGTGAATAAGTTTGATCTACTTTATAACAGAGACAGAGACATGTAAAGATAGACTTGATTTTCTTTAGGTGAATAAATAATAGTGCATGAAATTCTTGAGATGTAGGCCTACTTAGTTATAGGCTACTTGATCGTCTTCTAGGTATAGATTATACAAATTTAAAATGTTTAGAAGCTTAATATAATTGTACACCCGGGCTATGTACTGACAATAGTTGGCCTACAATGAACATACTGACAATAGTTGGCCTACAATGAACATACTGACAATAGTTGGCCTACAATGAACATACTGACAATAGTTGGCCTACAATGAACATACTGACAATAGTTGGCCTACAATGAACATACTGACAATAGTTGGCCTACAATGAACATACTGACAATAGTTGGCCTACAATGAACATACTGACAATAGTTGGCCTACAATGAACATACTGACAATAGTTGGCCTACAATGAACATACTGACAATAGTTGGCCTACAATGAACATACTGACAATAGTTGGCCTACAATGAACATACTGACAATAGTTGGCCTACAATGAACATACTGACAATAGTTGGCCTACAATGAACATAGCAACTCTTTCTCTGTGTTGTACATTTAAAAATATGTTCTCAATAAAGCTGATATTAAAACGAACGCTTAATATTTTGACAATAAATTATCTTTTTTATATCCGCATGTTAACCGTGACACGAGAAAAGGTTTCATAAATAACACAATGTGTTCTCCAAGCAAAGTGTGTGTCTTACAAGTTATATTTATAAACTTCAAATATCGAAACTCCGGGCTATGATGTTAGATGATATATGAAAACCTGGATGGTATTTTTTTTTATCTAAGAAGTATTTTTCTAAGTCTAATGGAGAAGTGAGGGGTATTTTATCTAATAAATATTTTTATGGGTTTAATGAAAATAAGTGTGTGTATTTTATCTAAAGCACATTTACGGGTTTATTGGAAAAGTGTGTGGTATTTTATCTAAAACACCTTTACGGGTATATTGGAAAAGTATGTATTATATCTAAAAGACTTTTAAGGTTGTTTTTTTTAAATGTGTAGTATTTTATCCTCCTTTTCGTCGATTTAATTTTAAACCAAAGTAACCTATACTTAACAAGCTAGGTCAAAATGAAATCAAAACATTCTTTCTCGATGATATAGCCAGAGACTAAGTTTACTCCGCACATTAAGATGCCCAGCACAGTGACTACATACATTAACAATAGAAAATTTCGATAGGCCTATATAATACGGCACATATAATAACACATATGTAGTTGAGGAAACAAGAACAACGCTGGCAGAAGAAAAACGCCAGAAAAGAAAAGCAAGACAAACGACACTAGCTCCAGCTGGAATAACCTGCCCAGTGTGCGGCCGAACATTCCGGGCTCACATAGGTCTCACCAGCCACATGAGGAGGCATAAAACCCCAGTGCAAAGCCCTCAGCCCCCTGGATGACAATGTGGTCATCATCGAACCACGATGGACGAAGTATATATATATATATATATATATATATATATATATATATATATATATATATATATATATATAATGAAATTATAATTTTTGCACCTCTTCAAAAGGATAGAAAGGGTGGTTTGTTGGTAGTAATGATAGTGCTGACGCATACAGAGACGGGGGGGGGGGGGGTGAGAAGAGAGAAAAGAGCGTCTAAAGTTGCTATTTGTGGACGTTAAAACTGGATGACGCCTTATGTGTTACGCCTGCCAACTATTGTGCCCACATTTGATACTTAAGATAGTGACTGTGACAGAATGAGTTCAAAAACACTTGAAAGTGGCAAAGATAACATTTAATTAAAAAATAAGATTACAATGATGAAGTGTGTTACATTTTATTTTATTTTTCAGATACAAGATTTTCATTAGTTACAATTTTTCTTCTTTAACATGTTTAAATGGCTCTTTCTATAAAAACTCTACGGAGTGTTCCACGAAAAAAAAAAAATAGAATTAGTTTTCTAATTCATAAGACATTTTTTTTTTTAAAAAAAAAGGAAAAACAGACACTATCAGAAGTCAACATTTTCAAATGACGTCAGTATTGTTTTTTGTTCGAGGCGCGGTGGCTGAGTGGTAAAGTGCTTGGTTTGCGAACGGAGGGGTCCTGGGTTCGAATCTTGGTGAATACTGGAATTTTTATTTTCAAGATTTTTAGGGCGCCTCTGAGTCCACCCAGCTTAAATTCTATACCTGACAATAGTTGTGGAAAGTAAAGGCACCCTCGTTAACCGTGGGCGGCTGAAACAGAAGATCTCAAGGTCTTTACTTAACTTTCAGAATTCGTCCAGGCAACTTATGGGCACAAAAGAAGGTCAAGGGAGAGAATTCGTCCAAACAAAAGTTTTTGAGATTTCAAGGCGTCTCTTAACTAACCAATTTAGCAAACAGATTGTGCATTCAATGTGCTTACACTTTTTTTTTTAGGAAACACCTAAGGTCTATACTTTTGTTTAGTGCCAGATACAATAAAGAAGTATTTTAGTTATAAACAATTAAGACATCAGTGTAGACATTTTATAAATACTTTTTAAGCATTCTTTAAAACAACTCTTTTCCTAATAAGACAGATACAAATAATGCATCATTTTCTTTTCAGGTCATGTCATGTTATCGGTCAAAGCCTTGTCATTTCTTCTTATTATCACTAAATCAGATATATCTTTGGCGTGAAATGTTATCGCGATAAACAAAACCCTTGGTTAAATAACTAAGTCGGCTACTTTTAGAAATGCATCAGAAACAGAGGGAAAAAAAATCTTTTGAGTAGCCCTAGGCAGACTTTGGTCAAAGAAGAATTTCGGCATTGGTCACAGAATAATATTTAACAACAATTCAGTGAGTCTACTAGCTGTACGGCGTAACAAAGAACTATTGAACGCTTACATTCTTACTAAATCAATTAAAAGAATTGTTATTTCATATTATCAGGTCCACAAAACAAACACCGTAAAAAAAGGGAAAAGAAAAAGGGTTATTTTTATGATCGCTTTTTGAGGAACTTTGAATCGTTGGATTTGAATCGGCCGCCATGCTTTCGTGCTTTAAGCCGGACAGCGTAAACGTCCATTAGCTGTTTAAGTAGCTAAGACCCGGCTTTGTCCGAGCAGGACAAGGACGTCAATCGGGAAGAGAGAAGACATGAGAGCCTGCTGCATCATTCCCCGAGACCTCCTCCTCCCCACCCCAATTCCTTCTTTCGTTTTTTTTTCCTTTTTCAGATTTTTTGACATTAGGCTAAAAAAATATTTTTGTGATTAGATAAAGAAAAAAAATGGAACAAAAAAAAATTCAAACAGAATATAGAATGTGCATTGACAATTAGTGGCCTTGACTTTTACAGTTTGTAAAATGACCTTGAGCAGAGTTCAACTAAACAGGGACCTTGACAATGCTCAACTAAACAAGGCTTATTTCTTGGATAACAAAATCTCGTAATCATCTTCTTTTTTTGAAGTAACGTCTGTATTATATTATAAGATAAGATTTTGCCATGATTGATAATTGAATAATAGTACTAATAAATAGTCGCCATTTAGCCTACTAATACTTTATCATTTCTTAAAGAATCCCTAGTTTTAAACAATGCATTTGATTGGAGCACAAGACAGTACGTACCTCAATGTTAATACTATATGATAAAGTTTCAACACACTTTTCTTACGGCTTATTTGCCTTGATATGTATTAGAATAGCGATCTGTTGTTTGTCAATGTCAATTTGTTCTCTGATTGACCTCGAAATGTCACATTTGGTACCAGCCCCCCCCCCCCCCCCCCAAAAAAAAATCGATCAAACTCTAAAAAAAACATAAGATAAATGTACACATTCTACAGTGTACCTTACAAATCAACTTATGACACTATAACAAAATAATCGTTTGCCCACGAATGTTAACTAGTGTTAAGGCTTTGTCAATACTAGTTGGTGCAAAATATTGTGGTCATAGTAAGGTTTACCTCGTTCATACCTCGGTCTCTAAAGCATGTATGTATGTAAGTAGGCATACTGACGTGTGCGTTAAAAATATATATGTATTCAATGTACCAGTATTTGTTAGGTCCGCAGGGCCAAAGGTCACGGCAGGGCTAGCCTTTGGTTACTGGACCATTAAGGCTGACAACACGAATACCCTAATTTGACCACCGTCATCTTTATCCACAACCGTCCTAGTACGCTGTTATTAGTATTATCTTCATAAGATAGCAAGTTCTCAAGCTTATAGATAGAGCCAGAGGTAGAACAAATAAAGGGTAGCCGACGTTGGAAGGTTTGAAAAGATACACATTCCACGTGGAAACATAATGGGCCATATCAGGCCAAAGATAAGGAGCTATCTGGAAATGTCAACCTATTGAATCGCGAAGTTTCAGAAGCTCAATTCCATTTTAGCGCGCGATATATTCCCGAACATTAATTTATTAAAATCTTCAATGCGGAAATATCCGAAGACATTCAACATACATATTTTTAGTCCTCTAGCCAAATTTAAATTCTTAAAAAAAAACAAAAAACATTGAAGAGTTGTAATGGTCAAACTAAAGTTTTCCGAGTGAGGCCAACGTGCTACTTAATCTTTTCCCAACGTTATAAATCAAGTGTCTAATTTCTAGGAAAATTTTTAGAGCCGTTTTCGAGATCCGTGTCCAGGTTCCACCCAGGTTCTATGAAGATATGAATAGAAAATTCGGAATGGGCAAAAGCTAAAACCTAGTACGAATGTGCGACTTCAATAGAGGTATTGCAAAATTAATTTTGAGAAGTATGAAAACTTCATGCATTAAAAAATACCAACTTATTATATTAGCCTTGCAGCTGTTTCGCTTTTTCTTCTAAATACTATATAAGCTTTATAAGCATAACTTTGAAATTATTATTTGTTATGACTAAAAGAACTTTTTACATATTTAATTATATATATATATATATATATATATAAACATCCAATAGCTTACACAAGACAAATAGTCAATTACATCTGTTTTTGAGATCTTAACGTGACAAACGGACAGACGAACGGACACGCAGACAACTCAAACCCCTTTTCCCTTTTTCGAGGGTCGCTAAAAAAAAAGTCTCCACACTTTTTGTGAGTTAAGTAACTCTGCCCAGAAGAGGCAGCATACATTTTGCAAATACGATAAACATGTTTGTTCTTCATTTCTTTGTCTTTCATACTTTTAAATTCCGTCGTCTTTTTTTTCCTTCATTTCTCGTTTTTCGTTTCTATTTGTGCATTTTCATTTATAAATTTCAATGAGTAAAGTGTCAATGTGCCTGAGCTATATGGGTGTGTGTGGGTGCGTTTATTTTGTCTGTGTGTGAATAGAAGTGTGAGTGAGATGGACAGCTTGTTTTGTGTTCGTCCTGTTTATAGAGTAGCCAAAGGATAACAAGTCCAGATTCTCTTCATCCGTTTGAGTGTCGAACAAATCCGATAACTAGTAGGATTTGTGCCCAGTTATGTGTCGGGGGCGGGCTTTTAACCCTACAGTAGCCTGTCACAATGTCAGACATGGGATAGCCGGCCAGAGTGCTTAGGGAGAAATGCCAATGGAGAGATTGAAAGAGAGAGAGAGAGAGAGAGAGATGGGAGAAAGAAAGAGTCAGACAGATACAGAAAGAGACCGAGCGAGATAGGGCAAGCAATCGTTATTGTCAACAGAACGACGAACTAACAGGCGCAGTCTGTATGTACAGAAGAGAATCAAGGGAGAGAAACAGAATGGGAAAGAAAGAACAAAAGAGGAGAGAGAGAAAAAGAGTGAGAGAAAAAGAGGAAGAGGAGAAAAGAGAAGAATAAATAGATGAGAAAAATGAGCTGATTATGTATGGCTGCCCAGGTATGCGCTCTGGACTGTCGTTTACGTTTTGTAACCTGCCCACCGCCATCCGTCCCTGTGACAGGTTAGCTAGGATGTATTAATCTTCAATAATGAACATCTCAAACAAACAAAACTATGTCAAATTTACATATTAAGAATAGAAATATAAACGAAGTTCAGGATATTATTGCAACAAGTATAAAGACTCCTAAGTCTCTAAGTAGATATGACTTATGGGACAAGTAACTAGAGACACAGATAACAATAGATCCCAGTTTTCTGTGAAAGTCACGGTGCACTCAGTTTGACCCAGATTCAACCACACATAAGAAAAAAAAATCTGACTCACTGTCAGATGTTCGTAATGTAGGTCACGAGAAGTGCAGCGGGAAAAAATCACCCACCCCCGTATATCGACACACACACGTCAATGAACACAACACACCCACATTTCTGACGGATTGAGATCAACAAAGACAAAGTTCAAAGTACAGATGACAACACATTTACAAATGTCTGCTGCACTTTCGGTTAAAAAAACCCAACACATTTAAGAAAGCTACACCTGGTTTAGTCGTAAGGGATATACCCCCCCACACACCTTTTTTTCCCGCTTCAATCCCCCCCCCCCTCCTTTTTGTGAGGAAACTCCTAATAATTTGCTGCACCATTTTTTTCCCCTTTGTTCTGTCTAGATTTATTTATAGTCGGAATACTTTGCTGTATTGGTTGTTCAATAAATGCTCTCAATGTTACATATTGTAAAGCGATGTTTAGTGAAGCTGAGTCACATGACACATCTCTAGCAATTGGCCACAGAAAGTGATAACCGTTTGACTTATCTGAAAAGTAGTCTGCTTTGTCTTCATTATAACTTGAAAACAAAAAATTATTCCAGTAAAAAACAAACCAACAACGATTACAAAAAAACAACTTTACAAATCAAAGCAACAACAGACAGACATGGAAAGATACAGAGATACATCTCGATGATTAAAATATAAATAAGTCTGTGGCTCTAACAATTTATAATGTTGAAAGATAATAAAAACATGTCAACAAGTGATAACAATAAAATAGTTTTTTGTTGTTTTGTTTTTTTATTAGAGCTATGTCTAGAGTTAAACAATCGATAATATGTACAACAAGGAGTTGGGTTTCTAAATGAGAGAACAAATAAATACCCAGTTACAATTGTCTGTTGTTGTTATTTTCTGTGTGACATTGACATTTGGGGCCAGTTTTTAGACATTACTGCTAATGGGTTTTTAAAGATTTCCAATTAATATAAAAATTGTGCTTACTTTAGAACAACTTTAATTTCTCATTTCTCTCTCTCTCTCTCTCGTTCTCTCTCGACATCTTTATTTTTGTTGCTCTTTATTTTCATTTCTCTCTTTCTGTTTCCCCCTCTCTTCATCTCGCTCCGTCTCTTTCTCTTTCTCTACCTTCATCTCTCTTTCTGTTTCCCCCTCTCTTCATCTCGCTCCGTCTCTTTCTCTACCTTCATCTCTCTTTCTGTTTCCCCCTCTCTTCATCTCGCTCCGTCTCTTTCTCTACCTTCATCTCTCTTTCTGTTTCCCCCTCTCTTCATCTCGCTCCGTCTCTTTCTCTACCTTCATCTCTCTTTCTGTTTCCCCCTCTCTTCATCTCGCTCCGTCTCTTTCTCTACCTTCATCTCTCTTTCTGTTTCCTCCTCTCTTCATCTCGCTCCGTCTCTTTCTCTACCTTCATCTCTCTTTCTGTTTCCCCCTCTCTTCATCTCACTCCGTCTCTTTCTCTACCTTCATCTCTCTTTGTATTGTGTGTTTGTATTCACGCGTTCTTGTGATTTTTTAAACATAATAACTTGCGGAGATAATTTTTGTTTTTAAGCTTTGTAGAGAAACACACTATATTTTGACACATAATCCCTGACTCATCCATGTTTATAAATCTATAAAACTAAATAAATCTTGGGCGCCTTCATGGCTTAAAACGGCACTATTTAGATTCACAACACGAAGCGTGTAGAGAGGGCGGGATGAGTGCATAAAGGGAAGCACACTTGCACACTTGAGAAGCGAGCACAATGACAGCACGAGCGCCCTACTATGACACAATTCTATGATAGAGCGAGGTCACACGGTGTAATGGTGGTACGCACTAGTAGCTAAACATTGGCTGGGGGAGGGGCGAGTCAAGGTTAAAGATTTAACAATTGCACACATATGTC
The DNA here is from genome assembly GCF_947242115.1 of Biomphalaria glabrata. Taxonomy (NCBI): domain Eukaryota; kingdom Metazoa; phylum Mollusca; class Gastropoda; family Planorbidae; genus Biomphalaria; species Biomphalaria glabrata. The sequence goes on along the minus strand of NC_074724.1, from coordinate 5,317,830 downwards.
TGCCAAGTTTTAAGGCTAGGTGTCCCGGTGATCAGGTCAAACCTCTACTGCGCAGATCCTGATCACCTTGAAAACATTGTTTAGAATCAGATAGTCAATGTTTTCTATTTGCGCATGGAAAACAAAAACCTGCGTAGACATAAACATAAGGACTCGATAACTTTTAAGTTATACAATTTAGGGACAACAATTGTTGAAATAGAAGCAAGAATAGTTTTTGTGAATAATTTGTAGGCAAGTGAGCTAATCCTAAAGTGTATAGGAATTTTTTAGTAAAGGCTTGAGTGGTATCCAAACAGTTTAATCCCCCAAAGGTTGTGGATCTATTACAGCTGGATACTGTGATGAGTAGTATCATAATAATTACAAATATTTTGAGCTTTAGCGGTTTTAAGTTTTTATCCAACACTTGCTTTGATAGGTTTTAGTATAGGCCAAATAGTATAGTACAAATTATCCCTTTGTGATGTAGATGCTAAAACAGACAGAACTTTGTTTTAGTTATCGTAAAGAAAGAAAGAAAGGAAAAAAAGAGTGTCAGAGACAGGACAAAGAGAAAGAAAGAGAGAGAGAGCGAGAGAGCGTAAGAGAAAAATGGTAAGAGTGGGGGAGAAAGCGTGAGACAGAGAGAGCAGGGCCGGCCTCAGGTAATTGGAGGCCCCAGGCGAAGTGAATATGGGTGGCCCCAAATGAAAAAAGACAAACACGAAATGAAGGGCCAACAATATGCCATGACTACAAAGCTTCCCGTATCTATTTCTACATTAACAAATAAATTAAATCCATATAGCGCCAATAGTACGAATGTACTACAATCTCTCTCTCTCTCTCTCTCTAAGGCCGGCCCTGGAGGGAGAGATAGAGAGAGAGAGAGAGAGAGAGAGAGGAGAAAGAGAGACAATGAGAAGAGATTTGGTGATAATAGCCCTACGTTTTGTGCTTCATTATGCATTTTTTAAAAACCAAATTTATAATTTATATGACACAATCAATAGAAAAAAGTTCATTTTTTTTACAACATGACAGTCTCCAAAGAAAAAAAAAAAAAACAAAAAAAAAAGCAACACTAATACATTAAGATATTGTTATGACTTTGCCATGCGCACCGCCATCCAAGATAGTGCAAAAAGAAGGTGCGCACTATCTGTGACCAAACAAGTCGGATGTTGACATTAGGACTAACGATTTCCGCCCAAGTAGAGAGCCAATATGGAGACGCTATGCTCAAGGCAGATGCCCCTTTGTGTTTGTCATGTCTCTATGTAAATAAACGTCTATGTCCTCGTTGAGTTGCCTCACTTAAGTTATTACAATTGGTGTCAGAAGTGGGATTATAGGCAACTCAACGAGAGGAGGTAGGATTTACAATGGCAGCTTTGAAACGATTAGACCAACTCTCAGTTAGAGAGCTTAGGAAGGAACTTCGTAACCGATATGAGATAATTGGTGGTACCAAGGAGGTGCTTACAGCTCGTCTCCGGCAAGCCTTGATAGATGAAGACGAAGATCCAGATACCTACTTATTTGAAATTGAACCGGAGATTTATGAGCTTATTGGCAAGATAAATGAAGCAATGTGTGAACAAATTAACAGTATGGGGAACAAGGTAGATAAAATGGTGTCTCGAATGAAAGAAGGGGTAGACTCGTTGGTAAAGGAGCAGTTGCCTGTAGACTCGTTGGTCAAGAAGTTGCGTGGTCAAGACTGTGGTTGCACAAACAGTGGTGACGGAGACGCTGGGGATTTGAGCGCCGTCTGTGTCTGTGTTGTGGGCAAGTCTTGTGGTTGTGACTTTCAAGACGAGAAACGTGATGGCGATTGCTGTGATAATCTCAACGAGATGTACCGAGTCAAACGGAAAGAGACAAATGAAGTATTTGTTCCTGTTGTACCTGTTACCAGTACCTTAACTGAAGTCTGTTATGTGCCTGAAGCGTTTGTTCCTGTTGTACCTGTTACCAATACCTCAATGAGCCGGACAGATCAAGACAACGTTGGGTCTGCGTTCGAGCCTGTTGCTGTGGACTTTAAAGACCTCTGCCTATCTGCCGGTGCTCACGAGGGAAATTCGAAGCTTGACAACAGAACTGTACGTGCGGCGCTTCACACATAGAATTTAGATGCCAAGAAAACCACCAACAGGGCATATGTACTTCTACCATCATCATCGACATTGGCATAGATGAATGTCAATCAAATCACTCTAAATCTGAGCTGTCAAGAGAAAGACATTTTCCACTTGAACCCGAAGAGACCTATCTTCTGGACGTAAGAGTGTTGTCTGAGGATGACTTCGGTGCATTGGACTTTGCTTGCAACGTGGCTGCAAGCGAACCTGAAGCTCCCTTGAGAGGCGTCTGTCGGGAAGGTCTGCTGAGACAGCGTGTCCGATCAACGGCTGTGCTGAAGAAAACAGTGCTCGACCCTATCTCTTTGTGTGGCAAACGGCCACGTCATTATCGCAACAACAGCCTGGTCAACTGGAGAAAGAGAAAGCGGCACTGGAAGAAAACAATGCGGATGGCCTCGTGGGGAACACGCTCCCTGCCGCCTGTGGCTCCCACTGATCGACCTCCACCTGAACTGTCAAACCTCAGCTGCAGTGTTTCTTTTCGGGACGAAAAGTGCTAAGACGGGGGCAATGTTATGACTTTGCCATGCGCACCGCCATCCAAGATAGTGCAAAAAGAAGGTGCGCACTATCTGTGACCAAACAAGTCGGATGTTGACATTAGGACTAACGATTTCCGCCCAAGTAGAGAGCCAATATGGAGACGCTATGCTCAAGGCAGATGCCCCTTTGTGTTTGTCATGTCTCTATGTAAATAAACGTCTATGTCCTCGTTGAGTTGCCTCACTTAAGTTATTACAATATCATAATTTCAAACCGTATTCACCATCGATATTTCGAAGGAGTTGAATTGCATTAACTAAATTATATTCCAGTTGAGCAAGTCGGTAAGTGTACTGTTAAGGTTTGTCATCGCTAAGAATATAGTAATTTAAGATCACTTATAGAATCACACATAAAGGCCACTATGTGTTAACATGACTTCTGCCATGGGAATACATTTTACATGTTGTGTAAGTTAATAGGTTTTCATAGTTTCACTATGTCTATAATGGGAAACATGTCCAGAAATTAATGTACGGGCATTAAAGTTAAGGGGACACAATACACGCTACGCATAATCGACGCCTTATCGTCCCTGGTCCCCGACCTACTACGAAAATGAATAATTGAAGCAGAATTTTTTATATTAATAGACGGCTGGTCATGGCAAGTTGTCGCCCGTGTCTGGAACGAGGCGTGAGATGTTAGAACGTGATTCCAGGACATGCCATCCTAGCAAACACAGCCGAGACACTTCTGTACTCCCAGTGTATTGGTGCACACACACATATCAATATTTTATACACAGGTTGTCCCCAACCTTCATTTCCCTGTCACGTGCCACATGAACACAAAAAGCCCTTGACTCTAACGGATCGGAACCAAGCCCCCGTAGCTTTGTTATACACCGTTGGCAGAGGTTGTAAGGGGCATCGCGTTCTCCGGCCCCATGTGGCGCGTAAGCTCGAAATTACTGCTGTACATAATTTTTTCTAAACATCTATTTATACATTATAACAAAGGGCGTAAACTCGTAGGCAGCTCCTGTGGGTCCGTTGTTTGGTAAGCAATGAAGTCAATGGGCAGGTTTTTAACTATTTTTTAAGCACGACGAACATGAGAGTGAAAAGAGATTTTTAAAAATGTAACTGTGTTTAATTGGTTAGAGTTTAGATTCGAGTGTTTACATAATGGGGCTCGTTAGCCCTGGACAAGGTATAGGAATCAAATGAAGCCACAAATGGAGATGTCCTTTCCAGGACAAAAACTAAAGTGTAGCAAGAGTAATCATTACAGCATTATTAATGTGACTAATGGGGTTTCTGTTTTCTCTTTTTTAAATAAAGGAATTGTTAACTTGTACTCATGATTATATTAAAATATTCAGTGTAGATGAAGAAAGAACTAGACCTATAGTAGAGTATACACTTATTTGTTAATGTACTATTTTGTAGCTATAAGAAATTTCAGAGTGGACAAAAGGCTCTCTCAAAGTGAACAAGTGACTGTCAAATTGATTGGCAGAGTGACAATTGACTATCAATGAATGACTAGCTTAGAGCGGCTATATGACTATATTGTCATGGAAATGGATAAATGATTATCTTGGAGTGGACACATGGCTAACTTAGGGAGTATACAAATGGCTATCAAGAGTGGATAAGTGGTTAACAGAGTGGACTAGTGACTATTTTAGAATGGATAAGTGACAATCCTGACGTGAAGAAGTTACGAAACATCATCATCATCCTCTTTCCTTTGCGTTCCTCATGGAACATAGGGCCTCAGTAAAAACACGCCACTCTCCACGGTCTCTTGCTAGATTTTAATGGCTCTTTCCTGTCCTCTCGATGTTACAAAACAAGGCATTTAAAATGCAGTTTAGTTTAAAATAAAATTGTATTAACATTAAAATGCTGTTTATAAAATAGCAAGTGAGTACATTTAGCAGCATAACTTTAACCCTTAAAGTGCTGAGCTGTTTTTTCAATGAGTGCATGCAAAATGGAATTACAGTTCTGATATAAGGAAGGCTAAACTACGACACGCGTTATAAGGGGTTAATTAACAACACTCCAGGAACAAGACGACCAACTATAAGACAGGTAGCAATGTTTACACCCTATACAAACGACCTCGACCTTTAAATCGCTCTCATCCCTTTCCATTTTATTTTCATTCATCTGAAAATGAGTTCAATGACCTTGAACTCCAAAAAAAAAAAAAAACTGCACGGGATACCTATTTACTTGTAGCATAACATAAAGAGATTATGCGTTTGCATTTTGACTAATTCTTAATCTTCAGTCTTGAAGGAAGAAATGTCAAGTGGACATGTTCTATTTTTATCACATGGCATCGATGACAAAAACCAAACAATCTGGGAATATTCGTGCTTCTATAAATAGAAGACAGGAGTTTTAGTGAACTTCATTGCTGGAAAGGTTGAAGAGTGCAGCTCAACTGCTGGTTTACACTTTAAAGTGCTCACTGCTTTCGTGGCCAAAAAGTTTTTTAACAGAATTTTGGCAAACGCTGAGAAGAGGAATATTTTGTGTTTAGAACTAGAAGCATATCTCTAATAACAGCAAAGTAATGAATACAAACTGTATATCTAAAATTAAAGTACTTAGTGTCAAAGAGAATACATTATCTTTGTAAGTGACATGAATAAATTCTAGCATTAGGACATGTCAACAATGATGGCAAAACAAAAATAAATAGAAAATTGAACAAAGGGCGTCGTATCTGTTAAGAACGGCACTGTAAGACTAAATCGACCTTCAACTTATAAGTGTGCAGCCTTCTACTACAATTTAGGTCAGCCCAACGAATTCGGTGAATGTAGAACCATGGGATATACGTTTTACGTTTGTTTTATTTTTAGTACGAAAATAAATTGATAAAACTAGAGATAAGTCTATTGGGGCCCTACTATTTAGTCTGTAGATCTCTGTTAGACCAACAGGCTGGGCTACGCCTAAAAGTAGATGTAGTTTACTACAGTGCATGCTCTGCTAAACATTATTTAACTAGAGGATAATCTAAATGATTCGTGTAACTGTTTTAACAGTTATCCATATAACTCTTGTGTTAGTAGGTAGATCTAATCGATCTAATAGTTTCCCAGCGCCTTTGGATCATAGTTGTGAAGAGTACAATT